>NW_028136530.1:1202500-1802500 GCF_964662115.1 Mustela nivalis
GAGGATCTCCCCTCACGGACTAGAGATCAGGCCTGCCATTACATTGGCCCCTAGCTGAGCCAAGTTTGCTTTTTCAGACATCTGTCCCCACAGCCCTGGCAAACAGAGCCTCTAGGCTGGGTCCTCTGGAGCCATACCACAGGACCGTGCCTGCTCTCTCCTGGGAAACTGTGTCCATTCCTTTGGCCACACACCTCCAGAATATGAGAAACCTCAAGGCCTCCGAGGACATCCCACTACTGGGAGCCTCACTGGACTCACAGGGGCATTCGGACACAAGCTGAGCAGCTACATCCATGAATGCATGCACACAGATGACAACAGAGATAGAAGGTTGAGCCGGACAGGCCTTTAGGCCGTAGTCTCAACTCTTACTTTGGTTTCCAGGTGTCACTCCTCAGAGGCTTTGGTTCGAAGAACAGGGTATGGGGCTTTCCTGAGGCACGGAACAGAACTCCTCTCGTCTCCACATGGGAAGTTTCCTTGTTGGAGCCGTGTCAAACACCTCATGTTGGAGAATCCTGCAGAGTCCCTGAGCCACCTCCACATTCCAAGGTCTCCCAGGCCACCAAGCCACAGTAGGACTCATCTTCAGGAGAGTCCATTTCAACTCTCCCCTCTGGGTAGCTCACCCAGGAGCCCGCAGATTGAGCCTGCCTTGTCCTGACTAAAGAGTGGGAATATGAGGTGGCGTTCCCAGGCATCCATGCTTAGACACCTGCTCTCGAGTCTTTCCATATGGGGCCTCTTGGAACCATCCAATAGGACTCGACTGTCGTGCAGAAGGTAACCTTCAGTTTTGGAGCAGTTCACAAATCCCATCGTAGGCAAAACTTTCTGGCCTCATGAAGCCCCCACACCCTTCAGGAAGAGGCCATGCTGGACAAGAACTCTAGCCTGAGGCACGTCTCATAGTTGACATGACCTCAGTGCAGGAGATCCCGATTCAGCCTCTGCAGAGTGGGCCTGCCGTGACCTCGGTCCCAAACCTCACGCTAGCTTGTGTTTTCAGACTTCCTTCCTCACACTCCTGGCAAACAAGCCCTCCAGACTAGGAACTCCAGAACCAAAACCCAGCCCAGTGTCTGCCCAACGGAAGAAAAACGTTTCCCTGTGGGGCTCTCCAGAAAACCCAGATGAGGATCAACCTGCTCGGGCCTCGACGGTACCCGAACTGGATAGGCTGCTCTGGGCACTCATGCTCTGCCTGACACAGCCTGAAGCCAGACGTCCAGACAGACAAGGAGACAGCTGGCCGCACACCCAGCACTTCGGACACGCCATGGTCTTATGCCGTCACCTCATCCTAACCTTGGTTTTCAGATATCTGAACCTAGACATTATATCAATTCTCCACACAGCTGGGTATAGCAAGCACAAAACAGAACTCCTCCTTCCCCATGGCTGTCAAGCTTGCTCTTGGCATGGAGTCACACCTTCAGGGTGGGAGAAACCTTCATGGCCCCTGATGCCACGCCCAAACTTGAGTGCTGCTTGGGCACAAATTCACACTGTGATCCTCAGCATGAGCCCCATGTCAAACAAAGGCCTGTCAGGGCCTGGACCAAGAGCCCACATATGGGGCTTGCCAAGCCCCTATGCACCCAATCCTCACCACGGTTTGAATTTTCCAGTCGCCCCGCCCGTACCTGGAGCTCTGCTCTGGAATCCCTTTCTTGGAGAGACCCATGAGCCAGACAACACGACTCCACCCTTCCCACAAAATGACCCCAAACTCTTGGGAGCTGGGACAAATCCCCAGAGAGGGATACTCGTCCACAGTACCTGAGGCCACCGCTCCAATCCACGGCTATCCCGGACAAAACATCCAGAGACAAAAGCCTGAAGGAACGCCTCCCACTCGCCCTTGTTTCAGAGGCCCAGGAGCTCCCTCTCGGGCTGTACATCCGGCCTGCCATACCCTAGGCGCCACTCATAAGCTGAGTTTGTGTATTCAGACTTCTGTGCCCACAGCCTGGACCCACACACCTCCAGGCTAGGGCCTCTAGGGCCACAGCGAAAGATTGTGCCTGCCCTCTCCAAGGAAAGTGTGCCCAGTCCATGACCACAACACTACAGGTTAGGGAAAAGCTCCAAGGCCCCTGAGGCCATCAATAGTGTAGGCCCCCCTGGACTAAGAGGGGCTCTGTGACACCAGCGGAGCAACTATCTCCACTTAGACTCTCAGACAGTGTCCCCAGACACAGAAGGTTGAAATGGACAGGCCCCTAGGCCCTAATCTGAACCTTAGCTTTGGTTTCCATGTTTCCGTTCTCAGAGGACTGTTTTCGTAGACCAGCACATGGGGCTTTTCTGAGGCACCAAACCAAACCTCTCTCATCTCCACATGGGCAGCTTTCTTACTGGGATGTA
The DNA here is from genome assembly GCF_964662115.1 of Mustela nivalis. Lineage (NCBI taxonomy): Eukaryota > Metazoa > Chordata > Mammalia > Carnivora > Mustelidae > Mustela > Mustela nivalis. Next base: position 1,204,874 of record NW_028136530.1, read on the forward strand.
TCAAACACTTCAGGTAGGAGAGTTCCGCAGGGCCACTGAACAACCAGCACATTCCAAGGTCTCCATGGACCCAAACGCACATTATGACGCATCCTCAGGAGAGGCCATTTCAACTCAGCCCCCTGGGTCGCGTGTTCCAGAGGCAGCAGATCAAACATATCTTGTCGCTAATAGCCAATGGGAATGCGAGGCATGCTGTACAGGGATCCATCCTTCGAACCCTGCTCTCCAGTCCTTCCGTATGGTATGTCCTGGAGCTATGCAACAGGACTCGAATGTCCCGCAGAAGGAAACCTTGTGGTTTGGGGCAACCTCCAAACTCAGCGTGGGAAAACTTCCTTGGCCTCATGAGGCCCCCACTTCATGAAGGTGCCATCATGGACACATACTCCAGCCTCAGCCAACGTCTGATCCTCAGCCTGACTTCAGATGCAGGAGATTTTGATTCAGCCTCTGCAGAGTGGGCCTGCTCTGCCCTTGGTTCCAATCCTCACACTAGCTTGTGTTTTCAGACTTCCGTCCTCACACTCCTGGCCCACAAACCCTCCCTACTGGGAATTCTGGGGCCACAATGAAGCACTGTGCCTGCCTCCCAAGAGAAAAACATTGTCTATGGCGCTGCCCAGAAACCCCAAATGAGGATCAAACTGCTTGGCCCTCGGCAACACCCCAATTGCATAGGCTACCTTAAACAGTGATGCTCTGTCGCAAATAGCCTGAGCCCAGACCTTCCAACAGACACCGACACAGCTGGCTGCACACCCAGCACATTGGACCCGCCACTGCCTTAGGCCACCATCCATTCCCAACCTGGGTTTTCAGTCATCGGAACCTAGACCTTATCTCCAATCCCTGCACAGGGGGGAACCTGATGCACAAGTCAGAACCCCTCCTTCCCCCTGGCAAGAAACCTTGCTGCTGGCAGTGAGTCAAACCTTCAGTGTAGGAGAAAACGGCATGGCCCATGAGGCCACGCCCAAGCGTGAGGGCCGCCTTGGGCACAAACACACATTGTGACCCTCAGCGTGAGTACCTTATTCAAGTAACGCCTCTCAGTGACTGGACCAAGAGCCCGCATATGTGGCTTGCCATGCCCATAGGCACCCAGGATTAACTAGATGGTGTGTATTCCAGTTGAGGGAACCCACTGCTGTGCTCTAGAGTCCCTCTCCTGGGGGTTCCCCTGTGGCAGGAAACAGTACTCTTCATTCCCACAGAATGAACACAAACACTTGGGAGCTTGGACAATCCCCTGAGAGGAAGGCTCTTCCTCGGCCTCTGAGACAACCCCTACCCTGACCGGACACTGTAAACGCAACACCCAGAGACAAAATCCTGAGTGACTACCTCCCACTTGCCCTACTTTGATTTCCAGAGGATCTCCCCTCACGGACTAGAGATCAGGCCTGCCATTACATTGGCCCCTAGCTGAGCCAAGTTTGCTTTTTCAGACATCTGTCCCCACAGCCCTGGCAAACAGAGCCTCTAGGCTGGGTCCTCTGGAGCCATACCACAGGACCGTGCCTGCTCTCTCCTGGGAAACTGTGTCCATTCCTTTGGCCACACACCTCCAGAATATGAGAAACCTCAAGGCCTCCGAGGACATCCCACTACTGGGAGCCTCACTGGACTCACAGGGGCATTCGGACACAAGCTGAGCAGCTACATCCATGAATGCATGCACACAGATGACAACAGAGATAGAAGGTTGAGCCGGACAGGCCTTTAGGCCGTAGTCTCAACTCTTACTTTGGTTTCCAGGTGTCACTCCTCAGAGGCTTTGGTTCGAAGAACAGGGTATGGGGCTTTCCTGAGGCACGGAACAGAACTCCTCTCGTCTCCACATGGGAAGTTTCCTTGTTGGAGCCGTGTCAAACACCTCATGTTGGAGAATCCTGCAGAGTCCCTGAGCCACCTCCACATTCCAAGGTCTCCCAGGCCACCAAGCCACAGTAGGACTCATCTTCAGGAGAGTCCATTTCAACTCTCCCCTCTGGGTAGCTCACCCAGGAGCCCGCAGATTGAGCCTGCCTTGTCCTGACTAAAGAGTGGGAATATGAGGTGGCGTTCCCAGGCATCCATGCTTAGACACCTGCTCTCGAGTCTTTCCATATGGGGCCTCTTGGAACCATCCAATAGGACTCGACTGTCGTGCAGAAGGTAACCTTCAGTTTTGGAGCAGTTCACAAATCCCATCGTAGGCAAAACTTTCTGGCCTCATGAAGCCCCCACACCCTTCAGGAAGAGGCCATGCTGGACAAGAACTCTAGCCTGAGGCACGTCTCATAGTTGACATGACCTCAGTGCAGGAGATCCCGATTCAGCCTCTGCAGAGTGGGCCTGCCGTGACCTCGGTCCCAAACCTCACGCTAGCTTGTGTTTTCAGACTTCCTTCCTCACACTCCTGGCAAACAAGCCCTCCAGACTAGGAACTCCAGAACCAAAACCCAGCCCAGTGTCTGCCCAACGGAAGAAAAACGTTTCCCTGTGGGGCTCTCCAGAAAACCCAGATGAGGATCAACCTGCTCGGGCCTCGACGGTACCCGAACTGGATAGGCTGCTCTGGGCACTCATGCTCTGCCTGACACAGCCTGAAGCCAGACGTCCAGACAGACAAGGAGACAGCTGGCCGCACACCCAGCACTTCGGACACGCCATGGTCTTATGCCGTCACCTCATCCTAACCTTGGTTTTCAGATATCTGAACCTAGACATTATATCAATTCTCCACACAGCTGGGTATAGCAAGCACAAAACAGAACTCCTCCTTCCCCATGGCTGTCAAGCTTGCTCTTGGCATGGAGTCACACCTTCAGGGTGGGAGAAACCTTCATGGCCCCTGATGCCACGCCCAAACTTGAGTGCTGCTTGGGCACAAATTCACACTGTGATCCTCAGCATGAGCCCCATGTCAAACAAAGGCCTGTCAGGGCCTGGACCAAGAGCCCACATATGGGGCTTGCCAAGCCCCTATGCACCCAATCCTCACCACGGTTTGAATTTTCCAGTCGCCCCGCCCGTACCTGGAGCTCTGCTCTGGAATCCCTTTCTTGGAGAGACCCATGAGCCAGACAACACGACTCCACCCTTCCCACAAAATGACCCCAAACTCTTGGGAGCTGGGACAAATCCCCAGAGAGGGATACTCGTCCACAGTACCTGAGGCCACCGCTCCAATCCACGGCTATCCCGGACAAAACATCCAGAGACAAAAGCCTGAAGGAACGCCTCCCACTCGCCCTTGTTTCAGAGGCCCAGGAGCTCCCTCTCGGGCTGTACATCCGGCCTGCCATACCCTAGGCGCCACTCATAAGCTGAGTTTGTGTATTCAGACTTCTGTGCCCACAGCCTGGACCCACACACCTCCAGGCTAGGGCCTCTAGGGCCACAGCGAAAGATTGTGCCTGCCCTCTCCAAGGAAAGTGTGCCCAGTCCATGACCACAACACTACAGGTTAGGGAAAAGCTCCAAGGCCCCTGAGGCCATCAATAGTGTAGGCCCCCCTGGACTAAGAGGGGCTCTGTGACACCAGCGGAGCAACTATCTCCACTTAGACTCTCAGACAGTGTCCCCAGACACAGAAGGTTGAAATGGACAGGCCCCTAGGCCCTAATCTGAACCTTAGCTTTGGTTTCCATGTTTCCGTTCTCAGAGGACTGTTTTCGTAGACCAGCACATGGGGCTTTTCTGAGGCACCAAACCAAACCTCTCTCATCTCCACATGGGCAGCTTTCTTACTGGGATGTATCAAACACTTCAGGTAGGAGAGTTCCGCAGGGCCACTGAACAACCAGCACATTCCAAGGTCTCCATGGACCCAAACGCACATTATGACGCATCCTCAGGAGAGGCCATTTCAACTCAGCCCCCTGGGTCGCGTGTTCCAGAGGCAGCAGATCAAACATATCTTGTCGCTAATAGCCAATGGGAATGCGAGGCATGCTGTACAGGGATCCATCCTTCGAACCCTGCTCTCCAGTCCTTCCGTATGGTATGTCCTGGAGCCATGCAACAGGACTCGAATGTCCCGCAGAAGGAAACCTTGTGGTTTGGGGCAACCTCCAAACTCAGCGTGGGAAAACTTCCTTGGCCTCATGAGGCCCCCACTTCATGAAGGTGCCATCATGGACACATACTCCAGCCTCAGCCAACGTCTGATCCTCAGCCTGACTTCAGATGCAGGAGATTTTGATTCAGCCTCTGCAGAGTGGGCCTGCTCTGCCCTTGGTTCCAATCCTCACACTAGCTTGTGTTTTCAGACTTCCGTCCTCACACTCCTGGCCCACAAACCCTCCCTACTGGGAATTCTGGGGCCACAATGAAGCACTGTGCCTGCCTCCCAAGAGAAAAACATTGTCTATGGCGCTGCCCAGAAACCCCAAATGAGGATCAAACTGCTTGGCCCTCGGCAAAACCCCAATTGCATAGGCTACCTTAAACAGTGATGCTCTGTCGCAAATAGCCTGAGCCCAGACCTTCCAACAGACACCGACACAGCTGGCTGCACACCCAGCACATTGGACCCGCCACTGCCTTAGGCCACCATCCATTCCCAACCTGGGTTTTCAGTCATCGGAACCTAGACCTTATCTCCAATCCCTGCACAGGGGGGAACCTGATGCACAAGTCAGAACCCCTCCTTCCCCCTGGCAAGAAACCTTGCTGCTGGCAGTGAGTCAAACCTTCAGTGTAGGAGAAAACGGCATGGCCCATGAGGCCACGCCCAAGCGTGAGGGCCGCCTTGGGCACAAACAACATTGTGACCCTCAGCGTGAGTACCTTATTCAAGTAACGCCTCTCAGTGACTGGACCAAGAGCCCGCATATGTGGCTTGCCATGCCCATAGGCACCCAGGATTAACTAGATGGTGTGTATTCCAGTTGAGGGAACCCACTGCTGTGCTCTAGAGTCCCTCTCCTGGGGGTTCCCCTATGGCAGGAAACAGTACTCTTCATTCCCACAGAATGAACACAAACACTTGGGAGCTTGGACAATCCCCTGAGAGGAAGGCTCTTCCTCGGCCTCTGAGACAACCCCTACCCTGACCGGACACTGTAAACGCAACACCCAGAGACAAAATCCTGAGTGACTACCTCCCACTTGCCCTACTTTGATTTCCAGAGGATCTCCCCTCACGGACTAGAGATCAGGCCTGCCATTACATTGGCCCCTAGCTGAGCCAAGTTTGCTTTTTCAGACATCTGTCCCCACAGCCCTGGCAAACAGAGCCTCTAGGCTGGGTCCTCTGGAGCCATACCACAGGACCGTGCCTGCTCTCTCCTGGGAAACTGTGTCCATTCCTTTGGCCACACACCTCCAGAATATGAGAAACCTCAAGGCCTCCGAGGACATCCCACTACTGGGAGCCTCACTGGACTCACAGGGGCATTCGGACACAAGCTGAGCAGCTACATCCATGAATGCATGCACACAGATGACAACAGAGATAGAAGGTTGAGCCGGACAGGCCTTTAGGCCGTAGTCTCAACTCTTACTTTGGTTTCCAGGTGTCACTCCTCAGAGGCTTTGGTTCGAAGAACAGGGTATGGGGCTTTCCTGAGGCACGGAACAGAACTCCTCTCGTCTCCACATGGGAAGTTTCCTTGTTGGAGCCGTGTCAAACACCTCATGTTGGAGAATCCTGCAGAGTCCCTGAGCCACCTCCACATTCCAAGGTCTCCCAGGCCACCAAGCCACAGTAGGACTCATCTTCAGGAGAGTCCATTTCAACTCTCCCCTCTGGGTAGCTCACCCAGGAGCCCGCAGATTGAGCCTGCCTTGTCCTGACTAAAGAGTGGGAATATGAGGTGGCGTTCCCAGGCATCCATGCTTAGACACCTGCTCTCGAGTCTTTCCATATGGGGCCTCTTGGAACCATCCAATAGGACTCGACTGTCGTGCAGAAGGTAACCTTCAGTTTTGGAGCAGTTCACAAATCCCATCGTAGGCAAAACTTTCTGGCCTCATGAAGCCCCCACACCCTTCAGGAAGAGGCCATGCTGGACAAGAACTCTAGCCTGAGGCACGTCTCATAGTTGACATGACCTCAGTGCAGGAGATCCCGATTCAGCCTCTGCAGAGTGGGCCTGCCGTGACCTCGGTCCCAAACCTCACGCTAGCTTGTGTTTTCAGACTTCCTTCCTCACACTCCTGGCAAACAAGCCCTCCAGACTAGGAACTCCAGAACCAAAACCCAGCCCAGTGTCTGCCCAACGGAAGAAAAACGTTTCCCTGTGGGGCTCTCCAGAAAACCCAGATGAGGATCAACCTGCTCGGGCCTCGACGGTACCCGAACTGGATAGGCTGCTCTGGGCACTCATGCTCTGCCTGACACAGCCTGAAGCCAGACGTCCAGACAGACAAGGAGACAGCTGGCCGCACACCCAGCACTTCGGACACGCCATGGTCTTATGCCGTCACCTCATCCTAACCTTGGTTTTCAGATATCTGAACCTAGACATTATATCAATTCTCCACACAGCTGGGTATAGCAAGCACAAAACAGAACTCCTCCTTCCCCATGGCTGTCAAGCTTGCTCTTGGCATGGAGTCACACCTTCAGGGTGGGAGAAACCTTCATGGCCCCTGATGCCACGCCCAAACTTGAGTGCTGCTTGGGCACAAATTCACACTGTGATCCTCAGCATGAGCCCCATGTCAAACAAAGGCCTGTCAGGGCCTGGACCAAGAGCCCACATATGGGGCTTGCCAAGCCCCTATGCACCCAATCCTCACCACGGTTTGAATTTTCCAGTCGCCCCGCCCGTACCTGGAGCTCTGCTCTGGAATCCCTTTCTTGGAGAGACCCATGAGCCAGACAACACGACTCCACCCTTCCCACAAAATGACCCCAAACTCTTGGGAGCTGGGACAAATCCCCAGAGAGGGATACTCGTCCACAGTACCTGAGGCCACCGCTCCAATCCACGGCTATCCCGGACAAAACATCCAGAGACAAAAGCCTGAAGGAACGCCTCCCACTCGCCCTTGTTTCAGAGGCCCAGGAGCTCCCTCTCGGGCTGTACATCCGGCCTGCCATACCCTAGGCGCCACTCATAAGCTGAGTTTGTGTATTCAGACTTCTGTGCCCACAGCCTGGACCCACACACCTCCAGGCTAGGGCCTCTAGGGCCACAGCGAAAGATTGTGCCTGCCCTCTCCAAGGAAAGTGTGCCCAGTCCATGACCACAACACTACAGGTTAGGGAAAAGCTCCAAGGCCCCTGAGGCCATCAATAGTGTAGGCCCCCCTGGACTAAGAGGGGCTCTCTGACACCAGCGGAGCAACTATCTCCACTTAGACTCTCAGACAGTGTCCCCAGACACAGAAGGTTGAAATGGACAGGCCCCTAGGCCCTAATCTGAACCTTAGCTTTGGTTTCCATGTTTCCGTTCTCAGAGGACTGTTTTCGTAGACCAGCACATGGGGCTTTTCTGAGGCACCAAACCAAACCTCTCTCATCTCCACATGGGCAGCTTTCTTACTGGGATGTATCAAACACTTCAGGTAGGAGAGTTCCGCAGGGCCACTGAACAACCAGCACATTCCAAGGTCTCCATGGACCCAAACGCACATTATGACGCATCCTCAGGAGAGGCCATTTCAACTCAGCCCCCTGGGTCGCGTGTTCCAGAGGCAGCAGATCAAACATATCTTGTCGCTAATAGCCAATGGGAATGCGAGGCATGCTGTACAGGGATCCATCCTTCGAACCCTGCTCTCCAGTCCTTCCGTATGGTATGTCCTGGAGCCATGCAACAGGACTCGAATGTCCCGCAGAAGGAAACCTTGTGGTTTGGGGCAACCTCCAAACTCAGCGTGGGAAAACTTCCTTGGCCTCATGAGGCCCCCACTTCATGAAGGTGCCATCATGGACACATACTCCAGCCTCAGCCAACGTCTGATCCTCAGCCTGACTTCAGATGCAGGAGATTTTGATTCAGCCTCTGCAGAGTGGGCCTGCTCTGCCCTTGGTTCCAATCCTCACACTAGCTTGTGTTTTCAGACTTCCGTCCTCACACTCCTGGCCCACAAACCCTCCCTACTGGGAATTCTGGGGCCACAATGAAGCACTGTGCCTGCCTCCCAAGAGAAAAACATTGTCTATGGCGCTGCCCAGAAACCCCAAATGAGGATCAAACTGCTTGGCCCTCGGCAACACCCCAATTGCATAGGCTACCTTAAACAGTGATGCTCTGTCGCAAATAGCCTGAGCCCAGACCTTCCAACAGACACCGACACAGCTGGCTGCACACCCAGCACATTGGACCCGCCACTGCCTTAGGCCACCATCCATTCCCAACCTGGGTTTTCAGTCATCGGAACCTAGACCTTATCTCCAATCCCTGCACAGGGGGGAACCTGATGCACAACCCCTCCTTCCCCCTGGCAAGAAACCTTGCTGCTGGCAGTGAGTCAAACCTTCAGTGTAGGAGAAAACGGCATGGCCCATGAGGCCACGCCCAAGCGTGAGGGCCGCCTTGGGCACAAACACACATTGTGACCCTCAGCGTGAGTACCTTATTCAAGTAACGCCTCTCAGTGACTGGACCAAGAGCCCGCATATGTGGCTTGCCATGCCCATAGGCACCCAGGATTAACTAGATGGTGTGTATTCCAGTTGAGGGAACCCACTGCTGTGCTCTAGAGTCCCTCTCCTGGGGGTTCCCCTGTGGCAGGAAACAGTACTCTTCATTCCCACAGAATGAACACAAACACTTGGGAGCTTGGACAATCCCCTGAGAGGAAGGCTCTTCCTCGGCCTCTGAGACAACCCCTACCCTGACCGGACACTGTAAACGCAACACCCAGAGACAAAATCCTGAGTGACTACCTCCCACTTGCCCTACTTTGATTTCCAGAGGATCTCCCCTCACGGACTAGAGATCAGGCCTGCCATTACATTGGCCCCTAGCTGAGCCAAGTTTGCTTTTTCAGACATCTGTCCCCACAGCCCTGGCAAACAGAGCCTCTAGGCTGGGTCCTCTGGAGCCATACCACAGGACCGTGCCTGCTCTCTCCTGGGAAACTGTGTCCATTCCTTTGGCCACACACCTCCAGAATATGAGAAACCTCAAGGCCTCCGAGGACATCCCACTACTGGGAGCCTCACTGGACTCACAGGGGCATTCGGACACAAGCTGAGCAGCTACATCCATGAATGCATGCACACAGATGACAACAGAGATAGAAGGTTGAGCCGGACAGGCCTTTAGGCCGTAGTCTCAACTCTTACTTTGGTTTCCAGGTGTCACTCCTCAGAGGCTTTGGTTCGAAGAACAGGGTATGGGGCTTTCCTGAGGCACGGAACAGAACTCCTCTCGTCTCCACATGGGAAGTTTCCTTGTTGGAGCCGTGTCAAACACCTCATGTTGGAGAATCCTGCAGAGTCCCTGAGCCACCTCCACATTCCAAGGTCTCCCAGGCCACCAAGCCACAGTAGGACTCATCTTCAGGAGAGTCCATTTCAACTCTCCCCTCTGGGTAGCTCACCCAGGAGCCCGCAGATTGAGCCTGCCTTGTCCTGACTAAAGAGTGGGAATATGAGGTGGCGTTCCCAGGCATCCATGCTTAGACACCTGCTCTCGAGTCTTTCCATATGGGGCCTCTTGGAACCATCCAATAGGACTCGACTGTCGTGCAGAAGGTAACCTTCAGTTTTGGAGCAGTTCACAAATCCCATCGTAGGCAAAACTTTCTGGCCTCATGAAGCCCCCACACCCTTCAGGAAGAGGCCATGCTGGACAAGAACTCTAGCCTGAGGCACGTCTCATAGTTGACATGACCTCAGTGCAGGAGATCCCGATTCAGCCTCTGCAGAGTGGGCCTGCCGTGACCTCGGTCCCAAACCTCACGCTAGCTTGTGTTTTCAGACTTCCTTCCTCACACTCCTGGCAAACAAGCCCTCCAGACTAGGAACTCCAGAACCAAAACCCAGCCCAGTGTCTGCCCAACGGAAGAAAAACGTTTCCCTGTGGGGCTCTCCAGAAAACCCAGATGAGGATCAACCTGCTCGGGCCTCGACGGTACCCGAACTGGATAGGCTGCTCTGGGCACTCATGCTCTGCCTGACACAGCCTGAAGCCAGACGTCCAGACAGACAAGGAGACAGCTGGCCGCACACCCAGCACTTCGGACACGCCATGGTCTTATGCCGTCACCTCATCCTAACCTTGGTTTTCAGATATCTGAACCTAGACATTATATCAATTCTCCACACAGCTGGGTATAGCAAGCACAAAACAGAACTCCTCCTTCCCCATGGCTGTCAAGCTTGCTCTTGGCATGGAGTCACACCTTCAGGGTGGGAGAAACCTTCATGGCCCCTGATGCCACGCCCAAACTTGAGTGCTGCTTGGGCACAAATTCACACTGTGATCCTCAGCATGAGCCCCATGTCAAACAAAGGCCTGTCAGGGCCTGGACCAAGAGCCCACATATGGGGCTTGCCAAGCCCCTATGCACCCAATCCTCACCACGGTTTGAATTTTCCAGTCGCCCCGCCCGTACCTGGAGCTCTGCTCTGGAATCCCTTTCTTGGAGAGACCCATGAGCCAGACAACACGACTCCACCCTTCCCACAAAATGACCCCAAACTCTTGGGAGCTGGGACAAATCCCCAGAGAGGGATACTCGTCCACAGTACCTGAGGCCACCGCTCCAATCCACGGCTATCCCGGACACAACATCCAGAGACAAAAGCCTGAAGGAACGCCTCCCACTCGCCCTTGTTTCAGAGGCCCAGGAGCTCCCTCTCGGGCTGTACATCCGGCCTGCCATACCCTAGGCGCCACTCATAAGCTGAGTTTGTGTATTCAGACTTCTGTGCCCACAGCCTGGACCCACACACCTCCAGGCTAGGGCCTCTAGGGCCACAGCGAAAGATTGTGCCTGCCCTCTCCAAGGAAAGTGTGCCCAGTCCATGACCACAACACTACAGGTTAGGGAAAAGCTCCAAGGCCCCTGAGGCCATCAATAGTGTAGGCCCCCCTGGACTAAGAGGGGCTCTCTGACACCAGCGGAGCAACTATCTCCACTTAGACTCTCAGACAGTGTCCCCAGACACAGAAGGTTGAAATGGACAGGCCCCTAGGCCCTAATCTGAACCTTAGCTTTGGTTTCCATGTTTCCGTTCTCAGAGGACTGTTTTCGTAGACCAGCACATGGGGCTTTTCTGAGGCACCAAACCAAACCTCTCTCATCTCCACATGGGCAGCTTTCTTACTGGGATGTATCAAACACTTCAGGTAGGAGAGTTCCGCAGGGCCACTGAACAACCAGCACATTCCAAGGTCTCCATGGACCCAAACGCACATTATGACGCATCCTCAGGAGAGGCCATTTCAACTCAGCCCCCTGGGTCGCGTGTTCCAGAGGCAGCAGATCAAACATATCTTGTCGCTAATAGCCAATGGGAATGCGAGGCATGCTGTACAGGGATCCATCCTTCGAACCCTGCTCTCCAGTCCTTCCGTATGGTATGTCCTGGAGCCATGCAACAGGACTCGAATGTCCCGCAGAAGGAAACCTTGTGGTTTGGGGCAACCTCCAAACTCAGCGTGGGAAAACTTCCTTGGCCTCATGAGGCCCCCACTTCATGAAGGTGCCATCATGGACACATACTCCAGCCTCAGCCAACGTCTGATCCTCAGCCTGACTTCAGATGCAGGAGATTTTGATTCAGCCTCTGCAGAGTGGGCCTGCTCTGCCCTTGGTTCCAATCCTCACACTAGCTTGTGTTTTCAGACTTCCGTCCTCACACTCCTGGCCCACAAACCCTCCCTACTGGGAATTCTGGGGCCACAATGAAGCACTGTGCCTGCCTCCCAAGAGAAAAACATTGTCCATGGCGCTGCCCAGAAACCCCAAATGAGGATCAAACTGCTTGGCCCTCGGCAACACCCCAATTGCATAGGCTACCTTAAACAGTGATGCTCTGTCGCAAATAGCCTGAGCCCAGACCTTCCAACAGACACCGACACAGCTGGCTGCACACCCAGCACATTGGACCCGCCACTGCCTTAGGCCACCATCCATTCCCAACCTGGGTTTTCAGTCATCGGAACCTAGACCTTATCTCCAATCCCTGCACAGGGGGGAACCTGATGCACAAGTCAGAACCCCTCCTTCCCCCTGGCAAGAAACCTTGCTGCTGGCAGTGAGTCAAACCTTCAGTGTAGGAGAAAACGGCATGGCCCATGAGGCCACGCCCAAGCGTGAGGGCCGCCTTGGGCACAAACAACATTGTGACCCTCAGCGTGAGTACCTTATTCAAGTAACGCCTCTCAGTGACTGGACCAAGAGCCCGCATATGTGGCTTGCCATGCCCATAGGCACCCAGGATTAACTAGATGGTGTGTATTCCAGTTGAGGGAACCCACTGCTGTGCTCTAGAGTCCCTCTCCTGGGGGTTCCCCTATGGCAGGAAACAGTACTCTTCATTCCCACAGAATGAACACAAACACTTGGGAGCTTGGACAATCCCCTGAGAGGAAGGCTCTTCCTCGGCCTCTGAGACAACCCCTACCCTGACCGGACACTGTAAACGCAACACCCAGAGACAAAATCCTGAGTGACTACCTCCCACTTGCCCTACTTTGATTTCCAGAGGATCTCCCCTCACGGACTAGAGATCAGGCCTGCCATTACATTGGCCCCTAGCTGAGCCAAGTTTGCTTTTTCAGACATCTGTCCCCACAGCCCTGGCAAACAGAGCCTCTAGGCTGGGTCCTCTGGAGCCATACCACAGGACCGTGCCTGCTCTCTCCTGGGAAACTGTGTCCATTCCTTTGGCCACACACCTCCAGAATATGAGAAACCTCAAGGCCTCCGAGGACATCCCACTACTGGGAGCCTCACTGGACTCACAGGGGCATTCGGACACAAGCTGAGCAGCTACATCCATGAATGCATGCACACAGATGACAACAGAGATAGAAGGTTGAGCCGGACAGGCCTTTAGGCCGTAGTCTCAACTCTTACTTTGGTTTCCAGGTGTCACTCCTCAGAGGCTTTGGTTCGAAGAACAGGGTATGGGGCTTTCCTGAGGCACGGAACAGAACTCCTCTCGTCTCCACATGGGAAGTTTCCTTGTTGGAGCCGTGTCAAACACCTCATGTTGGAGAATCCTGCAGAGTCCCTGAGCCACCTCCACATTCCAAGGTCTCCCAGGCCACCAAGCCACAGTAGGACTCATCTTCAGGAGAGTCCATTTCAACTCTCCCCTCTGGGTAGCTCACCCAGGAGCCCGCAGATTGAGCCTGCCTTGTCCTGACTAAAGAGTGGGAATATGAGGTGGCGTTCCCAGGCATCCATGCTTAGACACCTGCTCTCGAGTCTTTCCATATGGGGCCTCTTGGAACCATCCAATAGGACTCGACTGTCGTGCAGAAGGTAACCTTCAGTTTTGGAGCAGTTCACAAATCCCATCGTAGGCAAAACTTTCTGGCCTCATGAAGCCCCCACACCCGTCAGGAAGAGGCCATGCTGGACAAGAACTCTAGCCTGAGGCACGTCTCATAGTTGACATGACCTCAGTGCAGGAGATCCCGATTCAGCCTCTGCAGAGTGGGCCTGCCGTGACCTCGGTCCCAAACCTCACGCTAGCTTGTGTTTTCAGACTTCCTTCCTCACACTCCTGGCAAACAAGCCCTCCAGACTAGGAACTCCAGAACCAAAACCCAGCCCAGTGTCTGCCCAACGGAAGAAAAACGTTTCCCTGTGGGGCTCTCCAGAAAACCCAGATGAGGATCAACCTGCTCGGGCCTCGACGGTACCCGAACTGGATAGGCTGCTCTGGGCACTCATGCTCTGCCTGACACAGCCTGAAGCCAGACGTCCAGACAGACAAGGAGACAGCTGGCCGCACACCCAGCACTTCGGACACGCCATGGTCTTATGCCGTCACCTCATCCTAACCTTGGTTTTCAGATATCTGAACCTAGACATTATATCAATTCTCCACACAGCTGGGTATAGCAAGCACAAAACAGAACTCCTCCTTCCCCATGGCTGTCAAGCTTGCTCTTGGCATGGAGTCACACCTTCAGGGTGGGAGAAACCTTCATGGCCCCTGATGCCACGCCCAAACTTGAGTGCTGCTTGGGCACAAATTCACACTGTGATCCTCAGCATGAGCCCCATGTCAAACAAAGGCCTGTCAGGGCCTGGACCAAGAGCCCACATATGGGGCTTGCCAAGCCCCTATGCACCCAATCCTCACCACGGTTTGAATTTTCCAGTCGCCCCGCCCGTACCTGGAGCTCTGCTCTGGAATCCCTTTCTTGGAGAGACCCATGAGCCAGACAACACGACTCCACCCTTCCCACAAAATGACCCCAAACTCTTGGGAGCTGGGACAAATCCCCAGAGAGGGATACTCGTCCACAGTACCTGAGGCCACCGCTCCAATCCACGGCTATCCCGGACAAAACATCCAGAGACAAAAGCCTGAAGGAACGCCTCCCACTCGCCCTTGTTTCAGAGGCCCAGGAGCTCCCTCTCGGGCTGTACATCCGGCCTGCCATACCCTAGGCGCCACTCATAAGCTGAGTTTGTGTATTCAGACTTCTGTGCCCACAGCCTGGACCCACACACCTCCAGGCTAGGGCCTCTAGGGCCACAGCGAAAGATTGTGCCTGCCCTCTCCAAGGAAAGTGTGCCCAGTCCATGACCACAACACTACAGGTTAGGGAAAAGCTCCAAGGCCCCTGAGGCCATCAATAGTGTAGGCCCCCCTGGACTAAGAGGGGCTCTCTGACACCAGCGGAGCAACTATCTCCACTTAGACTCTCAGACAGTGTCCCCAGACACAGAAGGTTGAAATGGACAGGCCCCTAGGCCCTAATCTGAACCTTAGCTTTGGTTTCCATGTTTCCGTTCTCAGAGGACTGTTTTCGTAGACCAGCACATGGGGCTTTTCTGAGGCACCAAACCAAACCTCTCTCATCTCCACATGGGCAGCTTTCTTACTGGGATGTATCAAACACTTCAGGTAGGAGAGTTCCGCAGGGCCACTGAACAACCAGCACATTCCAAGGTCTCCATGGACCCAAACGCACATTATGACGCATCCTCAGGAGAGGCCATTTCAACTCAGCCCCCTGGGTCGCGTGTTCCAGAGGCAGCAGATCAAACATATCTTGTCGCTAATAGCCAATGGGAATGCGAGGCATGCTGTACAGGGATCCATCCTTCGAACCCTGCTCTCCAGTCCTTCCGTATGGTATGTCCTGGAGCCATGCAACAGGACTCGAATGTCCCGCAGAAGGAAACCTTGTGGTTTGGGGCAACCTCCAAACTCAGCGTGGGAAAACTTCCTTGGCCTCATGAGGCCCCCACTTCATGAAGGTGCCATCATGGACACATACTCCAGCCTCAGCCAACGTCTGATCCTCAGCCTGACTTCAGATGCAGGAGATTTTGATTCAGCCTCTGCAGAGTGGGCCTGCTCTGCCCTTGGTTCCAATCCTCACACTAGCTTGTGTTTTCAGACTTCCGTCCTCACACTCCTGGCCCACAAACCCTCCCTACTGGGAATTCTGGGGCCACAATGAAGCACTGTGCCTGCCTCCCAAGAGAAAAACATTGTCTATGGCGCTGCCCAGAAACCCCAAATGAGGATCAAACTGCTTGGCCCTCGGCAACACCCCAATTGCATAGGCTACCTTAAACAGTGATGCTCTGTCGCAAATAGCCTGAGCCCAGACCTTCCAACAGACACCGACACAGCTGGCTGCACACCCAGCACATTGGACCCGCCACTGCCTTAGGCCACCATCCATTCCCAACCTGGGTTTTCAGTCATCGGAACCTAGACCTTATCTCCAATCCCTGCACAGGGGGGAACCTGATGCACAAGTCAGAACCCCTCCTTCCCCCTGGCAAGAAACCTTGCTGCTGGCAGTGAGTCAAACCTTCAGTGTAGGAGAAAACGGCATGGCCCATGAGGCCACGCCCAAGCGTGAGGGCCGCCTTGGGCACAAACACACATTGTGACCCTCAGCGTGAGTACCTTATTCAAGTAACGCCTCTCAGTGACTGGACCAAGAGCCCGCATATGTGGCTTGCCATGCCCATAGGCACCCAGGATTAACTAGATGGTGTGTATTCCAGTTGAGGGAACCCACTGCTGTGCTCTAGAGTCCCTCTCCTGGGGGTTCCCCTGTGGCAGGAAACAGTACTCTTCATTCCCACAGAATGAACACAAACACTTGGGAGCTTGGACAATCCCCTGAGAGGAAGGCTCTTCCTCGGCCTCTGAGACAACCCCTACCCTGACCGGACACTGTAAACGCAACACCCAGAGACAAAATCCTGAGTGACTACCTCCCACTTGCCCTACTTTGATTTCCAGAGGATCTCCCCTCACGGACTAGAGATCAGGCCTGCCATTACATTGGCCCCTAGCTGAGCCAAGTTTGCTTTTTCAGACATCTGTCCCCACAGCCCTGGCAAACAGAGCCTCTAGGCTGGGTCCTCTGGAGCCATACCACAGGACCGTGCCTGCTCTCTCCTGGGAAACTGTGTCCATTCCTTTGGCCACACACCTCCAGAATATGAGAAACCTCAAGGCCTCCGAGGACATCCCACTACTGGGAGCCTCACTGGACTCACAGGGGCATTCGGACACAAGCTGAGCAGCTACATCCATGAATGCATGCACACAGATGACAACAGAGATAGAAGGTTGAGCCGGACAGGCCTTTAGGCCGTAGTCTCAACTCTTACTTTGGTTTCCAGGTGTCACTCCTCAGAGGCTTTGGTTCGAAGAACAGGGTATGGGGCTTTCCTGAGGCACGGAACAGAACTCCTCTCGTCTCCACATGGGAAGTTTCCTTGTTGGAGCCGTGTCAAACACCTCATGTTGGAGAATCCTGCAGAGTCCCTGAGCCACCTCCACATTCCAAGGTCTCCCAGGCCACCAAGCCACAGTAGGACTCATCTTCAGGAGAGTCCATTTCAACTCTCCCCTCTGGGTAGCTCACCCAGGAGCCCGCAGATTGAGCCTGCCTTGTCCTGACTAAAGAGTGGGAATATGAGGTGGCGTTCCCAGGCATCCATGCTTAGACACCTGCTCTCGAGTCTTTCCATATGGGGCCTCTTGGAACCATCCAATAGGACTCGACTGTCGTGCAGAAGGTAACCTTCAGTTTTGGAGCAGTTCACAAATCCCATCGTAGGCAAAACTTTCTGGCCTCATGAAGCCCCCACACCCTTCAGGAAGAGGCCATGCTGGACAAGAACTCTAGCCTGAGGCACGTCTCATAGTTGACATGACCTCAGTGCAGGAGATCCCGATTCAGCCTCTGCAGAGTGGGCCTGCCGTGACCTCGGTCCCAAACCTCACGCTAGCTTGTGTTTTCAGACTTCCTTCCTCACACTCCTGGCAAACAAGCCCTCCAGACTAGGAACTCCAGAACCAAAACCCAGCCCAGTGTCTGCCCAACGGAAGAAAAACGTTTCCCTGTGGGGCTCTCCAGAAAACCCAGATGAGGATCAACCTGCTCGGGCCTCGACGGTACCCGAACTGGATAGGCTGCTCTGGGCACTCATGCTCTGCCTGACACAGCCTGAAGCCAGACGTCCAGACAGACAAGGAGACAGCTGGCCGCACACCCAGCACTTCGGACACGCCATGGTCTTATGCCGTCACCTCATCCTAACCTTGGTTTTCAGATATCTGAACCTAGACATTATATCAATTCTCCACACAGCTGGGTATAGCAAGCACAAAACAGAACTCCTCCTTCCCCATGGCTGTCAAGCTTGCTCTTGGCATGGAGTCACACCTTCAGGGTGGGAGAAACCTTCATGGCCCCTGATGCCACGCCCAAACTTGAGTGCTGCTTGGGCACAAATTCACACTGTGATCCTCAGCATGAGCCCCATGTCAAACAAAGGCCTGTCAGGGCCTGGACCAAGAGCCCACATATGGGGCTTGCCAAGCCCCTATGCACCCAATCCTCACCACGGTTTGAATTTTCCAGTCGCCCCGCCCGTACCTGGAGCTCTGCTCTGGAATCCCTTTCTTGGAGAGACCCATGAGCCAGACAACACGACTCCACCCTTCCCACAAAATGACCCCAAACTCTTGGGAGCTGGGACAAATCCCCAGAGAGGGATACTCGTCCACAGTACCTGAGGCCACCGCTCCAATCCACGGCTATCCCGGACAAAACATCCAGAGACAAAAGCCTGAAGGAACGCCTCCCACTCGCCCTTGTTTCAGAGGCCCAGGAGCTCCCTCTCGGGCTGTACATCCGGCCTGCCATACCCTAGGCGCCACTCATAAGCTGAGTTTGTGTATTCAGACTTCTGTGCCCACAGCCTGGACCCACACACCTCCAGGCTAGGGCCTCTAGGGCCACAGCGAAAGATTGTGCCTGCCCTCTCCAAGGAAAGTGTGCCCAGTCCATGACCACAACACTACAGGTTAGGGAAAAGCTCCAAGGCCCCTGAGGCCATCAATAGTGTAGGCCCCCCTGGACTAAGAGGGGCTCTGTGACACCAGCGGAGCAACTATCTCCACTTAGACTCTCAGACAGTGTCCCCAGACACAGAAGGTTGAAATGGACAGGCCCCTAGGCCCTAATCTGAACCTTAGCTTTGGTTTCCATGTTTCCGTTCTCAGAGGACTGTTTTCGTAGACCAGCACATGGGGCTTTTCTGAGGCACCAAACCAAACCTCTCTCATCTCCACATGGGCAGCTTTCTTACTGGGATGTATCAAACACTTCAGGTAGGAGAGTTCCGCAGGGCCACTGAACAACCAGCACATTCCAAGGTCTCCATGGACCCAAACGCACATTATGACGCATCCTCAGGAGAGGCCATTTCAACTCAGCCCCCTGGGTCGCGTGTTCCAGAGGCAGCAGATCAAACATATCTTGTCGCTAATAGCCAATGGGAAAGCGAGGCATGCTGTACAGGGATCCATCCTTCGAACCCTGCTCTCCAGTCCTTCCGTATGGTATGTCCTGGAGCCATGCAACAGGACTCAAATGTCCCGCAGAAGGAAACCTTGTGGTTTGGGGCAACCTCCAAACTCAGCGTGGGAAAACTTCCTTGGCCTCATGAGGCCCCCACTTCATGAAGGTGCCATCATGGACACATACTCCAGCCTCAGCCAACGTCTGATCCTCAGCCTGACTTCAGATGCAGGAGATTTTGATTCAGCCTCTGCAGAGTGGGCCTGCTCTGCCCTTGGTTCCAATCCTCACACTAGCTTGTGTTTTCAGACTTCCGTCCTCACACTCCTGGCCCACAAACCCTCCCTACTGGGAATTCTGGGGCCACAATGAAGCACTGTGCCTGCCTCCCAAGAGAAAAACATTGTCTATGGCGCTGCCCAGAAACCCCAAATGAGGATCAAACTGCTTGGCCCTCGGCAACACCCCAATTGCATAGGCTACCTTAAACAGTGATGCTCTGTCGCAAATAGCCTGAGCCCAGACCTTCCAACAGACACCGACACAGCTGGCTGCACACCCAGCACATTGGACCCGCCACTGCCTTAGGCCACCATCCATTCCCAACCTGGGTTTTCAGTCATCGGAACCTAGACCTTATCTCCAATCCCTGCACAGGGGGGAACCTGATGCACAAGTCAGAACCCCTCCTTCCCCCTGGCAAGAAACCTTGCTGCTGGCAGTGAGTCAAACCTTCAGTGTAGGAGAAAACGGCATGGCCCATGAGGCCACGCCCAAGCGTGAGGGCCGCCTTGGGCACAAACACACATTGTGACCCTCAGCGTGAGTACCTTATTCAAGTAACGCCTCTCAGTGACTGGACCAAGAGCCCGCATATGTGGCTTGCCATGCCCATAGGCACCCAGGATTAACTAGATGGTGTGTATTCCAGTTGAGGGAACCCACTGCTGTGCTCTAGAGTCCCTCTCCTGGGGGTTCCCCTGTGGCAGGAAACAGTACTCTTCATTCCCACAGAATGAACACAAACACTTGGGAGCTTGGACAATCCCCTGAGAGGAAGGCTCTTCCTCGGCCTCTGAGACAACCCCTACCCTGACCGGACACTGTAAACGCAACACCCAGAGACAAAATCCTGAGTGACTACCTCCCACTTGCCCTACTTTGATTTCCAGAGGATCTCCCCTCACGGACTAGAGATCAGGCCTGCCATTACATTGGCCCCTAGCTGAGCCAAGTTTGCTTTTTCAGACATCTGTCCCCACAGCCCTGGCAAACAGAGCCTCTAGGCTGGGTCCTCTGGAGCCATACCACAGGACCGTGCCTGCTCTCTCCTGGGAAACTGTGTCCATTCCTTTGGCCACACACCTCCAGAATATGAGAAACCTCAAGGCCTCCGAGGACATCCCACTACTGGGAGCCTCACTGGACTCACAGGGGCATTCGGACACAAGCTGAGCAGCTACATCCATGAATGCATGCACACAGATGACAACAGAGATAGAAGGTTGAGCCGGACAGGCCTTTAGGCCGTAGTCACAACTCTTACTTTGGTTTCCAGGTGTCACTCCTCAGAGGCTTTGGTTCGAAGAACAGGGTATGGGGCTTTCCTGAGGCACGGAACAGAACTCCTCTCGTCTCCACATGGGAAGTTTCCTTGTTGGAGCCGTGTCAAACACCTCATGTTGGAGAATCCTGCAGAGTCCCTGAGCCACCTCCACATTCCAAGGTCTCCCAGGCCACCAAGCCACAGTAGGACTCATCTTCAGGAGAGTCCATTTCAACTCTCCCCTCTGGGTAGCTCACCCAGGAGCCCGCAGATTGAGCCTGCCTTGTCCTGACTAAAGAGTGGGAATATGAGGTGGCGTTCCCAGGCATCCATGCTTAGACACCTGCTCTCGAGTCTTTCCATATGGGGCCTCTTGGAACCATCCAATAGGACTCGACTGTCGTGCAGAAGGTAACCTTCAGTTTTGGAGCAGTTCACAAATCCCATCGTAGGCAAAACTTTCTGGCCTCATGAAGCCCCCACACCCTTCAGGAAGAGGCCATGCTGGACAAGAACTCTAGCCTGAGGCACGTCTCATAGTTGACATGACCTCAGTGCAGGAGATCCCGATTCAGCCTCTGCAGAGTGGGCCTGCCGTGACCTCGGTCCCAAACCTCACGCTAGCTTGTGTTTTCAGACTTCCTTCCTCACACTCCTGGCAAACAAGCCCTCCAGACTAGGAACTCCAGAACCAAAACCCAGCCCAGTGTCTGCCCAACGGAAGAAAAACGTTTCCCTGTGGGGCTCTCCAGAAAACCCAGATGAGGATCAACCTGCTCGGGCCTCGACGGTACCCGAACTGGATAGGCTGCTCTGGGCACTCATGCTCTGCCTGACACAGCCTGAAGCCAGACGTCCAGACAGACAAGGAGACAGCTGGCCGCACACCCAGCACTTCGGACACGCCATGGTCTTATGCCGTCACCTCATCCTAACCTTGGTTTTCAGATATCTGAACCTAGACATTATATCAATTCTCCACACAGCTGGGTATAGCAAGCACAAAACAGAACTCCTCCTTCCCCATGGCTGTCAAGCTTGCTCTTGGCATGGAGTCACACCTTCAGGGTGGGAGAAACCTTCATGGCCCCTGATGCCACGCCCAAACTTGAGTGCTGCTTGGGCACAAATTCACACTGTGATCCTCAGCATGAGCCCCATGTCAAACAAAGGCCTGTCAGGGCCTGGACCAAGAGCCCACATATGGGGCTTGCCAAGCCCCTATGCACCCAATCCTCACCACGGTTTGAATTTTCCAGTCGCCCCGCCCGTACCTGGAGCTCTGCTCTGGAATCCCTTTCTTGGAGAGACCCATGAGCCAGACAACACGACTCCACCCTTCCCACAAAATGACCCCAAACTCTTGGGAGCTGGGACAAATCCCCAGAGAGGGATACTCGTCCACAGTACCTGAGGCCACCGCTCCAATCCACGGCTATCCCGGACAAAACATCCAGAGACAAAAGCCTGAAGGAACGCCTCCCACTCGCCCTTGTTTCAGAGGCCCAGGAGCTCCCTCTCGGGCTGTACATCCGGCCTGCCATACCCTAGGCGCCACTCATAAGCTGAGTTTGTGTATTCAGACTTCTGTGCCCACAGCCTGGACCCACACACCTCCAGGCTAGGGCCTCTAGGGCCACAGCGAAAGATTGTGCCTGCCCTCTCCAAGGAAAGTGTGCCCAGTCCATTGACCACAACACTACAGGTTAGGGAAAAGCTCCAAGGCCCCTGAGGCCATCAATAGTGTAGGCCCCCCTGGACTAAGAGGGGCTCTCTGACACCAGCGGAGCAACTATCTCCACTTAGACTCTCAGACAGTGTCCCCAGAGACAGAAGGTTGAAATGGACAGGCCCCCAGGCCCTAATCTGAACCTTAGCTTTGGTTTCCATGTTTCCGTTCTCAGAGGACTGTTTTCGTAGACCAGCACATGGGGCTTTTCTGAGGCACCAAACCAAACCTCTCTCATCTCCACATGGGCAGCTTTCTTACTGGGATGTATCAAACACTTCAGGTAGGAGAGTTCCGCAGGGCCACTGAACAACCAGCACATTCCAAGGTCTCCATGGACCCAAACGCACATTATGACGCATCCTCAGGAGAGGCCATTTCAACTCAGCCCCCTGGGTCGCGTGTTCCAGAGGCAGCAGATCAAACATATCTTGTCGCTAATAGCCAATGGGAATGCGAGGCATGCTGTACAGGGATCCATCCTTCGAACCCTGCTCTCCAGTCCTTCCGTATGGTATGTCCTGGAGCTATGCAACAGGACTCGAATGTCCCGCAGAAGGAAACCTTGTGGTTTGGGGCAACCTCCAAACTCAGCGTGGGAAAACTTCCTTGGCCTCATGAGGCCCCCACTTCATGAAGGTGCCATCATGGACACATACTCCAGCCTCAGCCAACGTCTGATCCTCAGCCTGACTTCAGATGCAGGAGATTTTGATTCAGCCTCTGCAGAGTGGGCCTGCTCTGCCCTTGGTTCCAATCCTCACACTAGCTTGTGTTTTCAGACTTCCGTCCTCACACTCCTGGCCCACAAACCCTCCCTACTGGGAATTCTGGGGCCACAATGAAGCACTGTGCCTGCCTCCCAAGAGAAAAACATTGTCTATGGCGCTGCCCAGAAACCCCAAATGAGGATCAAACTGCTTGGCCCTCGGCAACACCCCAATTGCATAGGCTACCTTAAACAGTGATGCTCTGTCGCAAATAGCCTGAGCCCAGACCTTCCAACAGACACCGACACAGCTGGCTGCACACCCAGCACATTGGACCCGCCACTGCCTTAGGCCACCATCCATTCCCAACCTGGGTTTTCAGTCATCGGAACCTAGACCTTATCTCCAATCCCTGCACAGGGGGGAACCTGATGCACAAGTCAGAACCCCTCCTTCCCCCTGGCAAGAAACCTTGCTGCTGGCAGTGAGTCAAACCTTCAGTGTAGGAGAAAACGGCATGGCCCATGAGGCCACACCCAAGCGTGAGGGCCGCCTTGGGAACAAACACACATTGTGACCCTCAGCGTGAGTACCTTATTCAAGTAACGCCTCTCAGTGACTGGACCAAGAGCCCGCATATGTGGCTTGCCATGCCCATAGGCACCCAGGACTAACTAGATGGTGTGTATTCCAGTTGAGGGAACCCACTGCTGTGCTCTAGAGTCCCTCTCCTGGGGGTTGCCCTGTGGCAGGAAACAGTACTCTTCATTCCCACAGAATGAACACAAACACTTGGGAGCTTGGACAATCCCCTGAGAGGAAGGCTCTTCCTTGGCCTCTGAGACAACCCCTACCCTGACCGGACACTGTAAACGCAACACCCAGAGACAAAATCCTGAGTGACTGCCTCCCACTTGCCCTACTTTGATTTCCAGAGGATCTCCCCTCACGGACTAGAGATCAGGCCTGCCATTACATTGGCCCCTAGCTGAGCCAAGTTTGCTTTTTCAGACATCTGTCCCCACAGCCCTGGCAAACAGAGCCTCTAGGCTGGGTCCTCTGGAGCCATACCACAGGACCATGCCTGCTCTCTCCTGGGAAACTGTGTCCATTCCTTTGGCCACACACCTCCAGAATATGAGAAACCTCAAGGCCTCCGAGGACATCCCATTACTGGGAGCCTCACTGGACTCACAGGGGCATTCGGACACAAGCTGAGCAGCTACATCCATGTTGCATGCACACAGATCACAACAGAGATAGAAGGTTGAGCCGGACAGGCCTTTAGGCCGTAGTCTCAACTCTTACTTTGGTTTCCAGGTGTCACTCCTCAGAGGCTTTGGTTCGAAGAACAGGGTATGGGGCTTTCCTGAGGCACGGAACAGAACTCCTCTCGTCTCCACATGGGAAGTTTCCTTGTTGGAGCCGTGTCAAACACCTCATGTTGGAGAATCCTGCAGAGTCCCTGAGCCACCTCCACATTCCAAGGTCTCCCAGGCCACCAAGCCACAGTAGGACTCATCTTCAAGAGAGTCCATTTCAACTCTCCCCTCTGGGTAGCTCACCCAGGAGCCCGCAGATTGAGCCTGCCTTGTCCTGACTAAAGAGTGGGAATAGGAGGTGGCGTTCCCAGGCATCCATGCTTAGACACCTGCTCTCGAGTCTTTCCATATGGGGCCTCTTGGAACCATCCAATAGGACTCGACTGTCGTGCAGAAGGTAACCTTCAGTTTTGGAGCAGTTCACAAATCCCATCGTAGGCAAAACTTTCTGGCCTCATGAAGCCCCCACACCCTTCAGGAAGAGGCCATGCTGGACAAGAACTCTAGCCTGAGGCACGTCTCATAGTTGACATGACCTCAGTGCAGGAGATCCCGATTCAGCCTCTGCAGAGTGGGCCTGCCGTGACCTCGGTCCCAAACCTCACGCTAGCTAGTGTTTTCAGACTTCCTTCCTCACACTCCTGGCAATAAGCCCTCCGGACTAGGAACTCCAGAACCAAAACCCAGCCCAGTGTCTGCCCAACGGAAGAAAAACGTTTCCCTGTGGGGCTCTCCAGAAAACCCAGATGAGGATCAACCTGCTCGGGCCTCGACGGTACCCGAACTGGATAGGCTGCTCTGGGCACTCATGCTCTGCCTGACACAGCCTGAAGCCAGACGTCCAGACAGACAAGGAGACAGCTGGCCGCACACCCAGCACTTCGGACACGCCATGGTCTTATGCCGTCACCTCATCCTAACCTTGGTTTTCAGATATCTGAACCTAGACATTATATCAATTCTCCACACAGCTGGGTATAGCAAGCACAAAACAGAACTCCTCCTTCCCCATGGCTGTCAAGCTTGCTCTTGGCATGGAGTCACACCTTCAGGGTGGGAGAAACCTTCATGGCCCCTGATGCCACGCCCAAACTTGAGTGCTGCTTGGGCACAAATTCACACTGTGATCCTCAGCATGAGCCCCATGTCAAAGAAAGGCCTGTCAGGGCCTGGACCAAGAGCCCACATATGGGGCTTGCCAAGCCCCTATGCACCCAATCCTCACCACGGTTTGAATTTTCCAGTCGCCCCGCCCGTACCTGGAGCTCTGCTCTGGAATCCCTTTCTTGGAGAGACCCATGAGCCAGACAACACGACTCCACCCTTCCAACAAAATGACCCCAAACTCTTGGGAGCTGGGACAAATCCCCAGAGAGGGATACTCGTCCACAGTACCTGAGGCCACCGCTCCAATCCACGGCTATCCCGGACACAACATCCAGAGACAAAAGCCTGAAGGAACGCCTCCCACTCGCCCTTGTTTCAGAGGCCCAGGAGCTCCCTCTCGGGCTGTACATCCGGCCTGCCATACCCTAGGCGCCACTTATAAGCTGAGTTTGTGTATTCAGACTTCTGTGCCCACAGCCTGGACCCACACACCTCCAGGCTAGGGCCTCTAGGGCCACAGCGAAAGATTGTGCCTGCCCTCTCCAAGGATAGTGTGCCCAGTCCATTGACCACAACACTACAGGTTAGGGAAAAGCTCCAAGGCCCCTGAGGCCATCAATAGTGTAGGCCCCCCTGGACTAAGAGGGGCTCTCTGACACCAGCGGAGCAACTATCTCCACTTAGACTCTCAGACAGTGTCCCCAGAGACAGAAGGTTGAAATGGACAGGCCCCCAGGCCCTAATCTGAACCTTAGCTTTGGTTTCCATGTTTCCGTTCTCAGAGGACTGTTTTCGTAGACCAGCACATGGGGCTTTTCTGAGGCACCAAACCAGACCTCTCTCATCTCCACATGGGCAGCTTTCTTACTGGGATGTATCAAACACTTCAGGTAGGAGAGTTCCGCAGGGCCACTGAACAAGCAGCACATTCCAAGGTCTCCATGGACCCAAACGCACATTATGACGCATCCTCAGGAGAGGCCATTTCAACTCAGCCCCCTGGGTCGCGTGTTCCAGAGGCAGCAGATCAAACATATCTTGTCGCTAATAGCCAATGGGAATGCGAGGCATGCTGTACAGGGATCCATCCTTCGAACCCTGCTCTCCAATCCTTCCGTATGTTATGTCCTGGAGCCATGCAACAGGACTCGAATGTCCCGCAGAAGGAAACCTTGTGATTTGGGGCAACCTCCAAACTCAGCGTGGGAAAACTTCCTTGGCCTCATGAGGCCCCCACTTCATGAAGGTGCCATCATGGACACATACTCCAGCCTCAGCCAACGTCTGATCCTCAGCCTGACTTCAGATGCAGGAGATTTTGATTCAGCCTCTGCAGAGTGGGCCTGCTCTGCCCTTGGTTCCAATCCTCACACTAGCTTGTGTTTTCAGACTTCCGTCCTCACACTCCTGGCCCACAAACCCTCCCTACTGGGAATTCTGGGGCCACAATGAAGCACTGTGCCTGCCTCCCAGGAGAAAAACATTGTCTATGGCGCTGCCCTGAAACCCCAAATGAGGATCAAACAGCTTGGCCCTCGGCAACACCCCAATTGCATAGGCTACCTTAAACAGTGATGCTCTGTCGCAAATAGCCTGAGCCCAGACCTTCCAACAGACACCGACACAGCTGGCTGCACACCCAGCACATTGGACCCGCCACTGCCTTAGGCCACCATCCATTCCCAACCTGGGTTTTCAGTCATCGGAACCTAGACCTTATCTCCAATCCCTGCACAGGGGGGAACCTGATGCATAAGTCAGAACCCCTCCTTCCCCCTGGCAAGAAACCTTGCTGCTGGCAGTGAGTCAAACCTTCAGTGTAGGAGAAAACGGCATGGCCCATGAGGCCACGCCCAAGCGTGAGGGCCGCCTTGGGCACAAACACACATTGTGACCCTCAGCGTGAGTACCTTATTCAAGTAACGCCTCTCAGTGACTGGACCAAGAGCCCGCATATGTGGCTTGCCATGCCCATAGGCACCCAGGACTAACTAGATGGTGTGTATTCCAGTTGAGGGAACCCACTGCTGTGCTCTAGAGTCCCTCTCCTGGGGGTTCCCCTGTGGCAGAAAACAGTACTCTTCATTCCCACTCCCTCGGCCTCTAAGACAACCCCTACCCTGACCGGACACTGTAAACGCAACACCCAGAGACAAAATCCTGAGTGACTGCCTCCCACTTGCCCTATTTTTATTTCCAGAGGATCTCCCTTCACGGACTAGAGATCAGGCCTGCCCTTATATTGGCCCCTAGCTGAGCCAAGTTTGCTTTTTCAGACATCTGTCCCCACAGCCCTGGCAAACAGAGCCTCTAGGCTGGGTCCTCTGGAGCCATACCACAGGACCGTGCCTTCTCTCTCCTGGGAAACTGTGTCCATTCCTTTGGCCACACACCTCCAGAATATGAGTAACCTCAAGGCCTCCGAGGACATCCCACTACTGGGAGCCTCACTGGACTCACAGGGGCATTCGGACACAAGCTGAGCAGCTACATCCATGAATGCATGCACACAGATATCATCAGAGATAGAAGGTTGAGCCGGACAGGCCTTTAGGCCGTAGTCTCAACTCTTGCTTTGGTTTCCAGGTGTCACTCCTCAGAGGCTTTGGTTCGAAGAACAGGGTATGGGGCTTTCCTGAGGCACGGAACAGAACTCCTCTCGTCTCCACATGGGAAGTTTCCTTGTTGGAGCCGTGTCAAACACCTCATGTTGGAGAATCCTGCAGAGTCCCTGAGCCACCTCCACATTCCAACGTCTCCCAGGGCACCAAGCCACAGTTGGGCTCATCTTCAGGAGAGTCCATTTCAACTCTCCCCTCTGGGTAGCTCACCCAGGAGCCCGCAGATTGAGCCTGCCTTGTCCTGACTAAAGAGTGGGAATATGAGGTGGCGTTCCCAGGCATCCATGCTTAGACACCTGCTCTCGAGTCTTTCCATATGGGGCCTCTTGGAACCATCCAATAGGACTCGACTGTCGTGCAGAAGGTAACCTTCAGTTTTGGAGCAGTTCACAAATCCCATCGTAGGCAAAACTTTCTGGCCTCATGAAGCCCCCACACCCTTCAGGAAGAGGCCATGCTGGACAAGAACTCTAGCCTGAGGCACGGCTCATAGTTGACATGACCTCAGTGCAGGAGATCTCGATTCAGCCTCTGCAGAGTGGGCATGCCGTGACCTCGGTCCCAAACCTCACGCTAGCTTGTGTTTTCCGACTTCCTTCCTCACACTCCTGGCAAACAAGCCCTCCGGACTAGGAACTCCGGAACCAAAACCCAGCCCAGTGTCTGCCCAACGGAAGAAAAACGTTTCCCTGTGGGGCTCTCCAGAAAACCCAGATGAGGATCAACCTGCTCGGGCCTCGACGGTACCCGAACTGGATAGGCTGCTCTGGGCACTCATGCTCTGCCTGACACAGCCTGAAGCCAGACGTCCAGACAGACAAGGAGACAGTTGGCCGCACACCCAGCACTTCGGACACGCCATGGTCTTATGCCGTCACCTCATCCTAACCTTGGTTTTCAGATATCTGAACCTAGACATTATATCAATTCTCCACACAGCTGGGTATAGCAAGCACAAAACAGAACTCCTCCTTCCCCATGGCTGTCAAGCTTGCTCTTGACTTGGAGTCACACCTTCATGGTGGGAGAATCCTTCATGGCCCCTGATGCCACGCCCAAACTTGAGTGATGCTTGGGCACAAATTCACACTGTGACCCTCAGCATGAGCCCCATGTCAAAGAAAGGCCTGTCAGGGCCTGGACCAAGAGCCCACATATGGGGCTTGCCAAGCCCCTATGCACCCAATCCTCACCACGGTTTGAATTTTCCAGTCGCCCCGCCCGTACCTGGAGCTCTGCTCTGGAATCCCTTTCTTGGAGAGACCCATGAGCCAGACAACACGACTCCACCCTTCCCACAATATGACCCCAAACTCTTGGGAGCTGGGACAAATCCCCAGAGAGGGATACTCGTCCACAGTACCTGAGGCCACCGCTCCAATCCACGGCTATCCCGGACACAACATCCAGAGACAAAAGCCTGAAGGAACGCCTCCCACTCGCCCTTGTTTCAGAGGCCCAGGAGCTCCCTCTCGGGCTGTACATCCGGCCTGCCATACCCTAGGCGCCACTCATAAGCTGAGTTTGTGTATTCCGACTTCTGTGCCCACAGCCTGGACCCACACAACATCCAGGCTAGGGCCTCTGGACTAAACAGCGAGAGATTGTGCCTGCCCTCTCCAAGGAAAGTGTGCCCAATCCATTGACCACAACCCTACAGGTTAGGGAAAAGCTCCAAGGTCCCTGAGGCCATCAATAGTATAGGCCACCCTGGACTAAGAGGGGCTCTCTGACACCAGCGGAGCAACTATCTCCACTTAGACTTTCAGAGAGTGTCCCCAGAGACCGAAGGTTGAAATGGACAGACCTCCAGGCCCTAATCTGAACCTTAGCTTTGGTTTCCATGTGTCCGTCCTCAGAGGACTGTTTTCGAAGACCGGCACACAGGGCTTTTCTGAGGCATCAAACCAAACCTCTCTCGTCTCCACATGGGGAGATTTCTAACTGGGGATGTATCAAACCCTTCAGGTAGGAGAGTTCCGCAGGGCCACTGAACAACCAGCACATTCCAAGGTCTCCATGGACCCAAACGCACATTACGACGCATCCTCTGGAGAGGCCATTTCAACTCAGCCCCCTGGGTAGCGTGCCCCAGAGGCAGCAGATCAAACATATTTTGTCGCTTATGGCCAAGGGGAATGCGAGGCATGCTGTACAGGGATCCATCCGTCGAACCCTGCTCTCCAGTCCTTCCGTATGGTATGTCCTGGAGCCATGCAACAGGACTCGAATGTCCCGCAGAAGGAAACCTTGTGGTTTGGGGCATCCTCCAAACTCAGCGTGGGAACACTTCCTTGGCCTCATGATAACCCCGCTTCATGAAGGTGCCATCATGGACACATACTCCAGTCTCAGCCAACGTCTGATCCACAGCCTGACTTCAGATGCAGGAGATTTTGATTTAGCCTCTGCAGATTGGGCCTGCTCTGCCCTTGGCTCCAATCCTCACCCTAGCTTGTGTTTTCAGACTTCCGTCCTCACACTCCTGGCCCACAAACCCTCCCTACTGGGAATTCTGGGGCCTCACTGAAGCACTCTTCCTGCCTCCCAGGAGAAAAACATTGTCTATGGTGCTGCACAGAAACCCCAAATGAGGATCAAACTGCTTTGCCCTCCGCAACACCCCAATTGCATAGGCTACCTTAAACCCTGATGCTCTGTCGCAAAAGCCTGAGCCCAGACCTTCCAACAGACACCAACACAGCTGGCTGCACACCCAGCACATTGGACCCGCCACTGCCTTAGGCCACCATCCATTCCCAACCTGGGTTTTCAGTCATCGGAACCTAGACCTTATCTCCAATCCCTGCACAGGGGGGAACCTGATGCACAAGTCAGAACCCCTCATTCCCCATGGCAAGAAACCTTGCTGCTGGCAGTGAGTCAAACCTTCAGTGTAGGAGAAAAGGGCATGGCCCATGAGGCCACGCCCAAGCGTGAGGGCCGCCTTGGGCACAAACACACATTGTGAACCTCAGCGTGAGTACCTTATTCAAGTAACGCCTCTCAGTGACTGGACCAAAAGCCCGCTTATGTGGCTTGCCTTGCCCATAGGCACCCAGGACTAACTAGATGGTTTGTATTCCAGTTGAGGGAACCCACTGCTGAGCTCTAGAGTCCCTCTCCTGGGGGTTCCCCCGTGGCAGAAAACAGTACTCTTCCCTTCCCACAGAATGAATCCAAACACTTGGGAGCTTGGACAATTCCCCGAGAGGAAGGCTGTTCCTCGGCCCCTGTAGCAACCCCAACCATGAACGGCCACTGTGAACGCAACACCCAGATACAAAAGCCTGAGCGACTGCCTCTCACTTGCTCTCCTTTGATATCCAGAGGATCTCCCCTCACGGGTTGGAGATCAGGCCTGCCATTACCTTGGCCCCTAGCTGAGCCAAGTTTGCTTTTTCAGCCATCTGACCCCACAGCCCTGGCAAACACAGCCTCTTGGCTTGGTCCTCTGGAGCCATTCCACAGGACTATGCCTCCTGTCTCCTGGGAAACTGTGTCCATTCCTTTGGACAAACACCTCCAGAATATGAGAAACCTCAAGGCCCCCGAGGACATCCCACTACTGGGAGCCTCCCTGGACTCACAGGGGCATTCGGACACAAGCTGAGCAGCTACCTCCACGAAGGCATGCACACAGATGTCAACAGAGATAGAAGGTTGAGCAGGACAGGCCCTTAGGCCCTAATCTCAACTCTTGCGTGGTTACCAGGTGTCACTCCTCAGAGGCTTTGGTTCGAAGAACAGGGTATGGGGCTTTCCTGAGTCACTGAATAGAACTCCTCTCGTCTCCACATGGGAAGTTTCCTTGTTGGAGCCGTGTCAAAAACCTCATGTTGGAGAATCCTGCAGAGTCCCTGAGCCACCTCCACATTCCAAGGTCTCCCAGGCCACCAAGCCACAGTAGGACTCATCTTCAGGAGAGTCCATTCCAACTTTCCCCTCTGGGTAGCTCACCCAGGAGCCCGCAGATTGAGCCTGCCTTGTCCTGACTAAAGAGTGGGAATATGAGGTGGCGTTCCCAGGCATCCATGCTTAGACACCTGCTCTCGAGTCTTTCCGTATGGGGCCTCTTGGAACCATCCAATAAAACTCGACTGTCGTGCAGAAGGAAAAACCTTTAGGTTTGGAGCAGTTCACAAATCCCATCGTAGGCAAACGTCCCTGGCCTCATGTAGCCTCCACACCCTTCAGGAAGAGGCCATGCTGGACAAAAACTCTAGCCTGAGGCACGTCTCATAGTTGACATGACCTCAGTGCAGGAGAACTCGATTCAGCCTCTGCAGAGTGGCCCTGCCGTGCCCTTGGTCCCAAACCTCATGGTAGCTTGTGTTTTCAGACTTCCTTCCTCACACTCCTGGCAAACAAGCCCTCCGGACTAGGAACTCCAGAACCAAAACCCAGCCCAGTGTCTGCCCAACAGAAGAAAAACATTTCCCTGTGGGGCTCTCCAGAAAACCCTGATGAGGATCAACCTGCTCGAGCCTCGATGGTACCCGATCTGGATAGGCTGCTCAGGGCACTCATGCTCTGCCTGACACAGCCTGAAGCCAGACGTCCAGACAGACAAGGAGACAGCTGGCCGCACACCCAGCACTTCGGACACGCCATGGCCTTATGCCGTCACCTCATCCTAACCTTGGTTTTCAGATATCTGAACCTAGACATTATATCAATTCTCCACACAGCTGGGTATCGCAAGCACAAAACAGAACTCCTCCTTCCCCATGGCTGTAAAGCTTGCTCTTGGCATGGAGTCACACCTTCAGGGTGGGAGAAACCTTCATGGCCCCTGATGCCACGCCCAAACTTGAGTGCTGCTTGTGCACAAATTCACACTGTGACCCTCAGCATGAGCCCCATGTCAAAGAAAGGCCTGTGAGGGCCTAGAGCAAGAGCCCCCATATGGGGCTTGCCAAACCCCTATGCACCCAATCCTCAACAGGGTTTGAGTTTTCCAGTCGCCCCACCTGTACCTGGGGCTCTGCCCTTGAATCCCTTTCTTGGAGAGACCCATGAGCCAGACTACACGACTCCACCCTTCCCACAAAATGACCCCAAACTCGTGGGAGCTGGGACAAATCCCAAGAGAGGGATACCCCTCCACAGTCCCTAAGGCCACCCCTCCAATCCACGGCTATCCCGGACACAACATCCAGAGACAAAAGCCTGAAGGAATGCCTCCCACTCGCCCTTGTTTCAGAGGCCCAGGAGCTCCCTCTCGGGCTGTACATCAGGCCTGCCATACCCTAGCCACCACTCTTAAGCTGAGTTTGTGTATTCAGACTTCTGTGCCCACAGCCTGGACCCACACAACATCCAGGCTAGGGCCTGTGGAGCCACAGCGAAAAATTGTGCCTGTCCTCTCCAAGGAAAGTGTGCCCAATCCATTGACCACAACCCTACTGGTTAGGGAAAAGCTCCAAGCCCCTGAGGCCATCAATAGTGGAGGCCACCCTGGACTAAGAGGGGCTCTCTGACACCAGCGGAGCAACTATCTCCACTTAGACTCTCAGACAGTGTCCCCAGAGACCGAAGGTTGAAATGGACAGGCCCCCAGGCCCTAATCTGAACCTTAGCTTTGGTTTCCATGTGTCCGTCCTCAGAGGACTGTTTTTGTAGACCAGCACATGGGGCTTTTCTGAGGCACCAAACCAAACCTCTCTCGTCTCCACATGGGGAGCTTTCTTAATGGGGATGTATCAAACCCTTCAGGTAGGAGAGTTCCGCAGGGCCACTGAACAACCAGCACATTCCAAGGTCTCCATGGACCCCAAACGCACATTATGACGCATCCTCAGGAGAGGCTTTTTCAACACAGCCCCCTGGGTAGCGTGCCCCAGAGGCAGCAGATCAAACAAATCTTGTTGCTTATGGCCAAGGGGAATGCGAGGCATGTTGTACAGGGATCCATCCTTCGAACCCTGCTCTCCAGTCCTTCCGTATGGTATGTCCTGGAGCCATGCAACAGGACTCGAATGTCCCGCAGAAGGAAACCTTGTGGTTTGGGGCATCCTCCAAACTCAGCGTGGGAACACTTCCTTGGCCTCATGATACCCCCGCTTCATGAAGGTGCCATCATGGACACATACTCCAGTCTCAGCCAACGTCTGATCCTCAGCCTGACTTCAGATGCAGGAGATTTTGATTCAGCCTCTGCAGAGTGGGCCTGCTCTGCCCTTGGCTCCAATCCTCACACTAGCTTGTGTTTTCAGACTTCTGTCCTCACACTCCTGTCCCACAAACCCTCCCTACTGGGAATTCTGGGGCCACAATGAAGCACTCTGCCTGCCTCCCAGGAGAAAAACATTGTCTATGGTGCTGCACAGAAACCCCAAATGAGGATCAAACTGCTTTGCCCTCGGCAACACCCCAATTGCATAGGCTACCTTAAACACTGATGCTCTTTCACAAAAGCCTGAGCCCAGACCTTCCAACAGACACCGACACAGCTGGCTGCACACCCAGCACATTGGACCCGCCACTGCCTTAGGCCACCATCCATTCCCAACCTGGGTTTTCAGTCATCGGAACCTAGACCTTATCTCCAATCCCTCACAGGGGGGAACCTGATGCATAAGTCAGAACCCCTCCTTCCCCATGGCAAGAAACCTTGCTGCTGGCCGTGAGTCAAACCTTCAGTGTAGGAGAAATCGGCAAACCTGCCGGGCCTCATGAAGCCCCTATATCCTTCAGGGAGAGGCCATCATGGTCAAAAACTCTAGCTTGAAGCACGTCTCATAGTAGACATGACCGCAATGCAGGAGATCTTGATTCAGCCTCTGCAGAGTTGCCTGCCGTGCCCTCGGTCCCAAACCTCACGCTAGCTTGTGTTTTCAGACTTCCTTCCTCACACTCCTGGCAAACAATCCCTCCAGAGTAGGAATTGCAGAACCACAAGCCTGCAAAGTTACTGCACACCGGTAGAAAACGTTTCCTTGAGGGCTTTCCATAAAACCCAGATGAGGACCAACCTGCTCTTGCCTCGACGGCACTCAGATTTAATAGGTTGCTCTGGGCACTAATGCTCTGCCTTTCACAGCCTGATGCCAGACGTCCAGACAGGCAAGGAGACAGCTGGCCACACACCTAGCACTTCTGACATGCCATGGTCTTATGCCGTTATCTCTTCCTAACCTTGGTTTTCCGATATCTAAACCCAGATATTATATCAATTCCCCACACACTGGGCATCTGAAGCACAAATCAGAACTCCTTCTTCCCCATGGCTGTAAGGCTTGCTCTTGGCATGGAGTCACACCTTCAGGGTGGGAGAAACCTTCATTTCCCCTTAAACCACGCCCAAACTTGTGTGCTGCCTTGGGCACAAATTCACTCTGTGACCCTCAGCATGAGCCCAATATCAAAGAAAGGCCTGTCAGGGCCTTGACCAAGAGCCCTCATATGGGGCGTGCCAAGCCCCTATACACCCAATCCTCACCAGTGTTTGAGTTTTCCAGTCTCCCCCCTGTTCCTGGGGCTCTGCTCTGGAATCACTTTCTTGGAGAGACACATGAGCCAGACAACAGGACTCCACCCTTCCCACAAAATGACCCAAAACTCCTGTTAGCTGGGACAAATCCCCAGAGAGGTTACTCGTCCACAGTCACTGAGGCCACCCCCTACAATCCACGGCTATCCTGGACGCATCCAGAGACAAAAGCCTGAAGGAATCTCGCCCTTGATTCACAAGCCAAGGAGCTCACTCTTTATCTGTACATCCGGCTTGCCATACCCTCGGCGCCACTCATAAGCTGAGTTTTTGTTTTCAGACTTATGTGCCCACAGCCTGGACCCACACACCCTCCAGGCTAGGGCATCTGGAGCCACAGTGAAAGATTGTGCCTGCCATCTCCAAGGAAAGTGTGCCCAATCCATTGACCACAACCCTACAGGTTAGGGAAAAGTTCCAAGGCCCCTGAGGCCATCCTGATAGTGTAGGCTGCCCTGGACTATAAGGGGCACTCTGACACCAGCTGAGCCATTATCACCACTTAGACTTTCAGACAGTATCCCCAGAGACAGAAGATTGAAATGGACAGGCCCTTAGGCTTTAATATGAACCTTAGCTTTAGTTTTCATGTGTCTGTCCTCAGAGGACTGGTTTCGTATACCAGCATATTAGGTTTTTCTGAGGCTCCAAACCAAACCTCTCTCGTCTCCACATGGAGTGCTTTCTTACTGGATCTGTATCAAACCCTTCTGGTCGGAGAATTCCGCAGGGCCACAGTACAACCATCACATTCCAAGGTCTCCATGGACAGAAACCCACATTATGACGCATCCTCAGGAGAGGCCATTTCAACTCAGCCCACTGGTTAGCTTGCCCCAGAGCCAGCAGAACAAACATATCTTGTCGTTAATGGCCAAAGAGAATGCGAGGCATGTTGTTCAGGGATCCATCCTTTGAACCCTCCTCTTCAGTCCTTCCGTATGGTATGTACTGGAGCCATTCAACAGGACTCGACTGTCTCGCAGAAGGAAACCTTGTGGTTTGTGGCAACCTCCAAACTCAGCGTGGGAAAACTTCGTTGGCCTCATGAGGCACCTGCTTCATGAAGGTGCCATCAAGGGCACAATCCAACCTCAGCCAATGTCTGATCCTCAGCCTGACTTCAGATGCATGAGATATCCTTTCAGCCTTTGCAGAGTGGGCCTGCTCCCCACCTCACCCTATGTTTTGTTTTCAGACTCTACCCTAGCACTCCTGGCCCAAAAGCCCTCATGATTGGGAATTCTGGTTCCAGAACGAAGCACTCTGCCTGCCCCCCAAAGAAAAACATTGTCTATGGCATTTCTCAGAAACCCCAAATGAAAAATCAACCTGCTCAGCCCTCGGCAACACCCCAATTGCATAGGCTACCCTAAACACTATGCTCTGTCTTACATAGCCTGAGCCCAGACCTTGTGAGAGACATTGAGACAGTTGGCTTCACACCCAGCACATCGAACCTGCCATGGGTTAGGCCATTTCATCCCTTACCATTGACCTGGGTGTCTTCCTGGAGGTATATTCTGAGGCTGTGTCAGACTATGCATTTTTTCTGGAGCTTCCTATGGAATTGGGGTGGTATTAGGGGCCTTGAAATTTTCTCTTAATCTGGTGGGTTGGGAAACTGAGACAGGCTGACATTCCTTGGGAGAGCTGGCCCAGTGCTGTTGTGTGTTCCTGGAGGCCCCATCCTGGAGGGCATATGGGTCAGGACTCTGGGTCCAAAGTCTTCAGACACAAACTCGGGTAAGAGTTAAGCTCGAGGTGATGGCAGACCCAATCTGCAGACCCTGAGCGAAGCATCTCCAGATATGAAATTCGGACGGCTGTGAGGCAGGAGCACAGTCTTTTCTGTCTGACTTGTTTGTCTATGATGGCCACGAAATGGAGGGGTGGCCTCATGGGTCCATGTGAGATTCTACCTCTCTGGGAATTCTGCTCGGCACCCAAGAGTTTGGTGTATTTTTGGGGGATGGGAGGAGCGCAGTTTTATGAGTCAGGGATCCCGTCCAAACAGCCATTCCAGAGATGGGTCCTGGATTCTGGAGCCTGGTTCACCGCAACAAGGCTTAGGATTTGGGCCTAGGGTCCTGCTCTATGTTTTCCTGGTACAGCTCCCGAGTGTTCTTGTTGGAAATGGGTCTCATTCTGAGGGTCACAATGCCTGTTTTTGCCCAGATGCCCATGCTGAGTGGGTGTGACCTCATGGGCTATGCACTTGGCTCCCACTCTGAGGGTTGGACTGCCATCTCAACATTCAGTTTTCCTGCCATGGGGAAGGAGGTGTACTTTTTTATGCTTCAGGTTCCCCCACGGGCAGGAATTTGAGCTAAGTTCTGGGACAGGGGCCTGAATACCCAGTTCACTTTGAGATGAGGTCCTCGGGCCAAGGCAGGACCCACCTGCAGAAAATGAGGCCTGCTTTCTGGGTGGCTGTCAGGAGCTCGGGCTCGAGCTGTGTCAGACAGAACATTCGTGGAGAGTTCGGCCTATGATATTGGGGTGCTTTTGAGAGCTGTGCAACTGGATCCTCATGGGGGATTTTTGCACAGACCCTTTTTTCACTTCTTCTATCTGGTGAGCAGGCAGATGGCTGCATTACGGCTCCAGAATATCCAAGTTGGAGGGTTTGCAGGCGAGGAGTGTGAGGACAGAAGTATGAAAACATAAGCTACGGTTACGCTCAGTGCCGAGCACATGTCTATTCCAATGTACAGCAGTTGTTTCGAGATCTTCAGCACCTGGGCGAGGGGAAGATGTCTGCTCACGCTGGAGTTTGTATCCATGATGGCCAACAAATTGTGGGGAGGCCTCAAGAATTCTTGGAGGTTTTTCCAAGCTGGAGCTTGTGAGCTGCTCCAAACATCAAGGTGTCCTACTAAGGGACAGCAGAAGTCTTCTTACAGGGCTCCAGGGTCCCCCATATGGAAGATTCGATAGCAATGCTCTCTGAATGGAGGCCTGGGAAGCCAATCTCTTGTTACCATTGCAGTGAGGAACAGGGTAAGCTTGAATCAATGACACTGATTCCAAGTTCCAAGTGATTTGCGTTGATGGAAGTTCTCAGTCTAACAGGTCCCAATGCTGCTTGGTGTCCAGGGAGACCTTAGAATGTGGTGGCGGCTCTCTGACCATTGAGGATTCTCTATCCTTAGGATTAGACCCAGTACCCAGGAGCCAGGTTTCCTTCTTGGGACAGGAGGTGTGCTCTTGTATGGCTCACGGACCACAGGTTGGACCATATGCTTGAATTTCCAGAACAGCCCTCTAGGGAGAGAGACCTCAAAACATAAGCTAGGGTTCTGATGAGGTTTTAGGGCCATGGAAGTTTCAATCTTCGGACTAAGTGCCATTGGCCTGCATGTCATCCTGGAGGTAGGTGCTGAGGCTGTGTCAGGCTGTGCACTTTTTCCAGAGTGGCCTATGATATTGGGGTGCAGTCAGGGGCCTTGCAGTTTTCTCCTAATCTGGACATTTTGGGAAACTGAGATGGGCAGGGTTTCCTCAGGAGAGCAGGGCCAGTGATGTCATGTGTTTCTCGAGGCCCCATCCTGGAGGTCATGTGTGTCAGGACTTTGGGACCAAAGACTTTAGACACAACCTCGGATAAGAGATAGGAGTGAGGTGATGGCAGTCCGAATCTGAAGACCCTGAGGGAAGCTCCTCGGGATTTGAAATTCAGGTGGCTGGGAGGGAGGAGCACAGGCTTTTCTGTCTGGATTTTGTGTCTAGGATGGCCATTAAATGGAGGGGTGACCTCATGTGTCCATGGGATATTCTTCCACTCTGGTGATTCTGCTTGGCACCCAAGAGTTTGATTTCTTTCTGGGGAAGAGGAAAAGACTGTATTCCATCTCTGGGATCCTGTCCAAACAGGGATTCCAGAGATGGTTTCTGGGTCCAGACACTGGGAAAACTTAACCAAAGCTTCGATTTGGGTTCCTGGTCCAGATCCCAAGGGGGATCTTTGGAAAGGGGTCTCATTCTGAGGGTCACAATGCCTGTTTGTGCCCAGCTGCCCATCCTGTGTAGGCGTGGTCTCATGGACCATGCACCTGGTTCCCACTCAGGGTTGTACAGCCATCTCAACATTCAGTTTTCTGGCCATGGGGAAGGAGGAGCACTCTTTTGTGCTTCCGAGTCCCCTATGGGCAGGAATTTGAGCTAAGTCTGGGACAGGTACCTGAATATCCAGGTTGCTTCAAGATGATGGCCTCGGGCCAAGGTTGGACCCACCTGGAGGATATGGGGCCCACTATCTGGGTGGCTGACAGGAGGTCGGGGATCAGGCGGTGTCAGACAGACAATTTATGCAGAGGTTGGTCTATTATATTGGGGTGCCATTGAGGGCCGTGCAGGAGGATCCTCATGTGGGTTTCTGCGAAGACCCATAGGGCACTTCTTCTTTGTGGTGGGCAGGCAGAAAGCTGCACTGTGGCTTCAGAATTCCCAATATGGAGGGCTTGTAGGCGAGGAGTGTGAAGACAGAAGTCTGAAAACACAAGCCAGGGATAAGCTCAGTGCCGACCACAGGACCATTCCATTGTGCAGTGGTTGTTTCGAGATTTCCAGCACCTAGTATGGGCGAGGGTCAGATGTCTGCTCACGCTGGGTTTGCATCCATGATGGTCAACTAATTGTGGGGTGGCCTCAAGAATTCTTGGAGATTTTCCCAAGCAGGACCTTGTGAGCTGCTCCAAACAGCAAGGTGTCCTACTGTGGGACAGGGGAAGTCCACTTACAAGGCTCCAGGGTCCCCCACATAGAAAGATTCGACAGCAGAGGTCTCTGAATGGGGGCCTGGGAAGTCTTCCTTGCATGACCATTGCAGCTGAGGAACATTGCAGGCTTGATCTGCTGGTTTTTGTTCAAATTTCCAAGTGATCTAAGTTGACGGATGTTCTCAGTCTAATGAGTCACAATGCTGCTTGGTGTCCAGGGAGACCTTAGAATGTGGTGGTGAGGGTGCCTGGGTGGCTCAATGGGCTAAGCCGCTGCCTTCGGCTCAGGTCATGATCTCAGGGTCCTGGGATTGAGTCCCGCATCGGGCTCTCTGCTCAGCAGGGAGCCTGCTTCTTCCTCTCTCTCTCTCTGCCTTCCTCTATGCCTACTTGTGATCTCTCTCTGTCAAATAAATAAATAAAATCTATATAAAAAAAAAGAATGTGGTTGTGGATCTGTGGCCATGCAGGATTCTCCTACCTGAGGGTTAGACCCAGTTCCCAGGAGCCAGGTTCCCTTCTCGGGACAGGAGGGGTTCTCTTGTATGGCTCAGGGACCACATGTCGGATCATATGTTGGATTTCAAGACCAGGCCTCTGGGCACAGAGGCCTGAATATCTAGGCTAGGGTTCTTATGAGGTTGTAGGGGCATGTCATCCTCAACCTTCGGACTTAGGGACTTTGACCTGTGAGTCTTCCTGGAGGTAGATGCTCAGGCTGTGTCAGACTGTGCATTTTTTCCAGAGTGGCCTATGAAATTGGGGTGGGCTCAGGGGCCTTGCAGGCTTTTCCTAATCTGGAGGGTTTGTGCAACTGAGACGGCAGAATTTCATCCAGAGATCAGGCCCAGTGATGTAGTGTGGTTCTGTCAGCCCCATCCTGCAGGGAATGTGGTTAAGGGCTCTGGGACCAAAGTCTTCAGACACAAAATTGTGTATCAATTAGGAGGGAGGTGATGGCAGCCCCGATCTGCAGACGCTGAGGGCAGCTCCTCAGGATTTGAAATTCGTGTGGCTGGGAGGCAGGAGCAAAGGCTTTTCTGTCTGGATTGTGTCTAGGATGGCCTTGGAATGGTGGGGTGTCCTCATGTGTCCATGGAATATTCTACCTCTCTGGGGATTCTGCCCAGCACCCAAGAGTTTGGTGTCTCACTGGGAAGGAGAGAGCGTGGTTTACTGTTTCAGGGTTTCCGTCAACACAGGGATTCCAGAGATGGGTTATAGGTCCCTGTGCCTGGATAACCCTACAAAGGCTTAGTATTTGGGCCTAGAGGCTTGACTGCCTGGCTCTGTGGGGCTTTGGTTCAGCTTCCATGGAGACTTGTTGGAAATGGGTCTCAGGGTAAGGGTCACAATGCCTGTTTGTGCCCAGATGCCCATCCTGAGTGGGCATTGGCTCTTGTTCCATGCACCTGGATCCCAATATGAGGGTTGGACCACCATATCAACATTTAATTTTCCTTCTATGAGGAAGGAGGAGTACTCTTTTGTGCTTCAGATTCCCCCATGCACAGTAATTTGAGCTATGTTCTGGGACTGGTACGTGAATAACCAGGTTGGTTTGAGATGAAGGACTCAGGTCAAGGCAGGTCACACCGGCCAGATATGGGTCCCGCTATCTAGGTGGCTACCAGGAGGTCGGGGCTCGAGCTGTGTCAGACAAAGCATTAGTTCACAAGGTGGCCTATGGTATTGTGGTGCTATAGAGGGCTGTGCTGGTGGAACCTTATATGGAGTTTCACGCAGACCCATAGGGCACCTCTTTTTTCTGGTGGGCAGGCAGAAGACTGCATTGTGGCTCCCAAATTCCCAATATGGAGGACTTGAAGGCGAGGAGTGTGAGAACAGAAGGCAAAAAACACAATCTATGCTTAATCTCAGTGCCGAGAACATGGCCGTTCCAATGTGCAGTGGTTTTTTTCGAGATCTCCAGCATCTGAGTACAGGCGAGGGTCAGATGTCTGCTCATGATAGAGTTTGTATCTATCGTGGCCAACAAATGAAATATCCAGCACCTGAGTAAAGGTGGATTTCAGATGTTTACGCACACTGGAGTTTGTGTCTCTGATGACCGAATGGAGGAGTGGCATCAAGAGGCTGATGCATGTGAGATGCTCCAAACAGCAAGGTTGTTTTTAATACTGGACAGTTAGAGTCTGGTATGTTTTCTGCAGGGCCCCCCATGTGAAAAGTATGGGTAGCAGAGCCCTTCCACATGGATGCCTGGAAAGCACACCTCCATTGACCAATGCAGCTGAGGAACATGCAGGTTCTTTACGGTGCTTCTGGGGCGAAGCACCAAGGTCTTGAGTTGACATGGAATCTCTTGAAGATGGGTTACAATGCTGGTTTTTTTTTTACCAGGTAGATCTTAGAATGTGTTGGTGGCTAAGGTGCCTGCAGGATTCTCCTACCCTGAGGGTTTAACACAGGTCGAAGAGCACGGTTACCTTCTGGGGACAGGAGATGTAGTGTTTTGTGGCTCAGGGACCACATGCCGTATCATAAGTTCCTATTCAAGAACAGGCCTCTGAAGACAGATGCCCGACAACCTAATCTAGGGTTCCAATGAGTCCCAGGGGCATGAGAGGTTCAATCTTCAGACTTAGGACAGTTGACTTGGGTGTCTGCCAGAATGTAGGTGATCAGGGAGTTTCAGACTGTGCACTTATGTCCAGAGTAACCTCCAATATTGGGGTGGCCACAGGGGCCTTGAATGTTTCAACCAACTCTGGAGGGTTTGGTTAACTGACATGCACAATTTCCATGGGGATGGCAAGCACAGTCCTGTGGTGTGGCTCCAGAGACTCCACCCTGGAGGGCATGTGAGCCATGGTTCTGGGAGGGAAGTCTGCAAACACAAACTTGGGTTAGGTTTAGTGGCTAGGTTATCGCAGGGCAATGTGTAGACCTGGAAGGCTACTCGTCAGGAACAGTAACTGGAATGACCCGAAGGCGGAAGCACAGGCTTTTATATCTGGATTGTGTGTCTAGGGTGACGTCAGAATGTAGCTGTGGCCTCATGGGTCCATGGGAGATTTTTCCTCTAAGGATACAGGCGGCTCCCAATATTTTGATGACTTTTTGGTATGGGAAGACTGCTATTTTCGATCTTAGGTGTGCCCCAAAACAGGGATTCCAGAGATGGGCTCTGGGTCTAGGCGCCTGGAAAATCCCACCAAGGGTTGGGATTTGGGCTTATGGGCAGACCAGGCCTGCAATGCAGGATCTTGGTGGTGCAACTGAGAGGGCTTGTTTGGAAGCATGCTCAGGCTGAGCATTACAATGCCTGTTTGTGCCCAGGGTGGCCCTCAGGAGTGGGCGTGGTCCCATTGTCCATTTTCTGGCTCCCACACTGAGGGATGGACACACATTCCAATGGCCAGGTTTCCAGCCATGGGGAAGGAGGAAATATCTATTGTGCTTCATGTTCCCCCATAGGCAGGGATTACAGCAAAGGTCTGGG
This sequence comes from Mustela nivalis, assembly GCF_964662115.1. Classification (NCBI taxonomy): domain Eukaryota; kingdom Metazoa; phylum Chordata; class Mammalia; order Carnivora; family Mustelidae; genus Mustela; species Mustela nivalis. The sequence goes on from NW_028136530.1 coordinate 1,248,520, forward strand.
GACAGATGCCTGAATACCAAGGATGCATAGAGATGACAGATTTGGGCCATGGCCGTTCTCACATGCTGGATATGGGCCCCGCTCTCTGGGTGGCTGACACGAGGTCTGAGCTCAGGCTGTGTCAGACACAGCACTAGTGGCCAGAGAAGTCTATATATTGGGGTTCTCTCCAGGGCCGAGTAAATTGATCCTCATGTAGGGTTTCTGGCGAGACTCACGAAGCACTTCTTTCTGTGGGGCAGGCAGAATGCTGCCTTATGGATCCAGAATTCCCTATCAAGAGGGTTTGGGGACAAATAGGGTGAGAATGCAATTGTATACACCAGCTATGCTTAAATTGAGTGCCAAGCGGAAGTCAGTTTCAATGTGCAGCAGCTTATACGAGATATCCAGCACCTGAGTAAGGGCAGATGTCAGATATTTGCTCACACTGGAGTTTGTGTCTAGGATGACGACTAATGGAGGGGTGGCTTCAGGAGGCAATGGAGGATTACCCACGCTTAAGATTGTGAGATGCTCCAAACAACAAGGTTTCCTTCTAATGGACAGGAGGAGTCTGTTTTTTTTTTTTTCCTCCAGGGTCCCTCAAGTGGAAGTTTGCGTAGCAGAGCCCTCCCGCATGGATGACTGGAAAGCACACGTCCAATGACCATTGCAGCTGAGGAACATGACAGGTTCGTTTTGGTGGTTCTGGTGCCAAGTACCAAGGCCTTGAGTTGACTTGGTATCTCTTACAGATGTGTCCCAAAAATGGTTTGTTACAAGGGAGGTCATAGAATGTATTGGTGGCTATGGGCCACGCTGAGGGTTTGGCACAGGTCGATGTGCACAGTTTCCATCTTGGGAGAGGAGATGTTCTGTTTTGTGGCTCAGGGTACATATGTTGTATCCTGACTTGGTATTCAAGAACAGGCCTCTGAGGATTGATGCTGGCAACCTAATCTAGAGATCCAATGATGTCCTTGGTGCCCATCAGGTTCCATTTTCTTACTAAGGACCATTGATATGGTTGTCTGACTGGATGTAGGTGATCAGGGTGTTTCAGACTGTGCATTTGCATCCAGAGCCACTTCCACTATTGGGGTGGGCTCAGGGGCCTTGCAGGTTTCTCCTAACTTGGAGGCTTTGGGGAACTGTGATGGGCACAGTTTCCTTGGGGATGGCAGGCCCAGTCCTGTGGTAAGGCTTCAGAGACCACCTCCTTGAGGATATGAGAGCCATGGTCTTGGGAGGGAAGTCTGCAAACACAAATTTGGGTAAGGGATAGTGGCAAGGTGATGGCAGGTCCAATGCATAGACCTAGAAGGCATCACGTCAGGAACTGTAATTAGGGTGACTGAAAGCTGGTAGCACAGGCTTTTCTATCTGGATTGTGTGTCCAGGATGGGCTCTGAATGTAGACGTGGTCTCATGGTTCAATGGGAGACTTTTCCTCTCTAAGGATCCTGGTGGATCTCCATAGATTGGTGGTTTTTCAGAGAAGAAAAGAGTGCTCTTTTCCATCTTAGGGGTGCTCCAAAACAGGGAAGAATGCTGTTTTCCAACTTAGGCTTATGCCAAAACAGGGATTCCAGAGACGGGCTCTGGGTCTGGGTGCCCGGATATCCCACCAAGTGTTAGGATTTGGGCCTAGGGGCATTCCAGGCCTGCAATGCAGGATCCTAATGGTGTAACAGAGAGGGCTTGTTTGAAAGCATGCTCAGGCTGAGGGTCATCATGCCTCTTTGTGCCCAGGGGGGCCCTCAGGAGAGGGCGTAGTCTCATTGGCCATATAGCTGGATCCCACTTTGAGGGTTGGACACCCATTGCAACAGCCAGGCTTCCTGCAATGGAAAGAGGAGTTCTCTATTGTGCTTCAGGTTCCCCCATTGGCAGGGTTACAGGAAAGGTCTGTGGAAAGTTGCCTTAATACCAAGGATGTGTACAGATGACAGGCTAAGAATTCCCAGGTAACAAAACAGCATTGTTACCCATGTTCATGACATTCCATGTAAAAATAAGCCCTTAGTACTTCGCCCCAGAGCCACCAGAATGAACTTGCCATGTTCCTAAGCTGCAATGGTCAGTGGAGGTGTGGTTTCCAGGCAACCATACGGGGGTGCTCTGCTACACAAACTTTGCAATTGGCGGGGACCCTTGAGACAAAAAAACAGAATGCCCCTGTCCGGTAGAAGGAAACCTTCTGTTTGGAGCATCTCACAAGCCCCAGCGTGGGAAATCCTCCATTTCCTCTTGAAGCCACCACTCCATTTGTCAGTCATCATAGACACAAACTCCAGCATGAGCAAACATCTGACATCCGCCCTTACTCAGGTGCTGGATTTCAATTCGATCGCTGCACACTGGAATTGCCTTTAGTTTGACTGAATTAAGCCATAGCTTGGGTTTACAATTCCATCCTCAGCCTACTGGTCCACAAGCCCTATTGTGAGGGAATTCTGGAGCTACAACACAATATTCTGCCTTCCCCATATAAAGAAAAAGGGCCTGGAGAGTCTGCCCAGAAACTCCATATGATGGTCAATCTTCTCGGTGCTAGACGGAACCCTGATTCATAGGCTGCCCTGGGCACTAGTGCTGTGTCTGACATAGCCAGAGCCAGGACCTAGTGTCAGCCACTGAGAGATCAGGGCCCATATACAGCATGTGAGACCAGCTATGGCCCAAGTCTGTCTTCTCTTCTATTCTTGGTATTCAGGCATCTGTACCCACACCTTTGCTGAAATCCTTGCCATTGGGGGAACCTGAAGCACAATAGAGAACTCCTCCTTCCCCATGGAAGGTATTCTGACAGTTGGGATAGTTGCTCAACCCTCAAAGTGGAAGGCAGCTCCATGGCCAAGGAGACCATGTGCACTCATGATGGCTTCCCCGGGCACAAGCAGGCATTGTGACCTCAGCCTGAGCATGCTTTCAACCAAACGCTCTCAATTGCATCTCTGGGACCCCGAATTGCAGGCCTAGTACACACCTAGGCCCAAATCCTAACCCTGGTGGGATTTTACAGGGGCCCAGACACAGAGCCCATCTCTGGAATCCCTATTTTGGGGGACCCTTAAGATGGAAAACAACACTCTTCCCTTCCCCGAGATAGTCACCAAACTCATGGTAGCCACCAGGATCCTTGAGTGGAAAAATCTGCCATAGACCCATGAGAACACACCTGCATTCAGAGGCCATCCTGGACATACAATCCAGATACATATCATGTGCTATCACCTTTGAGTCATCGGATTTACAGTTCCTGACGAGCTGCCTTCCAGGTCTATGCATTGGGCCTGCAATCACCTTGCCATTAACCTAAACTGAGTTTGTGTTTGCAGACTTCCTTCCTAAAACCATGGCTCACATGACCTCCAGGTTCTGGCATCTGAAGCCACACCACAAGACTGTGCATGAGATCCTCAAGGAATCTGTGCCCATCACTTTTGCCCGATACCTTTAGATTAGGAGAAACCTACAAGGCCCCTGAGCGCAGCCAAATAATGGAGGCCGCTCTGGGCACAAATGCACAGTCTGAGACACCCTGATCACCTCCATACAGGCAGACACCCAAGTCAATGCTCCTGAGTCAGAAGATTGAACCTGACATGCCCCGAGGACTTCATTGGCACACTAGATTAGGTTTACAGGTATCTGTCATCAGAGGCCTGCTCTGGAATATCAACTTATGATAAAATATATAGTCCCTGAGCCACAGAACAGAATATGTCCTCCCCAAAAAGGAAGCCATGCTCCTGGAATTGTGTCATACCCTTAGGGTATTTGGATCCTGAATGGCCCCTTAGCAACCAGCACATTCTATGATATTCCTGGTAACAAACCATCATTGTGCCCCATCTTCATGAGACTCCATGTCAACTTAAGGTCTCGATATATTGCCCCAGAGCCACCAGAATGCACCTGCCATGTTCCTCAGGTGCAATGGTCAATGGAGGGGTGATTTCCAGGCATCCCTGTGGGGTTCTCTGCTACAAAACTTTCCACATGGAGAAACCAGAGAAAACAAACCAGACTTCTCCTGTCCGGTAGAAAGAAACTTTGCTATTTGGAGCATCTCACAAGCCCCAGCATGGGAAATCCTCCATGGCCTCTTGACGCCACCCTTCCATTTGTGGGTAATCACAGACACAAACTCCAGTGTGAGCAAACATCTGACATCCACCCTTACTCAGGTGCTGGATATTCGAAACGGCAGCTGCACACTGGAACTGCCTTTTGCTTTTCACTGAACTTAACCATAGCTTTGTATTACTATTCTATCCTCACCACACTGGTCCACAATATCTCTTGATAGGGAATTCTGGAGCCACAATGCAGTATTCTGCCTTCCACATAGAAAGAAGAAGGACCTGTTGAGTCTGCCCAGAAACCTCACATGAGGATCAATCTACTCAGACCACGAGGCAACCCTGATTAATAGATTTCCCTGACCACTAGTGCTGTGTCTGACAGAGTCTAAGCCCCGACCTCGTGTCAGCCACCCAGAGTTGAGGGCCCATATTTAGCATGAGAGATCGGCCATGGCCCTGGGCCATCATCTGTACCCATCCTTGGTATCCAGTCATCTGTCCCCCAAACTTTGCTGGAATTCCTGCCAAAGGCGAACCTGAAACACAATAGAGAACACCTCCTTCCCCATGGCAGGAATATTGGTTGTCCAACCCTCAGCGTGGGAGCCAGCTGCATGGCCAAGGAGACCATGCCCACTCCTGAGGGCCGACATGGGCACAGGCAGGCATGGTGATCCTCAGCCTGAGCATGTTTTCAAACAAACACTCTCAGTTGCTCCTCCAGTACCTGCATTGCAGGCCTGGTATGCCCCTAGGCCCAAATCCTAACCCTTGGTGGGATTTTCCAGGTGCCCAGACCCAGAGTCCGTCTCAGAATCCCTGTTTGGGGCACCATTAAGATGGAAAACAGCACTCTTCCCTTCCCTGAGAAAGGCACCAAACTATTGGGAGCCGCCAGGATCCTTAGAGAGAAAAAATCTCAAATGGACCCATGAAAACAAACCTGCATTCCGAGGCCATCCTGTCCACACAATCCAGAGAGAAAAGTCTTTGCTACCGCCTTCGAGTCATCCTATTTACATTTCCTGACGAGCTGCCCTCCATGTCTATGCATTGGGCCTGTGATCATCTCGACACTAACCCTAACCCCAGTTTGTGTTTGCCGACTTCTCTCCCAAAACCATGGCTTACATGCCCACCAAGATGTGGTCCCTCAAGCCACATCACAGGAAAGTTCCTGCCATCCCCAAGAAAACTGTGCCCATCAGGTTGTCCAAACCCTCCAGATTAGGAGAAACCTGCCAGGCCCCTGAACCCACCCCAATATTGGAGGTTGCTCTGGATGCAAACGTGCAGTCTGAAACACCCTGAGCACCTCCATCGAGGCAGAAAGCCAAGTCAATGGTTCTGAGTCAGATGATTGAACCTGACATGCCCCTAGGACTTCACTGGAACCCTAGATTGGGTCTTCAGACATCTGTTCTCAGAGTCCTGTTCTGGAATACCAAGTTATGATACAACATGTGGTCCCTGATTCCCACAACAGAACATCTCCTGTCTCCAGAAGGAAAATGTGCTCTTGGATCTATGTCCAACTTTCAGGGTAGATGGATCCTGCATGACCCATTAGCCCCAGCACCTTCTATGATCTCCCTGGTAACAAACCAGCATTGTGACCCAACTTCCTGAGACTTGATGCCAACTCAAGGTGTTGGTACTTTGCCCAAGAGCCATGAAACGAATCTGCCATGTTCCTCAGGTACAAAGGTCAATGGACGTGTGCTTTCTAGGCATCCAAGAGGTAGTTCTCTGCTACACAAAAATTCCACATAGGGAACCCTAGAGCAAACAAATAAGACTGCTCCTGTCAGGTTGAAGGAAACCTTGGTTGTTTGGAGCATCTCACAAGCCCCAGCCTGGGAAGTCCTCCACATTCTCTTGATGCCAACCCTCCATTTGTTAGTCATCATAGACACAAATTCCAGCATGAGCAAACATCTGACATCTGCTCTTACTCAGGTGCTGGATATTCGAATCAGTCACGCACACTGGAAATACCTTTCACTTGACACTGTATTCTTGCATAGTTTGGGTTTACAATTCCATCCTCACCCTACTGGACCGCAAGTCCTCTTGAGACGGAATTAGGGAGACAAAACGCAACATTCTGCCTTCCCCATAGAAAGAAGGGCCTAGTGAGTCTGCCCAGAAACTCCCCATGAAGATCAATCTACTTGGCCCTCGAGGGAACCCTGATTTATACTTTGTGCTGGCCACTAGCGCTGTGTCTGAGAGAGCCTGAGCCCCAACCTCGTGTCAGCCACCCAGAGTCTGGGGCCCTTATCCAGCATGTGGGACTGGCCATGGCCCAGTCATCTCTACCCATCCTTGGTATTCCGGCAACTATCCCAGATCTTTGCTGGAATCCCTACCAGTGGGGGAATCTGAAGCACAATTGAGAACTCCTCCTTCCCCATGGCAGGAAGCCTGGCTGTTGCTATGGGTGCCCAACCCTCAGAATTAGAACCAGGTGCATGGCCAATGAGACAACGCCCAATCATAAGGGCCGCCTGGGCCAAAGCAGGCATTGTGTCCCTCAACCTTAGCATGCATTCAAACAAATGCTCTCAGTTGTTTCTGCAGGGTCCCGCATCGCAGGCCTGGTATGCCCTTAGGACCAAATCCTAACACTTCGTGGGATTTTCCATGCCAACATAACCAGAGCCCGTCTCTGGAATCTCTGTTTTGAAGCACCCCTATGATGGAAAACAGCAATCTTCCCTCCCCTGAGAAAACTATTAGGAGCTGCCAGGATGCGTAGAGAGGAAAAATCTCCCAGGGCTCCATAAGACCACACCTTCATTCCGAGGCCATCCTGGACACACAATCCAGATACAAGAGACTGTGCTACCACATTCGAATCACCTGGTTTACAGTTCCAGACGAGCTGCCCTACAGACCTATGCATTGGGCCTGTGATCACCTCGCCATTAACCCTACCCCAAGTTTGTGTTTGCAGACTTCTTTCCCAAAACCATGGCTCACAATCCCTCTATGATGGGTCTCTGTAGCCACACCACAGGAAAGATCCTGCTATCCCCAATGAAACTGTGTCCATCACAGTTGCCCAAACCCTCCAGATTAGGAGAGACCTGCAAGTCCCCTGAGCCCAGTCCAATACTGGAGGCCACTCTGGACACAAATGCACAGTGTGCAACACCCTGATCACCTCCATCCAGGAAGACACCCAAGTCAATGGTCCTGAGTCAGAAGATTGGTCCCTGAACACCACAATAGAATATCTCCTGTCCCCAGATGGAATTCGTGCTCTTCAACTTGTGTCAAGGGTCGGGGTATATGAATTATGCACAGCCCCTTAGCCCCCAGCACATTCTAAGATCTCTCTGGTAACAAACAAACAGCATTGTGATCCATCTTCATGAGATTCCATGTCACTTCAAGTCCTTGGTAATTCGCCCCAGAGCCACCAGAATGAACCTGCCATGTTCCTCACCTGATATGGTCAGTGGAGGTGTGCTTTCCAGGCATCCATGTGGGAGTGCTCTTCTACTTATTCTTTCCACATGTGGGACCCTGGAGCAAACAAACCAGACTGCCACTGACCAGTAGAAGGGAACCCTCTGTTTGGAGCATCTCAGAAGCACCAGCAGGAGAAATCCTCCATGGCCCTTGACACAACCCCTCCATTTGTCAGTCATCATAGACAAAAACTCCAGCATGAGAAAACATCTGAAATCTGCCGTTATTTAGATTCTGCATTTTCTTTTCCACCACTGCACACTGGAACTGCGTTTCACTTGACACTGAATTTATCCATAGCTTGGGTTTAGAATTCCATCCTCAGCCTCCTGGTCTGCAAGCCCTCTAGAGAGGGAATTTGGAGCCACAAGGCAACATTCTCCATTCCCACTAGAAAGAAATAGGGCCTGGTGAATCTTCCCAGAAACTCCACATGAGGTTCAATCTACTTGGCACTCGATGGAACCTTGATTTATAGGCTGTCCTGGGCACTAGTACTAGTATTAGTACTAGTACTGTGTCTGACAGAGCCTGAGCCAAGACCTAGTTTCAGGCACCCAGAGATATGAGCCCATATCCAGCATGTGAGATTGGCCAGGGCCCAAGTCCATCATCTCTACCCATCCTTGGTATTCAGGCACCTGTCCCCAGACCTTTTATGTAATCCCTACCAATGGGGTAACCTAAAGCACAATAGAGAACTCCTCCTTCCCCATGGTAGGAATCCTGGCTGTTGATATGAGTGTCCAAACCTCAAAGTGGGAGCCAGCTGCATGGCCAAGGAGACAATGCCCACTCATGAGGGCTGCCCTGGGCACAAGTAGCCATTGTAACCCTCAGCTTGATCAAGCCTTCAAAAAAATGCTCTTAGTTGCACCCTAGGATCCTGCATTGCAGGCCTGATATGCCCTTAAGCCCAAATCCTAACACATCGTGGGATGTTCCATGTGCACATACCCTGAGCCATCACTGGAATCCCTGTTTTGAGGCATCCCTAAGATGGAAAACAGCACTCTTCACTTCCCTGAGAAAGCCACCAAACTAATGGGATCCCCCAGGATCCTTGAGAAGAAGAATCTCCCATGGTCCCATGAGTCCACACCTGTATTCCGAGGCCAGCGTGGATATGCTATCCAGATACAAGAGACTGTGCTACTGGCTTCGAGTCACCTGATTTACAGTTCCTGACGTGCTGCCCTCCAGATCTTTGGATTGGGACTGTGAACACCTCTCCATTAACCTTATCCCGAGTTTGTGTTTGCAGATCTCTCTCTAAAAACAATAGCTCACATGTCCTCCAGGATGGGGCCCCTAGAGTCACACCACAAGACTGTGCTTGCCATCCCCAAGGAAACTGGGCCCATCACAGTTGCCCAAACCCTCCTGATTAGGAGAAACCCGGAAGGCTCCTGAGCACATCCCAATATTGGAGGCTGCTCTGGATGCAAATGCACAGTCTGAAACACCCTGATCACCTCCATCCAGGCAGACACCCAAATCAATGGTCCTGAGTCAGATAATTGAACCTGACATGGCCCTAGGACCTCATTGGAAGAGGGATTAACTTTTCAGGCACCTGTCCTCAGAGGCCTCTTCTGGAATACCAACTTATGATACAAATTATGGCCCCTGAGCCCCAGGGTGGGAAACCGCCATGGCCTCTTGACGCCACCTCTCCATTTGTTGGTCATCATAGACACAAACTCCAGCCTGAGCAAACATCTGACATCCGCCCATATTCAGGCGCTGATATTGGAATCAGCTGCTGCACACTGGAACTGCCTTTCGCTTTGCAATGAATTTAAGCTTAGCTTCAGACTACAATTTCATCCTCACCCTACTGGTCTGCCATATCTCTTGATAGGGAATTCTGGAGCCACAACGCAACATTCTGCCTTCTTCATAGATAGAAGGACCTGGTGAGTCTGCCCATAAACTGCACATAAAGATCAATATACTCAGCCCAGGAGGGAACCCCTATTTATAGTTTGCCCTAGCCACTAGTGCTGTGTCTGACAGAGCCTGAGCCCCTACCTCGTGTCAGCAACCCAGAGGGTGGGGCCCACATTAACCATGTGAGACCGGCCATGGCCCAGGGCTGTCATTACTACCCATCCTTGGTATTCAGGCATCTGTCCCCTAGATCTTAGCTGGAATCCCTACCAATGGGGGGACCTGAAGCACAATAGAGAATTCATCCTTCGCCATGGCAGGAATCCTGGCTTTTGGATGGGTGTCCAACCCTAGGAATGGGAACTGGCTGCATGGCTGAGTAGACATCGCCCAATCCTGATGGCCTCCGGGGCACAAGCAGGCATTGGGACCCTCAGCTTGACCATACTTTCAAACAAACGCTCTCAGTTGCACCTCCAGGATCCCGCATTTCAGGCCTGGTATGGCCCTAGGCCTAAATATTAACCCTTGGTGGGATTTTCCAAGCACTTAGACCCAGAGCTCATCTCTGGAATGCCTGTTTTGGGGCACGCCTAAGCTGGAAAACAGTACTCATCCCTTCCCGGAGAAATCCAACAAACTATTGAGAACCGCCAGGATCCTTGAGAGGAGAAATCTCCCATGGACCCTTGAGACAACACCTGCAATAAAGGCCATTCTGGAAATTAAATCCAGATACAATTACCTGTGCTACCACCTTTGAGTTACGTGATTTACAGTTCCAGACTTGCTGCCCTCCTGGTCTATGGATTGGGACTATGATCACCTTGCCACTAACCCTAACCTAAGTTTGTGTTTGCAGACTTCTCTCTCAAAATCATGGCGCACATGTCCTCCAGGATGGGGTCTCTGGAGTCACACCACAGGACAGTTCCTGCAATCCCCAAGGAAACTGCCCATCACAGTTGTCCAAAAACCCCATATAAGGAGAAACCTGCAAGGAACCTGAGCCAACCCTAGTATTTGATGCCACTCTGGACACAAATGCACAGTCTGAAACACCCTCATCACCTGCATCCAGTCAGACACCAGAGTCAATGATCCTGAGTCAGAAGATTGAATGACATTCCCCTAGGGCCTCATTCAAACCCTTTATTAGGTTTTCAGGCTTCTGTCCTCAGAGACCTGTTCTGGATTACCAATTTATGATACAACATATGGCCGCTGAGCCCCACAACAGAATATATCCTGCCCCCAGAAGCAATCCGGGCTCTTGGGCCTGTGTCAAATCCTCAGGCTAGATGAATCCTGCATGGCCCATTAACCACCAGCACATTCTAAGATCTCCCTGGTAACAAACCAACATTTTGACCCATCTTCATGAGGTTCCATGTCCAATCCAGTCTTTATTTCTTCGCCTCAAAGCCACCAGATGCCATGTTCCTTCGCTGTCATGGTCAATGAAGGTGTGCTTTCCAGTCACCCATGTGGGAGATCTATGTTATCCGATCTTTCGACATGGGGAACCATGGAGGAAACAAATCAGACTGCCCCTGTCTGGTAGAAGGAAACCTTGCTGTTTGGAGCATCTCAAAAACACCAGATTGGGAAATCCTCCATAACCTCTTGACGCCACCCCTCCATTTTTGTGTCATCATAGACACAAACTCCAGCATGAGCAAATATCTGACATCCACCCTCACTCAAGTGCTGAATATTGGATTCAAACATTGCACACTGGAAATTCCTTTTGCTTGATACAGAATGTAACCATAGCTTAGGTTTACAATTCCATCCTCAGCCTCCTGGTCCACAAGCCCTCTTGATAGTGAATTCTAGAGCCACAAAGCAGCATTCTGCCTTCCCCTTACAAACAAGAAGGGCCTGGTGAGTCTGCCCAGAAACCATACATGAGGATCAATCTGCTCGGCACTTGAGGGAACCCCAATTTATAGGCTGCCCTGGGCACTAGTGCTGTGTCTGACAGAGCCTGAGCCAAGACCTAGTGTCAGCCACCCAGTGATCGGGGCCCATATCCACGATTTGATACTGGCCATGGCCCATGTCCATTATCTTTACCCATCCTTGGTATTCAGGCCTCTGTCCCCAGACCTTTGCTGGAATCCCCGCTAATGGGGGAACCTGAAGCACTATAGAGAACTCCTCTTTCCCCATGGCAGGATTCTGGCTGTTGGGATGGTTTTCCAACCCTCAAAGTGGGAGCCAGCTGCATGGCCAATGTGACCACGCCCACTCATGAGGGCCACCTGGGCATAAGCAAGTATTGTGACCCTCAGCCTGAGAATGATTTTAAACAAGCCCTCTCAGTTGCACCTCCAGGATCCTGCATGCAGGCCTGGTAAGCCACTAGGCCCAAATCCTAACACTTGGTGGGATTTTCCAGGGGACCAAACCCAGAGTCCGTCTCTGGAATCCATATTTTGGGGCACCCCTAACATGAAAAACAGCACTCTTCCCTTCCCCGAAAAAGCCACCAACTATTGGGAGCCACCAGGATCCTTAGAGAGGAAAAATCTCCCATGGACCCATGAGGCCACAACTGCATTCTGAGGCCATCTTGCACACAATACAGAGAAAAAAGCCTGTGATTCTGCCTTTGAGTCACCCGATTAACAGTTCCTGAAGAGCTGCCATCCATGTCTATGCATTGGGCCTGTGATAACCTTGCCACTAACCCTAACCCAAGTTTGTGTTTTCAGACTTCCTTCCCAAAACCATGGCTCACATGCCCTCCAGTTTGTGATAACTGGAGCCACACCACGGAATTGTACCTGTCTTCCCAAAGGAAACTGTGATTGTCACTATTAAACAAACCCTCTAGATTAGGAGAAACCTGCAAGGCCCCTAAGCCCAGCCCAATATTGGAGGCCACTCTGGACGCAAATGCACAGTCTGACACACCATATCACCTACATCCAGGCTGATATCCAAGTCAATGGTCCTCAGACAGAAGATTGAACCTGACATGCTCCTAGGATTCACTGGAACACTAGAATAGGATTTCAGGTATCTGTACTCAGAAGGCTGTTCTGAATATCAATGTATGATACAATATGGTCACTGAGCCACACAAAAGAACATCTCCTGTCCTTAGAAGAAAGCTGTGCTCTGGACCTGTGTCAAACACTCTGGGTAGATGAATCCTTCAAGGCCCCCTGGCAACCAGCACATTCTATGATCTCCCTGACAACATACCAGCATTGTGACCCATCTTCATGAGACTCCATGACAACTCCAGCCCTTGGTACTTCGGCCCAGACCCACCAGAATGAAACTGCCTTGTTCCTCTGCTGCCATGGTCAATGTAGGTGTACTTTCCAGGCATCCAGCGGGAGTGCTCTGATACCAACTTTCCACATGGGGAACCCTGGAGGAAACAAACCAGACTCCCCTGTACGGTAAAAGGAATCTTTGCTGTATGGAGTATCTCAAGCCTGAGTGTGGGTAATCCTCCATGGCCTCTTGAGGCCACCCATCCATTTGTTGGTCATCATAGACACTAACTCCAGCGTGAGCAATCAACTGACATCTGCACTTACTCAAGTGCTGGATATTTGAATAAGCTGCTACACACTGGAATTGCCTTATGCTTGGCACTGAATTTAAAAGTAGCTTGGCGGGACGCCTGGGTGGCTCAGTTGGTTAAACAGCTGCCTTCGCCTCAGGTCATGATCCCAGCGTCCTGGGATCGAGTCCCACATCAGGCTCCTTGCTCCGCAGGGAGCCTGCTTCTCCGTCTGACTCTGCCTTCCACTCTGTCTGCCTGTGCTTGCTCTCGCTCGCTCTCTGACAAATAAATAAAATCTTGAAAAAAAAAAAAGTAGCTTGGGTTTGCAATTCCATCCTCACCCTGGTGTTCAGTAAGCTCTCTTGATAGGGAATTCTGAAGCCACAACACAGCATTCTGCCTTCCCCATAGCAAGAAAAAACAGCCTGGAGAGACTGCCCAGAAACCCTACATGAGGATAAATCTACTCGACCCTCGAGTGAACCCCATTTATAGGTTTACCTGGCCACTAGCGCTGAGTCTGACAGAACCTCGTCTCTGACCTCGTGTCAGGACCCAGAGACTGGGCTCCAACTCCAGAATGTGAGACCAGCCATGTCCCAGGGCTGTCATCTCTACCCATTCTTGATTCAGGCATCTGTCCCCAGACATTTGCTGAAATCCCTGCCAATGGGGGAACCAGAAGCACAATAGGGAAATCCTCCTTCCCCATGGCAGGAATGATGGCTCTTGGGATGGGTTTCCAGACCTCAGAGTGGTAGCCAGCTGAATGGCCAATGATAACCCGCCCACTCATGAGGGCCGCCCTGGACACAAGCAGGCATTGTGACCCCCAACATGAGCATGCTTTCAAACAAACACTCTCAGTTGCATTCCAGAATCCAAATTTGCAGGCCTGATATGCCCCTAAGCACAAATCCTAACACCTGGTGGGATTTTTCAGGGGACCAGAAACACAGCCTGTCTCTGGAATCCCTGTTTTGGGACACCCCTAAGATGGAAAATAGCACTCTCCCCTTCGCCAAGAAAGCCACCATAGTATAGGGAGCCGCTAGGATCCTTGAGAGGAAAAATCTCCCATGGATCCATGAGACCACACCTGTATACCGAGGCCATCCTGGACACAAAAGCCAGATACACAAGCCTGTGCTACCACCTTCAAGGCAACTAATTTATAGTTCCAGACGAGCTGCCCTCCAGGTCTATGCATTGGGCCTGCGATCACCTCACCGCTAACCTTAACCCGAGTTTGTGCTTACAGACTTCTATCCCGAAACCATGGCTCATATTTCCTCCAGGATGGGGTCTCTGGAGCCACACCAAAGGACTGTGCCTGCCATCCCCAAGGAAAATGTGTCCGTCACATTTGCCTAAAACTTCGAGATAAGGAGAAACCTGCAAGGCCCCTGAGCCCACCCCAATACTGGAGGCCCCTCTGGACACAAATGTGCAGTCTGAAATACGCTGATCACCTGAATCCAGGCAGATACCCAAGTCAGTGTTTCTCAGTCAGAAGATTGAACCTGACATGCTCCTATGACCTCATTGTAACCCCTGATTAGGTTTTCAGGCATCTGTAATCAGAGACCTGTTCTGGAGTACCAACTTAAGATACAACATATGGTCCCTGATCCCCACAACAGAACATCTCCTTTCTCTAGATGGAAGCCGTGCTCTTGGAACTGTGTCAAACCCTCAGGGTAGATGAATCCTACTTGGCCCGTAGCCACCAGCAGATTCTAAGATCTCACTGGTAACAAGCCAGCATTGTGAGCCATCTTCATGAGATTCCATGTCAACTACAGGCCTTGGTACTTCACCCCAGAGCCTTCAGAAAGAACCTGCCATGTTCCTCAGCTGCAATGTTCAGTGGAAGTGTGCTTTCCAGGCATCCATGTGGGAGTGCTCTGCTACCCAAACTTTCCACATGGGGGACTCTCGAGCAAACAAATCTGACTGCCCTGTCCTGTAGAAGGAAACCTGGCTGTTTGGAGCATCTCACAAGCTCAAGTGTGGGAAATTCTCTATGACCTCTTTTCAACTCCTCTCCATTTGTCGGTCATTATAGACACAAACTCCAGCTTGAGCAAACATCTGACGTCTGCGCTTACTCAGGTGCTGGATATTTGAATCAGCCGCTGCACACTGGAAATGCCATTCGCTTGTCACTGAATTTATTCATAGCTTGGGTTTACAATTCCATCCTCACCCTACTGGTCCACAAGCCCTCATGATAGGGAATTCTGCAGCCACAACACAGCATTCTGCCTTCCCAATAGAAAGAAGAAGGGCCTGGTGAGTCTGCCCAGAAACTCCACATTATGATCAATCTACTTGTCCCTTGAGGGAACCCTGAATTATAGACAGCCCTGGCCCCTAGTGTTGTGTCTGACAGAGCCTAAGCCCCGACCTCGTGTCAGCCACCTAGAAGGCAGGGCCCATATCCCGCATGTTAGACTGGCCACGGAACAGAGCCGTCATCTTTACCCATCCTTGGTATTCAGGCATGTGTCCCCAGACCTTTCCTGGAATCCCTACCAATGAGGGAACCTGAATCACAATAGGTAAATCCTCATTCCCCATGGCAGGATTCCTGTAAGTTCGGAAGGGTGTCCAACACTCAGAGTGTTAGCCTACTGAATGGCCATTGAGACCACCCCCATTCCTGAGGGCCACCCTATGCAAAAGCTTGCATAGTGACCCTCAGCCTGAGCATGCTTTCAAACAAACGCTCTCAGTTGTATCTCCAGGACTTGCATTGGAGGCCTGGTAAGCCCCTATGCCCAAATCATAACCCTTGGTGGGTATTTCCAGGTGCCCAGAGCCAGAGCACTTCTCTGCAATCCCTGTTATGGGACACCCTTAATATGGAAAACAGAACTCTTTCCTCTCTGAGAAAGCCACCACATTATAAGGAGCCGCCAGGATACTTGAGAGGAAATATCACCCATGGACACCTGAGACCACACCTGCATTCTTAGTCCATCGTGGATACACAATCCAGATAAAAAAGCCTGTGCTACCTCCTTTGAGGCATGCGATTTACATTTCACACGGAGCTTCCCTCCAGGAGTATGCATTGGGCCTACAATCACTTCGCCACTAAACCTAACCCGCATTTGTGTTTGCAGACTTCCCTCCGAAAACCATGGCTCTCATGCCCTCCAGCATGGGGTCTTTGGAGCCACACCACAGGACTGTGCCCACCATTGCCAAGGAAACTGTGCCCATCAAATTGCCCTATCTTTCCAGATTAGGAGAAACCTGCAAGGCCCCTGAGCCCACCCCAATACTGGTTGCCACTCTGTACACAAATGCACAGTCTGGAACACCCTGATCACCTACATCTAGGCAGACTTTGAAGTCAATGATACTGAGTCAGAGGATTGAACCTGACATTCCGTTAGGATTTTATTGGAACCCTAGATTAAATTTTCAGGCATCTATCCTCAGAGGCCTGTTCTGCAATACCAAATTATGATACATTTGGTCCGTTAGCCCCACATCAGAACATCTCTTGACCGAGAAGGAAACCGTGCCCTTTGACCAGTGTCAAACCCTCAGGGTAGATGAATCCTACATGGTCCCTTAGCCACCAGCACACTGTAAGGTCTCCATGGTAACAAACCTGCATTATGACCCATCTTCATGAGACTTCATGTCAACTCCAGGCCTTGGTAATTCGCCCAAGAGCCACCAGAACGAATTGGCCATGTTTCTCAGCTGCAATTTTAATGGAGGTGTGCTTTTCAGGCATCCACGTGGGAGTGCTCTGCTACCCAAACTTTCCACATGGGGGACCCTGGAGCAAATAAACCAGACTCCCCCTGTGTGGTAGAAGGAAACTTTGCTGTTTGAAGCATCTCACAAGCCCCAGCATGTGAAATCCTCCATGGCCTCTTGACGCCACCCCTCCATTCATCGGTCATCATAGACATAAACTCCAGCATGAGGAAATGTCTGACTTTCACCTTTACTCAGGTGCTGGATATCTGGAATCAGACACTGCACAATGGAACTGCCTTTTGCTTGGCACTGAATTGAACCTTAGCTTGAGTTTACAATTCCATCCTCACCCTACTGGTCCCCAAGCCCGCTTGATAGGGAATTCTGGGGCCACAACACAGCTTTTTGCCTTCCCCTTAGAAAGAAGAAGGGCATGGTGATTCTGCCCAGAAACTCTGCATGAGGATCAATCTGCTCAGCCCTTGAGGGATCCCTGATTCATACTCAGCCCTGACCACTAGTTCTGTTTCTGACAGAGCCTGAGTGCTCAATTCATGTCAGCTACTCAGAGAGTCAGGCATGTGAGACTGGCCATGTCTCAGGTCCCTCATCTCTACCCATCCTTGGTATTCAGGCATCTGTCCCCAGACATTTTCTAGAATACCTGCTAATGGGGGAACCTGAGGCACAATAGAGAATTCTTCCTTTTCCATGGCAGGAATCCTGGTAGTTGGGATGGGTGTCCTACATTAAAGTGGTAGCCAGCTGCATGGCCAAGGAGACAACTCCCACTCATAAGGGCTGCCCTAATCACATCAGGCATTGTGACACTCAGACTAGCATGCTTTCAAACAAACGCTCTCAGTTGTACCTCCAAGTCACACATTGTAGGCCTGGTACTCCCCTAGGCCCAAATCCTAATCCTGGTGGGATTTTCCAAGCACCCAGACTCACAGCCCTTCTCTGGAATCCCTTTTTGGGGAACATCTAAGATTGAAAACAGCACTCTTCCATTCAAATGAGAAAGCCACCATACTATTGGGAGCTTCCAGGATCCGTAGAGAGGAAAATACTCTCATGGAAACATTAGAACACACCTGCATTCCAAGGCTATCATGGACACACAATCCAGATACAAAAGCCAGTGCTAGTGCCTTCGAGG
The DNA here is from genome assembly GCF_964662115.1 of Mustela nivalis. Lineage (NCBI taxonomy): Eukaryota > Metazoa > Chordata > Mammalia > Carnivora > Mustelidae > Mustela > Mustela nivalis. Next base: position 1,266,383 of record NW_028136530.1, read on the forward strand.
TACGTGATTTACAGTTCCTGACGATCTGCCCTCCAGGTCTATGCATTGGGCCTACGATCACCTCGCAACTCAACCTAATCCGAGTTTGTGATTGCAGACTTCTCTCCCAAAACCATGGCTTACATGCCCTCCACGATGGAGTCTCTGGAGCCACACCACAGGACTGTGCCTGCCACCCCCAAGGAAACCGTGCCCACAAATTTGCCTAAACCTTCAAGATTAGGAGAAACCTGCAAGGCCCCAGAGCCCACCCCAATATTGGAGGCCACTCTGTACACAAAGGCACAGTCAGAAACACCCTGGTTGCCTACATATAAGCAGACACCGAAGTCAATGGTCCTGAGTCTGATGATTCAACCTGAAATTCCCCTTGGACTTCATTGGAACCCTAGATGAAGTTTTTAGGCATCTGTCCTCAGAGGCCTGTTTTGGAATACCAACTTATGATACAACATTTGGTCCGTGAGCCCCACAACAGAACATCTCCGATACCCAGAAAGAAACCGTGTTCTTCGACCGGTGTCAAACCATCAGGATAGACTAATCATACATGGCCCCTTAGCCACCAGCACATAGTAAGATTTCCGTGGTAAGAAAACTGCATTGTGACCCAACTTCATTAGAATCCAGGCCTTGGTACTTTGCCCTAGAGCAACCAGGAAGAACCTGCCATGTTCCTTAGGTGCAATGGTCAATGTAGGTGTGCTTTCCAGTATCCACGTGCGAGTACTATGCTACCCAAACTTTGCACATGGGGGAACCTGGTGTAAACAAACCAGACCTCCCCTGTCCAGTAGAAGGAAACCTTATGTTTGGATCAACTCACAGGCCTCAGCGTGTAAACTGCTCCATGGCCTCTTGATGCCACCACTCCATTGGTCGGTCATCATAGACACAAACTCCAGTCTAAGCAAACATCTGACATGCATCCTTATCCCAGTGCTGGATGTCTTGAATAAACCACTGCACATTGGAACTGCCTTCCACTTGGCACTGAATTGAACCATAGCTTGTGTTTACAATTCCATCCTCACCTGACTGGTCCCTAAGCCCTCTTGATAGGGAAATCTGGGGCCACAACGCAGCATTCTGCCTTCCCCATCGAATGAAGAAATGCCTGGTGAGTCTGCCCTGAAAACCCACATGAGGATCAATCAGGTCGGCCCTCGAGTCAACACCGATTTATAGGCTGCCATGGCCACTAGTGCCGTGTCTGACAGAGCCTGAGCTCGACTGAGTTTCAGCCACTAAAGAGCAGGCCCCATATCTAGCATTTGGGATTGCCATGGCCAAAGTATGTCATCTCTACCCATCCTTGATATTCAGGCACCTGTCCCCAGACCTTGGCAGGGATCCCTGCCAATTAGGGAACTTGAAGCACAATAGAGAACTCTTCTTTCCCCATGGCAATAAACCTGGCTTTTGGGATGGGTGTTCTACCCTCAAAGGGGGAGCCAGTTACAACATCAATGACACCACACACACTCCTGAGGACTACCCTTGGCACAAACAGGCATTGTGACCCTCACCCTGAGCATGCTTTCAAAAAATCCCTCTCAGATTCACCACAATGATCCCTCATTTCAGGCCTGGTATGCCTGTAGGTTCAAATCATAAAACTTGGTGGGATTTTCGAGGTGCCCAGACCCAGAGACCATCTCTGGAATTTTTGTTTTGGTGCACCCTTCAGATGGAAAACAGCACTCATCCCTTCCCCAAAAATGTCACCAAATTATGAGGAGCCACCAGGATCCATAGAGAGGCAATGTCTCCCATGGACCCATGAGAACACACCTGCATTCCGAGGCCATCCTGGACACACAATCCGGAGAGAAAAGCCTGTGCTACTGCCTTCCATTCACCCTAATTACAGTTCCAGATGAGCTGCTCTCAAGGTATATGCATTGGGCCTGTGATCACCTCGCCACTCACCCTAATTCGAATTTGTGTTTGCAGACTTATCTACCAAAACCATGGCACACATGCCCTCCAGGATGGGGTCTCTGGATCCACACTGCAGGACTGTCCCTGCCATCCACAAGGAAACTGTTCCCATCACAGTTGCCCAAACTGTCTAGATTAGGAGAAACCTACAAGGCCTCTGGGCCTACCCCAATTTCGGCGGCCGCTCTGAACACAAATGCACAGTCTGAAATACCCTGATCTCCTACATCCAGGAACACAGTCAAGTCAATGGTCCTGAGTCAGAATAATGAACCTAACATGCCCCTAGGACGTCATTGGAACCATTGATTCGGTTTTCAGACATGTGTCCTCAGAGGCCTGTTTTAGAATGCGAACTTATGATACAACATGTGGTGGCTGGGCCACACAACAGAACATCTCCTGTCCCCAGAAGGAAACCGTGCCCTACAATCTGTGCAAAATCCCAGAGTAGTAGATTCCTGCACAACTACTAAGCCACCAGCACATTCTAAGATCTACCTGGTAACAAACCAGCTGTGTGGCCCATCTGCAAGAGATTCCATGTCAAATCAAGGACTTGGTACTTTGCTACAGAGACACCAGAATAAAGCTGCCATGTTCTTCAGTTGCAATGGTCAATGAAGTTGAACATTCCAGGCATCCATGCGGTAGAGCTCTGCTACCCAAACTTTCCACATGGGGGACCCTGGAGCAAATAAACCACACTCCACCTGTCCAGTAGAACGAAACCTTGCTATTTGGAGCAGCTCATGAGTCTCAACGTGAAAATCCCTCCATGGCTTCTTGACGCCACCCCTCCATTTGTCAGTCATCATAGACACAAACTCTAGTGTGAGCAAATATCCGACGTCCTCCCTTACTAAGGTGCTGGATATCTCGAAAAAGCTGCTGGACACAGGAACTGCCTTCCGCTTGGCAGTGAATTGAACTGTAGCTTGTGTTTACAATTCCTTCCTCACCCGACTGGTCCCCAAGCCTTCTTGATAGCGAATTATGGAGACACAACACAGCATTCTGCCTTCCCGATAGAAACAAGTGCCTGGTGAGTCTGGCCAGAAACCCCACATGAGGATCAATCTGCTCGGCCCTATATCGGAGGGACGCTGATTTATAGGTTGCCCTGGCCACTAGTGCTGTGTCTGACAGAGCCTGAGCCCAGACCTAGTGTCAGTCACCAGAGTTTGAGCCCCACATCTAGTATTTGGAAATGCCATGGCTCAAGTATTTCATCTCTTCCCATCCTTGGTATTCAGGCACCTGTCCCCAGACCTTTGCTGGAATCCCTGATAATGGGGCATCCTGAAGCACAATAGAGAACTCCTCCTTCTTCATATCAGGAAACTTGGCTGTTAAAAAGGGTGTTCAACCCTGAAAGGGGGAGTCATTTACAAGTCCAGTGAGACCACACAAACTCCTCAGGGATGCCCTGGAGGCAAACAGGCCTTGTGACCCTCAGCCTGAGCATGCTTTCAAACAATCCTTCTCTGTTGCACCACCATGAACCCGCATTGCAGGCCTAATATGCCCTAAGCCCAAATCCTAGCACTTGTTGTGATGTCCCAGATGCCCTGAACCAGAGCCCGTCTCTGGAATCCCTGTTTTGGGGCACCAATAAGGTGGAAAACATCACTCTCCCCTTCCCCGAAAAAGCCACCAAACTATGGAGAGCCACCAGGATCCATAGAGAGGAAAAGACTTCCATGGACCCATGAGACCACACCTGCATTCCAAGGCCATCCTGGACACACAATCCAGAGAGAAAAGCCTGTGCTACTGCCTTCCAGTCTCCCTAATTATAGTTCATGACGAGCTTCCCTCCAGGTCTACGCATTGGGCCTGTGATCACCTCGCCACTCACCCTAATTTGTATTTGTGTTTGCAGACTTCTCTCCCAAAACCATGGCTCACATGCCCACCAGAATGTGATCTCTGGAGCCACACCACAGAACTCTGGCTGCCAACCCCAAGGACACTGTGCATATCAGATTTGCCCAAACCTTCCAGATTAGGAGAAACCTGTGTGGCCCCTGAGCCCACACCAATATTGCCGGCCACTCGGGATGGAAATGCGCAGTCTGAAACACCCTTATCACCTACATCCAGGGAAATAGCCAAGTCAATGATCGTGAGATAGACGATTGAACCTAAAATGCCAGTAGGCTCTCAATGGAACCCCATTAGGTTTTTAGGCATCTGTCCTCAGGGGCCTGTTCTGAAATACCAATCTATGACACATCATGTGGTCTCTGAGCCACACGACAGAACATCCCCTGTCCCCAGAAGAATACCATGCTCTTCGACCTGTGCCAAACCCTCAGGGTAGGAGAATCCTGCATGGCACCTTAGCAACTAGCACATTCTAAGTTCTCCCTGGTAACAAACAAGCATTGTGACCCATCTGCAAGAGATCCCATGTCAACTCAAGGCCTTGGCACTTTGTCCCAGAGCCACCAGAACGAATCTGCCATGTTCCTCAGCTGCAATTGTCAATGGAGGTGTGCTTTCCTGGCATCCATGCCGGAGAGCTCTTCTTCACAAACTTTCCACATGGGGAAACCTAGAGTAAACAAACCAGACTTCACCTACTCTGTACAAAGAAATGTTACTTTTTGCAGCAGTTCACAGGCCTCAGCATGTGAACTCCTCCATGGCCTCTTTATACCACCCCTCCACTTGTCGGTCATCATAGACAAAAACTCTAGTGTGAGCAAGCATCTGACATCCACCCTTATTCCAGTGCTGGATGTCTCGAGTAAACTGCTACAAATTGGAATTGCCTTCTGCTTGGCACTGAATTGAACCATAGCTTTTGTTTACAATTCCACCCAAAACTGACTGGTCCCCAAGCTCTCGTGATTGGGAAATCTGGAGCCACAACACAGCATTCTGCCTTCCCTATTGAATGAACAAATGCCTGGGAATCTTCCCAAGAAACTCCACATGAGGATCAATCTGCTCCGCCCTCGAATCTACTCTGATATAAAGGCTGCCATGGCCACTAGCGCTGTGTCTGACAGAGCCTGAGCCCCGACCGAGTTTTAGGCCTCATATCTAGCATTTGGGATTGCTATGGCCCAAGTACGTCATCTCCACCCATCCTTGGTATTCAGGCACCTATCTCGAAACCTTGCTGGAAACCCTGCCAATGGGGCAACCTGAAGCACAGAGGAACCTGACGGAAGAGAACTCATCCTTCCTCATGGTAGGACATTTGGCTGTTGGGTTGGGTGTCCAACTCTCTAAGAGGGAGCCAGATATATGACCAATGAGACCACTCCCACTCCTGAGGGCCGCCATGGGAGCAAACAGGCATTGTGAGACTCAGCCTGAGCAAGCTTTCAAACAATCCCTCTCAGTTGCACCATCATGATCCCGCATTGCAGGCCTCATACACCCCTAGGTGCAAATCCTAACCCTTGGTGGGAAGTCCCAGATGCCCAGAAAAAGAGCCTGTATCTGGAATCCCTGTTTTGGGGCACCCATAAGATGGAAAACAACACTCTTCCCTTCCCCAAAAAAGCCACCAAACTATGAGCTGCACAGATCCATAGAGAGGAAAAGTTTCCCATGGACCCATGAGACTATACCTGCATTCCGAGGCCATCCTGGACACACAATATAGAGAGAAAAGCCTGTGCTACTGCCTTCCAGTCACCCTAATTACAACTCCTGACAAGCTGCACTCCAGGTCTACTCATTGGGCCTGTGATCACCTTTCCACTAACCATAACCCACATTTGTGTTTGCAGACTTCTCTCCCAAAACCATGGCTCATATGCCCTCCAGGACAGGGTCTCTGGATCCACAACACATGACTAGGCCTGCCATCCCTAAGGAAACTGTGCCCGTCAAACCTGCCCAAACCTTCCAGTTTAGGAGAAACACGCAAGAGCCCTGAGCCCAACCCAATATTGTCGGCAGCACTGGACACAAATGCCAGTCTGAAACGCCCTGATCACCTACATCCAAGCAGACAGCCATTTCAATGTTCCTGGGTCAGAAGATTGTACCTGACATGCTCCTAGGACGTCATTGGAACACTAGATTAGGTTTTCAGGCATCTGTCCTCAGGGTCCTGTTCTGAAATACCAACTTAGGATACAACATGTGGTCCCTGAGCCACACAATAGAATATCTCCTGTCCCCAGTAGGAAACCATGCCCTTCGACCTGTGCCAAACCCTCAAGATTGGAGAATCCTGCACAGCACCTTAGACACCAGCACAAACTCTAGTTTGTGCGTTGACCCATACCACAAGCTTTCCATCTGCTGGACAGTCGAGTCCTGTTGAATGGCTCCAGGATGTCCCATACGGAAAGACTGGAGAGCAGGATTCGAAGGATGGATGCCTGTACAGCATACCTCACATTCCCATTGGCTCTTTGTGACAAGACATGTTTGAACTACTGGCTCTGGGGCGAGCTAACTAGGGGGCTGAATTGAAATGGACTCTCCTGCGGATGGGTCATAATGTGGGTTTGTGTGCATGGAGACCTTGGAATATGTTGGCAGCTCAGGGGCCATGAAGTATTCGCCTAACTGAAGGGTGTAATATTGCTCCAATTAAAAAGAGATCCCTATGTGGAGATGAGACAGGTTCTCTTTGGTGCCTCAGAAAATCCCCAGATACTGGTCTTCAAACCAGTTATCTGAGTAGAGACACCTGGAAACCAAAGCTAGGGTTCAGATTAGAGCCTAGATGCCTGTCTGTTTCAATCTTCTGTCTCTGGGGACACTGTCTGAGGATCTAAGTGGAGATAGTTGCTCAGCTGGTGTCAGAGTGCCCCTCTTAGTCCATGGCCGAGGCATGGCCTTGGAGACCTTATTGGATTTTCCTAATCTCTAGGGTTGTGGCCAATGGATTGGGTACAGTTTTCTTGGAGAGGACTGGCACAGTCCTTCAGTGTGTCTCCATAGGCCCTAGCCTGGAGGGTGTGTGGGTCCGGGCTGTGGGCACAGAATTCTGAAAACACAAACTCGGCTTGGGTGCGGAGCCGAGAGCATGGCAGGATGGACCCACAGACCGTGAGAGGAGATCCTCAGCTTATGAAAGAAGGGCAAATGGGAGGCAGTCACGCAAGCTTTTGTCTTTGGATGTTTTGTCTCCCATAGCCGTGGAATGTAGGGGTGACCTCAGGGGCTATGGAAGAGTCTCCCTCTCTGAGGAGTTGGTCCAGCTCTTAAGATTTTGGGGACATTTTGTGGGAAGGGTGGAGTCCTGCTGTCTGGCTCATGTGTTCTTCCAGGAGAGGGAGTCCAGATCACAGTCCTGGGTTCGAGCAAATGGAATACTCGAGCTCTTGTGAAGATTGGAATCATAGGGGCTTGGCAAGCCCCATATGCGGGCTCTTAGTCCAGGCCATGAGAGACCTTACTTCGACATGGGGCCCATGCTGATGGTCCCAATGCGAGTTTGTACCCAAGGAGGCACTCAAGTTTAGGCTTGGCCTCAGGGGCCATGAAGGTTTCTCCTACACTGAAGGTATGACTCCATGCCAACAGCAAGCTTTCCAGCCATGGGGAAGGAGAAGATCTGATTTGTGCTTCAGTTACCCACGTTTGCCAGGATTTGATATAATATCTAGGGTCAGATGTCTGAAAACCCAGGTTGGGAAGAGATGACAGCATAAGGCCATGGCCTGTCTGATGTGCTTAGTGTGCAGCCAGCTGTTTCCTTGTCTGTCGGGACGTCAGGCTGTGTCAGACAGAGCATTACTGACCAGGGTAGCTTTTCCAGTTAGGGTGCAGTCGAGGCCAGAGCAGGTTGGTTCTCATTTGTGGTTTCTGGAGAGCCCCATAGGGCAACGTTTTTCTTCTGGTGGGCAGGCAGAAAACTGTGTTGTGGTTCTGGAATTCCCAGTCTGGAGGGCTTGTTTGCCAGGAGTGTGAAGAGGGAAGTCTGAAAACACAAGCTAGCGTTAGGTTTGGGGCCGAGGGCATGGCAGGCCCACTCTGCAGAGACTGAATCAAGATCTCGTGCATCTGAGGTCAGGGCGAGTATCAGACGTTGCCTCAGGTTGGAGTTTTTGTCTATTATGGCCCCTTCCTGAAGGGGGTGGGGGCGTCATGAGGCCAGGGAGGTTTCCCAACGCTGGGAGTTATGAGCTGCCCCAAACATCAAGGTTTCCTCTGTAGGACAGTCGAGTACTATGAGATGGTTCTAGGATGACCCCTACAGAAAGACTCGAGAGAAGGGGTCTAAGCATGAATGTCTGCAAATGCCACCTCACATTCCCACTGGCTGCTTGGGGCAAGGCAGGCTCAATCTGCAGGCTCTTGGGCGGGTTTCTCAGAGGGCTGAGTTGAAATGGACTCTCCTGAGGATGAGTCATTCTGTGGGTTGGTGGCCATGGAGACCTTGGAATGTGGCGGTGGCTCAGGGACTCTGCAGGTTTCTCCAAACCGAAGGGTTTGACACAGCTCCAACAATGAAGCTTCCCATGTGGAGACGATAGTTGTTCTGTTTGGTGTCTCAGGAAAGCCCCAGATGCTGGTCTTCAAACCCAGGCCTCTGAGGAGTGACACCTGGAAACCAAAGCAAGAGTTCAGATTAGGGCCCAGGGGCCTGTCTGGTTCAATCTACTGTCTCTGCCGACATCTGTCTGTGTTTCTGCATGGAGGTAGTTGCTCAGCTAGTGTCAGGATGCCTTTGTCCAGAGAGGCTTATAGTAGTGGGATGTCCTCGGGGGCCTTGAGGTTTCTCCTATTCTGTGGGGTTATGGGCAATGGAATGGGCATAGTCTCCTTGGAGAGAGCAGGACAGTCCTGTGGTGTGGCTCCACAGGCCCCAGCCTGGCGGCTGTGTGGGCCAGGGCTGTGGGGACAGACATCCAAAAACACAAACTCGGCTGAGGTTTGGGGCTGAGGTTATGGCAGGAGTGATCTACAGTCCGTGAGGGGAGCTCATTGTGATTAGAAAGTAAGGCGAGTGAGAGGCGGTCGTTCAGGCTTATGTCTCTGGATGTTGTATTCATGATGGTCATTTAATGTAAGCATGGTCTCATGGGCCATGGAAGTCTCCCTCTCTGGTGATTTGTCCGGCTCCCAAGAGATTGGGGTCATTTTGTGGGAAGGGAGGAGTCCTGTTTTCTGCCTCATGTGTCCCCACAATAGAGGGATTCTAGAGCAGAGCACTGGGTACATACAACTGGAATACCCACCCTCTGGTTAGGCCTGGGGTCCTATGGGCATGGCAAGCCCATATGCAGATTCTTGGTCCAGCCACTGAGAGACGTTACTTGAATAGTGGACTCATGCTGAGGGTCACAATGTGTGTTTGTGCCCAAGGTGGTCCTCAATATTGGGCGGGACTTCATTGAGCTTGCAGGTTTCTCCTACACTGAACCTTGGACATGCCAACCTCAGGGTTTCTTGCCATGGGGAAGGAGGAGTTTTGATTTCTGCATCACGTTCACCTCTGGGCACTAATTGGAGATAAGGTCTAGGTTCTGAAGCCTGAAAACCGAGGTTTGGAAGAGATGACGACCTAAGGCCATGGCGGGTCCGATGTGTTCAGTTTGGGGCCAGCTTTCTAGGTGTCGTTCAGGAGGTCTGCACTCAGGCTGTGCCAGACAGGGCATTCGTGCCCAGATACGCTGTATAATTGGGGTACAGTTGAGTGGCATGCAGAAGATAATTATTTGGGGTTTCTCCGTAGCCCCATAGGGCAAAGTCTTTCTTCTGGAGGGCAGGCAGAGTGCTGCATTCTGGCTCCGGAACTGCCAAACTGGAGTCCTTGGGGTCAGGAATGCAAGGATGTAAGTCTGAGAACTTAAGCTTTGCTTTGGTTTCAGGGCGAGGACATGGCAGGCACACTCTGCAGAGCTGAATTTAGATTTCATGCATCTGAGGTCAGGGCGAGGTTCATATGTTGGCTCAGGTTGGAGTTTCTGTCCATGATGGCCCCTTCATGAAGGGGGGTCATCACACCATTGGTGTTTTCCCATGATGGCAGTAGTGAGATGCTCCAAACCACAAGGATTTTCTGCGGGTCAGTTGAAACCTGTTGGATGGCTCCAGGACATCCCATATGGAACAATTGCAGAGCAGGGTTCTAAGGATGGATGCCTGGGCATCCGGCCTTGCATTCCAATTGTCTCCTAGCGAAACGGCACGTTTGATTGCTGCCTATGATGTAGCAGCCGAGGGGGCTGAGTTGAAATGCATTCTCCTGAGGATCGGTCATAATGTGGGATTGTGTCCATGGAGACCTTGGAATGGGGCAGTGGCACCAGGGCTCTGAAGGATGCTCCTAACCAGAGGTTTTGACACAGCTCCAAGAAGCATTTTTCCCATGGGGAAACAAGATTTGTTCTCATTGGTGCTTCAGTAACCCCCAATATGCTGGTATTGGAAACCAGAACTCTGAGGAGAGATGCCTGGAAACCAAGGCAATGGATCTGATTAGGGCCTGGGGCCTGTCTGGTTTAATCTTCTTCTCTCGGTTCATCTGTCTATGGGATTGAGTGGAGGTAGTTCCTCAGCTGGTGTCAGATTGCCCCTATTTGTCCTGGGCAGTCTACACTATTGGGATGGCCACTTAGACTTTGGAGGTTTCTCCTAATTTGCAAGTTTGTGGCCAATGAAATGGGCAGAATTCCTTTGGGGAGGGAAGGCACAATCCTGAGGTGTGGCTCTAGGGGCTCAAGCATGGATGGTGTGTGGGTCAGAGCTGTGGGGACAGAAGTCTGAAAACAGAAACTCGTCTTAGGTTTGGGGACATAGGTATGGGAGGCCCGATCTACAGACCTTGAGCAGAACTCTTCAGGATATGAACAAAGAGTGAGTGTGAGGCACTTGCTCAGGCTTTTGACTCTGGATTTTGTGTCACTGATGGCCGTGGAATGTAGGGGCGTCCTCATGGACCATGGGTGAGAGTTCCTCTATGGGGATTTGGATGATCCCAATATTTTGGGGTCATTCCGTGGGATGGGAGGAGTCCATTCTGTTTTTTATTTTTATTTTATTTTATTTTATTTTTTTTTACCTCAGGTGTGCCACTAAAGAGGGATTCCAGAGCAGAACCCTGGGAAGGGGCGACTGGACAACCCGAACTCTGTATAAGATTGGGGGCCTAAGGGCATGGCAATCCCCATATGGGGTACCTTGGTCCAGCCACTGAGAGGTCTTACTTGAGTACAGTGCTCACACTGAGTGTCACAATGCATGTTTGTGCCCAATGTAGGCATCAAGCATGGGCGGGGACTCATGGGCCATGCTTGATTCTCCTACACTGAACTTTGGACAACATACGAACCACAAGGTTTCTTTCCATGGGGAAGGAGGAATTCTGATTTCTGCATCATGTTCACCCCTGGGCAGTGACTGGAGATAAGATCTAAGTTCTGAATCCAGAAAATCGAGGTTGGGATGAGATGATAACCTAAGGTCATGGAGGGTCCGATGTGCTCAGTGTGCGGTCAGCTTTCTGGGTGTTGTTCAGGAGGTATGGATTCAGGCTGTGTCAGACAGTGCATTAGTGCCCAGGTTAGAATGTATAATTTGGGTACAGTTGAGTTCCATGTAGGTTCATCCTCATTTATTGTGTCAGGGAAGCTCACTGGGGCAACATTTTTCTTCTGGTGGGCAGGCAGAGTGCAGCATTGTGGGTCCAGAATTGCCAAACTTAAGGGCGTCGGGACAAGGAGTGTGAGGACGTAAGTCTGAGATCATAAGCTAGACTTAAGTTTCAGGGCGAGGGCACGGCAGGCACCCTCTGCAGATCCGAATCAAAATCTCATTCATCTGAAGTCAGGACGAGGATCAGACTTAGGTGCAGGTTGGAGTTTCTGTCCATGATGGCCCCTTCATCAAAGGGGTGGAATCTCGAGGCCATGGAGGTTTTCCCACGTTGGGAGTTGTGGGATGCTCCAAACTGCAAGGATTCCTTCTGCGGGAAAATTGAGAACTGTTGGATGGCTCCAGGACATCCCATATGGAATGACTCCAGAGCCGGGTTCTAAGGATGGATGCCTGAGCAGACTGCCTCTTACACCAATTGTCTCCCTGCCACAAGACAGGTACGATCTGATGGCTATGCAGGAGCAATCGTGGGAGCTGAGTTGAAATGGACTCTCCTGAAGATGGGTCTTAATGTGTGTTTGTGTCCATGAGGACGTTGGAATGGGGTGGTGGCCCCAGGGCTCTAAAGGATTGTAACCGGAGATTTTGAAACAACTCGAAAGAGCAAGTTTTCCATGTGGAGACAAGATTTGTTCTAATTGGTGCCTCAGGAAACCCACATATGCTGGTATTAGAACCAGGCCTCTGAGGAGAGATACATAGAAACCATAGCAATGCATCCAATTAGGTCCTAGGAGCCTCTCTGGTTCAATCTTCTTCTCTGTCGACATCTGTCTATTTTATGAAATGGAGGTAGTTGCTCAGCTGGTGTCAGACCGCTCCTGTTTGTCCGGGCGGCCTACACTATAGGGATGGCCTCGGGGACTTTGGAGGTTTCTCCTAAATTGTATGATTATGGACAATGGCATGGGCAGAATTCCTGTGGAGTGGGCAGGCACAGACCTGATGTGTGGCTCCAAGGGCCCAGCCTTGAGGGTGTGTGGGCAAGGACTGTGGGGACAGATGTCTGAAAACACAAACTCAGCTTAGGTTTTGGGACGTAGGTATGGCAGGTCCGATTTACAGACTATGAGGAGAACTTTTTGGGATATGAATAAAGGGTGAAAGTGTGACACTTGTCAGGCTTTTGCCCCTGGATTTTGTGTCAATGATGGCTGTGGAATGTCGAGGAGTCCTCATGGGCCATGGAAGAGTCTTTCTCTCTGTGGATTTGGCCAGATCCCAATTGTTTTGGGTTAATCTGTGGGATTCAGTTTTGTTAACTAAGGTGTCCCACCAAAAGAGGGATTCCAGAGCAGAGCCCTGGACAACAAGAAATCTAACTAAAAATACGGGCCTAGGGGCATGGCAAGCCCAATATGCCTTCTAATGGTCCAGCCACTGAGAGGCCTTCATTGAGGACAGAACTCATGCTGAGGGTCACAATGCGTGTTTATGCCCTTGTGGTACTCAAGCATGGGTGGGGACTCATGGTGCATGCTTGTTTCTCCTACACTGAATGATAGTCAACATGTCAACCACATGAGTTCTTGCCATGGGGAAGTATTAATTCTGATTTCTGCATGTCATTCACCCCTGGGCAGTGATTGGAGATAAGGTCTAGGTTGTGAAGTCTGAAAACCGAGGTTGGGAAGAGATGACGACCTAAGACCATGTCGGGTCCGATATGCTCAGCGTGGAGCCAGCTGTCTGGGTGTTGGTCGGGAGGTCCAAGCTTGGGCTGTGTCAGACAGGGCATTAGTGCCCAGGGTAGATTGTATAATTGGGGTACAACTGAGTTCCGTGCAGGTTGATCTTTATTTGGCATTTCTGGGTAGCCCCAAGGGCAATGTTTTTCTTCTGGAGAACAGGCAGAGTGCTGCATTGTGGCTCCGGAATTTCCAAAGTGGATGCCTTGTGGACGGGGAGTGTGAGAACGGAAGTCTGAGAACACATGTTAGGCTTAGGTTCTGGGCGAGGGCACGGCAGGCACCCTCTGCAGATCTGAATCGGGATATCATGAATCTGAAGTCAGGGCGAGGTTCAAACCTAGGCTTAGGTTTGAATTTCTGTCCATTCTGGCCACTTTATGAAGGGGACAGCATCTCCAGTCCATGGACGTTTACCCACAATGGGAGTTGTGAGATGCTCCAAACAACAAGGATTCCTTCTGATCAACAATTGAGACCTTTTGTATCACTCCAGTACATACCATACAGAATGACACCAGAGCAGGGATCTTAGGATGGATGCATGGGAAGCCCGCCTCACATTGCAGTTGTCTCCTAGCAAATAGACAGGTTTGATATGCTGGCTCTGTCAGAGCAACCAAGGGGGCTGAGTTGAAATGGACTCTCCTGAGGATGGATGCTAATGTGGGTTTGTGTCCATGGAGACCTTGGAATGGGGCGTTGGTGCATGGGCCCTGAAGGATTCTCCTAACCGGAGGTTTTGAGACATCTCCAAAGGACAAGTTTCCCATGTGGAGACGAGATTTGTTCTGATTGGTGCCTCAGGAAACCCCCATATACTGTTATTGGAATATAGGCCTCTGAAGAGAGATAACTGGAAACCAAAGCAATGGCTCCATTTAGAGCCTAGCGGCCTGTCCGGTTGAATCTTCTTCTCTGTGTACATCCATCTAAGGTATTAGTGGAGTTAGATGCTCAGCTGGTGTCAGATGGCCCTTGTTTGTCCCAGGCGGCCTACACTATTGTGAAGGCCTTGGGGACTTTGGAGGTTTCTCCTAATTTTATGATTATGGACAATGGAATGGGCAGAATTCCCGTGGAGAGGGAAGGCACAGTTTTGATGTGGCTCCAGGGGCCCCAGCCTGCAGGGTGTGTGCCTCAGGACTGTGGAGACAGAAGTCTAAAACACAAACTCAGTTTAGGTTTAGGGACGTAGGTATGGCAGGCCCGATCTACAGACCGTGAGGAGAATTCTTCCAGATATGAAGAAAGAGAGATTGTGAGGCACTTGTTCAGGCTTTTGTTTCTGGATTTTGTGTCAACGATGGGCGTGGAATGTCCAGGAGGCCTCATGGGCCATGGACGAGTCTTCCGCTCAGTGGATTTGGCCCGATTCCAATTGTTTTGGGTCAAACTGTGGGATGGGAGAAGTCCTTTCAGTTTTGTTACCTCAGGTGTCCCACCAAAAGAGGGATTCCAAAGCCGAGCCCTGGGGAGGGGAGACTGGACAACCAGAAATCTGGTTAAAAATTGGGGCCTAGGGGCATGACAAGCCCAATATGCTGTCTTTTGGTCCAGCCACTGAGAGGCCTTACTTGAGAACTGGGCTCACGTTGAGGGTCAGAATGCATGTTTGTGAACGACTTGGTCCTCAAGCATCTGCAGGGCCTCATGGGCCACACTGGTTTCAACTACATTTTACGTTGGACAACATGCCAACCACAAGGTTTCTTGCCATGGGGAAGGAGTTCTGATTCCTGCATCATGTTCAACCCTGGGTGGTGACTGGAGATAAGGTTTAGGTTCTGAAGCCTGAAAACCGAGGTTGGAAAGAAATGATGACCTAAGGCCATGGCGGGTCTGATGTGCTCAGTGTGTGGCTAGCTGGGTGGGTGCGAGCCAGGAGGTTCAGTCTCAGGCTGTGCCAGAAAGGGCAATAGTGCCCAGGGCAGCCTGTATAATTGGGGTCCAGTCAAGTGGCATGCAGGTTGATCCTCATTTGGGGAATCTGGGTAGCCCCAGAGGGCAATGTTTTTCTTCCGGAAAGCAGGCAGAGTGCTGCCTTGTAGTTCTGGAATTGCCAAACTGGAGGGCTTGTGGGCCAGGAATGTGAGGATGGAAGTTGAGAACACAAACTAGACTTACGTTTCTGGGCAAGGGCACGGCAGACACACTCTGCAGAGCTGAATCAAGATGTCCTGCATCTGAAGTCAGGGCGAGGATCAGACGATCGATCAGGTTGAAGCTTCTGTCCCTGATGGCCCCTTCATGAAGCAAAGGGGGCGGGATCACGAGGCCATGGAGGTTTGCCCACGATGGGAGTTGTGAGATGCTCCAAACAGTAAAGATTCTTCTGCGGGACTATTGAGACCTGTTGGTTGGCTCCAGGACTTCCCATACAGCATAATTCTGAGAATGTTTCTAAGTATGGATGTCTGGGAAGCCTGCCTCTCATTCCAATCATCTCCTAGCGACAAGACGGGTTAGATCTGCTGGATCAGGGGGAGCAACTGAGGGGGCTGAGTTGAAATGGACTCTCCTGTGGATGGGTCCTAATGTGGGTGTGTCTCCATGGAGACCTTGGAATGAGGCGCTGGCACCGGGAACCTGAAATGTCCTTCTAACCAGAGGCTTTGAGAGAGCTCCAACATGCAAGTTTCCCATGTGTAGACGAGATTTGTTCTGATGGGTGCCTCAGGAGAAGCCCTCAGCTGGTATTGGAAACCAGGCTTTTGAGGAGACATGCCTGTAAACCAAAGATATGGATCCCATTATGGCCTGGGGTCCTGTCTGGTCAATCTTCTTCTCTGGGGATATCCATCTATGGTATGAGTGGAGGTAGATGCTCAGCTGGTGTCAGACGGCCCTTTTTTGTCCCGGACAACCTACACCATTGGTATGGCCTCAGGGAATTTGGAGGTTTCTCCTAATTTGTACGGTTTTGGATAATGGAATGGGCAGAATTCCCATGGATTGGTTAGGCCCAGTCCTAATGTGTGGTTCCAGGGGCCCAGCCTGGAGGGTGTGTGGCCCAGGACTTTGAGGACAGAACTCAAAAAACACAAACTCAGCTTAGGTTTGGGAACGTAGGTATGGCACGGCCGAACTACAAATCATGAGAAGAACTCTTCAGGATATGAAGAAAGAGCGAGTCTGAGGCGCTTAGTTAGGTTTTTGTCTCTGGATTTTATATCAGCGATGGCCATGGAATGTCGGGGAGGCCTCATGGGCCATGGACGAATCTTCCTCTCTGTGGATTTGGCCCTATCCCAATTCTTTTTCGTGAATCTGTGGGATGGGAGGACTCCTTTAAGGTTTGTTACCTGAGGTGTCCCACCAAAAGAGGAATTCCAAAGCAGAGCCCTGGGCAAGAGTGAAGGGACAACCCGAAATATGGTTAAAAATTAGGGTCTAGGGGCATGGCAAGCCCAATATTCTGTTTCTTCATGCAGCCACTGAGAGGCCTTGCCTGAGGACCGGGCTCAGGCTGAGGGTCACAATGTGTGTTTGAGACCAATGTGGCCCTCAAGCATGGGCTGGGTCTCATGTGCCACACTGGTTTCAACTACACTGAAAGTTGGACAACATGCCAACCACGAGGTTTCATGCCAAGGGAACGAGTTCGGATTTCTGCAACATTTTCAAACCTGGGCAGTGATTGGAGATAAGGTCAAGGTTCTGAAGCCTGAAAACCGAGGTTGGGTAGAGATGACGACCTAAGGCCATGGCGGGTCCGATGTGCTCAGTGTGCGGCCAGCTGTCTGGGTGGGGCCAGGAGTTCCAGGCTCAGGCTGTGTCAGAATTGGCAATTGTGCCCACTTCAGCCTATATATTTGGTGTACAGCCAAATGGCGTGCAGGTTGATCCTCATTTGGGGTTTCTGGGTAGCCCCAGAGGGCAATGTTCTTCTTCCAGGGAGCAGGCAGAGTGCCGCATTGTACTTCTGGATTGCCAAACTGGAGGGCTTGTAGGCCAGTAGTCTGAGGCCTGAAGTCTGAGAACACAAGCTAGGCTTAGTTTTTATGGGTGAGGACATGGCAGGCACAATCTACAGACCTGAATCGAGATCTCGTGCATCTGAAGTCAGGGTGAGGATCAGACGATCTTCAGGTTGGACTTTCTGTCCCTGATGGCCCCTTCATGAAGGGGGGGAATCACGAGGCCATGGGGGTTTTCGCACGATGGGAGTTGTGAGAAGCTCCAAACTACAAAGATTCTTCTCCAGGACAATTGAGACCTGTTAGTTGGCGCCAGGCCAAGGATTCCAAGCATGCTTCTGAGCATGGATGGCTAGGTACCCCACCTGGCATTCCAATTTTCTCCTAGCTACAAGAAAGGTTAGATCTGCTGGATCTGGGGGAGCAACTGAGGAGGCCGAGTTGAAATTGACTCTCCTGTGGATGTGTCCTAATATGTTTTTGTGTCTATGGAAACCTTGGAATGAAGCGGTGGCACTGGGTCCCTGATGGGTTCTTCTAAACAGAGACTTTGACACAGCTCCACCGTGCAAGTTTCCCATATGTAGATGAGATTTGTTCTGATGGGTGAGTCAAGAAACAGCCATATGCTGGTATTGAAATCCAGGCCTCTGAGGAGACATGCCTGGAAACCATAGCAATGGATCCGATTAGTGCCTAGTGGTCTGTTCATTCCTTTTTTCCTCTGGGGACATCAGTCTATGGGTCTGAGTGCAGGTAGGTGCTCATTTGGGCTCAGATTGCTCCTGTTTGTCCTGGGAAGCCACCACTATTGGGATGGCCTCAGGAACTTTGGAGGTTTATCCTATTAGTAGGATTGTGGCCATTGGAATGGGTACACACAATTCCCTTGGAGAGGGCAAGTACAGTCCTCAGGTTTGGCTCCAAGGGCCTGAGCCTTTGGGGTGTAGGCCAGGGCTGTTTGGACAGTTGTCTGAAAACACAACCTCGGCTTATGTTTTGGGTCATAGGTATGGCAGGACTGATCTACAGAACATGAGAAGAACTCTTCGAGATATGAAAAAAGGGCGAGTGTGAGGCTCTTGCTCAAGTTTATCTCTGGATATCGTGTGACTCATGGTGGTGAAATTTCCGGGTGACTTCATGGGAAATGGACGAGTCTTACTCTTTAGAAGGTTGGCCTCGTCCAAAGAGTTTGGTGTGTTTATGCCCTCGTCGCACTTGAGAATGGGCTGGGCCTCAGGGTGAATGCTGGTTTCTCCTACACTGAACATTGGACAACATGCCAAACACAAGGTTTCTTGCCATGGGTAAGGAGGAGTTCTGATTTCTACATACCATCACCCCTGGGCAGTGATTGGAGAAAAGGTAGGTTCTGAAGCCTGAAAACTGAGGTATGGAAAAGATGATGTCCGAGGGCCATGGCTGGTCTGTTGTGCTCAGTGTGTGGTCAGCTGTCTGTGTGTTAGTCAGGAGGTCCAGGCTCAGGTGTGTCAGACCGTGCATTAGTGCACAGCTTAGAGTATATAATTTACGTACAGTCAAGTGGCGTGTAGGTTTATCCTCATATGATGTGCCTGGGCAGCTCATGAGGCAATATTTTTTTTCTAGAGGGCAGGCAGAGTGCTGCACAGTGGGTTCGGAATTGCCAAACTTGAGGTCTTCTGGGCCAGGAGTGTGAGGACGGAAGTCTGAGAACACAAGCTAGACTTGGGTTTCAGGTCGAGGGCACGGCAGGTACCTCGGCAGATCTGAACCAATATCTCATGCATCTGAATTCAGGGCGAGGATCAGACATTGGCTCTGGTTGGAGTTTCTGTACATGACGGCCCATTCATGAAGGGAGTGGAATCTCTAGGCCATGGAGGTTTTCCCACGTTGGGAGTTGTGAGATGGCCCTTCAAAGATTCCTTCTGCGGGACAATTGAGACCTGTTGGACAGCTCCAGGACATCACATATGGAATGACTCGAGAGCACCATTCGAGGATGAATGCCTGGGAAGCCCGCCTCGCATTCCAATTTTCTTCTAGCAACAAGACAGTATAGATCTGATGGCTCAGCAGGTGTTACCGGGGTGGCTGAGTTGAAATGGACTTTCCGGAGGATGGGTCCTAATGTTTGCTTGTGTCCCTGAGGGCCTTGGAATGGGGCGGTGGCACCGGCACCCTGAAGTATTCTCCTAAGCCTTTGACATAGCTCCCATGCACAAGTTTCCTTGTGGAGACGAGATTTGTTCTGATGGGTGCCTCAGGAGAAGCCCTATGCTGGTATTGGAATCCAGGCTTTTGAGGAGACATGCCTGTAAACCAAAGCTATGGATCCCATTATGTCCTAGGGTCCTGCCTGGTTCAATCTTCTTCTCTGGGGACATCCATCTATGGTATGAGTGGAGGTTGATGCTCAGCTGGTGTCAGACGGCCCTTGTTTGTCCGGGACAACCTACACCATTGGGATGGCCTCAGGGACTATGGAGGGTTCTCCTAATTTGAACGGTTTGAGACAATGGCATGGGCAGAATTCCCATGGATTGGGTAGGCACAGTACTAATGTGTGGCTCCAGGGGCTCAATCTGGAGGGCATGTGGCCCAGGAATTTGAGGACAGAAAACAAAAAACACAAACTCATCTTAGGTTTGGGAACGTAGGTATGGCAAGCCCGACCTACAAACCAGGAGAAGAACTCTTCAGGATATGAAGAAAGAGCGAGTCTGCGGCGCTTGCTCAGGCTTTTGTCTCTGGATTTTGTATCAGCGATGGCCGTGGAAAGTCGGGGAGGCCTCATGGGCCATGGACGAATCTTCCTCTCTGTGGATCTGGTCCGATCCCAATTCTTTTTCGTGAATCTGTGGGATGGGAGGACTCCTTTCAGGTTTGTTACCTGAGGTGTCCCACCAAAAGAGGAATTCCAAAGCAGAGCCCTGGGCAAGAGTGAAGGGACAACCCGAAATATGGTTAAAAATTGGGCTCTAGGGGCATGGCAAGCCCAATATGCTGTTTCTTCATGCAGCCACTGAGAGGCCATGCATGAGGACCGGGCTCAGGCTGAGGGTCACAATGTGTGTTTGAGACCAATGTTGCCCTCAAGCATGGGCTGGGTCTCATGTGCCACACTGGTTTCAACTACACTGAACGTTGGACAACATGCCAACCACGAGGTTTCTTGCCAAGGGAACGAGTTCTGATTTCTGCAACATTTTCAAACCTGGGCAGTGATTAGAGATAAGGTCTAGGTACTGAAGCCTGAAAACCGAGGTTGGGAAGAGATGACGAACTAAGGCCATGGCGGTTCCAATGTGCCTAGTGTGCGGCCAGCTGTCTGGGTGGGGCCAGGAGGTCCAGCTCAGGCTGTGTCAGAGAAGGCAATGATGCCCAGATCAGTCTATATATTTGGTGTACAGCCAAATGGCGTGCAGGTTGATCTTCATTTGGGGTTTCTAGGTAGCCACAGAGGGCAATGTTTCTCTTGGAGGGCCCACAGAGTGCTGCATTGTACTTCCGGATTGCCAAACTGGAGGGCTTGTGGGCCGGTAGTCTGAGGACGGAACTCTGAGAACACAAGCTAGGCTTAGGTTTTATGGTGAGGACATGGCAGGCACAATCTACAGACCTGAATCGAGATCTCGTGCACCTGAAGTCAGGTTGAGCATCAGACGATGCCTCAGGTTTGACTTTCTGTCCCTGATGGCCCCTTCATAAAGGGGGGGAATCACGAGGCCGTGGGGGTTTTCCCACCATGGGAGTTGTGAGAAGCTCCAAACTGCAAAGATTCTACTGTGGGACAATTGAGACCAGTTGGTTGGCTCCAGGCCAACGATTCTGAGCAGGGTTCTAAGGATGGATGGCTGGGTAGCCCACCTCGCATTCCAATATTCTCCTAGCTACAAGATAGGCTAGATCTGTTGGATCTCGGGGAGCAACCGAGGAGGCTGAGTTTAAATGGACTCTCCTGTGGATGGGTCCTAATATGTTTTTGTGTCTATGGAGACTGTGGCATTAAGCGGTGGCACTAGGGCCCTGAAGGCTTCTCCTAAACAGAGGTTTGACACAGCTCCACCATGCAAGTTTCCCATGTGTAGAGGAGATTTGTTCTGATGGGTGAGTCAAGAAACAGCCATATTCTGGTATTGAAATCCAGGCCTCTGAGGAGAGATGCCTGGAAACCAAAGCAATGAATCCGATTAGTGCCTAGGGGCCTGTTGGTTTCTTTTTACCTCGGGCGACATCTATCTATGGGTCAGAGTGCAGGTAGGTGCTCAGATGAACTCAGATTGCCCGTGTTTGTCCTTGGAAGCCAACACTATGGGATGGCCTCAGGGAATTTAAAGGTTTATACTTTTAGTTGCGTTGTCGCCATTGGAATGGGCTCACACAATTCCCTTGCGAGGGCAAGAACAGTCCTCAGGTTTGGCTTCAGGGGCCTGAGCCTATAGGGTGTGTAAGCCAGGGCTGTTTGGACAGTTGTCTGAAAACACAAACTCGACTTCTGTTTCGGGTCATAGGTAGGGCAGGACTGATCTACAGACCATGAGGAGAACATTTCGGTATATGAAAAAAAAGCGAGTATGAGGCTATTGCTCACCTTTTTGTCTCTGCATATCATGTCACTCATGGTCGTGAAATTTCCGGGTGACTTCATGGGAAATGGACGAGTCTTACTCTCTGGGGATTTGGCCCCTTCCAAAGAGGTTGGGGTCATTCTATGGGATGGAAGAAGTCGTTTTTTTTGTTGTTGTTGCTTTGTTTTGTTTCATTTTTTAACCTCCGTTGTCCCACCAAATGAGGAATTCCAGAGTAGAGCTCTGGGGAGGGGTGACTGGACAACCAGAAATCTGGTTAAAAATTGGGGCCTAGGGCTATGTCAAGCCCATTATGACATCTAGTGATCCAGGCTCTGAGAGGACTTACTAGAGAACAGGACTCACCCTGAGGGTCACAATGCATATTTATGCCCTCGTCGCACTCAAGAATAGGCGGGCCTCAGGGTGAATGCTAGTTTCTCCTACAATGAACGTTGGACAACATGACAACCACAAGGTTTCTTGCCATGTGTAAGGAGAAGTTCTGATTTCTGCATCACACTCACCCCTGGGCAGTGATTGGAGATAAAGTCTAGTTTCTGAGGCCTGAAAACTGAGGTATGGAAGAGATGATGACCTAAGGCCATGGCGGTTCTGATGTGCTCAGTGTGCGGTCAGCTGTCTGGGTGTTGGTCAGGAAGTCCGGGCTCAGGTTGTGTCAGACAGTGCATTAGTGCCCAGGTTAGACTATATAATTCGGGCAAAGTCGAGTACCGTGTAGGTTTATCTTCATATAAGGTGCCTTGGCAGCTCTTTAGGCAATATTTTTTTTCCAGAAAGCAGGCCATGTGCTGCATTGTCGGACCGGATTTACCAATCATGAGGGCTTTGAGGCCAGGAGAGTGAGGTCGGAATTCTGAGAACAAAAGCTATACTTGGGCTCAGGGCAAGGGCACGGCAGGTACCCCCTGCAGATCTGAACCAATAACTCATCCATTTGAAGTCAGGGAGAGAATTAGACTTTGGCTTAGGTTGGAGTTTCTGTGCCTGACGGCCCCTTCATGAAGGGAGCGGGAATCTCGTGTCCATGGAGTTTTTTCCACGTGGGAGTTGTGGGTTGCCCCCTTCAAGAATTCCTTCTGCGGGACAATTGAGACCTTTGGGCAACACCAGGACATCCCATATGGAATGACTCCAGAGCACAGTTCAAGGGAGGATGCCTGGGAAGCCAGCCTCGCATTCCAATTGTCTCCTAGCAACAAGCCAGTTTAGATCTGATGGCTCTGCGGGAGCAACCGGGGTGGCTGACTTGATATGGACTTTCCTGAGGATGGGTCCTAATGTGTGTTTGTGTCCATGGGGCCTTGGAATGGGGCCGTGGCACCAGGACCCTGAAGTATTCTCCTAAGCTTTTGACATAGCTCGATGCACATGTTTCCTTGTGGAGACGAGATTTGTTCTGATTGCTGCCTCAGGAAAACCCCTATGCTGGTATTGGAATCCAGGCTTTTGAGGAGACATGCCTGTAACCAAAGCAATGGATCCGATATGGCCAGGGTCCTGTCTGGTTTAATCTTCTTCTCTGCAGACATCCATCTATGGTATGAGTGGAGGTTGATGCTCAGCTGCTATCAGACCGCGCTTGTTTGTCACGGGCGACCTGCACTATTGGGATGGCCTCAGGGATTTGGAGGGTTCTCCTAATTTTACGGTTTTGGACAATGGAATGGGCAGAGTTCACATGGATTGGGTAGGCACAGTCCTTATGTGTGGCTCCAGGGACCGCAGCGTGGAGGGTTTGTGGCCCAGGACTTTGAGGACAGAAGTCTGAAAACATAAACTCAGCTTAGGTTTGGAGACGTAGGTATGGCAGGCCCGATCTATAAACCATGAGAAGAACTCTTCAGGATATGATGAAAGAGCGAGTCTGAGGTGCTTGTTCAGTCTTTTGTCTCTAGATTCGGTATCAGCGATGGCCGTGGATTGTCTGGGAAACCTCATGGGTCATTGACGAATCTTCCTCTCTGTGGAATTGGCCCGATCCCAATTGTTTTTCGTCAATCTGTGGAATGGGAGGACTCCTTTCAGGTTGGTTACCTTAGGTGTCCCGCCAAAAGAGCAATTCCAAAGAAGAGCCCTGTGGAAAAGCGAAGGGACAACCCGAACTATGGGTAAAATTTGGGGCCTAGGGGCATGGCAAGCCCAATATGCTGTCTCTTCATCCAGCCACTGAGAGGCCTTACCTGAGGACTGGGATCAGGCTGAGGGTCACAATGTGTGTTTGTGACCAATGTGGCCCATAAACATGGGCGGGGCCTCATGGGCCACACTGGTTTCAACTACACTGAACATTGGAAAACATGCCAACCACATGGTTTCTAGCCACGGGGAAGGAGTTGTTATTTCTGCATCACTTACAAGCCTGGGCAGTGATTGGAGATAAGGTCTAGGTTCTGAAACTTGAGAATCGAGGTTGGGAAGAGATGACGACCTAAGGACATGGCTCGTCCGGCGTGCTCAGTGTTCGACCAGCTTTCTGGGTGGGGCCAGGAAGTCCAGGCTCAGGCTGTGTAGAAAGGGCAATAGTGCCCAGGTCAGCCTATATATTTGGGGTACAGTCGAATGGCGTGCAGGTTGATCCTCATTTGGAGTTTCTGGGTAGCCCCACAGGGCAATGTTTTTCTTCCTGAAGGCTGGAAGAGTGCTGCATTATAGTTCTGGTTTGCAAACTGGAGGCTTGTGGGCCAGTAGTCTGAAGACGGAAATCTGAGAACACAAGCTAGGCTTAGGTTTCTGCGTGAGGACAAGGCAGGAACAATCTACAGACCTGAATCGAGATCTCGTGCTTCTGAAGTCAGGGCGAGGATCAGAAGATCGCTCAGGTTGGTGTTTCTGTCCCTGATGGCCCCTTCATGAAGGGACGGGGGGGTCAAGAGGCCGTGGGGGTTTTCCCACGATGTTAGTTGTGAGAAGCTCCAAATTGCAAAGATTCTTGTGCAGGACAATTGAGACATGTTGGTTGGCTCCAGGCCAACGATTCCGAGCAGGGTTCTAAGGATGGATGCCTGGGTAGCCCACCTTGCATTCCAATTGTGTCCTAGCAACAAGACAGGTTATATCTGCTGGATCTGGGCGAGCAATCTGGATCTGAGTTGAAATGGACTCTCCTGTGGATGGATCCTAATATGTTTTTGTGTCTATGGAGACCTTGGAATGAAGCGGTGGCACTGGGGTCCTGAAGGGTTTTTTCAAACAGAGGCTTTGACACAGCTCCAACGTGCAAGTTTCCCATATATAGATGAGATTTTTTATGACAGATGAGTCAGGAAACAGCCATATGCTGGTATTGAAATCCAGGCCTCTGAGGAGAGATGACTAGATACCACAACAATGAATCCGAATAGTGCCTAGGGGCCTGTTCGTACCTTTTTACCTCTGAGAACATCAGTCTATGCGTCTGAGTGCATGTAGGTGCTCAGATGGGCTCAGATTGCCCGAGTTTGTCCTGGGAAGCCACCACTATTGGGATGGCCTCAGGGAGTTTGCAGGTTTATCCTATTAGTAGGGTTGTGGCCATTGGAATGGGCACATACAATTCCCTTGGAGAGGGCAAGTACACTCCTCCGGTTTGGCTACAGGGGCCTGAGCCTGTAGGGTGTGTAGGCAGAGCTGTTTGGACAGTCGTCTGAAAACACAAACGCGGCTTATGTTTCAGGTCATCGGTATGGCAGGATTGATCTACAGACCATGAGGAGAACTCTTCGGGATATGAATAAGGGGCGAGTGTGAGGCTCGTGCTCAAGTTTTTGTCTCTGGATATCGTGTCACTCATGGTCGTGAAATTCCCTGGTGACTTCATGGGAAATGGACGAGTCTTACACTCTGGGGGTTTGGCCCCGTCCAAAGAGTTTGGGGTCATTCTGTGGCATGGAAGAAGTCCGTTTTGTTGTTGTTGTTGATTTGCCATGTTTTGTTTTTTAACCTCAGGTGTCCCACCAAATGAGGGATTCCAGAGTAGAGCCCTGGGGAGGGGGGAACGGACAACCAGAAATCTGGTTAAAAATTGTGGCCTAGGGACATGTCAAGCCCATTATGACATCTAATGGTCGAGCCACTGAGAGGACTTACTAGAGGACAGGACTCACGCTGAGGGTCACAATGCGTGTTTATGCCCACTTCGCAAACAAGAATGGGCAGGGCCTCATGGTGAATCCTGGTTTCTCCTACACTGAACGTTGGACAACATGCCAACCACAAGGTTTCGTGCCATGGGTAAGGAAGAGTTATGATTTCTGCATCACAGGCACCCCTGGGCAGTGATTGGAGATAAGGTCTAGGTTCTGAAGCCTAAAAACTGAGGTAGGGAAGAGATGATGACCTAAGGCCATGGCGGGTCTGATGTGCTCAGTGTGCGGTCAGCTGTCTGGGTGTTGGTCAGGAGGTCCGGGCTCAGGTTGTGTCAGACAGTGCATTAGTGCCCAGGTTAGACTATATAATTTGGGTACAGTCGAGTGCCACGTAGATTTATCCTCATATAAGTTGTCTGGGCAACTCATTAGGCAAAATTTGTTTTCTAGAGGGCAGGCAGAGTGCTTCATTGTCAGTCCGGAATTGCTAAACTTGAGGGCTTCGTGTAGAGGAGTGTGAGGACGGAAGTCTGAGAACACAAGCTAGATTTGGGTTTCAGGGCGAGGACACGGCAGGTACCACTGTAGATCTGAACCAATATTTCATGCATCTGAAGTCAGGGCGAGGATCAGACGTTGGCTCAGGTTGGAGTTTCTGTGCATGACGGACCCTTCATGAAGGGAGCGGAATCTCAAGGCCATGGAGTTTTTCCCACGTTGGGAGTTGTGGGATGCCCCCATCAATGATTCCTTCTGCGGGACAATTGAGACCTTTTGGGCAGCTTCAGGACATCCCATATGGAATGACTCCAGGGCACCGTTCGAGGATGGATGCCTGGGAAGCCCGCCTCGCATTCCAAATGTCTCCCAGCAACAAGACAGTTTAGATCTGATGGCTCTGCGGGAGAAACCGGGGTGGCTGACTTGAAATGGACTTTCCTGAGGATGGGTCCTAATGTGTGTTTGTGTCCATGAGGTCCTTAAAATGGGGCGGTGGCACCGGGACCCTGAAGTATTCTCCTAAGCTTTTGACATAGCTCGATGCACAAGGTTCCTTTGTGGAGACGAGATTTGTTTTGATGGGTGCCTCAGGAAAACCTCTATGCTGGTATTGGAATCCAGGCTTTTGAGGAGACATGCCTGTAATCCAAAGCAATGTATCCTATTATGGCCTAGGGGCCTGTCTGGTTCAATCTTCTTCTCAGGGGACATCCATCTATGGTATGAGTGGAGGTAGATGCTCAGCAGGTATCAGACCGCCCTTGTTTGTCCCGGGCGACCTGCACTATTGGGATGGCCTCAGGGATTTGTAGGGTTCTCCAAATTTTACTGTTTTGGACAATGGCATTGGCAGAATTCCCATGGATTGGGTTGGCACAGTCCTAATGTGTGACTCCAGGGGCCCCAGCCTGGAGGGTGTGTGGCCCAGGACTTTGAGGACAGAAGTCTGAAAACACAAACTCAGCTTAGGTTTGGGGACGTAGGTATGGCAGGCCCGATCTATAAACCATGAGAAGAACTCTTCCGGATATGAAGAGAGAGCGAGTCTGAGGCACTTGCTCAGGCTTTTGTCTCTGGATTTTGTATCAGCGATGGCCGTGGAATGTCGGGGAGGCCTCATGGGCCATGGACGAATTTTGCTCTTTGTGGATTTGGCCCGATCCCAAATGTTTTTCGTCAATCTGTGGAATGGGAGGACTCCTTTCAGGTTTGTTACCTCAGGTGTCCCGCCAAAAGAGGAATTCCAAAGAAGAGCCCTGGGGAAAAGTGAAGGGAGAACCCGAACTATGGGTAAAATTTGGGGCCTAGGGGCATGGCAAGCCCAATATGCTGTCTCTTCATCCAGCCACTGAGAGGCCTTACCTGAGGCCTGGGATCAGACAGAGGGACACAATGTGTGTTTGTGACCAATGTGGCTCTTAAACATGGGCGGGGCCTCATGGGCCACACTGGTTTCAACTACACTGAACGTTGGAAAACATGCCAACCACTAGGTTTCTTGCCAAGGTGGAGGAGAAGTTCTGATTCTTGCATCACGATCACTCCTGAGCAGTGAGTGGAGATAAGGTCTAGGTTCTGAAGGTGAAAACTGAGGTTGGGTAGAGATGATGGCCTAAAGCCATTGTGGGTGTGATATGCTCTGTGTATGGCCAGCTGTCTGGGTGTTGGACTGGAGGTCTGCCCTCAGGCTGTGTCAGACAGGGCTTTAGTGCACAGGCTA
This sequence comes from Mustela nivalis, assembly GCF_964662115.1. Taxonomy (NCBI): domain Eukaryota; kingdom Metazoa; phylum Chordata; class Mammalia; order Carnivora; family Mustelidae; genus Mustela; species Mustela nivalis. The sequence continues at coordinate 1,294,385 of NW_028136530.1, forward strand.
GACTGTATAATTGGGGTATGGTCGAGTGGCATGCAGGTTGTTACTCATTTGGCGTTTCTGGTTAGCCCTATAGGGCAACATTTTTCTTCTGGAGGGCAGGCAGAGTGCTGCATTGTGTCTCCAGAATTGCCAAACTGGAGGGGTGTGGCCAGGATTGTGAGGAAGGAAGTCTGAAAACACAAGCTAGCACGAGTTTTGGGGCCAAGAGCATGGCAGGCCCACTCTGCAGAGGCTGAATCGAGATCTCCTGCAGGTGAGGTCAGGGCGATTATCAGAGGTTGCCTCAAGCTGGAGTTTGTGTCCATGACGGCTTCTTCCTGAAGGGGGTGCGGGCGTCATGAGGCCAGGGAGGTTTTCCTACGCTGGGAGTTGTGAGCTGCTCCAAACTTCAAAGTTTCCTTCTTCAGGACAGTCGAGTACTATTGGATGGTTCCAGGATGCCCCATACAGAAAGACTCGAGAGCAGGGGCCTCAGCATGGATGCCGAGAAACGCCAACTCACCTTCCCATTGCCTGGTCGAGACAAGGCACGCTCAATCTGCGGGCTCTTGGGTGAGCTACCCAGAAGGCTGAGTTTAAATGGACTCTGCTGAGGATGAGTCATAATGTGGGTTGGTGGCCATGGAGACCTTGGAATGTGGCAGTAGCTAAGGGACTCTGCAGGATTCTCCAACCCAAAGGGCTTGACACAACTCCAAAAAGGAAGCTTCCCATGTGGAGATGAGAGGTCTTCTGTCTGGTGCCTCAGGAAAGCCCCGTATGCTGGTCTTCGAACCCAGGCCTCTGAGGAGTGATACCTGGACACCAAAGCAAGAGTTCATAATAGGGCCTAGGGGCCTGTCTGGTTCAATCTTCTGTCTCTGCGGATATCTGTCTGTGTGTCTGCATGGAGGTAGTAGTTGCTCAGCTTGTGTCATAATGCCCCTATTTGTCCAGTGCGGCTTGCCCTAGTGGGATGTCCTTGGGGACCTTGAGGTTTCTACTATTTTGTAGAGTTGTGGCCAATGGAATGGGCAGTTTCTTAGGAGAGAGCAGGCACAGTTCTTGGTGTGGCTCCAGAGACCCCAGCCTGGAGGCTGTGTGGGCCATTGCTGTGCAGACAGAATCCAAAAACCCTAACTCAGCTCAGGTTTGGGGCCGAGGTTACGGCAGGCCTGATCTACAGTCCATGAGGGGAGCTCCTCTGGATATGAAAGAAGGGTGAGAGGGAGGCAGTCGCTCAGGCTTTTGTCTCTGGATGTTTTGTCCACAATGGCCGTTTAATGTAGGAGTTGCCTCATGGGTCGTAGAAGTCTCCCTCTCTGGTAGTTTGTCCAGCCCCCAAGAGTTTGGGGTCATTCTGTGGGAAGGGAAGTGTCCTGTTTTCTGCTTCATGTGTCCCCCCAGTAGAAGGATTCTAGAGCATAGCAGTGGGTACTGACAACTGGAATACTCGCCCTCTGGTTAAGCCTGGGGGCCTATGGATATGACAAGCCCCATATGCAGGATCTTGGTCCAGCCACTGAGAGGCGTTACTTTAATACGGGACTCACGCTGCAGGTCACAATGCATGTCTGTGCCCTAGGCGGCCCTCAAGCACTGGCGTGGCCTTTCGGACAATGCAGGTTTTCCCACATTGAACGTTGGACAACATGCCAACCACAAGGTTTCTGGCCATGGGGAAGGAGGAATTCTAATTTCTGCATCACGTTCACCCCTGGGCAGTGATTGGAGATAAGGTCTAGGTTCTGAAGCCTGAAAACCGAGGTTGGGAAGAGATGACGACCTACAGCCATAGCGGGTCCTATGTGTCCAGGTTGGGGTCAGCTGTCTGGGTGTCGTTTGGGATGTCTTGTCTCAGGCTGTGCCAGACAGGGCATTAGTATACAGGGTGGGCTGTATAATTGCTTTACAATCGAGTGGCATGCATTAGAAAATCATTTGGGGTTTCTTATTAGCAGCATAGGGCAAAGTTTTTCTTCTGGAGGGCAGGCAGAGTGCTGCATTGTGGCTTCGGAATTCCCAAACTGGAGGGCTTGTGGGCCAGGAGAGTGAGGACGGAAGTCTGAGAACACAAGCTAGGCTTAGGTTTCGGGGCAAGGACATGGCAGGCACACTCTGCAGAGCTGAATTGAGATCTCATGCGTCTGAAGTCAGGTTGAAGTTCAGACTTTGGCTCAGGTTTGAGTTTCTGTCCATGTTGGCCCCTTCAGGAAGGGGGGGGGCATTATGAGGCCATGGGGGTTTTCCCACTATTGGAGTTGTGAGATGCTCCAAACCGCAAGGATTCCTTCTGTGGGACAATTAAGATTTGTTGGATGGCTCCAGGACGTCTTATAAGGTATTTTTCCAGAACAGGGTTCTAAGTATGGATGCCTGGGCAGCCAGCCTCACATTCCAATTGTCTCCTAGCAACAAGAAACGTTTGATCTGCTGGCTTGGGGTAGCAACAGAGGGGGCTGAGTTGAAATGGTCTTTCCTGAGGATGGTCTTAATGTTGGTTTGAGTCCATGGAGACCTTGGTATGGGGCAGTGGCACCAGGGCCCTGAAGGATTCTCCTAACCAGAGTTTATGACAAAGCTCCAATGAGCAAGTTTTCCATGGGGAGACGAGATTTGTTCTTAATGGTGCCTCAGGAAACCACCATATGCTGGTATTGGAAACGAGGCCTCTGAGGAGAGATGCCTGGAAACCAAAGCAATGGATCTGATTAGGGCCAAGGGGCCTGTCCGGTTCAATATTCTTCTCTGGGGACATCTGTTGTCTGAGTGGAGGTAGTTGCTCAGCTGGTTTGAGATCACCCCTGTTTGTCCTGGGCGGCCTACACTATTGGGATGGCCTCGGTGACTTTGGAGGTTTTTCCTAATTTGCAAGGTAGTGGCCAATGGAATGGGAAGAATTCCCTTGAAAGGGAAGCACAGTCCTGAGGTGTGGCTCCAGGGACCCAAGTGTGGAGCGTGTGTGGTCCAGGGCTATTTGGACAAAAGTCTGAAAACAGAAACTCCACTTAGGTGGGGGATGTAGGTATGGCCGGCCCGATCTATAGACCGAGAGGAGACCTCTTCGGGATATGAACAAAGGGCGAATGTGAGGTGCTTGCTCATGCTTTTTTTTTTTTTTTTTTCTGGAAATGTGTCAACGATTGCCATGGAATGTTGTGGTGTCCTCATGTGCCATCGATGAGGCTCCATTTCAGGCATTTGACCCGATCCCAAGAGTTTGGCGTCAATCTGTGGGAAGGGAGGAGGCCTTTCTGTTTTTTTTGTTTATTTTTTTTTTTGTTTTTTGTTTTTTTTTTTTCCTCAGGTGGGCCACCAAAAGAAAGATTCCAGAGCAGAGTCGTGGGTGGGGGCAACTGGACAACCAGACCTCTGGTTAATATTGGGCCTAAGAACATGGCAAGCCCCATATGTGGGCTCTTGGTCCAGACACTGAGAGGCCTTCCTTGAGGATAGTTCTCACACTGAGTTTCACAATGTGTTTTTGTGCCCAAGGAGCCCCTCAAGTCAGGGCGTGGCCTAATGTACCATGCTGGTTTCTCCTACACTGAACGTTGCACAGTATGGGAACCACAAGTTTTCTGGCAATGGGGAAGATGGAGTTCTAATTTCTGCAACACTTTCACTCCTGGACTGTGATTGGATTTAAGGTCTAGGTTCTGAAGCCTGAATATTGAGGTTGGGAAGAGATGAAGCCCTAAGGCCATGGTGTGTCTGATGTGCTCAGTGTTCGGCCAGCTGTTGAGTGTGGGTTGGGAGGTGCAGGCTCAGGCTGTGGCAGACAGGGCATTAGTGCCCAGGCTAGACTGTATCATTGGGGTGCAGTCGAGTTTTGTGCAGGATGGTACTCATTTGTGGTTACTGGGTAGCCCCAGAGGGCAACGTTTTTCTTCTGGAGGGAAGACACCGTGCAACATAGTGGCTCCAGAATTCGCAAACTGGAAGGCTCGTGGGCCAGGAGTGTGAGGAAAAAATTCTGAGAACACAAGCCAGACTTAGATTTCGGGGTGAGGGGACGGCAGGCACCCTCTGCAGAGATGATTCGAGATCCCGTATACCTGAAGACAGAGCTAGGATCATACGTTTTCTTAGGTCGGAGTTTCTGTCCATGACGGCCCCTTCAGGAAGGGGAGGGTGTCACGAGGACATGGAGGTTTTCCGACGATGGGAATTGTGAGATGCTCCAAACCACAATGATTCCTTCTGTGGGACAGTCGAGACCTGTTGGATGGCTCCAGGACATCCCATCAGGAAGTTATCCAGAGCAGGGTTCTAAGGATGGATGCCTGGGCAGCCTGCCTCCCATTCCAGGTGTCTCATAGAGCCAAGGCAAGTTCGATCTGCTGGATCTAGGGGAGCAACCGAGGCGGGTGTGTTGAAATGGGTGAGTTGAGGATTGGTCATAATGTGCATTTGTGTCCATGTAGACCTTGGAATGGGGTGCTTGATCCGGGGCCTTGAGGGATGTTCATAACCGGAGGTTTTGATGGAGCTCTAAAGAGTATGTTTCCTATGTAGAGAAGAGAATTGTTTTGATGAGTGCCTAAGAAATCTCCCATATGCTGGTATTGGAACCAGGCCTCTGAGGAGAGATGACTGGAATCAAAAGCAATGGATCTGATTAGGGCCTAAGTGCCCTTCCAGTTCAATCTTATTCTATGGGGATATCTGTCTCTGGCTCTGAGTGGAGGTGGTTTCCTAACTTGTGAAAGATCATCCCTGTTTGTCCTGGGCATCCAACACAATTCAGATGGCCTGGGGCAGTTTGGAGGATTCTCCTAATCTATAGGGTTGTGGCCAATGGAAATGGCAGAATTCCCCTGGAGAGGGAAGCCACAGTCCTGAGGTGTGGCTCCAGGGGCCCCAGCTTGGATGGTGTGTGGGCCAGGACTGTGGGGACAGAAGACTGAAAACACAAACTCAGCTTAGGTTTGGGGATGTATGTATGAAGGCTCGATCTACAGACCGTGAGAATTTTCCGGGCTATGAACAAAGGGCGAGTATGTGGCGCTTGCTCAGGGTTTTGTCTCTGGATTTTGTGTCAATGGCGGCCGTGGAATGTCGGGGTGTCCTCAAGGGCCATGGACAATTCTTTCTCTGGTGATTTGGCCTGATCCCAAGTGGTTGGGATCATTCTGTGAATGGGAAGAGTCCTTTCTGTATTTTTTTTTTTTTTACCTCAGGTGTCCCACCAAAGAGGGATTCCGAGTAGAGCCCTGAGTAGGGGTGACTAGACATCTCGAACTCTGGTTGAGATTGGGGGACTAGGGGCTTTGCAAGCCCCATATGTGGGCTGTTGTTCCAGTCACTAAGAGGCTTTACATGAGGATAGGGCTCACGCTGAGGGACACAATGTGTGTTTGTGCAAATTGTGGCCCTCAGGGATAGGTGGGACCTCATAGTCCATGCTGCTTTCTCCTACAATGAACATTGGACAACATGCCAACCACTAGGTTTCTTGCCAAGGCGAAGGAGAATTTCTGATTCTTGCATCACGTTCACTCCTGAGCAGTGAGTGGAGATAAGGTCTAGGTTCTGAAGGTGAAAATTGAGGTTGGGTAGAGATGATGGCCTAAAGCCATTGTGTGTTTGATATGCTCAGTGTACGGCCAACTGTCTGGGTGTTGGACTGGAGGTCTGCCCTCAGGCTGTGTCAGACAGGGCTTTAGTGCACAGGCTAGACTGTAAAATTGGGGTATGGTCGAGTGGCATGCAGGTTGTTACTCATTTGGCGTTTCTGTTTAGCCCTATAGGGCAACATTTTTCTTCTGGAGGGCAGGCAGAGTGCTGCATTGTGTCTCCAGAATTTCCAAACTGGAGGAGTGTGGCCAGGATTCTGAGGACGGACGTCTGAGAACACAAGTTAGGCTTAGTTTTCGGGGAGAGGGCCCAGCAGGCACACTCTCAAGTGCTGAATCGAGATCTCATGCTTCTGAATTCAGGGCGAGGATCAGACTTTGGCTTAGGATGGAGTTTCTGTCCGTGATGGCCCATTTATGAAGGTGTGGGGCATCATGAGGAAATGGAGGTTTTCTCACAGTGTTATTGTGTGATGCTTCAAACCACAAGGATTCATTCTGCGAGACAGTCAAGACAGGTTGGTTGGATTCAAGACGTCCCATAAAGAAGTTCTCCAGAGCAGGGTTCTAAGGATGGATGCCTGGGAAGCCCGCCTCCCATTCTAACTGTCTCCTAGTGACAAGGAAGGTTTGATCTGCTGGCTCTGGGTGAGCAGCCGAGGGGGCTGATTTGAAATGGACTCTCCTGAGAATGGTTCATAATGTAAGTTTGTGTCCTTGGAGACCTTGGGATTGGGCCATGGTGCCAGCGCCCTGAAGGATCCTCCTAACCTGAGGTATTGACACAGCTCCAAAGAGCAAGTTTCCCATGTGGAGATGAGATCTGTTCTGATTGTTTCCTTAGGAAACCCCCATATTCTGATATTGGAAACCAGGCCTCTGAGGAGAGATACCTAGAAACCAAAGCAATGCATCAGAAGTTGGCTCAGGTTGGAGTTTCTGTCCATGATGGCCCCTTTATATAGGGGAGCATCTCATGAGGCCATGTAGGTTTTCCCACGATAGGAGTTGTGAGATGCTCCAATCTGCAAGGATTCCTTCTGTGGGACAGTCAAGACCTGTTGGAAGGCTCCAGGACATCCCATATGGAACGGTGCCAGAGCAGGATTCCAAGGATGGATGCTTAGAGAGTCTGCTTTGCATTCCAGTTGTCTCCTAGCGACAAGTCAGGTTTGATATTCTGCCTCTGGGGGAGTAATCGACGGGGCTGAGTTGAAATGTACTCTCCTGCCGAATGGTCATAATGCGGGTATGTGTCCATGGAGACCTTGGAATAGGGCGGTTGCTCCGGCTACCTGAAGGTTTCTCCTAACTGGAGGCTTTTACAGAGCTCCAAAGGATAAGTTTCCCATGTGAAGACAAGATTTGTTCTGATTGGTATCTCTGGAATCCCCCATATGCTGGTATTGGAAAACAGGCCTCTGAGGAGAGATGCTTAGAAAAAAAAGCAATGGAACCAATTACATTCTAGGGGCCAGTCCAGTTTAATCTTCTTCTCTTGGGTTATCTGTCTATGGGTGAGTTGACGTCGTTGCTCAGCTTGTGAGAGTTCGCCCCTCTTTGTCCTGGGTGGCCTACACTATTGGAATGGCCTCTGGGACTTTGGACGTTTCTACTTATCTGTAGGGTTGTGGCCAATGGAATGGGAAGAATTTCCTTGGAGAGGGCAGGCACAGTCCTGAGGTGTGGCTCCAGGGGCCTCAGTCTGGAGGGTGTGTGGGACAGGGATGTCAGGATAGAAGTCTGAAAACACAAACTCAAACACAAACGAACTCGCATTACAATTGTCTCCTAGTGATAAAGCAGGTTTGATCTGCTGGCACTGGGTGAGCTACCGCCAGGTTTGTGTTGAAATGGACTCTCCTGAGGATGGGTCATAATGTGGGATTGTGTCCATTGAGACATTGGAATGGGGCGGTGGCTCCAGTGACGTGAAATCTCCTCCTAACTGGAGGTTTTGACACAGTTCCATATAGCATGATTCCCATGTGGCATGCGATTTGTTCTGATTGGTAGCTCCAGAAACCCCCATGTGCTGGTATTGGAATCCAGGCCTCTGAGGAGAGATACGTGAAAACAAAAGCAATGAATCCGTTTAGGGCCTAGGTGCCTGTCCTGTTCAATCTTCTTTTCTATGGATATCTATCTACAGGTCTGATTGGAGGTAGTGGCTCAGCTTGTGGCAGATGGTCCCTGTTTGTCCCGGACATCCTACAATATTGGGGTGGCCTCGGGGACTTCGGATGTTTTTCCTAATCTGTCAGGTTGTGCCAAAGGAATGAGCAGAATTCCCATGGAGAGGGCAGGCACAGTCCTGAGGTGTGGCTCCATGGGGCCAAGCCTTGAGGGTGTGTGGGCCAGGACAATGGAGACAGAAGTCTGAAAACACAAACTTGGCTTAGGTTTGGGGACATAGGTATGGCAGGCCCGATCTACAGACCGTGAGAATTTTTCAGGCTTTGAACAAAGGGCGAGTGTGTGGCGCTTTTTCAGGCTTTTGTCTCCGGATTTTGTGTCAATGGTGGCCGTGGAATGTCAGGATGGCCTCATCAGCCATGGACGAGTATTTCTCTCTGTGAATTTGGCCCAATTCCAAGTGTTTGCGGTCATTCTTTGGACGGTAGGAGTCCTTTCTCTATTTTTTTTTTAACCTCATGTGTCCCACCAAGGAGGGATTCTAGAGAAGAGATCTGAGTAGGGGTGACTAGACTTCTCAAGCACTGGTTAAGGTTTGGGGAATAGGGGCATGGTAATCTCCATATGTGGGCTCTTGGTCCAGCCCCGGAGAGGCTTTACTTGAGGCCAGGGTTCATGCTTAGGGTCCTAATGTGTGTTTGTGCCCATCGCAGCCCTCAAGCATGTCTGAGGCCTCATGGGCCATGCTGGTTTCTCCTACACTGCACGTTGGACAACATGCCAACCACAGGGTTTCTGGTCATGGGGAAGGAGGAGTTCTAATTTCTGCATCACGTACACGGCATGGCAGTGAGTAGAGATAAGGTCTAGATTCTGAAGCCTGAAAACCGAGGTTGGTAAGAGATGACGACCTAAGGCCATGGTGGGTCCGATGCACTTAGTGTGCGGCCAGATGTCTGTGTCCATCATGAGGTCTGGGCTCAGGCTGTGTTAGGCAGGGCATTAGTCCCCAGGCTAGACTGTATAATTGGGGTACAGTCGAGTGATGTGAAGGTTGGTCCTCATTTGGGGTTTCTGGTTGGCCCCATAGGGCAAAGATTTTCTTCTGGAGGGCAGGCAGAGTGCTGCATTCTGGCTCCAGAATTGCCAACTTCAGGGCTTGTGGGCCAGGTGTTTTTGGACAGAAGTCTGAGAACACAAGTTCAGCTTAGAATTCGCAGCGGTGACATGGCAGGCACACTCTACAGACCTGAAATGAGATCTCGTGCATCTGAAGTCAGGGCGAGGATCAGATGTTGGCTTAGGTTGGAGTTTCTGTACATGATGTCCCCTTCATGAAGGTGGGGGGGGCATCAGGAAACCATGGAAGATTTCCAACTTTGTGAGTGTGTGATGCTCCAAACCACAAGGATTCCGTCAGCGGGACAGTCACGACCTTTTGGATGGATCAAGGACGTCCCATAAGAAATGCTCCAAAGCACAGTTCTAATGATGGATGCCTGGGCAGTCCAACTTGCATTCCAGTTGTGTCCTAGTGAAAAGGAGGATTCGATCTGCTGTCACTGGGGGAACAACCGAGGGGGCTGAATTGAAATGGACACTCATGAGGATCAGTCATGATGTGGATTTGTGTCCATGGATCCCTTGGAATGGGGCAGTGGCTCTGTTGCCCTGAAGAATTCTCCTAACCTGAGGTTTTGATGCAGCTCCAAAGAGCAAGTTTCCCATGTAGAGACGAGATTTGTTCTGAAACCCCCACAACCTGGTATTGGAAACCAAGCATCTGGGGAACAATGCCTGGAATCCAAAGCAATGGATCTGATTACGGTCTAGGGGCCTGTCCTTTTCAATATTCTCCTCTGAGTGTCTCTGTCTAAGATTCAGAATGGAGGTCACTGCTCAGCTTGTGTCAGATCACCCATGTTTGTTGGGGGAGGCCAACACTATTGGGCTGGTCTTGGGAATTGGAGGTTTCTCCTAATCTGTAAGGTTGTGGCAAATGAAACGGGCAGAGTTCCCTTGGAGAGCACTGGCACAGTCCTTAGGTGTGACACCACCTTTCTGGGTGTCATCCAGGAGGTCCAGGCTCAGGCTGTGTCAGACAGGGCATTAGTGCCAAGCTTAGACTGTATAATTGGAGTAAAGTTGAGTGGCATGCAGGTTGATCCTCATTTGGCGTTTCTGGGTAGCCCCAGGGGCAACGTTTTTCTTCTGGAGGGAAGGAAGAGTGCTGCATTGTGGCGACGGAATTCTCACACTGGAGGGCTTGTGGGCCAGAATTGTGAGGAAGGAAGTGAGAGAACACAAGCTAGGCTTCGGTTTTGGGTCAAGATCATGGCAGGCACACTCTGTAGAGCTAAATCTAAATCTCATGCATCTGAAGTCAGGGCGAGGATCAGACGTAGGCTCAGGTTGAAGTTTCTGTTCAGGATGGCCCCTTCATGATGGTGGGGGGCATCATGGGGCTATGGAGACTTTCCCACGATTGGCATTGTAAGTTGCTCCAATCGGCAAGGATTCCTTCTACGGGACAGTCGAGACCGGTCAGATTGCTCCAGGACGTCCCATGCGGAACCACAGCAGTGCAGGATTCTAAGGATGGATTCCTGGAGTGCCCGCCTCACATTCCTATTGTCTCCTAGTGACAAGGCAGGTTCGATCTGCTTCTTTTGGGGAGCAACCAAAGGGGATGTGTTGAAATGGACTCGCCTGCGGATGGGTCATAATGCGGGTTTGTGTCCATGGAGACCTTGGAATGGGGTGTTGGCTGCTGGGACCTGAAGGTTTCCCTTAACTGGAGGTTGTGACACAGCTCCAAAATGCATGTTTCCCATGTGGAAATGAGATTTGTTCAGACTGGTACCTCCTGAAGAACACATATGCTGGTATTGGAAACCAGGCCTCTGAGGAGAGATGCCTGGAATCAAAAGCAATGGATCTGATTAGGGCCTAGGTGCCTGTCCGGTTCAATCTTCTTCTCTGGGGTTATCTGTCTATGGATCTGAGTTGAGGTAGTTGCTCATCTTGGGACAGATCACCCTGTTTGCCCTGAGTGGCCAACACTATTGGGATGGCCTCAGGGACGTTGGAGTGTTCTCCTATTCTTTAGGGTTGTGGCCAATGGAATGGGCAGAATTTGCTTGGAGAAGGCAGGCACAGTCCTGAGGCATGGCTCCAGGGGACCCAGCCTGGAGGGTGTGTGGGCCAGGACAGTGGGGACAGAAACCTGAAAACCCAAACTCAGCTTAGATTTGGGGACGTAGGTATGACATGCCTGATCTATAGACCGTGAGGAGAATTTATCAGGCTATGAACAAAGGGCAAGTGTGAGGCATATCTCCAGGATTTTGTCTCTAGATTTTGTGTCAATGATGGCCATGGAATGACGGGATGGCCTCTTTGGCCATGGATGATTCTTTCTCTTTTAAGATTTGGTCAGATCCCAAGTTTTGGGGCTCATTCAGGGGATGGAGGAGACCCTTCAATATTTTTTTTCCTCAGGGGTTCCAGAGCAGAGACCTGAATAGGGGTGACTAGAACTCTCAACCTCTCATTAATATTGGGGGACTAGGGATGGCAATGCGGGTTCTTGGTCCAGCCCCTGAGAGGCTTTACTTGAGGACAGGGCTCACACTGAGGGTCCCAATGTGTTTGTGCCCATTGCGGTTCTCAAGCATGGGCGGGGACTCATGGGCTACACTGGATTCTCCTACACTGAACGTTGGAAAACATGCCAACCACAAGGTTTCTTGCCTTGAGGAAGAAGGAGTTTCATTTCTGCATCACGTTCACCCCTGGGTAGTGAGTATATATAAGTTCTAGGTTCTGAAGCCTGAAAACCAAGGTTGAAAAGAGATGATGACCTAAAGCCATGGCGGGTCTGATGTGCTCAGTGTACAGCCAGCTGTCTGGGTGTCGGTTGAAAATTCAGACCTCAGGCTGTGCAAGACAGGGCATTAACGCCGAAGCGAAACTGTATAATTGGGGTAGAGTCAAGTGGCATGCAGGTTGATCCTCATTTGGTGTTTCTGGTTAGCCCCATAGGACAACGTTTCTCTTCTGGAGGGCAGTCAGAGTGCTGCATTGTGTCTCTCCAGAATTCCCTAACTGGAGGGCTGGTGGGCTCGGAGTGTGAGGACGAAGTCTGAGAACAATAGCTAGGTTTTGCTTCGGGACGGGGTTTCGGCAGGCACACTCTGCAGAGTTGAATCAAGATTTCGTGCATCTGAAGTCAGGGCGAGGATTAGACGTTGGCTCAGGTTGGAGTTTCTGTCCAAGATGGCTCTTTCATGAAGGGGACAGTGCACCACGAGGCCACAGAGCTTTTCCCATGATGGGAGTTGTGAGGTGCTCCAAAGCGCAAGGATTCCTTCTGCAGGACAGCTGTGACCTGTTGGATGGCTCCAGGACGTCCCATATGGAATTACTTCAGAGTCGTTTTCTACAGATGGATGCCTAGCCAGCCCGCCTCACATTCCAATTGTCTCCTAGTGACAAGATAGGTTCGATCTGCTGGCTCTAGGGGAGAACCCAAGGGCACTGAGTTGAAATAGACTCTCCTGCAGATGGGTCCTAATGTGGGATTTTGTCCATGGAGACCTTGGAATGAGGTGGTGGCACCGGGGCCCTGAAGGATTTTCCTAGCCGGAGGTTTTGACACAGCTTGAAAGAGCACATTTCCCATGTGGAGAAGACATTTGTTCTGACTGATGCCTCAGGAAACCCCCATATGGTGGTATTGAAAACCAGGCCTCTGAGGTTCTGACATAGCTCCTCGAGCAAGTTTCCAATGTGCAGACAAGACTTGCACTGAAGGAGCCTATGGAAACCCCATAGGCTGGTATTGGAAAACAGGCCTCTGAGAAGAGATGCCTGGAAACCAAAGCAATGGATCTGATTAGGGCCTAGGGGCCTGTCCAGTTCAATGTTCTTCTCTGGGGACATCTGTCTCCGAGTCTGTGTGGAGCTAGTTGCTCAGGTAGTGTCAGATCACCCCTGTTTGTTCCGAGCAGCCTACAATATTGGGATGGTCCCAGGGACATTGGAGATTTCTCCTGATTTATATGGTTGTGGCCAAAGGAATATGAAGAATTCCCTTTGAGAGGGCAGGAACAATCCTGATGTGTGGTTCCAGGGGCCCTGGCATGAAGGGTGTGTGTTTTCACCCTCAGGGGATTTCCTGAGGCACCCATCAGAACTCATCTCGTCTCCACAAGGAAACCTGTGCATGGGAGCCATGTCCAAAGCTTAGGAGAGTACTTCAGGGTCCCGGTGCCACCGCCCCATTCCAAGGCCTTCATGGACACAAAAACACATTAGGACCCATCCTCAGGAAAGTCCATTTCAACTCAGCCAACCCGGTTGCTCCCGCAGAGCCATCAGATCTAAACTGTCTTGTTGCTAGGAGACAATTGGAATGCGAGGAGGGCTTGCTTCCCAGGCATCCATCCGCGAACGGTGCTCTGGAATCATTCCATATGGGATGTCCTGGAGCTGTACAACAGGTCTCAATTGTCCCGCAGAAGGAATCCTTGAAGGGGGCATCCCACAACTCCCAACGTGGGAAAACTTCAATGGCCTCGAGATTCCGCTCCCTTCATGAAGCGGCCGTCATGCTCAGAAATTCCAACCTGAGCCAACGTCTGATCCTCGCCCTGAATTCAGATGCATGAGATATTGGTTCAGATCTGCAGGGGGTACCTGCCGTGCCTTCGCCCTGAAACCCAAGTCTAGCTTGTCTTCTCAGACTTCCGTCCTCACACTCCTGGCCCCGAAGCCCTCAAGTTTGGCAATTCCGGACCCACAATGCAGCACTCTGCCTGCCCTCTAGAAAAAAAATTATTGCCTCATGACCTGCCCAGGCACCTTAAATGCGGGTAAACCTACACAGCACTCGACTTTACCCAAATTATATAGTCTAACCTGGGCACTACTGCCTGTCTAACACAACCTGAGCCCGGACCTCCTGACCAACACCCAGAAAGCTGACCGCACACTGAGCACATAAAACCCACCATTGCCTTAGGTCATCATGTCTTCCCTACCTCAGTTTTCAGGCTTCAAAAGGGAGACCTTATCTCCAATCACTGCCCAGGGGTGAGTGTGATGCAGAAATCAGAACTCCTCCTTACCCATGGCAAGAACCCTTGTGGTTGGCACGTTGTCCAACGTTCAGTGTAGGAGAAACCAGCATTCACCCTGAGGCCCCGCCCATTCTTGAGTGCGACGAGGGCATACACACGCATTGTGACCCTCAGCATGAGTCCTTTCCTCTAGTAAGTCCTCTCAGTGGCTGGACCATTAGATGTCATAATGGGCTTGACATGTCCCTAGGCCCCAATTTTTAACCAGATTTCTGATTGTCCTGTCGCCCCTCCCCAGGGCTCTACTCTGGAATCCATCATTTGGTGGGACACCTGAGGTTAAAAAAGAAAACAACAACAACAACAACAAAAAAAAAAAACGGACTTCTTCCAGCCCACAGAATGACCCCAAACTCTTTGGACGGGGCCAAACCACCAGAGAGTAAGACTCGTCCATTTCCCATGAAGTCACCCAGAAATTGCACGACCATGAGTGACACGATATCCAGAGACAAAAATTTGAGCAGGAGCCTCACACTCGCCCTTCTTTCAAATCGCGAAGAGTTCTCCTCATGGCCTGTAGATCAGTCCTGCCATACCTATGACCCGAAACATAAGCGAGTTTGTGTTTTCAGACAACTGTCCAAACAGCCCTGAACTACACAACCTACAGGCTCAGGCCCCTGGAGCCAAACCTGAGGACTGTACTTGCCCTCTCCAAGGGAATTGTGTGTGCCCATTCCAATGGCCACAACCCTTCTAATAGGATAAACCTCCAAAGTCCCTGATCCATCTCAATAGTGGTGGCTTCCCAGGAAAAACAGGGGCAATCTGAGCACAACTGAGCACCTACCTGCACTCAGACACATAGACAGATGTCCCCAGAGGTAAAAAGAAAAGAACAGGCCCCTAGGCACTCATCAGATCCATTGCTTTGGTTTCCAGGCATCTCTCCTCAGAGGCCTGGATTTCAAAAGCAGCATATAGCTGTTTCTTGACTCACCCATCAGAAAACATCTCATCTACACATGGGAAACTTGCACGTTGGAGCTGTGTCAAAGCCTCTGATTAGGAGAACCCTTTAGGACCCCAGTGCCACCGCTTCATTCCAAGGTCTCCATAGACACAAAAGCACGTTAGGACCCATCCCCAGGGGTGTCCATTTCAACTCAGCGTCCTCGGTTGCTCCCAACAGATCCAGGAGATCTAACCTGTCTGGTTGCTAGGAGACAATTGGAATGCGAGGTGGGCTACCCAGCCATCCATCCTTAGAACCCTGCTCAGAATCATTGGCCTGGAGCCAAACAACAGGTCTCAATTGTCCTGCAGAAGACTCTCTGCAGTTTGGAGCTTCTCACAACTCCCATCGTGGGAAAACACCCATGGCCACGTGATGCCCCCCCATTCATGAAGGGGCCATCAGGGACAGAAACTCCAACCTGAGCGATCCTCTGATCCTCGCCCTGACTTCAGATGCACGAGATCTCGATTCAGGTCTGTAGATTGTGCCTGCCATGGCCTCACCCAGAAACCTAAGCCTAGCTTGTGTTCTCAGACTTTTGTCGTCAGACTACTGGCCCACAAGCCCTCCAGTTTGGCAATCCAGAACTACAATGCAGCACTCTGCCGGCCCTCCAGAAGAAAAATATTGTCCTCTGGGGCTACCCAGTAACCCCAAATGAGGATCAACCTGCACCGACCTTGGCTGTACCCCAAATACATAGGCTGACCAGGGCACTAATGCCCTTTCTGACACAGCCTGAGCCTGGACCCCCTGGACCCTCCCAGACAGCTGGCCGCACACTGAGCACATTGAGCCGCCATGGCCTTAGGTCGTCATCTCTTCCCAACCTCGGTTTTCAGGTTTCAGAACCGAGACCTTATCTCCGATCACTGCCCAGGGTTGAAGGTGATGCAGAAATCAGAACTCCTTCCCCATGGCAAGAAACCTTGTGGTTGGCATGTTGTCCAACGTTCATGTAGTTGAAACCAGTGTGGCCCATGAGGCCCCGCCCATGCTCGCGGGCCACATTGGTCACAAACACACATTGTGACGCTCAGGCTGAGCCCAGTCCTCAAGTAAGGCCACTATGTGGCCTGATGATGAGATAGAATATTGGGCTTGCCATGCCCCTAGGCCCCAATTTTTAACCATAGTTCGGGTTGTCCCGTCAGTCTTCCCCACGGCTTGGCTTTGGAATTCCTCTTTTGGTGGGACACCTGAGGTAACAAAACTGAAAGGAGACCTCCCATCCCACAGATTGACGAAAAGCAATTGGGAATTGGGCCAAATCCTCAGAGAGGAAGATTCGTCCATGGCCCATGAGGCCTCCCCGACATTCCACGGCCATCGCTGTTACAAAATCCATAGACAAAAGCCTGAGTAAGCGCCTCAGACTCGCACTTTCTTCATATCCTGAAGAGCTCTTCTCATGGTTTGTAGATCGGGCCTGCCATACCTACGTCCCCAAACCTAAGCTGAGTTTGTGTTTTCAGAATTCTGTCCTCAAAGTCTTGGGCCCCACACCCTCGAGGCTGGGCCCCTGGAGCCACACATTAGGACTGTGCCTACCAATCCATGGGAATTCTGCCCATTCCATGGTCCAAAATCGTACAAATTAGGAGAAACCTCCAAAGTCCCTGAGGCCATCCCAATAGTGTAGGTCGCCCGGACCAAACAAGTGCTGTCTGACAACAGCTGATAATCGACCTCCACTCATACCATAGATGGATGTCCCCAGAGAAGAAGATTGAACCAGACAGGACCCTAGGCCATAATAGGATCCATTGCTTTGGGTTACAGGCATGTGTCCTCAAGCCTGATTCCAATACGAGCATAGGGGTTTTCCTGAGGCACCCATCTGAACTCATCTCGTCTCCACAAGGAAACCTGTGCATGGGAGCCATGTCCAAAGCTTAGGAGAGTACTTCAGGGTCCCGGTGCCTTCGCCCCATTCCAAGGCCCTCATGGACACAAAAACACATTAGGACCCATCCTCAGGAAAGTCCATTTCAACTCAGCCACCCAGGTTGCTCCGGCAGAGCCATCAGATGTAAACTGTCTTGTTGCTAGGAGACAATAGGAATGCGAGGCGGGCTTCCCAGGCATCCATCCGCGAACGGTGCTCTGGAGTCATTCCATATGGGATGTCCTGGAGCTGTCCAACAGGTCTCAATTGTCCCGCAGAAGGAATCCTTGAAGGGGGCATCCCACAACTCCCAACGTGGTAATACGAGATTCCGCTCCCTTCATAAAGCGGCTGTCATGCTCAGAAACTCCAACCTGAGCCAAAGTCTGATCCTCGCCCTGACTTCAGATGCATGAGATATTGGTTCAGATCTGCAGGGGGTACCTGCCGTGCCCTCGCCCTGAAACCCAAGTCTAGCTTGTCCTCTCAGACTTCCGTCCTCACACTCCTGGCCCCGAAGCCCTCAAGTTCGGCAATTCCGGACCCACAATGCAGCACTCTGCCTGCCCTCTAGAAAAAAAATTATTGCCTCATGACCTGCCCAGGCACCTTAAATGAGGGTAAACCTACACAGCACTCGACTTTACCCAAATTATATAGTCTAACCTGGGCACTACTGCACTGTCTAACACAACCTGAGCCCGGACCTCCTGACCAACACCCAGAAAGCTGCCCGCACACTGAGCACATAAAACACGCCATGGCCTTAGGTCATCATCTCTTCCCTACCTCAGTTTTCAGGCTTCAAAAGGGAGATTTTATCTCCAATCACTGCCTAGGGGTGAGTGTGATGCAGAAATCAGAACTCCTCCTTACCCATGGCAAGAACCCTTGTGGTTGGCACGTTGTCCAACGTTCAGTGTAGGAGAAACCAGCATTCACCCTGAGGCCCCGCCCATTCTTGAGTGCGACGAGGGCATACACACGCATTGTGACCCTCAGCATGAGTCCTGTCCTCTAGTAAGTCCTCTCAGTGGCTGGACCATTAGATGTCATAATGGGCTTGACATGTCCCTAGGCCCCAATTTTTAACCAGATTTCTGATTGTCCAGTCGCCCCTCCCCAGGGCTCTACTCTGGAATCCATCATTTGGTGGGACAACTGAGGTTAAAAAAGAAAACAACAACAACAACAACAACAAAAAACGTACTTCTTCCAGACCACAGAATGACCCCAAACTCTTTGGACGGGGCCAAACCACCAGAGAGTAAGACTCGTCCATTTCCCATGAAGTCACCCAGAAATTGCACGACCATGAGTGACACGATATCCAGAGACAAAAACTTGAGCAGGAGCCTCACACTCGCCCTTCTTTGAAATCCCGAAGAGTTCTCCTCATGGTCTGTAGATCAGTCCTGCCATACCTATGACCCGAAACATAAGCCGAGTTTGTGTTTTCAGACAACTGTCCAAACAGCTCTGGCCTAACAACGTACAGGCTCAGGCCCCTGGAGCCAAACCTGAGGACTGTACTTGCCCTCTCCAAGGGAATTGTGTGTGCCCATTCCAATGGCCACAACCCTTCTAATAGGATAAACCTCCAAAGTCCCTGATCCATCTCAATAGTGGTGGCTTCCCAGGTAAAACAGGGGCAATCTGAGCCCAACTGAGCACCTACCTGCACTCAGACCCATAGACAGATGTCCCCAGAGGTAAAAAGGAAAGAAAAGGCCCCTAGGCACTAATCAGATCCATTGCTTTGGTTTCCAGGCATCTCTCCTCAGAGGCCTGGATTTCAAAAGCAGCATATAGCTGTTTCTTGACTCACCCATCAGAAAACATCTCATCTACACATGGGAAACTTGCACGTTGGAGCTGTGTCAAAGCCTCTGTTTAGGAGAACCCTTTAGGGCCCCAGTGCCACCGCTTCATTCCAAGGTCTCCATAGACTCAAAAGCACATTGACCCATCCCCAGGGGTGTCCATTTCAACTCAGCGTCCTCGGTTGCTCCCCACAGATCCAGGAGATCTAACCTGTCTGGTTGCTAGGAGACAATTGGAATGCGAGGTCGGCTACCCAGCCATCCATCCTTAGAACCCTGCTCAGAATCATTGGCCTGGAGCCAAACAACAGGTCTCAATTGTCCTGCAGAAGACTCTCTGCAGTTTGGAGCTTCTCACAACTCCCATCTTGGGAAAACACCCATGGCCTCGTGATGCCCTGCCCATTCATGAAGGGGCCATCAGGGACAGAAACTCCAACCTGAGCGATCGTCTGATCCTCGCCCTGACTTCAGATGCACCAGATCTCGATTCAGGTCTGTAGATTGTGCCTGCCATGGCCTCACCCAGAAACCTAAGCCTAGCTTGTGTTCTCAGACTTTTGTCGTCAGACTACTGGCCCACAAGCCCTCCAGTTTGGCAATCCAGAACTACAATGCAGCACTCTGCCGGCTCTGCAGAAGAAAAACATTGTCCTCTGGGGCTACCCAGTAACCCCAAATGAGGATCAACCTGCACCGACCTTGGCTGTACCCCAAATACATAGGCTGACCAGGGCACTAATGCCCTTTCTGACACAGCCTGAGCCTGGACCCCCTGGACCCTCCCAGACAGCTGGCCGCACACTGAGCACATCGAGCCGCCATGGCCTTAGGTCGTCATCTCTTCCAAACCTCGGTTTTCAGGTTGCAGAACCTAGACCTTATCTCCAATCACTGCCCAGTGTTGAAGGTGATGCAGAAATCAGAACTCCTTCCCCATGGCAAGAAATCTTGTGGTTGGCATGTTGTCCAACGTTCAGTGTAGTTGAAACCAGTGTGGCCCATGCGGCCCCGCCCATGGTCGCGGGCCACATTGGTCACAAACACACATTGTGACGCTCAGTCTGAGCCCAGTCCTCAAGTAAGGCCACTCAGTGGCCTGATGAAGAGATAGAATATTGGGCTTGCCATGCCCCTAGACCCCAATTTTTAACCATAGTTCGGGTTGTCCCTTCAGTCTTCCCCACGGCTTGGCTTTGGAATTCCTCTTTTGGTGGGACACCTGAGGTAAAAAAACTGAAAGGAGACCTACCATCCCACAGATTGACGAAAAGCAATTGGGAATCGGGCCAAATCCTCAGAGAGGAAGATTCGTCCATGGCCCATGAGGCCACCCCGACATTCCACGGCCATCGCTGATACAAAATCCAGAGACAAAAGCCTGAGCAAGCGCCTCAGAATCGCAATTTCTTCATATCCTGAAGAGTTCTTCTCATGGTTTGTAGATCGGGCCTGCCATACCTACGTCCCCAAACCTAAGCTGAGTTTGTGTTTTCAGACTTCTGTCCTCAAAGTCTTGGGCCACACACCCTCCAGGCTGGGCCCTGGAGCCACACATTAGGACTGTGCCTACCAATCCATGGTCCAAAATCGTACAAATTAGGAGAAACCTCCAAAGTCCCCGAGGCCATCCCAATAGTGTAGGTCGCCCGGAACAAACAAGGGCTGTCTGACACCAGCTGATAATCGACCTCCACTCATACCATAGATGGATGTCCCCAGAGAAGAAGATTGAACCAGACAGGACCCTAGGCCATAATAGGATCCATTGCTTTGGGTTACAGGCATGTGTCCTCAAAAGCCTGATTCCAATACGAGCATAGGAGTTTTCCTGAGGCACCCATCAGAACTCATCTCGTCTCCACAAGGAAACCTGTGCATGGGAGCCATGTCCAAAGCTTAGGAGAGTACTTCAGGGTCCGGGTGCCACCGCCCCATTCCAAGGCCCTCATGGACACAAAAACTTATTAGGACCCATTTTCAGGAAAGTCCATTTCAACTCAGCCACCCCGGTTGCTCCCGCAGAGCCATCAGATGTAAACTGTCTTGTTGCTAGGAGACAATTGGAATGCGAGGCGGGCTTCCCAGGCATCCATCCGCGAACGGTGCTCTGGAGTCATTCCATATGGGATGTCCTGGAGCTGTCCAACAGGTCTCAATTGTGCCGCAGAAGGAATCCTTGAAGGGGGCATCCCAAAACTCCCAACGTGGGAATACCTCAATGTCCTCGAGATTCCTCTCCCTTCATGAAGCGGCCGTCATGCTCAGAAACTCCAACCTGAGCCAACGTCTGATCCTCGCCCTGACTTCAGATGCATGAGATATTGGTTCAGAACTGCAGGGGTACCTGCCGGGCCCTCGCCCTGAAACCCAAGTCTAGCTTGTCTTCTCAGACTTCCGTCCTCACACTCCTGGCCCCGAAGCCCTCAAGTTTGGCAATTCCGGACCCACAATGCAGCACTCTGCCTGCCCTCTAGAAAAAAAATTATTGACTCATGAGCTGGCCAGGCACCTTAAATGAGGGTAAACCTACACAGCACTCGACTGTACCCTAATTATATAGTCTAACCTGGGCACTAATGCACTGTCGAACACAACCTGAGCCCGGACCTCCTGACCAACACCCAGAAAGCTGCCCGCACACTGAGCACATAAAACCCGCCATGGCCTTAGGTCATCATCTCTTCCCTACCTCAGTTTTCAGGCTTCACAACCGAGACCTTATCTCCAATCACTGCCCAGGGGTGAGTGTGATGCAGAAATCAGAACTCCTCCTTACCCATGGCAAGAACCCTTGTGGTTGGCACGTTGTCCAACGTTCGGTGTTGGAGAAACAAGCATTCACCCTGAGGCCCCGCCCATTCTTGAGTGGGACGAGGGCATACACACGCATTGTGACCCTCAGCATGAGTCCTGTCCTCTAGTAAGTCCTCTCAGTGGCTGGATCATTAGATGTCATAATGGGCTTGACATGTCCCTAGGCCCCAATTTTTAACCAGATTTCTGATTGTCCAGTCGCCCCTCGCCAGGGCTCTATTCTGGAATCCATCATTTGGTCGGACACCTGAGGTTAAAAAACAAATCAACAACAACAACAACAAAAACAACAAAAAAAAAAACGTACTTCTTTCAGCCCACAAAATGACCCCAAACTCTTTGGACGGGGCCAAACCACCAGAGAGTAAGACTCGTCCATTTCCCATAAGGTCATCCAGAAATTGCACGACCATGAGTGACACGATATCCAGAGACAAAAACTTGAGCAGGAGCCTCACACTCGCCCTTCTTTGAAATCCCGAAGAGTTCTCCTCATGGTCTGTAGATCAGTCCTGCCATACCTATGACCCGAAACATAAGCCGAGTTTGTGTTTTCAGACAACTGTCCAAACAGCACTGGCCTACACAACCTACAGCCTCAGGCCCCTGGAGCCAAACCTGAGGACTGTACTTGCCCTCTCCAAGGGAATTGTGTGTGCCCATTCCAATGGCCACAACCCTTCTAATAGGATAAACCTCCAAAGTCCCTGATCCATCTTAATAGTGGTGGCTTCCCAGGTAAAACAGGGGCAATCTGAGCCCAACTGAGCACCTACCTGCACTCAGACCCATAGACAGATGTCCCCAGAGGTAAAAAGGAAAGAAAAGGCCCCTAGGCACTAATCAGATCCATTGCTTTGGTTTCCAGGCATCTCTCCTCAGAGGCCTGGATTTCAAAAGCAGCATATAGCTGTTTCTTGACTCACCCATCAGAAAACATCTCATCTACACATGGGAAACTTGCACGTTGGAGCTGTGTCAAAGCCTCTGTTTAGGAGAACCCTTTAGGGCCCCAGTGCCACCGCTTCATTCCAAGGTCTCCATAGACTCAAAAGCACATTGACCCATCCCCAGGGGTGTCCATTTCAACTCAGCGTCCTCGGTTGCTCCCCACAGATCCAGGAGATCTAACCTGTCTGGTTGCTAGGAGACAATTGGAATGCGAGGTCGGCTACCCAGCCATCCATCCTTAGAACCCTGCTCAGAATCATTGGCCTGGAGCCAAACAACAGGTCTCAATTGTCCTGCAGAAGACTCTCTGCAGTTTGGAGCTTCTCACAACTCCCATCTTGGGAAAACACCCATGGCCTCGTGATGCCCTGCCCATTCATGAAGGGGCCATCAGGGACAGAAACTCCAACCTGAGCGATCGTCTGATCCTCGCCCTGACTTCAGATGCACCAGATCTCGATTCAGGTCTGTAGATTGTGCCTGCCATGGCCTCACCCAGAAACCTAAGCCTAGCTTGTGTTCTCAGACTTTTGTCGTCAGACTACTGGCCCACAAGCCCTCCAGTTTGGCAATCCAGAACTACAATGCAGCACTCTGCCGGCTCTGCAGAAGAAAAACATTGTCCTCTGGGGCTACCCAGTAACCCCAAATGAGGATCAACCTGCACCGACCTTGGCTGTACCCCAAATACATAGGCTGACCAGGGCACTAATGCCCTTTCTGACACAGCCTGAGCCTGGACCCCCTGGACCCTCCCAGACAGCTGGCCGCACACTGAGCACATCGAGCCGCCATGGCCTTAGGTCGTCATCTCTTCCAAACCTCGGTTTTCAGGTTGCAGAACCTAGACCTTATCTCCAATCACTGCCCAGGGTTGAAGGTGATGCAGAAATCAGAACTCCTTCCCCATGGCAAGAAATCTTGTGGTTGGCATGTTGTCCAACGTTCAGTGTAGTTGAAACCAGTGTGGCCCATGCGGCCCCGCCCATGGTCGCGGGCCACATTGGTCACAAACACACATTGTGACGCTCAGTCTGAGCCCAGTCCTCAAGTAAGGCCACTCAGTGGCCTGATGAAGAGATAGAATATTGGGCTTGCCATGCCCCTAGACCCCAATTTTTAACCATAGTTCGGGTTGTCCCTTCAGTCTTCCCCACGGCTTGGCTTTGGAATTCCTCTTTTGGTGGGACACCTGAGGTAAAAAAACTGAAAGGAGACCTACCATCCCACAGATTGACGAAAAGCAATTGGGAATCGGGCCAAATCCTCAGAGAGGAAGATTCGTCCATGGCCCATGAGGCCACCCCGACATTCCACGGCCATCGCTGATACAAAATCCAGAGACAAAAGCCTGAGCAAGCGCCTCAGAATCGCAATTTCTTCATATCCTGAAGAGTTCTTCTCATGGTTTGTAGATCGGGCCTGCCATACCTACGTCCCCAAACCTAAGCTGAGTTTGTGTTTTCAGACTTCTGTCCTCAAAGTCTTGGGCCACACACCCTCCAGGCTGGGCCCTGGAGCCACACATTAGGACTGTGCCTACCAATCCATGGTCCAAAATCGTACAAATTAGGAGAAACCTCCAAAGTCCCCGAGGCCATCCCAATAGTGTAGGTCGCCCGGAACAAACAAGGGCTGTCTGACACCAGCTGATAATCGACCTCCACTCATACCATAGATGGATGTCCCCAGAGAAGAAGATTGAACCAGACAGGACCCTAGGCCATAATAGGATCCATTGCTTTGGGTTACAGGCATGTGTCCTCAAAAGCCTGATTCCAATACGAGCATAGGAGTTTTCCTGAGGCACCCATCAGAACTCATCTCGTCTCCACAAGGAAACCTGTGCATGGGAGCCATGTCCAAAGCTTAGGAGAGTACTTCAGGGTCCGGGTGCCACCGCCCCATTCCAAGGCCCTCATGGACACAAAAACTTATTAGGACCCATTTTCAGGAAAGTCCATTTCAACTCAGCCACCCCGGTTGCTCCCGCAGAGCCATCAGATGTAAACTGTCTTGTTGCTAGGAGACAATTGGAATGCGAGGCGGGCTTCCCAGGCATCCATCCGCGAACGGTGCTCTGGAGTCATTCCATATGGGATGTCCTGGAGCTGTCCAACAGGTCTCAATTGTGCCGCAGAAGGAATCCTTGAAGGGGGCATCCCAAAACTCCCAACGTGGGAATACCTCAATGTCCTCGAGATTCCGCTCCCTTCATGAAGCGGCCGTCATGCTCAGAAACTCCAACCTGAGCCAACGTCTGATCCTCGCCCTGACTTCAGATGCATGAGATATTGGTTCAGAACTGCAGGGGTACCTGCCGGGCCCTCGCCCTGAAACCCAAGTCTAGCTTGTCTTCTCAGACTTCCGTCCTCACACTCCTGGCCCCGAAGCCCTCAAGTTTGGCAATTCCGGACCCACAATGCAGCACTCTGCCTGCCCTCTAGAAAAAAAATTATTGACTCATGAGCTGGCCAGGCACCTTAAATGAGGGTAAACCTACACAGCACTCGACTGTACCCTAATTATATAGTCTAACCTGGGCACTAATGCACTGTCGAACACAACCTGAGCCCGGACCTCCTGACCAACACCCAGAAAGCTGCCCGCACACTGAGCACATAAAACCCGCCATGGCCTTAGGTCATCATCTCTTCCCTACCTCAGTTTTCAGGCTTCACAACCGAGACCTTATCTCCAATCACTGCCCAGGGGTGAGTGTGATGCAGAAATCAGAACTCCTCCTTACCCATGGCAAGAACCCTTGTGGTTGGCACGTTGTCCAACGTTCGGTGTTGGAGAAACAAGCATTCACCCTGAGGCCCCGCCCATTCTTGAGTGGGACGAGGGCATACACACGCATTGTGACCCTCAGCATGAGTCCTGTCCTCTAGTAAGTCCTCTCAGTGGCTGGATCATTAGATGTCATAATGGGCTTGACATGTCCCTAGGCCCCAATTTTTAACCAGATTTCTGATTGTCCAGTCGCCCCTCGCCAGGGCTCTATTCTGGAATCCATCATTTGGTCGGACACCTGAGGTTAAAAAACAAATCAACAACAACAACAACAACAACAAAAAAAAAAAAAACGTACTTCTTTCAGCCCACAAAATGACCCCAAACTCTTTGGACGGGGCCAAACCACCAGAGAGTAAGACTCGTCCATTTCCCATAAGGTCATCCAGAAATTGCACGACCATGAGTGACACGATATCCAGAGACAAAAACTTGAGCAGGAGCCTCACACTCGCCCTTCTTTGAAATCCCGAAGAGTTCTCCTCATGGTCTGTAGATCAGTCCTGCCATACCTATGACCCGAAACATAAGCCGAGTTTGTGTTTTCAGACAACTGTCCAAACAGCACTGGCCTACACAACCTACAGCCTCAGGCCCCTGGAGCCAAACCTGAGGACTGTACTTGCCCTCTCCAAGGGAATTGTGTGTGCCCATTCCAATGGCCACAACCCTTCTAATAGGATAAACCTCCAAAGTCCCTGATCCATCTCAATAGTGGTGGCTTCCCAGGTAAAACAGGGGCAATCTGAGCCCAACTGAGCACCTACCTGCACTCAGACCCATAGACAGATGTCCCCAGAGGTAAAAAGGAAAGAAAAGGCCCCTAGGCACTAATCAGATCCATTGCTTTGGTTTCCAGGCATCTCTCCTCAGAGGCCTGGATTTCAAAAGCAGCATATAGCTGTTTCTTGACTCACCCATCAGAAAACATCTCATCTACACATGGGAAACTTGCACATTGGAGCTGTGTCAAAGCCTCTGTTTAGGAGAACCCTTTAGGGCCCCAGTGCCACCGCTTCATTCCAAGGTCTCCATAGACTCAAAAGCACATTGACCCATCCCCAGGGGTGTCCATTTCAACTCAGCGTCCTCGGTTGCTCCCCACAGATCCAGGAGATCTAACCTGTCTGGTTGCTAGGAGACAATTGGAATGCGAGGTCGGCTACCCAGCCATCCATCCTTAGAACCCTGCTCAGAATCATTGGCCTGGAGCCAAACAACAGGTCTCAATTGTCCTGCAGAAGACTCTCTGCAGTTTGGAGCTTCTCACAACTCCCATCTTGGGAAAACACCCATGGCCTCGTGATGCCCTGCCCATTCATGAAGGGGCCATCAGGGACAGAAACTCCAACCTGAGCGATCGTCTGATCCTCGCCCTGACTTCAGATGCACCAGATCTCGATTCAGGTCTGTAGATTGTGCCTGCCATGGCCTCACCCAGAAACCTAAGCCTAGCTTGTGTTCTCAGACTTTTGTCGTCAGACTACTGGCCCACAAGCCCTCCAGTTTGGCAATCCAGAACTACAATGCAGCACTCTGCCGGCTCTGCAGAAGAAAAACATTGTCCTCTGGGGCTACCCAGTAACCCCAAATGAGGATCAACCTGCACCGACCTTGGCTGTACCCCAAATACATAGGCTGACCAGGGCACTAATGCCCTTTCTGACACAGCCTGAGCCTGGACCCCCTGGACCCTCCCAGACAGCTGGCCGCACACTGAGCACATCGAGCCGCCATGGCCTTAGGTCGTCATCTCTTCCAAACCTCGGTTTTCAGGTTGCAGAACCTAGACCTTATCTCCAATCACTGCCCAGGGTTGAAGGTGATGCAGAAATCAGAACTCCTTCCCCATGGCAAGAAATCTTGTGGTTGGCATGTTGTCCAACGTTCAGTGTAGTTGAAACCAGTGTGGCCCATGCGGCCCCGCCCATGGTCGCGGGCCACATTGGTCACAAACACACATTGTGACGCTCAGTCTGAGCCCAGTCCTCAAGTAAGGCCACTCAGTGGCCTGATGAAGAGATAGAATATTGGGCTTGCCATGCCCCTAGACCCCAATTTTTAACCATAGTTCGGGTTGTCCCTTCAGTCTTCCCCACGGCTTGGCTTTGGAATTCCTCTTTTGGTGGGACACCTGAGGTAAAAAAACTGAAAGGAGACCTACCATCCCACAGATTGACGAAAAGCAATTGGGAATCGGGCCAAATCCTCAGAGAGGAAGATTCGTCCATGGCCCATGAGGCCACCCCGACATTCCACGGCCATCGCTGATACAAAATCCAGAGACAAAAGCCTGAGCAAGCGCCTCAGAATCGCAATTTCTTCATATCCTGAAGAGTTCTTCTCATGGTTTGTAGATCGGGCCTGCCATACCTACGTCCCCAAACCTAAGCTGAGTTTGTGTTTTCAGACTTCTGTCCTCAAAGTCTTGGGCCACACACCCTCCAGGCTGGGCCCTGGAGCCACACATTAGGACTGTGCCTACCAATCCATGGTCCAAAATCGTACAAATTAGGAGAAACCTCCAAAGTCCCCGAGGCCATCCCAATAGTGTAGGTCGCCCGGAACAAACAAGGGCTGTCTGACACCAGCTGATAATCGACCTCCACTCATACCATAGATGGATGTCCCCAGAGAAGAAGATTGAACCAGACAGGACCCTAGGCCATAATAGGATCCATTGCTTTGGGTTACAGGCATGTGTCCTCAAAAGCCTGATTCCAATACGAGCATAGGAGTTTTCCTGAGGCACCCATCAGAACTCATCTCGTCTCCACAAGGAAACCTGTGCATGGGAGCCATGTCCAAAGCTTAGGAGAGTACTTCAGGGTCCGGGTGCCACCGCCCCATTCCAAGGCCCTCATGGACACAAAAACTTATTAGGACCCATTTTCAGGAAAGTCCATTTCAACTCAGCCACCCCGGTTGCTCCCGCAGAGCCATCAGATGTAAACTGTCTTGTTGCTAGGAGACAATTGGAATGCGAGGCGGGCTTCCCAGGCATCCATCCGCGAACGGTGCTCTGGAGTCATTCCATATGGGATGTCCTGGAGCTGTCCAACAGGTCTCAATTGTGCCGCAGAAGGAATCCTTGAAGGGGGCATCCCAAAACTCCCAACGTGGGAATACCTCAATGGCCTCGAGATTCCGCTCCCTTCATGAAGCGGCCGTCATGCTCAGAAACTCCAACCTGAGCCAACGTCTGATCCTCGCCCTGACTTCAGATGCATGAGATATTGGTTCAGAACTGCAGGGGTACCTGCCGGGCCCTCGCCCTGAAACCCAAGTCTAGCTTGTCTTCTCAGACTTCCGTCCTCACACTCCTGGCCCCGAAGCCCTCAAGTTTGGCAATTCCGGACCCACAATGCAGCACTCTGCCTGCCCTCTAGAAAAAAAATTATTGACTCATGAGCTGGCCAGGCACCTTAAATGAGGGTAAACCTACACAGCACTCGACTGTACCCTAATTATATAGTCTAACCTGGGCACTAATGCACTGTCGAACACAACCTGAGCCCGGACCTCCTGACCAACACCCAGAAAGCTGCCCGCACACTGAGCACATAAAACCCGCCATGGCCTTAGGTCATCATCTCTTCCCTACCTCAGTTTTCAGGCTTCACAACCGAGACCTTATCTCCAATCACTGCCCAGGGGTGAGTGTGATGCAGAAATCAGAACTCCTCCTTACCCATGGCAAGAACCCTTGTGGTTGGCACGTTGTCCAACGTTCGGTGTTGGAGAAACAAGCATTCACCCTGAGGCCCCGCCCATTCTTGAGTGGGACGAGGGCATACACACGCATTGTGACCCTCAGCATGAGTCCTGTCCTCTAGTAAGTCCTCTCAGTGGCTGGATCATTAGATGTCATAATGGGCTTGACATGTCCCTAGGCCCCAATTTTTAACCAGATTTCTGATTGTCCAGTCGCCCCTCGCCAGGGCTCTATTCTGGAATCCATCATTTGGTCGGACACCTGAGGTTAAAAAACAAATCAACAACAACAACAACAACAACAAAAAAAAAAAAAAACGTACTTCTTTCAGCCCACAAAATGACCCCAAACTCTTTGGACGGGGCCAAACCACCAGAGAGTAAGACTCGTCCATTTCCCATAAGGTCATCCAGAAATTGCACGACCATGAGTGACACGATATCCAGAGACAAAAACTTGAGCAGGAGCCTCACACTCGCCCTTCTTTGAAATCCCGAAGAGTTCTCCTCATGGTCTGTAGATCAGTCCTGCCATACCTATGACCCGAAACATAAGCCGAGTTTGTGTTTTCAGACAACTGTCCAAACAGCACTGGCCTACACAACCTACAGGCTCAGGCCCCTGGAGCCAAACCTGAGGACTGTACTTGCCCTCTCCAAGGGAATTGTGTGTGCCCATTCCAATGGCCACAACCCTTCTAATAGGATAAACCTCCAAAGTCCCTGATCCATCACAATAGTGGTGGCTTCCCAGGTAAAACAGGGGCAATCTGAGCCCAACTGAGCACCTACCTGCACTCAGACCCATAGACAGATGTCCCCAGAGGTAAAAAGGAAAGAAAAGGCCCCTAGGCACTCATCAGATCCATTGCTTTGGTTTCCAGGCTTCTCTCCTCAGAGGCCTGGATTTCAAAAGCAGCATATAGCTGTTTCTTGACTCACCCATCAGAAAACATCTCATCTACACATGGGAAACTTGCACGTTGGAGCTGTGTCAAAGCCTCTGTTTAGGAGAACCCTTTAGGGCCCCAGTGCCACCGCTTCATTCCAAGGTCTCTATAGACACAAAAGCACGTTAGGACCCATCCCCAGGGGTGTCCATTTCAACTCAGCGTCCTCGGTTGCTCCCCACAGATCCAGGAGATCTAACCTGTCTTGTTGCTAGGAGAAAATTGGAATGCGAGGTGGGCTACCCAGCCATCCATCCTTAGAACCCTGCTCAGAATCATTGGCCTGGAGCCAAACAACAGGTCTCAATTGTCCTGCAGAAGACTCTCTGCAGTTTGGAGCTTCTCACAAGTCCCATCGTGGGAAAACACCCATGGCCTCGTGATGCCCTGCCCATTCATGAAGGGGCCATCAGGGACAGAAACTCCAACCTGAGCGATCGTCTGATCCTCGCCCTGACTTCAGATGCACCAGATCTCGATTCAGGTCTGTAGATTGTGCCTGCCATGGCCTCACCCAGAAACCTAAGCCTAGCTTGTGTTCTCATACTTTTGTCGTCAGACTACTGGCCCACAAGCCCTCCAGTTTGGCAATCCAAAACTACAATGCAGCACTCTACCGGCTCTACAGAGGAAAAACATTGTCCTCTGGCGCTAACCAGTAACCCCAAATGAGGATCAACCTGCACCGACCTTGGCTGTACCCCAAATATATAGGCTGACCAGGGCACTAATGCCCTTTCTGACACAGCCTGAGCCTGGACCCCCTGGACCCTCCCAGACAGCTGGCCGCACACTGAGCACATCGAGCCGCCATGGCCTTAGGTCGTCATCTCTTCCCAACCTCGGTTTTCAGGTTTCAGAACCTAGACCTTATCTCCAATCACTGCCCAGGGTTGAAGGTGATGCAGAAATCAGAACTCCTTCCCCATGGCAAGAAATCTTGTGGTTGGCATGTTGTCCAACGTTCAGTGTAGTTGAAACCAGTGTGGCCCATGCGGCCCCGCCCATGCTCGCGGGCCACATTGGTCACAAACACACATTGTGACGCTCAGGCTGAGCCCAGTCCTCAAGTAAGGCCACTCAGTGGCCTGATGAAGAGATAGAATATTGGGCTTGCCATGCCTCTAGGCCCCAATTTTTAATGATAGTTCGGGTTGTCCCGTCAGTCTTCCCCACGGCTTGGCTTTGGAATTTCTCTTTTGGTGGGACACCTGAGGTAAAAAAACTGAAAGGAGACCTCCCATCCCACAGATTGACGAAAAGCAATTGGGAATCGGGCCAAATCCTCAGAGAGGAAGATTCGTCCATGGCCCATGAGGCCTCCCCGACATTCCACGGCCATCGCTGATACAAAATCCAGAGACAAAAGCCTGAGCAAGCGCCTCAGACTCGCAATTTCTTCATATCCTGAAGAGTTCTTCTCATGGTTTGTAGATCGGGCCTGCCATACTTACGTCCCCAAACCTAAGCTGAGTTTGTGTTTTCAGACTTCTGTCCTCAAAGTCTTGGGCCACACACCCTCCAGGCTGGGCCCTGGAGCCACACATTAGGACTGTGCCTACCAATCCATGGTCCAAAATCGTACAAATTAGGAGAAACCTCCAAAGTCCCCGAGGCCATCCCAATAGTGTAGGTCGCCCGGAACAAACAAGGGCTGTCTGACACCAGCTGATAATCGACCTCCACTCATACCATAGATGGATGTCCCCAGAGAAGAAGATTGAACCAGACAGGACCCTAGGCCATAATAGGATCCATTGCTTTGGGTTACAGGCATGTGTCCTCAAAAGCCTGATTCCAATACGAGCATAGGAGTTTTCCTGAGGCACCCATCAGAACTCATCTCGTCTCCACAAGGAAACCTGTGCATGGGAGCCATGTCCAAAGCTTAGGAGAGTACTTCAGGGTCCGGGTGCCACCGCCCCATTCCAAGGCCCTCATGGACACAAAAACTTATTAGGACCCATTTTCAGGAAAGTCCATTTCAACTCAGCCACCCCGGTTGCTCCCGCAGAGCCATCAGATGTAAACTGTTTTGTTGCTAGGAGACAATTGGAATGCGAGGCGGGCTTCCCAGGCATCCATCCGCGAACGGTGCTCTGGAGTCATTCCATATGGGATGTCCTGGAGCTGTCCAACAGGTCTCAATTGTGCCGCAGAAGGAATCCTTGAAGGGGGCATCCCAAAACTCCCAACGTGGGAATACCTCAATGGCCTCGAGATTCCGCTCCCTTCATGAAGCGGCCGTCATGCTCAGAAACTCCAACCTGAGCCAACGTCTGATCCTCGCCCTGACTTCAGATGCATGAGATATTGGTTCAGAACTGCAGGGGGTACCTGCCGTGCCCTCGCCCTGAAACCCAAGTCTAGCTTGTCCTCTCAGACTTCCGTCCTCACACTCCTGGCCCCGAAGCCCTCAAGTTTGGCAATTCCGGACCCACAATGCAGCACTCTGCCTGCCCTCTAGAAAAAAAATTATTGACTCATGAGCTGCCCAGGCACCTTAAATGAGGGTAAACCTACACAGCACTCGACTGTACCCTAATTATATAGTCTAACCTGGGCACTAATGCACTGTCGAACACAACCTGAGCCCGGACCTCCTGACCAACACCCAGAAAGCTGCCCGCACACTGAGCACATAAAACCCGCCATGGCCTTAGGTCATCATCTCTTCCCTACCTCAGTTTTCAGGCTTCACAACCGAGACCTTATCTCCAATCACTGCCCAGGGGTGAGTGTGATGCAGAAATCAGAACTCCTCCTTACCCATGGCAAGAACCCTTGTGGTTGGCACGTTGTCCAACGTTCGGTGTTGGAGAAACAAGCATTCACCCTGAGGCCCCGCCCATTCTTGAGTGGGACGAGGGCATACACACGCATTGTGACCCTCAGCATGAGTCCTGTCCTCTAGTAAGTCCTCGCAGTGGCTGGATCATTAGATGTCATAATGGGCTTGACATGTCCCTAGGCCCCAATTTTTAACCAGATTTCTGATTGTCCAGTCGCCCCTCGCCAGGGCTCTATTCTGGAATCCATCATTTGGTGGGACACCTGAGGTTAAAAAACAAATCAACAACAACAACAACAACAACAACAACAAAAAAAAACGTACTTCTTTCAGCCCACAAAATGACCCCAAACTCTTTGGACGGGGCCAAACCACCAGAGAGTAAGACTCGTCCATTTCCCATAAGGTCATCCAGAAATTGCACGACCATGAGTGACACGATATCCAGAGACAAAAACTTGAGCAGGAGCCTCACACTCGCCCTTCTTTGAAATCCCGAAGAGTTCTCCTCATGGTCTGTAGATCAGTCCTGCCATACCTATGACCCGAAACATAAGCCGAGTTTGTGTTTTCAGACAACTGTCCAAACAGCACTGGCCTACACAACCTACAGGCTCAGGCCCCTGGAGCCAAACCTGAGGACTGTACTTGCCCTCTCCAAGGGAATTGTGTGTGCCCATTCCAATGGCCACAACCCTTCTAATAGGATAAACCTCCAAAGTCCCTGATCCATCACAATAGTGGTGGCTTCCCAGGTAAAACAGGGGCAATCTGAGCCCAACTGAGCACCTACCTGCACTCAGACCCATAGACAGATGTCCCCAGAGGTAAAAAGGAAAGAAAAGGCCCCTAGGCACTCATCAGATCCATTGCTTTGGTTTCCAGGCTTCTCTCCTCAGAGGCCTGGATTTCAAAAGCAGCATATAGCTGTTTCTTGACTCACCCATCAGAAAACATCTCATCTACACATGGGAAACTTGCACGTTGGAGCTGTGTCAAAGCCTCTGTTTAGGAGAACCCTTTAGGGCCCCAGTGCCACCGCTTCATTCCAAGGTCTCTATAGACACAAAAGCACGTTAGGACCCATCCCCAGGGGTGTCCATTTCAACTCAGCGTCCTCGGTTGCTCCCCACAGATCCAGGAGATCTAACCTGTCTTGTTGCTAGGAGAAAATTGGAATGCGAGGTGGGCTACCCAGCCATCCATCCTTAGAACCCTGCTCAGAATCATTGGCCTGGAGCCAAACAACAGGTCTCAATTGTCCTGCAGAAGACTCTCTGCAGTTTGGAGCTTCTCACAAGTCCCATCGTGGGAAAACACCCATGGCCTCGTGATGCCCTGCCCATTCATGAAGGGGCCATCAGGGACAGAAACTCCAACCTGAGCGATCGTCTGATCCTCGCCCTGACTTCAGATGCACCAGATCTCGATTCAGGTCTGTAGATTGTGCCTGCCATGGCCTCACCCAGAAACCTAAGCCTAGCTTGTGTTCTCATACTTTTGTCGTCAGACTACTGGCCCACAAGCCCTCCAGTTTGGCAATCCAAAACTACAATGCAGCACTCTACCGGCTCTACAGAGGAAAAACATTGTCCTCTGGGGCTAACCAGTAACCCCAAATGAGGATCAACCTGCACCGACCTTGGCTGTACCCCAAATATATAGGCTGACCAGGGCACTAATGCCCTTTCTGACACAGCCTGAGCCTGGACCCCCTGGACCCTCCCAGACAGCTGGCCGCACACTGAGCACATCGAGCCGCCATGGCCTTAGGTCGTCATCTCTTCCCAACCTCGGTTTTCAGGTTTCAGAACCTAGACCTTATCTCCAATCACTGCCCAGGGTTGAAGGTGATGCAGAAATCAGAACTCCTTCCCCATGGCAAGAAATCTTGTGGTTGGCATGTTGTCCAACGTTCAGTGTAGTTGAAACCAGTGTGGCCCATGCGGCCCCGCCCATGCTCGCGGGCCACATTGGTCACAAACACACATTGTGACGCTCAGGCTGAGCCCAGTCCTCAAGTAAGGCCACTCAGTGGCCTGATGAAGAGATAGAATATTGGGCTTGCCATGCCTCTAGGCCCCAATTTTTAATGATAGTTCGGGTTGTCCCGTCAGTCTTCCCCACGGCTTGGCTTTGGAATTTCTCTTTTGGTGGGACACCTGAGGTAAAAAAACTGAAAGGAGACCTCCCATCCCACAGATTGACGAAAAGCAATTGGGAATCGGGCCAAATCCTCAGAGAGGAAGATTCGTCCATGGCCCATGAGGCCTCCCCGACATTCCACGGCCATCGCTGATACAAAATCCAGAGACAAAAGCCTGAGCAAGCGCCTCAGACTCGCAATTTCTTCATATCCTGAAGAGTTCTTCTCATGGTTTGTAGATCGGGCCTGTTATACTTACGTCCCCAAACCTAAGCTGAGTTTGTGTTTTCAGACTTCTGTCCTCAAAGTCTTGGGCCACACACCCTCCAGGCTGGGCCCTGGAGCCACACATTAGGACTGTGCCTACCAATCCATGGTCCAAAATCGTACAAATTAGGAGAAACCTCCAAAGTCCCCGAGGCCATCCCAATAGTGTAGGTCGCCCGGAACAAACAAGGGCTGTCTGACACCAGCTGATAATCGACCTCCACTCATACCATAGATGGATGTCCCCAGAGAAGAAGATTGAACCAGACAGGACCCTAGGCCATAATAGGATCCATTGCTTTGGGTTACAGGCATGTGTCCTCAAAAGCCTGATTCCAATACGAGCATAGGAGTTTTCCTGAGGCACCCATCAGAACTCATCTCGTCTCCACAAGGAAACCTGTGCATGGGAGCCATGTCCAAAGCTTAGGAGAGTACTTCAGGGTCCGGGTGCCACCGCCCCATTCCAAGGCCCTCATGGACACAAAAACTTATTAGGACCCATTTTCAGGAAAGTCCATTTCAACTCAGCCACCCCGGTTGCTCCCGCAGAGCCATCAGATGTAAACTGTTTTGTTGCTAGGAGACAATTGGAATGCGAGGCGGGCTTCCCAGGCATCCATCCGCGAACGGTGCTCTGGAGTCATTCCATATGGGATGTCCTGGAGCTGTCCAACAGGTCTCAATTGTGCCGCAGAAGGAATCCTTGAAGGGGGCATCCCAAAACTCCCAACGTGGGAATACCTCAATGGCCTCGAGATTCCGCTCCCTTCATGAAGCGGCCGTCATGCTCAGAAACTCCAACCTGAGCCAACGTCTGATCCTCGCCCTGACTTCAGATGCATGAGATATTGGTTCAGAACTGCAGGGGGTACCTGCCGTGCCCTCGCCCTGAAACCCAAGTCTAGCTTGTCCTCTCAGACTTCCGTCCTCACACTCCTGGCCCCGAAGCCCTCAAGTTTGGCAATTCCGGACCCACAATGCAGCACTCTGCCTGCCCTCTAGAAAAAAAATTATTGACTCATGAGCTGCCCAGGCACCTTAAATGAGGGTAAACCTACACAGCACTCGACTGTACCCTAATTATATAGTCTAACCTGGGCACTAATGCACTGTCGAACACAACCTGAGCCCGGACCTCCTGACCAACACCCAGAAAGCTGCCCGCACACTGAGCACATAAAACCCGCCATGGCCTTAGGTCATCATCTCTTCCCTACCTCAGTTTTCAGGCTTCACAACCGAGACCTTATCTCCAATCACTGCCCAGGGGTGAGTGTGATGCAGAAATCAGAACTCCTCCTTACCCATGGCAAGAACCCTTGTGGTTGGCACGTTGTCCAACGTTCGGTGTTGGAGAAACAAGCATTCACCCTGAGGCCCCGCCCATTCTTGAGTGGGACGAGGGCATACACACGCATTGTGACCCTCAGCATGAGTCCTGTCCTCTAGTAAGTCCTCTCAGTGGCTGGATCATTAGATGTCATAATGGGCTTGACATGTCCCTAGGCCCCAATTTTTAACCAGATTTCTGATTGTCCAGTCGCCCCTCGCCAGGGCTCTATTCTGGAATCCATCATTTGGTGGGACACCTGAGGTTAAAAAACAAATCAACAACAACAACAACAACAACAACAACAAAAAAAAACGTACTTCTTTCAGCCCACAAAATGACCCCAAACTCTTTGGACGGGGCCAAACCACCAGAGAGTAAGACTCGTCCATTTCCCATAAGGTCATCCAGAAATTGCACGACCATGAGTGACACGATATCCAGAGACAAAAACTTGAGCAGGAGCCTCACACTCGCCCTTCTTTGAAATCCCGAAGAGTTCTCCTCATGGTCTGTAGATCAGTCCTGCCATACCTATGACCCGAAACATAAGCCGAGTTTGTGTTTTCAGACAACTGTCCAAACAGCACTGGCCTACACAACCTACAGGCTCAGGCCCCTGGAGCCAAACCTGAGGACTGTACTTGCCCTCTCCAAGGGAATTGTGTGTGCCCATTCCAATGGCCACAACCCTTCTAATAGGATAAACCTCCAAAGTCCCTGATCCATCACAATAGTGGTGGCTTCCCAGGTAAAACAGGGGCAATCTGAGCCCAACTGAGCACCTACCTGCACTCAGACCCATAGACAGATGTCCCCAGAGGTAAAAAGGAAAGAAAAGGCCCCTAGGCACTCATCAGATCCATTGCTTTGGTTTCCAGGCTTCTCTCCTCAGAGGCCTGGATTTCAAAAGCAGCATATAGCTGTTTCTTGACTCACCCATCAGAAAACATCTCATCTACACATGGGAAACTTGCACGTTGGAGCTGTGTCAAAGCCTCTGTTTAGGAGAACCCTTTAGGGCCCCAGTGCCACCGCTTCATTCCAAGGTCTCTATAGACACAAAAGCACGTTAGGACCCATCCCCAGGGGTGTCCATTTCAACTCAGCGTCCTCGGTTGCTCCCCACAGATCCAGGAGATCTAACCTGTCTTGTTGCTAGGAGAAAATTGGAATGCGAGGTGGGCTACCCAGCCATCCATCCTTAGAACCCTGCTCAGAATCATTGGCCTGGAGCCAAACAACAGGTCTCAATTGTCCTGCAGAAGACTCTCTGCAGTTTGGAGCTTCTCACAAGTCCCATCGTGGGAAAACACCCATGGCCTCGTGATGCCCTGCCCATTCATGAAGGGGCCATCAGGGACAGAAACTCCAACCTGAGCGATCGTCTGATCCTCGCCCTGACTTCAGATGCACCAGATCTCGATTCAGGTCTGTAGATTGTGCCTGCCATGGCCTCACCCAGAAACCTAAGCCTAGCTTGTGTTCTCATACTTTTGTCGTCAGACTACTGGCCCACAAGCCCTCCAGTTTGGCAATCCAAAACTACAATGCAGCACTCTACCGGCTCTACAGAGGAAAAACATTGTCCTCTGGGGCTACCCAGTAACCCCAAATGAGGATCAACCTGCACCGACCTTGGCTGTACCCCAAATATATAGGCTGACCAGGGCACTAATGCCCTTTCTGACACAGCCTGAGCCTGGACCCCCTGGACCCTCCCAGACAGCTGGCCGCACACTGAGCACATCGAGCCGCCATGGCCTTAGGTCGTCATCTCTTCCCAACCTCGGTTTTCAGGTTTCAGAACCTAGACCTTATCTCCAATCACTGCCCAGGGTTGAAGGTGATGCAGAAATCAGAACTCCTTCCCCATGGCAAGAAATCTTGTGGTTGGCATGTTGTCCAACGTTCAGTGTAGTTGAAACCAGTGTGGCCCATGCGGCCCCGCCCATGCTCGCGGGCCACATTGGTCACAAACACACATTGTGACGCTCAGGCTGAGCCCAGTCCTCAAGTAAGGCCACTCAGTGGCCTGATGAAGAGATAGAATATTGGGCTTGCCATGCCTCTAGGCCCCAATTTTTAATGATAGTTCGGGTTGTCCCTTCAGTCTTCCCCACGGCTTGGCTTTGGAATTCCTCTTTTGGTGGGACACCTGAGGTAAAAAAACTGAAAGGAGACCTCCCATCCCACAGATTGACGAAAAGCAATTGGGAATCGGGCCAAATCCTCAGAGTGAAGATTCGTCCATGGCCCATGAGGCCTCCCCGACATTCCACGGCCATCGCTGATACAAAATCCAGAGACAAAAGCCTGAGCAAGCGCCTCAGACTCGCAATTTCTTCATATCCTGAAGAGTTCTTCTCATGGTTTGTAGATCGGGCCTGCCAAACCTACGTCCCCAAACCTAAGGTGAGTTTGTGTTTTCAGACTTCTGTCCTCAAAGTCTTGGGCCACACACCCTCCAGGCTGGGCCCTGGAGCCACACATTAGGACTGTGCCTAACAATCCATGGTCCAAAATCGTACAAATTAGGAGAAACCTCCAAAGTCCCCGAGGCCATCCCAATAGTGTAGGTCGCCCGGAACAAACAAGGGCTGTCTGACACCAGCTGATAATCGACCTCCACTCATACCATAGATGGATGTCCCCAGAGAAGAAGATTGAACCAGACAGGACCCTAGGCCATAATAGGATCCATTGCTTTGGGTTACAGGCATGTGTCCTCAAAAGCCTGATTCCAATACGAGCATAGGAGTTTTCCTGAGGCACCCATCAGAACTCATCTCGTCTCCACAAGGAAACCTGTGCATGGGAGCCATGTCCAAAGCTTAGGAGAGTACTTCAGGGTCCGGGTGCCACCGCCCCATTCCAAGGCCCTCATGGACACAAAAACTTATTAGGACCCATTTTCAGGAAAGTCCATTTCAACTCAGCCACCCCGGTTGCTCCCGCAGAGCCATCAGATGTAAACTGTCTTGTTGCTAGGAGACAATTGGAATGCGAGGCGGGCTTCCCAGGCATCCATCCGCGAACGGTGCTCTGGAGTCATTCCATATGGGATGTCCTGGAGCTGTCCAACAGGTCTCAATTGTGCCGCAGAAGGAATCCTTGAAGGGGGCATCCCAAAACTCCCAACGTGGGAATACCTCAATGGCCTCGAGATTCCGCTCCCTTCATGAAGCGGCCGTCATGCTCAGAAACTCCAACCTGAGCCAACGTCTGATCCTCGCCCTGACTTCAGATGCATGAGATATTGGTTCAGAACTGCAGGGGGTACCTGCCGGGCCCTCGCCCTGAAACCCAAGTCTAGCTTGTCTTCTCAGACTTCCGTCCTCACACTCCTGGCCCCGAAGCCCTCAAGTTTGGCAATTCCGGACCCACAATGCAGCACTCTGCCTGCCCTCTAGAAAAAAAATTATTGACTCATGAGCTGCCCAGGCACCTTAAATGAGGGTAAACCTACACAGCACTCGACTGTACCCTAATTATATAGTCTAACCTGGGCACTAATGCACTGTCGAACACAACCTGAGCCCGGACCTCCTGACCAACACCCAGAAAGCTGCCCGCACACTGAGCACATAAAACCCGCCATGGCCTTAGGACATCATCTCTTCCCTACCTCAGTTTTCAGGCTTCACAACCGAGACCTTATCTCCAATCACTGCCCAGGGGTGAGTGTGATGCAGAAATCAGAACTCCTGCTTACACATGGAAAGAACCCTTGTGGTTGGAACGTTGTCCAACGTTCGGTGTTGGAGAAACAAGCATTCACCCTGAGGCCCCGCCCATTCTTGAGTGGGACGAGGGCATACACACGCATTGTGACCCTCAGCATGAGTCCTGTCGTCTAGTAAGTCCTCTCAGTGGCTGGATCATTAGATGTCATAATGGGCTTGACATGTCCCTAGGCCCCAATTTTTAACCAGATTTCTGATTGTCCAGTCGCCCCTCGCCAGGGCTCTACTCTGGAATCCATCATTTGGTGGGACACCTGAGGTTAAAAAACAAATCAACAACAACAACAAAAAAAAAACAAAACGTACTTCTTTCAGCCCACAAAATGACCCCAAACTCTTTGGACGGGGCCAAACCACCAGAGAGTAAGAATCGTCCATTTCCCATAAGGTCATCCTGAAATTGCACGACCATGAGTGACACGATATCCAGAGACAAAAACTTGAGCAGGAGCCTCACACTCGCCCTTCTTTGAAATCCCGAAGAGTTCTCCTCATGGTCTGTAGATCAGTCCTGCCATACCTATGACCCGAAACATAAGCCGAGTTTGTGTTTTCAGTCAACTGTCCAAACAGCACTGGCCTACACAACCTACAGGCTCAGGCCCCTGGAGCCAAACCTGAGGACTGTACTTGCCCTCTCCAAGGGAATTGTGTGTGCCCATTCCAATGGCCACAACCCTTCTAATAGGATAAACCTCCAAAGTCCCTGATCCATCACAATAGTGGTGGCTTCCCAGGTAAAACAGGGGCAATCTGAGCCCAACTGAGCACCTACCTGCACTCAGACCCATACACAGATGTCCCCAGAGGTAAAAAGGAAAGAACAGGCCCCTAGGCACTCATCAGATCCATTGCTTTGGTTTCCAGGCTTCTCTCCTCAGAGGCCTGGATTTCAAAAGCAGCATATAGCTGTTTCTTGACTCACCCATCAGAAAACATCTCATCTACACATGGGAAACTTGCACGTTGGAGCTGTGTCAAAGCCTCTGTTTAGGAGAACCCTTTAGGGCCCCAGTGCCACCGCTTCATTCCAAGGTCTCTATAGACACAAAAGCACGTTAGGACCCATCCCCAGGGGTGTCCATTTCAACTCAGCGTCCTCGGTTGCTCCCCACAGATCCAGGAGATCTAACCTGTCTTGTTGCTAGGAGAAAATTGGAATGCGAGGTGGGCTACCCAGCCATCCATCCTTAGAACCCTGCTCAGAATCATTGGCCTGGAGCCAAACAACAGGTCTCAATTGTCCTGCAGAAGACTCTCTGCAGTTTGGAGCTTCTCACAAGTCCCATCGTGGGAAAACACCCATGGCCTCGTGATGCCCTGCCCATTCATGAAGGGGCCATCAGGGACAGAAACTCCAACCTGAGCGATCGTCTGATCCTCGCCCTGACTTCAGATTCACCAGATCTCGATTCAGGTCTGTAGATTGTGCCTGCCATGGCCTCACCCAGAAACCTAAGCCTAGCTTGTGTTCTCATACTTTTGTCGTCAGACTACTGGCCCACAAGCCCTCCAGTTTGGCAATCCAAAACTACAATGCAGCACTCTACCGGCTCTACAGAGGAAAAACATTGTCCTCTGGGGCTACCCAGTAACCCCAAATGAGGATCAACCTGCACCGACCTTGGCTGTACCCCAAATATATAGGCTGACCAGGGCACTAATGCCCTTTCTGACACAGCCTGAGCCTGGACCCCCTGGACCCTCCCAGACAGCTGGCCGCACACTGAGCACATCGAGCCGCCATGGCCTTAGGTCGTCATCTCTTCCCAACCTCGGTTTTCAGGTTTCAGAACCTAGACCTTATCTCCAATCACTGCCCAGGGTTGAAGGTGATGCAGAAATCAGAACTCCTTCCCCATGGCAAGAAATCTTGTGGTTGGCATGTTGTCCAACGTTCAGTGTAGTTGAAACCAGTGTGGCCCATGCGGCCCCGCCCATGCTCGCGGGCCACATTGGTCACAAACACACATTGTGACGCTCAGGCTGAGCCCAGTCCTCAAGTAAGGCCACTCAGTGGCCTGATGAAGAGATAGAATATTGGGCTTGCCATGCCTCTAGGCCCCAATTTTTAATGATAGTTCGGGTTGTCCCGTCAGTCTTCCCCACGGCTTGGCTTTGGAATTTCTCTTTTGGTGGGACACCTGAGGTAAAAAAACTGAAAGGAGACCTCCCATCCCACAGATTGACGAAAAGCAATTGGGAATCGGGCCAAATCCTCAGAGAGGAAGATTCGTCCATGGCCCATGAGGCCTCCCCGACATTCCACGGCCATCGCTGATACAAAATCCAGAGACAAAAGCCTGAGCAAGCGCCTCAGACTCGCAATTTCTTCATATCCTGAAGAGTTCTTCTCATGGTTTGTAGATCGGGCCTGCCATACTTACGTCCCCAAACCTAAGCTGAGTTTGTGTTTTCAGACTTCTGTCCTCAAAGTCTTGGGCCACACACCCTCCAGGCTGGGCCCTGGAGCCACACATTAGGACTGTGCCTACCAATCCATGGTCCAAAATCGTACAAATTAGGAGAAACCTCCAAAGTCCCCGAGGCCATCCCAATAGTGTAGGTCGCCCGGAACAAACAAGGGCTGTCTGACACCAGCTGATAATCGACCTCCACTCATACCATAGATGGATGTCCCCAGAGAAGAAGATTGAACCAGACAGGACCCTAGGCCATAATAGGATCCATTGCTTTGGGTTACAGGCATGTGTCCTCAAAAGCCTGATTCCAATACGAGCATAGGAGTTTTCCTGAGGCACCCATCAGAACTCATCTCGTCTCCACAAGGAAACCTGTGCATGGGAGCCATGTCCAAAGCTTAGGAGAGTACTTCAGGGTCCGGGTGCCACCGCCCCATTCCAAGGCCCTCATGGACACAAAAACTTATTAGGACCCATTTTCAGGAAAGTCCATTTCAACTCAGCCACCCCGGTTGCTCCCGCAGAGCCATCAGATGTAAACTGTCTTGTTGCTAGGAGACAATTGGAATGCGAGGCGGGCTTCCCAGGCATCCATCCGCGAACGGTGCTCTGGAGTCATTCCATATGGGATGTCCTGGAGCTGTCCAACAGGTCTCAATTGTGCCGCAGAAGGAATCCTTGAAGGGGGCATCCCAAAACTCCCAACGTGGGAATACCTCAATGGCCTCGAGATTCCGCTCCCTTCATGAAGCGGCCGTCATGCTCAGAAACTCCAACCTGAGCCAACGTCTGATCCTCGCCCTGACTTCAGATGCATGAGATATTGGTTCAGAACTGCAGGGGGTACCTGCCGGGCCCTCGCCCTGAAACCCAAGTCTAGCTTGTCTTCTCAGACTTCCGTCCTCACACTCCTGGCCCCGAAGCCCTCAAGTTTGGCAATTCCGGACCCACAATGCAGCACTCTGCCTGCCCTCTAGAAAAAAAATTATTGACTCATGAGCTGCCCAGGCACCTTAAATGAGGGTAAACCTACACAGCACTCGACTGTACCCTAATTATATAGTCTAACCTGGGCACTAATGCACTGTCGAACACAACCTGAGCCCGGACCTCCTGACCAACACCCAGAAAGCTGCCCGCACACTGAGCACATAAAACCCGCCATGGCCTTAGGACATCATCTCTTCCCTACCTCAGTTTTCAGGCTTCAGAACCGAGACCTTATCTCCAATCACTGCCCAGGGGTGAGTGTGATGCAGAAATCAGAACTCCTGCTTACACATGGAAAGAACCCTTGTGGTTGGAACGTTGTCCAACGTTCGGTGTTGGAGAAACAAGCATTCACCCTGAGGCCCCGCCCATTCTTGAGTGGGACGAGGGCATACACACGCATTGTGACCCTCACCATGAGTCCTGTCCTCTAGTAAGTCCTCTCAGTGGCTGGATCATTAGATGTCATAATGGGCTTGACATGTCCCTAGGCCCCAATTTTTAACCAGATTTCTGATTGTCCAGTCGCCCCTCGCCAGGGCTCTACTCTGGAATCCATCATTTGGTGGGACACCTGAGGTTAAAAAACAAATCAACAACAACAACAAAAAAAAAACAAAACGTACTTCTTTCAGCCCACAAAATGACCCCAAACTCTTTGGACGGGGCCAAACCACCAGAGAGTAAGAATCGTCCATTTCCCATAAGGTCATCCAGAAATTGCACGACCATGAGTGACACGATATCCAGAGACAAAAACTTGAGCAGGAGCCTCACACTCGCCCTTCTTTGAAATCCCGAAGAGTTCTCCTCATGGTCTGTAGATCAGTCCTGCCATACCTATGACCCGAAACATAAGCCGAGTTTGTGTTTTCAGTCAACTGTCCAAACAGCACTGGCCTACACAACCTACAGGCTCAGGCCCCTGGAGCCAAACCTGAGGACTGTACTTGCCCTCTCCAAGGGAATTGTGTGTGCCCATTCCAATGGCCACAACCCTTCTAATAGGATAAACCTCCAAAGTCCCTGATCCATCACAATAGTGGTGGCTTCCCAGGTAAAACAGGGGCAATCTGAGCCCAACTGAGCACCTACCTGCACTCAGACCCATACACAGATGTCCCCAGAGGTAAAAAGGAAAGAACAGGCCCCTAGGCACTCATCAGATCCATTGCTTTGGTTTCCAGGCTTCTCTCCTCAGAGGCCTGGATTTCAAAAGCAGCATATAGCTGTTTCTTGACT
This sequence comes from Mustela nivalis, assembly GCF_964662115.1. Lineage (NCBI taxonomy): Eukaryota > Metazoa > Chordata > Mammalia > Carnivora > Mustelidae > Mustela > Mustela nivalis. The sequence continues at coordinate 1,339,060 of NW_028136530.1, forward strand.
CACCCATCAGAAAACATCTCATCTACACATGGGAAACTTGCACGTTGGAGCTGTGTCAAAGCCTCTGTTTAGGAGAACCCTTTAGGGCCCCAGTGCCACCGCTTCATTCCAAGGTCTCTATAGACACAAAAGCACGTTAGGACCCATCCCCAGGGGTGTCCATTTCAACTCAGCGTCCTCGGTTGCTCCCCACAGATCCAGGAGATCTAACCTGTCTTGTTGCTAGGAGAAAATTGGAATGCGAGGTGGGCTACCCAGCCATCCATCCTTAGAACCCTGCTCAGAATCATTGGCCTGGAGCCAAACAACAGGTCTCAATTGTCCTGCAGAAGACTCTCTGCAGTTTGGAGCTTCTCACAAGTCCCATCGTGGGAAAACACCCATGGCCTCGTGATGCCCTGCCCATTCATGAAGGGGCCATCAGGGACAGAAACTCCAACCTGAGCGATCGTCTGATCCTCGCCCTGACTTCAGATGCACCAGATCTCGATTCAGGTCTGTAGATTGTGCCTGCCATGGCCTCACCCAGAAACCTAAGCCTAGCTTGTGTTCTCATACTTTTGTCGTCAGACTACTGGCCCACAAGCCCTCCAGTTTGGCAATCCAAAACTACAATGCAGCACTCTACCGGCTCTACAGAGGAAAAACATTGTCCTCTGGGGCTACCCAGTAACCCCAAATGAGGATCAACCTGCACCGACCTTGGCTGTACCCCAAATATATAGGCTGACCAGGGCACTAATGCCCTTTCTGACACAGCCTGAGCCTGGACCCCTGGACCCTCCCAGACAGCTGGCCGCACACTGAGCACATCGAGCCGCCATGGCCTTAGGTCGTCATCTCTTCCCAACCTCGGTTTTCAGGTTTCAGAACCTAGACCTTATCTCCAATCACTGCCCAGGGTTGAAGGTGATGCAGAAATCAGAACTCCTTCCCCATGGCAAGAAATCTTGTGGTTGGCATGTTGTCCAACGTTCAGTGTAGTTGAAACCAGTGTGGCCCATGCGGCCCCGCCCATGCTCGCGGGCCACATTGGTCACAAACACACATTGTGACGCTCAGGCTGAGCCCAGTCCTCAAGTAAGGCCACTCAGTGGCCTGATGAAGAGATAGAATATTGGGCTTGCCATGCCTCTAGGCCCCAATTTTTAATGATAGTTCGGGTTGTCCCGTCAGTCTTCCCCACGGCTTGGCTTTGGAATTTCTCTTTTGGTGGGACACCTGAGGTAAAAAAACTGAAAGGAGACCTCCCATCCCACAGATTGACGAAAAGCAATTGGGAATTGGGCCAAATCCTCAGAGAGGAAGATTCGTCCATGGCCCATGAGGCCTCCCCGACATTCCACGGCCATCGCTGATACAAAATCCAGAGACAAAAGCCTGAGCAAGCGCCTCAGACTCGCAATTTCTTCATATCCTGAAGAGTTCTTCTCATGGTTTGTAGATCGGGCCTGCCATACTTACGTCCCCAAACCTAAGCTGAGTTTGTGTTTTCAGACTTCTGTCCTCAAAGTCTTGGGCCACACACCCTCCAGGCTGGGCCCTGGAGCCACACATTAGGACTGTGCCTACCAATCCATGGTCCAAAATCGTACAAATTAGGAGAAACCTCCAAAGTCCCCGAGGCCATCCCAATAGTGTAGGTCGCCCGGAACAAACAAGGGCTGTCTGACACCAGCTGATAATCGACCTCCACTCATACCATAGATGGATGTCCCCAGAGAAGAAGATTGAACCAGACAGGACCCTAGGCCATAATAGGATCCATTGCTTTGGGTTACAGGCATGTGTCCTCAAAAGCCTGATTCCAATACGAGCATAGGAGTTTTCCTGAGGCACCCATCAGAACTCATCTCGTCTCCACAAGGAAACCTGTGCATGGGAGCCATGTCCAAAGCTTAGGAGAGTACTTCAGGGTCCGGGTGCCACCGCCCCATTCCAAGGCCCTCATGGACACAAAAACTTATTAGGACCCATTTTCAGGAAAGTCCATTTCAACTCAGCCACCCCGGTTGCTCCCGCAGAGCCATCAGATGTAAACTGTTTTGTTGCTAGGAGACAATTGGAATGCGAGGCGGGCTTCCCAGGCATCCATCCGCGAACGGTGCTCTGGAGTCATTCCATATGGGATGTCCTGGAGCTGTCCAACAGGTCTCAATTGTGCCGCAGAAGGAATCCTTGAAGGGGGCATCCCAAAACTCCCAACGTGGGAATACCTCAATGGCCTCGAGATTCCGCTCCCTTCATGAAGCGGCCGTCATGCTCAGAAACTCCAACCTGAGCCAACGTCTGATCCTCGCCCTGACTTCAGATGCATGAGATATTGGTTCAGAACTGCAGGGGGTACCTGCCGTGCCCTCGCCCTGAAACCCAAGTCTAGCTTGTCCTCTCAGACTTCCGTCCTCACACTCCTGGCCCCGAAGCCCTCAAGTTTGGCAATTCCGGACCCACAATGCAGCACTCTGCCTGCCCTCTAGAAAAAAAATTATTGACTCATGAGCTGCCCAGGCACCTTAAATGAGGGTAAACCTACACAGCACTCGACTGTACCCTAATTATATAGTCTAACCTGGGCACTAATGCACTGTCGAACACAACCTGAGCCCGGACCTCCTGACCAACACCCAGAAAGCTGCCCGCACACTGAGCACATAAAACCCGCCATGGCCTTAGGTCATCATCTCTTCCCTACCTCAGTTTTCAGGCTTCACAACCGAGACCTTATCTCCAATCACTGCCCAGGGGTGAGTGTGATGCAGAAATCAGAACTCCTCCTTACCCATGGCAAGAACCCTTGTGGTTGGCACGTTGTCCAACGTTCGGTGTTGGAGAAACAAGCATTCACCCTGAGGCCCCGCCCATTCTTGAGTGGGACGAGGGCATACACACGCATTGTGACCCTCAGCATGAGTCCTGTCCTCTAGTAAGTCCTCTCAGTGGCTGGATCATTAGATGTCATAATGGGCTTGACATGTCCCTAGGCCCCAATTTTTAACCAGATTTCTGATTGTCCAGTCGCCCCTCGCCAGGGCTCTACCCTGGAATCCATCATTTGGTGGGACACCTGAGGTTAAAAAACAAATCAACAACAACAACAACAACAAAAAAAAAAAAAAACGTACTTCTTTCAGCCCACAAAATGACCCCAAACTCTTTGGACGGGGCCAAACCACCAGAGAGTAAGACTCGTCCATTTCCCATAAGGTCATCCAGAAATTGCACGACCATGAGTGACACGATATCCAGAGACAAAAACTTGAGCAGGAGCCTCACACTCGCCCTTCTTTGAAATCCCGAAGAGTTCTCCTCATGGTCTGTAGATCAGTCCTGCCATACCTATGACCCGAAACATAAGCCGAGTTTGTGTTTTCAGACAACTGTCCAAACAGCACTGGCCTACACAACCTACAGGCTCAGGCCCCTGGAGCCAAACCTGAGGACTGTACTTGCCCTCTCCAAGGGAATTGTGTGTGCCCATTCCAATGGCCACAACCCTTCTAATAGGATAAACCTCCAAAGTCCCTGATCCATCTCAATAGTGGTGGCTTCCCAGGTAAAACAGGGGCAATCTGAGCCCAACTGAGCACCTACCTGCACTCAGACCCATAGACAGATGTCCCCAGAGGTAAAAAGGAAAGAACAGGCCCCTAGGCACTCATCAGATCCATTTCTTTGGTTTCCAGGCATCTCTCCTCAGAGGCCTGGATTTCAAAAGCAGCATATAGCTGTTTCTTGACTCACCCATCAGAAAACATCTCATCTACACATGGGAAACTTGCACGTTGGAGCTGTGTCAAAGCCTCTGTTTAGGAGAACCCTTTAGGGCCCCAGTGCCACCGCTTCATTCCAAGGTCTCTATAGACACAAAAGCACGTTAGGACCCATCCCCAGGGGTGTCCATTTCAACTCAGCGTCCTCGGTTGCTCCCCACAGATCCAGGAGATCTAACCTGTCTTGTTGCTAGGAGAAAATTGGAATGCGAGGTGGGCTACCCAGCCATCCATCCTTAGAACCCTGCTCAGAATCATTGGCCTGGAGCCAAACAACAGGTCTCAATTGTCCTGCAGAAGACTCTCTGCAGTTTGGAGCTTCTCACAACTCCCATCGTGGGAAAACACCCATGGCCTCGTGATGCCCTGCCCATTCATGAAGGGGCCATCAGGGACAGAAACTCCAACCTGAGCGATCGTCTGATCCTCGCCCTGACTTCAGATGCACCAGATCTCGATTCAGGTCTGAGGATTGTGCCTGCCATGGCCTCACCCAGAAACCTAAGCCTAGCTTGTGTTCTCATACTTTTGTCATCAGACTACTGGCCCACAAGCCCTCCAGTTTGGCAATCCAGAACTACAATGCAGCACTCTACCGGCTCTGCAGAGGAAAAACATTGTCCTCTGGTGCTACCCAGTAACCCCAAATGAGGATCAACCTGCACCGACCTTGGCTGTACCCCAAATATATAGGCTGACCAGGGCACTAATGCCCTTTCTGACACAGCCTGAGCCTGGACCCCCTGGACCCTCCCAGACAGCTGGCCGCACACTGAGCACATCGAGCCGCCATGGCCTTAGGTCGTCATCTCTTCCCAACATCAGTTTTCAGGTTTCAGAACCTAGACCTTATCTCCAATCACTGCCCAGGGTTGAAGGTGATGCAGAAATCAGAACTCCTTCCCCATGGCAAGAAACCTTGTGGTTGGCATGTTGTCCAACGTTCAGTGTAGTTGAAACCAGTGTGGCCCATGAGGCCCCGCCCATGCTCACGGGCCACATTGGTCACAAACACACATTGTGACGCTCAGGCTGAGCCCAGTCCTCAAGTAAGGCCACTCAGTGGCTGGATGAAGAGATAGAATATTGGGCTTGCCATGCCTCTAGGCCCCAATTTTTAATGATAGTTCGGGTTGTCCCGTCAGTCTTCCCCACGGCTTGGCTTTGGAATTCCTCTTTTGGTGGGACACCTGAGGTAAAAAAACTGAAAGGAGACCTCCCATCCCACAGATTGACGAAAAGCAATTGGGAATCGGGCCAAATCCTCAGAGTGAAGATTCGTCCATGGCCTATGAGGCCTCCCCGACATTCCACGGCCATCGCTGATACAAAATCCAGAGACAAAAGCCTGAGCAAGCGCCTCAGACTCGCAATTTCTTCATATCCTGAAGAGTTCTTCTCATGGTTTGTAGATCGGGCCTGCCAAACCTACGTCCCCAAACCTAAGGTGAGTTTGTGTTTTCAGACTTCTGTCCTCAAAGTCTTGGGCCACACACCCTCCAGGCTGGGCCCTGGAGCCACACATTAGGACTGTGCCTACCAATCCATGGTCCAAAATCGTACAAATTAGGAGAAACCTCCAAAGTCCCCGAGGCCATCCCAATAGTGTAGGTCGCCCGGAACAAACAAGGGCTGTCTGACACCAGCTGATAATCGACCTCCACTCATACCATAGATGGATGTCCCCAGAGAAGAAGATTGAACCAGACAGGACCCTAGGCCATAATAGGATCCATTGCTTTGGGTTACAGGCATGTGTCCTCAAAAGCCTGATTCCAATACGAGCATAGGAGTTTTCCTGAGGCACCCATCAGAACTCATCTCGTCTCCACAAGGAAACCTGTGCATGGGAGCCATGTCCAAAGCTTAGGAGAGTACTTCAGGGTCCGGGTGCCACCGCCCCATTCCAAGGCCCTCATGGACACAAAAACTTATTAGGACCCATTTTCAGGAAAGTCCATTTCAACTCAGCCACCCCGGTTGCTCCCGCAGAGCCATCAGATGTAAACTGTCTTGTTGCTAGGAGACAATTGGAATGCGAGGCGGGCTTCCCAGGCATCCATCCGCGAACGGTGCTCTGGAGTCATTCCATATGGGATGTCCTGGAGCTGTCCAACAGGTCTCAATTGTGCCGCAGAAGGAATCCTTGAAGGGGGCATCCCAAAACTCCCAACGTGGGAATACCTCAATGGCCTCGAGATTCCGCTCCCTTCATGAAGCGGCCGTCATGCTCAGAAACTCCAACCTGAGCCAACGTCTGATCCTCGCCCTGACTTCAGATGCATGAGATATTGGTTCAGAACTGCAGGGGGTACCTGCCGGGCCCTCGCCCTGAAACCCAAGTCTAGCTTGTCTTCTCAGACTTCCATCCTCACACTCCTGGCCCCGAAGCCCTCAAGTTTGGCAATTCCGGACCCACAATGCAGCACTCTGCCTGCCCTCTAGAAAAAAAATTATTGCCTCATGAGCTGCCCAGGCACCTTAAATGAGGGTAAACCTACACAGCACTCGACTGTACCCTAATTATATAGTCTAACCTGGGCACTAATGCACTGTCGAACACATCCTGAGCCCGGACCTCCTGACCAACACCCAGAAAGCTGCCCGCACACTGAGCACATAAAACCCGCCATGGCCTTAGGACATCATCTCTTCCCTACCTCAGTTTTCAGGCTTCAGAACCGAGACCTTATCTCCAATCACTGCCCAGGGGTGAGTGTGATGCAGAAATCAGAACTCCTGCTTACACATGGAAAGAACCCTTGTGGTTGGAACGTTGTCCAACGTTCGGTGTTGGAGAAACAAGCATTCACCCTGAGGCCCCGCCCATTCTTGAGTGGGACGAGGGCATACACACGCATTGTGACCCTCAGCATGAGTCCTGTCCTCTAGAAAGTCCTCTCAGTGGCTGGATCATTAGATGTCATAATGGGCTTGACATGTCCCTAGGCCCCAATTTTTAACCAGATTTCTGATTGTCCAGTAGCCCCTCGCCAGGGCTCTACTCTGGAATCCATCATTTGGTGGGACACCTGAGGTTAAAAAACAAATCAACAACAACAACAACAAAAAAAAAAAACGTACTTCTTTCAGCCCACAAAATGACCCCAAACTCTTTGGACGGGGCCAAACCACCAGAGAGTAAGAATCGTCCATTTCCCATAAGGTCATCCAGAAATTGCACGACCATGAGTGACACGATATCCAGAGACAAAAACTTGAGCAGGAGCCTCACACTCGCCCTTCTTTGAAATCCCGAAGAGTTCTCCTCATGGTCTGTAGATCAGTCCTGCCATACCTATGACCCGAAACATAAGCCGAGTTTGTGTTTTCAGACAACTGTCCAAACAGCCCTAGCCTACACAACCTACAGGCTCAGGCCCCTGGAGCCAAACCTGAGGACTGTACTTGCCCTCTCCAAGGGAATTGTGTGTGCCCATTCCAATGGCCACAACCCTTCTAATAGGATAAACCTCCAAAGTCCCTGATCCATCACAATAGTGGTGGCTTCCAAGGTAAAACAGGGGCAATCTGAGCCCAACTGAGCACCTACCTGCACTCAGACCCATAGACAGATGTCCCCAGAGGTAAAAAGGAAAGAAAAGGCCCCTAGGCACTAATCAGATCCATTGCTTTGGTTTCCAGGCATCTCTCCTCAGAGGCCTGGATTTCAAAAGCAGCATATAGCTGTTTCTTGACTCACCCATCAGAAAACATCTCATCTACACATGGGAAACTTGCACGTTGGAGCTGTGTCAAAGCCTCTGTTTAGGAGAACCCTTTAGGGCCCCAGTGCCACCGCTTCTTTCCAAGGTCTCCATAGACACAAAAGCACGTTAGGACCCATCCCCAGGGGTGTCCATTTCAACTCAGCGTCCTCGGTTGCTCCCCACAGATCCAGGAGATCTAACCTGTCTTGTTGCTAGGAGACAATTGGAATGCGAGGTGGGCTACCTAGCCATCCATCCTTAGAACCCTGCTCAGAATCATTGGCCTGGAGCCAAACAACAGGTCTCAATTGTCCTGCAGAAGACTCTCTGCAGTTTGGAGCTTCTCACAACTCCCATCGTGAGAAAACACACATGGCCTCGTGATGCCCCCGCCCATTCATGAAGGGGCCATCAGGGACAGAAACTCCAACCTGAGCGATCGTCTGATCCTCGCCCTGACTTCAGATGCACGAGATCTCGATTCAGGTCTGTAGATTGTGCCTGCCATGGCCTCACCCAGAAACCTAAGCCTAGCTTGTGTTCTCAGACTTTTGTCGTCAGACTACTGGCCCACAAGCCCTCCAGTTTGGCAATCCAGAACTACAATGCAGCACTCTGCCGGCTCTGCAGAAGAAAAACATTGTCCTATGGGGCTACCCAGTAACACCAAATGAGGATCAACCTGCACCGACCTTGGCTGTACCCCAAATACATAGGCTGACCAGGGCACTAATGCCCTTTCTGACACAGCCTGAGCCTGGATCCCCTGGACCCTCCCAGACAGCTGGCCACACACTGAGCACATCGAGCCGCCATGGCCTTAGGTCGTCATCTCTTCCCAACCTCGGTTTTCAGGTTTCAGAACGTAGACATTTTATACAATCACTGCCCAGGGTTGAAGGTGATGCAGAAATCAGAACTTTTTCCCCATGGCAAGAACCTTGTGGTTGGCATGTTGTCCATTGTTCAGTGTAGTTGAATCCAGTGTGGCCCATGAGGCCCCGCCCATGCTCAAGGGTCACATTGGTCACAAACACACATTATGAAGCTCAGGCTGAGCCCAGTCCTCAAGTAAGGCCACTCAGGGGCTGGATGAAGAGATAGCATATTGGGCTTGCCAAGCCCCTAGGCCCCAATTTTTAACCATAGTTCGGGTTGTCCCTTCAGTCTTCCCCACGGCTTGGCTTTGGAATTCCTCTTTTGGTGGGACACCTGAGGTAACAAAACTGAAATGAGTCCTCCCATCCCACAGATTGACGAAAAGCAATTGGGAATCGGGCCAAATCCTTGGAGAGGAAGATTCGTCCATGGCCCATGAGGACTCCCCGACATTCCACGTCCATCACTGATACAAAGTCCAGAGACAAAAGCCTGAGCAAGCGCCTCCGACTCGCACTTTCTTCATATCCTGAAGAGTTCTTCTCATGGTTTGTAGATTGGGCCTGCCATACCTACGTCCCCAAACCTAAGCTGAGTTTGTGTTTTCAGACTTCGGTCCTCAAAGTCTTGGGCCCCACACCCTCCAGGCTGGGCCCCTGGAGCCACACATTAGGACTGTGCCTACCAATCCATGGGAATTCTGCCCATTCCATGGTCCAAAATCGTACAAATTAGGAGAAACCTCCAAAGTCCCCGAGGCCATCCCAATAGTGTAGGTCGCCCGGAACAAACAAGGGCTGTCTGACACCAGCTGATAATCGACCTCCACTCATACCATAGATGGATGTCCCCAGAGAAGAAGATTGAACCAGACAGGACCCTAGGCCATAATAGGATCCATTGCTTTGGGTTACAGGCATGTGTCCTCTAAAGCCTGATTCCAATACGAGCATAGGGGTTTTCCTGAGGCTCCCATCAGAACTCATCTCGTCTCCACAATGAAACCTGTGCATGGGAGCCATTTCCAAAGCTTAGGAGAGTACTTCAGGGTCCCGGTGCCACCGCCCCATTCCAAGGCCCTCATGGACACAAAAACACATTAGGACCCATCCTCAGGAAAGTCCATTTCAACTCAGCCACCCCGGTTGCTCCCGCAGAGCCATCAGATGTAAACTGTCTTGTTGCTAGGAGACAATTGGAATGCGAGGCGGGCTTCCCAGGCATCCATCCGCGAACGGTGCTCTGGAGTCATTCCATATGGGATGTCCTGGAGCTGTCCAACAGGTCTCAATTGTCCCGCAGAAGGAATCCTTGAAGGGGGCATCCCACAACTCCCAACGTGGGAAAACCTCAATGGCCTTGAGATTCCGCTCCCTTCATGAAGCGGACGTCATGCTCAGAAACTCCAACCTGAGCCAACGTCTGATCCTCGCCCTGACTTCAGATGCATGAGATATAGGTTCAGATCTGCAGGGGGTACCTACCGTGCCCTCGCCCTGAAACCCAAGTCTAGCTTGTCTTCTCAGACTTCCGTCCTCACACTCCTGGCCCCGAAGCCCTCAAGTTTGGCAATTCCGGACCCACAATGCAGCACTCTGCCTGCCCTCTAGAAAAAAAATTATTGCCTCATGAGCTGCCCAGGCACCTTAAATGAGGGTAAACCTACACAGCACTCGACTTTACCCAAATTATATAGTCAAACCTGGGCACTAATGCACTGTCGAACACAACCTGAGGCCGGACCTCCTGACCAACACCCAGAAAGCTGACCGCACACTGAGCACATAAAACCCGCCATGGCCTTAGGTCATCATCTCTTCCCTACCTCAGTTTTCAGGCTTCAGAACCGAGACCTTATCTCCAATCACTGCCGAGGGGTGAGTGTGATTCAGAAGTCAGAACTCCTCCTTACCCATGGCAAGAATCCTTGTGGTTGGCACGTTGTCCAACGTTCAGTGTAGGAGAAATGAGCATTCACCCTGAGGCCCCGCCCATTCTTGAGTGCGACGAGGGCATACACACGCATTGTGACCCTCAGCATGAGTCCTGTCCTCTAGTAAGTCCTCTCAGTGGCTGGACCATTAGATGTCATAATGGGCTTGACATGTCCCTAGGCCCCAATTTTTAACCAGATTTCTGATTGTCCAGTCGCCCCTCCCCAGGGCTCTACTCTGGAATCCATCATTTGGTCGGACACCTGAGGTTAAAAAAGAAAACAACAACAACAACAACAACAACAACAACAAAAAAAAAAAAAAAAAACGTACTTCTTCCAGCCCACAGAATGACCCCAAACTCTTTGGACGGGGCCAAACCACCAGAGAGTAAGACTTGTCCATTTCCCATGAAGTCACCCAGAAATTGCACGACCATGTGTGACACGATATCCAGAGACAAAAACTTGAGCAGGAGCCTCACACTCGCCCTTCTTTGAAATTCCGAAGAGTTCTCCTCATGGTCTGTAGATCAGTCCTGCCATACCTATGACCCAAAACATAAGCCGAGTTTGTGTTTTCAGACAACTGTCCAAACAGCCCTGGCCTACACAACGTACAGGCTCAGGCCCCTGGAGCCAAACCTGAGGACTGTACTTGCCCTCTCCAAGGGAATTGTGTGTGCCCATTCCAATGGCCACAACCATTCTAATAGGATAAACCTCCAAAGTCCCTGATCCATCTCAATAGTGGTGGCTTCCCAGGTAAAACAGGGGCAATCTGAGCCCAACTGAGCACCTACCTGCACTCAGACCCATAGACAGATGTCCCCAGAGGTAAAAAGGAAAGAAAAGGCCCCTAGGCACTAATCAGATCCATTGCTTTGGTTTCCAGGCATCTCTCCTCAGAGGCCTGGATTTCAAAAGCAGCATATAGCTGTTTCTTGACTCACCCATCAGAAAACATCTCATCTACACATGGGAAACTTGCACGTTGGAGCTGTGTCAAAGCCTTTGTTTAGGAGAACCCTTTAGGGCCCCAGTGCCACCGCTTCATTCCAAGGTCTCCATAGACTCAAAAGCACATTAGGACCCATCCCCAGGGGTGTCCATTTCAACACAGCGTCCTCGGTTGCTCCCCACAGATCCAGGAGATCTAACCTGTCTTGTTGCTAGGAGACAATTGGAATGCGAGGTGGGCTACCCAGCCATCCATCCTTAGAACCCTGCTCAGAATCATTGGCCTGGAGCCAAACAACAGGTCTCAATTGTCCTGCAGAAGACTCTCTGCAGTTTGGAGCTTCTCACAACTCCCATCGTGGGAAAACACCCATGGCCTCGTGATGCCCTGCCCATTCATGAAGGGGCCATCAGGGACAGAAACTCCAACCAGAGCGATCGTCTGATCCTCGCCCTGACTTTAGATGCACCAGATGTCGATTCAGGTCTGTAGATTGTGCCTGCCATGGACTCACCCAGAAACCTAAGCCTAGCTTGTGTTCTCAGACTTTTGTCGTCAGACTACTGGCCCACAAGCCCTCCAGTTTGGCATCCAGAACTACAATGCAGCACTCTGCCGGGTCTGCAGAAGAAAACATTGTCCTCTGGGGCTACCCAGTAACCCCAAATGAGGATCAACCTGCACCGACCTTGGCTGTACCCCAAATACATAGGCTGACCAGGGCACTAATGCCCTTTCTGACACAGCCTGAGCCTGGACCCGTGGACCCTCCCAGACAGCTGGCCGCACACTGAGCACATCGAGCCGCCATGGCCTTAGGTTGTCATCTCTTCCCAACCTCGGTTTTCAGGTTTCAGAACCTAGACCTTAACTCCAATCATTGCCCAGGGTTGAAGGTGATGCAGAAATCAGAACTCCTTCCCCATGGCAAGAAACCTTGTGGTTGGCATGTTGTCCAACGTTCAGTGTAGTTGAAACCAGTGTGGCCCATGAGGCCCCGCCCATTAACGCTGGCCACATTGGTCACAAACACACATTTTGACGCTCAGGCTGAGCCCAGTCCTCAAGTAAGGCCGCTCAGTGGCTGGATGAAGAGATAGCATATTGGGCTTGCCATGCCCCTAGGCCTTAATTTTTAACCATAGTTCGGGTTGTCCCTTCAGTCTTCCCCACGGCTTGGCTTTGGAATTCCTCTTTTGGTGGGACACCTGAGGTAATAAAACTGAAATGAGTTCTCCCATCCCACAGATTGACGAAAAGCAATTGGGAATCAGGCCAAATCCTCAGAGAGGAAGATTCGTCCATGGCCCATGAGGCCTCCCCGACATTCCACGGCCATCGCTGATACAAAATCCAGAGACAAAAGCCTGAGCAAGCGCCTCAGACTCGCACTTTCTTCATATCCTGAAGAGTTCTTCTCATGGTTTGTAGATCGGGCCTGCCATACCTACGTCCCCAAACCTAAGCTGAGTTTGTGTTTTCAGACTTCTGTCCTCAAAGTCTTGGGCCACACACCCTCCAGGCTGGCTCCCTGGAGCCACACATTAGGACTGTGCCGCCCAATCCATTGGAATTCACCATTCCATGGTCCAAAATCGTACAAATTAGGAGAAACCTCCAAATTCCCTGAGGCCATCCCAATAGTGTAGGTCACCCGGAACAAACAAGGGCTGTCTGACACCAGCTGATAATCGACCTCCACTCATACCATAGATGGATGTCCCCAGAGAAGAAGATTGAACCAGACAGGACCCTAGGCCATAATAGGATCCATTGCTTGGGTTACAGGCATGTGTCCTCAAAAGCCTGATTCCAATACGAGCATAGGGGGTTTCCTGAGGCACCCATCAGAACTCATCTCGTCTCCACAAGGAAACCTGTGCATGGGAGCCATGTCCAAAGCTTAGGAGAGTACTTCAGGGTCCCGGTGCCACCGCCCCATTCCAAGGCCCTCATGGACACAAAAACACATTAGGACCCATCCTCAGGAAAGTCCATTTCAACTCAGCCACCCCGGTTGCTCCCGCAGAGCCATCAGATGTAAACTGTCTTGTTGCTAGGAGACAATTGGAATGCGAGGCGGGCTTCCCAGGCATCCATCCGCGAACGGTGCTCTGGAGTCATTCCATATGGGATGTCCTGGAGCTGTCCAACATGTCTCAATTGTGCCGCAGAAGGAATCCTTGAAGGGGGCATCCCACAACTCCCAACGTGGGAATACCTCAATGGCCTCGAGATTCCGCTCCCTTCATGAAGCGGCCGTCATGCTCAGAAACTCCAACCTGAGCCAACGTCTGATCCTCGCCCTGACTTCAGATGCATGAGATATAGGTTCAGATCTGCAGGGGGTACCTTCCATGCCCTCGCCCTGAAACCCAAGTCTAGCTTGTCTTCTCAGACTTCCGTCCTCACACTCCTGGCCCCGAAGCCCTCAAGTTTGGCAATTCCGGACCCACAATGCAGCACTCTGCCTGCCCTCTAGAAAAAAAATTATTGCCTCATGAGCTGCCCAGGCACCTTAAATGAGGGTAAACCTACACAGCACTCGACTTTACCCAAATTATATAGTCTAACCTGGGCACTAATGCACTGTCGAACACAACCTGAGCCCGGACCTCCTGACCAACACCCAGAAAGCTGACCACACACTGAGCACATAAAACCCGCCATGGCCTTAGGTCATCATCTCTTCCCTACCTCAGTTTTCAGGCTTCAGAACCGAGACCTTATCTCCAATCACTGCCCAGGCGTGAGTGTGATGCAGAAGTCAGAACTCCTTTTTACCCATGGCAAGAACCCTTGTGGTTGGCACGTTGTCCAACGTTCAGTGTAGGAGAAACGATCATTCACCCTGAGGCGCGGCCAATCTTGAGTGCGACGAGGGCATACACACACATTGTGACCCTCAGCATGAGTTCTGTCCTCTAGTAAGTCCTCTCAGTGGCTGGACCATTAGATGTCATAATGGGCTTGATATGTCCTTAGGCCCCAATTTTTAACCAAATTTCTGATTGTCCAGTCGCCCCTCCCCAGGGCTCTACTCTGGAATCCATCATTTGGTGGGACACCTGAGGTTAAAAAAGAAAACAACAAAAAAAAAAAAAAAAAAAAAAAAAAAAACGAACTTCTTCCAGCCCACAGAATGACCCCAAACTCTTTGGACGGGGCCAAACAACCAGAGAGTAAGACTCGTCCATTTCCCATGAAGTCACCCAGAAATTCCACGACCATGAGTGACACGATATCCAGAGACAAAAACTTGAGCAGGAACCTCACACTCGCCCTTCTTTCAAATCCCGAAGAGTTCTCCTCATGGTCTGTAGATCAGTCCTGCCATACCTATGACCCGAAATATAAGCTGAGTTTGTGTTTTCAGACAACTGTCCAAACAGCCCTGGCCTACACAACGTACAGGCTCAGGCCCCTGGAGCCGAACCTCAGGACTGTACTTGCCCTCTCCAAGGGAATTGTGTGTGCCCATTCCAATGGCCACAACCCTTCTAATAGGATAAACCTCCAAAATCCCTGATCCATCTCAATAGTGGTGGCTTCCCAGGTAAAACAGGGGCAATCTGAGCCCAACTGAGCACCTACCTGCACTCAGACCCATAGACAGATGTCCCCAGAGGTAAAAAGGAAAGAAAAGGCCCCTAGGCACTAATCAGATCCATTGCTTTGGTTTCCAGGTATCTCTCCTCAGAGGCCTGGATTTCAAAAGCAGCATATAGCTGTTTCTTGACTCACCCATCAGAAAACATCTCATCTACACATGGGAAACTTGCACGTTGGAGCTGTGTCAAAGCCTCTGTTTAGGAGAACCCTTTAGGGCCCCAGTGCCACCGCTTCATTCCAAGGTCTCCATAGACTCAAAAGCACATTAGGACCCATCCCCAGGGGTGTCCATTTCAACTCAGCGTCCTCGGTTGCTCCCCACAGATCCAGGAGATCTAACCTGTCTTGTTGCTAGGAGACAATTGGAATGCGAGGTGGGCTACCCAGCCATCCATCCTTAGAACCCTGCTCAGAATCATTGGCCTGGAGCCAAACAACAGGTCTCAATTGTCCTGCAGAAGACTCTCTGCAGTTTGGAGCTTCTCACAACTCCCATCGTGGGAAAACATCCATGGCCTCGTGATGCCCTGCCCATTCATGAAGGGGCCATCAGGGACAGAAATTCCAACCTGAGCGATCGTCTGATCCTCGCCCTGACTTCAGATGCACCAGATTTCGATTCAGGTCTGTAGATTGTGCCTGCCATGGCCTCACCCAGAAACCTAAGCCTAGCTTGTGTTCTCAGACTTTTGTCGTCAGACTACTGGCCCACAAGCCCTCCAGTTTGGCAATCCAGAACTACAATGCAGCACTCTGCCGGCTCTGCAGAAGAAAAACATTGTCCTCTGGGGCTACCCAGTAACCCCAAATGAGGATCAACCTGCACCGACCTTGGCTGTACCCCAAATACATAGGCTGACCAGGGCACTAATGCCCTTTCTGACACAGCCTAGCCTGGACCCCCTGGACCCTCCCAGACAGCTGGCCGCACACTGAGCACATCGAGCCGCCATGGCCTTAGGTTGTCATCTCTTCCCAACCTCGGTTTTCAGGTTTCAGAACCTAGACCTTAACTCCAATCACTGCCAAGGGTTGAAGGTGATGCAGAAATCAGAACTCCTTCCCCATGGCAAGAAACCTTGTGGTTGGCATGTTGTCCAATGTTCAGTGTAGTTGAAACCAGTGTGGCCCATGAGGCCCCGCCCATTCTCGCTGGCCACATTGGTCACAAACACACATTGTGACGCTCAGGCTGAGCCCAGTCCTCAAGTAAGGCCGCTCAGTGGCTGGATGAAGAGATAGCATATTGGGCTTGCCATGCCCCTAGGCCCCAATTTTTAACCATAGTTCGGGTTGTCCCTTCAGTCTTCCCCACGGCTTGGCTTTGGAATTCCTCTTTTGGTGGGACACCTGAGGTAACAAAACTGAAATGAGTTCTCCCATCCCACAGATTGATTAAAAGCAATTGGGAATCGGGCCATATCCTCAGAGAGGAAGATTCGTCCATGGCCCATGAGGCCTCCCCGACATTCCACGGCCATCGCTGATACAAAATCCAGAGACAAAAGCCTGAGCAAGCGCCTCAGACTCGCACATTCTTCATATCCTGAAGAGTTCTTCTCATGGTTTGTAGATCGGGCCTGCCATACCTACGTCCCCAAACCTAAGCTGAGTTTGTGTTTTCAGACTTCTGTCCTCAAAATCTTGGGCCACACACCCTCCAGGCTGGGCCCCTGGAGCCACACATTAGGACTGTGCCTACCAATCCATGGGAATTCTGCCCATTCCATGGTCCAAAATCGTAAAAATTAGGAGAAATCTCCAAAGTCCCTGAGG
The DNA here is from genome assembly GCF_964662115.1 of Mustela nivalis. Classification (NCBI taxonomy): domain Eukaryota; kingdom Metazoa; phylum Chordata; class Mammalia; order Carnivora; family Mustelidae; genus Mustela; species Mustela nivalis. The sequence goes on from NW_028136530.1 coordinate 1,355,701, forward strand.
CCATCCCAATAGTGTAGGTCGCCTGGAACAAACAAGGGCTGTCTGACACCAGCTGATAATCGACCTCCACTCATACCATAGATGGATGTCCCCAGAGAAGAAGATTGAACCAGACAGGAACCTAGGCCATAATAGGATCCATTGCTTTGGGTTACAGGCATGTGTCCTCAAAAGCCTGATTCCAATACGAGCATAGGGGTTTTCCTGAGGCACCCATCAGAACTCATCTCGTCTCCACAAGGAAACCTGTGCATGGGAGCCATGTCCAAAGCTTAGGAGAGTACTTGAGGGTCCCGGTGCCACCGCCCCATTCCAAGGCCCTCATGGACACAAAAACACATTAGGACCCATCCTCAGGAAAGTCCATTTCAAATCAGCCACCCCGGTTGCTCCCGCAGAGCCATCAGATGTAAACTGTCTTGTTGCTAGGAGACAATTGGAATGCGAGGCGGGCTTCCCAGGCATCCATCCGCGAACGGTGCTCTGGAGTCATTCCATATGGGATGTCCTGGATCTGTCCAACAGGACTCAATTGTCCCGCAGAAGGAATCCATGAAGGGGGCATCCCACAACTCCCAACGTGGGAAAACCTCAATGGCCTCGAGATTCTGCTCCCTTCATGAAGCGGCCGTCATGCTCAGAAACTCCAACCTGAGCCAACGTCTGATCCTCGCCCTGACTTCAGATGCATGAGATATTGGTTCAGATCTGCAGGGGGTACCTGCCGTGCCCTCGCCCTGAAACCCAAGTCTAGCTTGTCTTCTCAGACTTCCGTCCTCACACTCCTGGCCCCGAAGCCCTCAAGTTTGACAATTCCGGACCCACAATGCATCACTCTGCCTGCCCTCTAGAAAAAAAATTATTGCCTCATGAGCTGCCCAGGCACCTTAAATGAGGGTAAACCTACACAGCACTCGACTTTACCCAAATTATATAGTCTAACCTGGGCACTAATGCACTGTCGAACACAACCTGAGCCCGGACCTCCTGACCAACACCCAGAAAGCTGACCGCACACTGAGCACATAAAACCCGCCATGGCCTTAGGTCATCATCTCTTCCCTACCTCAGTTTTCAGGCTTCAGAACCGAGACCTTATCTCCAATCACTTCCCATGGGTGAGTGTGATGCAGAAATCAGAACTCCTCCTTACCCATGGCAAGAACCCTGTGGTTGGCACATTGTCCAACGTTCAGTGTAGGAGAAGCCAGCATTCACCCTGAGGCCCCGCCCATTCTTGAGTCCGACGAGGGCATACACACGCATTGTGACCCTCAGCATGAGTCCTGTCCTCTAGTAAGTCCTCTCAGTTGCTGGACCATTAGATGTCATAATGGGCTTGACATGTCCCTAGGCCCCAATTTTTAACCAAATTTCTGATGGTCCAGTCGCCCCTCCCAAGGGCTCTACTCTGGAATCCCTCATTTGTTGGGACACCTGAGGATAAAAAAGAAAAAAACAAGAATAATAAAAAAAACGGACTTCTTCCAGCCCACAGAATGACCCCAAACTCTTTGGACGGGGCCAAACAACCAGAGAGTAAGACTCGTCCATTTCCCATGAAGTCACCCAGAAATTCCACGACCATGAGTGACACGATATCCAGAGACAAAAACTTGAGCAGGAGCCTCACACTCGCCCTTCTTTCAAATCCCGAAGAGTTCTCCTCATGGCCTGTAGATCAGTCCTGCCATACATATGACCCGAAACATAAGCCGAGTTTGTGTTTTCAGAGAACTGACCAAACAGCCCTGGCCTACACAACCTACAGGCCCCTGGAGCCAAACTTGAGGACTGTACTTGCCCTCTCCAAGGGATTTGTGTGTGCCCATTCCAATGGCCACAACCCTTCTAATAGGATAAACCTCCAAAGACCCTGATCCATCTCAATAGTGGTGGCTTCCCAGGAAAAACAGGGGCAATCTGAGCCCAACTGAGCACCTACCTGCACTCAGACCCATAGACAGATGTCCCCAGAGGTAAAAAGAAAAGAACAGGCCCCTAGGCACTCATCAGATCCATTGCTTTGGTTTCCAGGCATCTCTCCTCAGAGGCCTAGATTTCAAAAGCAGCATCTAGCTGTTTCTTGACTCACCCATCAGAAATCATCTCATCTACACATGGGAAACTTGCACGTTGGAGCTGTGTCAAAGCCTCTGTTTAGGAGAACCCTTTAGGGCCCCAGTGCCACTGCTTCATTCCAAGGTCTCCATAGACACAAAAGCACGTTAGGACCCATCCCCAGGGATGTCCATTTCAACTCAGCGTCCTCGGTTGCTCCCCACAGATCCAGGAGATCTAACCTGTCTGGTTGCTAGGAGACAATTGGAATGTGAGGTGCGCTACCCAGCCATCCATTCTTAGAACCCTGCTCAGAATCATTGGCCTGGAGCCAAACAACAGGTCTCAATTGTCCTGCAGAAGACTCTCTGCAGTTTGGAGCTTCTCACAACTCCCATCGTGAGAAAACCCCCATGGCCTCGTGATGCCCCCCCCCCCCATTCATGAAGGGCCCATCAGGGACAGAAACTCCAACCTGAGCGATCGTCTGATCCTCGCCCTGACTTCAGATGCACGGGATCTCGATTCAGGTCTGTAGATTGTGCCTGCCATGGCCTCACCCAGAAACCTAAGCCTAGCTTGTGTTCTCATACTTTTGTCGTCAGACTACTGGCCCACAAGCCCTCCAGTTTGGCAATCCAGAACTACAATGCAGCACTCTGCCTGCCCTCCAGAAGAAAAACATTGTCCTCTGGGGCTACCCAGTAACCCCAAATGAGGATCAACCTGCACCGACCTTGGCTTTACCCCCAATACATAGGCTGACCAGGGCACTAATGCCCTTTCGACACAGCCTGAGCCTGGACCCCCTGGACCCTCCCAGACAGCTGGCCGCACACTGAGCACATCGAGCCGCCGTGGCCTTAGGTCGTCATCTCTTCCCAACCTCGGTTTTCAGGTTTCAGAACCTAGACCTTATTTCCAATCACTGCCCAGGGTTGAAGGTGATGCAGAAATCAGAACTCCTTCCCCATGGCAAGAAAACTTGTGGTTGGCATGTTGTCCAACGTTCAGTGTAGTTGAAACCAGTGTGGCCCATGAGGCCCCGCCATGCTCGCGGGCCACAAGGTCACAAACACACATTGTGACGCTCAGGCTGAGCCCAGTCCTCAAGTAAGGCCACTCAGTGGCTGGATGAAGAGATAGCATATTGGGCTTGCCTTGCCCCTAGGCCCCAATTTTTAACCATAGTTCGGGTTGTCCCTTCAGTCTTCCCCACGGCTTGGCTTTGGAATTCCTCTTTTGGTGGGACACCTGAGGTAACAAACCTGAAATGAGTCCTCCCATCCCACAGATTGACGAAAAGCAATTGGGAATCGGGCCAAATCCTCAGAGAGGAAGATTCGTCCATGGCCCATGAGGCCTCCCCGACATTGCACGGCCATCGCTGATACAAAATCCAGAGACAAAAGCCTGAGCAAGCGCCTCAGACTCGCAATTTCTTCATATCCTGAAGAGTTCTTCTCATGGTTTGTAGATCGGGCCTGCCATACCTACGTCCCCAAACCTAAGATGAGTTTGTGTTTTCAGACTTCTGTCCTCAAAGTCTTGGGCCATAAACCCTCCAGGCTGGGCCCTGGAGCCACACATTAGGACTGTGCCTACCAATACATGGGAATTCTGACCATTCCATGGTCTAAAATCGTACAAATTAGGAGAAACCTCCAAAGTCCCTGAGGCCATCCCAATAGTGTAGGTCGCCCGGAACAAACAAGGGCTGTCTGACACCAGCTGATAATCGACCTCCACTCATACCATAGATGGATGTCACCAGAGAAGAAGATAAAACCAGACAGGACCAAGGGCCATAATAGGATCCATTGCTTTGGGTTACAGGCATGTGTCCTCAAAAGCCTGATTCCAATACGAGCATAGGGGTTTTCCTGAGGCACCCATCAGAACTCATCTCGTCTCCACAAGGAAACCTGTGCATGGGAGCCATGTCCAAAGCTTAGGAGAGTACTTCAGGGTCCCGGTGCCACCGCCCCATTCCAAGGCCCTCATGGACACAAAAACACATTAGGACCCATCCTCAGGAAAGTCCATTTCAACTCAGCCACCCCGGTTGCTCCCGCAGAGCCATCAGATCTAAACTGTCTTGTTGCTAGGAGACAATTGGAATGCGAGGCGGGCTTCCCAGGCATCCATCCGCGAACGGTGCTCTGGAGTCATTCCATATGGGATGTCCTGGAGCTGTCCAACAGGTCTCAATTGTCCCGCAGAAGGAATCCATGAAGGGGGCATCCCACAACTCCCAACGTGGGAAAACCTCAATGGCCTCGAGATTCTGCTCCCTTCATGAAGCGGCCGTCATGCTCAGAAACTCCAACCTGAGCCAACGTCTGATCCTCGCCCTGACTTCAGATGCATGAGATATTGGTTCAGATCTGCAGGGGGTACCTGACGTGCCCTCGCCCTGAAACCCAAGTCTAGCTTGTCTTCTCAGACTTCCGTCCTCACACTCCTGGCCCCGAAGCCCTCAAGTTTGGCAATTCCGGACCCACAATGCAGCACTCTGCCTGCCCTCTAGAAAAAAAATGATTGCCTCATGAGCTGCCCAGGCACCTTAAATGAGGGTAAACCTACACAGCACTCGACTTTACCCAAATTATATAGTCTAACCTGGGCACTAATGCACTGTCGAACACAACCTAAGCCCGGACCTCCTGACCAACACCCAGAATGCTGACCGCACACTGAGCACATAAAACCCGCCATGGCCTTAGGTCATCATCTCTTCCCTACCTCAGTTTTCAGGCTTCAGAACCGAGACCTTATGTCCAATCACTTCTCAGGGGTGAGTGTGATGCAGAAATCAGAACTCCTCCTTACCCATGGCAAGAACTCAGTGGTTGGCACGTTGTCCAACGTTCAGTGTAGGATAAACCAGCATTCACCCTGAGGCCCCGCCCATTCTTGAGTGCGACGAGGGCATACACACGCATTGTGACCCTCAGCATGAGTCCTGTCCACTAGTAAGTCCTCTCAGTGGCTGGACCATTAGATGTCATAATGGGCTTGACATGTCCCTAGGCCCCAATTTTTAACCAAATTTCTGATGGTCCAGTCGCCCCTCCCCAGGGCTCTACTCTGGAATCCCTCATTTGGTGGGACACCTGAGGATAAAAAAGAAAAAAACAAGAATAAAAAAAAAAACGGACTTCTTCCAGCCCACAGAATGACCCCAAACTCTTTGGACCAGGCCAAACCACCAGAGAGTAAGACTCGTCCATTTCCCATGAAGTCACCCAGAAATTGCACGCCCATGAGTGGCACGAAATCCAGAGACAAAAACTTGAGCAGGAGCCTCACACTCGCCCTTCTTTCAAATCCCGAAGAGTTCTCCTCATGGTCTGTAGATCAGTCCTGCCATACCTATGACCCGAAACATAAGCCGAGTTTGTGTTTTCAGACAACTGTCCAAACAGCCCTGGCCTACACAACCTATAGGCTCAGGCCCCTGGAGCCAAACCTGAGGACTGTACTTGCCCTCTCCAAGGGAATTGTGTGTGCCCATTCCAATGGCCACAACCCTTCTAATAGGATAAACCACCAATGTCCCTGATCCATCTCAATATTGGTGGCTTCCCAGGAAAAACAGGGGCAATCTGAGCGCAACTGAGCACCTACCTGCACTCAGACCCATAGACAGATGTCCCCAGAGGTAAAAAGGAAAGAACAGGCCCCTAGGCACTAATCAGATCCATTGCTTTGGTTTTCAGGCATCTCTCCTCAGAAGCCTGGACTTCAAAAGCAGCATATAGCTGTTTCTTGACTCACCCATCAGAAAACATCTCATCTACACATGGGAAACTTGCACGTTGGAGCTGTGTCAAAGCCTCTGTTTAGGAGAACCCTTTAGGGCCCCAGTGCCACCGCTTCATTCCAAGGTCTCCATAGACACAAAAGCACGTTAGGACCCATCCCCAGGGGTGTCCATTTCAACTCAGCGTCCTCGGTTGCTCCCCACAGATCCAGGAGATCTAACCTGTCTTGTTGCTAGGAGACAATTGGAATGCGAGGTGGGCTACCCAGCCATCCATCCTTAGAACCCTGCTCAGAATCATTGGCCTGGAGCCAAACAACAGGTCTCAATTGTCCTGCAGAAGACTCTCTGCAGTTTTGAGCTTCTCACAACTCCCATCGTGGGAAAAGCCCCATGGCCTCGTGATGCCCCCGCCCATTCATGAAGGGGCCATCAGGGACAGAAACTCCAACCTGAGCGATCGTCTGATCCTCCCCCTGACTTCAGATGCACGAGATCTTGATTCAGGTCTGTAGATTGTGCCTGCCATGGCCTCACCCAGAAACCTACGCCTAGCTTGTGTTCTCAGACTTTTGTCGTCAGACTACTGGCTCACAAGCCCTCCAGTTTGGCAATCCAGAACTACAATGCAGCACTCTGCCGGCCCTCCAGAAGAAAAACCTTGTCCTCTGGTGCTACCCAGTAATCCCAAATGAGGATCAACCTGCACCGACCTTGGCTGTACCCCAAATACATAGGCTGACCAGGGCACTAATGCCCTTTCTGACACAGCCTGAGCCTAGACCCCCTGGCCCCTCCCAGACAGCTGGCCGCACACTGAGCACATCGAGCCCCCATGGCCTTAGGTCGTCATCTCTTCCCAACATCAGTTTTCAGGTTTCAGAACCTAGACCTTATCTCCAATCACTGCCCAGGGTTGAAGGTGATGCAGAAATCAGAACTCCTTCCCCATGGCAAGAAACCTTGTGGTTGGCATGTTGTCCAACGTTCAGTGTAGTTGAAACCAGTGTGGCCCATGAGGCCCCGCCCATGCTCGTGGGCCACATTGGTCACAAACACACATTGTGACGCTCAGGCTGAGCCCAGTCCTCAAGTAAGGCCACTCAGTGGCTGGATGAAGAGATATCATATTGGGCTTGCCATGCCCCTAGGCCCCAATTTTTAACCATAGTTCGGGTTGTCCCTTCAGTCTTCCCCACGGCTTGGCTTTGGAATTCCTCTTTTGGTGGGACACCTGAGGTAACAAAACTGAAATGAGTCCTCCCATCCCACAGATTGACGAAAAGCAATTGGGAATCGGGCCAAATCCTCAGAGAGGAAGATTCGTCTATGGCCCATGAGGCGTCCCCGACATTCCACGGCCATCGCTGATACAAAATCCAGAGACAAAAGCCTGAGCAAGAGCCTCAGACTCACACATTCTTCATATCCTGAAGAGTTCTTCTCATGGTTTGTAGATCGGGCCTGCCATACCTACGTCCCCAAACCTAAGCTGAGTTTGTGTTTTCAGACTTCTGTCCTCAAAGTCTTGGGCCACACACCCTCCAGGCTGGGCCCCTGGAGCCACACATTAGGACTGTGCCTACCAATCCATGGGAATTCTGCCCATTCCATGGTCCAAAATCGTACAAATTAGGAGAAATCTCCAAAGTCCCTGAGGCCATCCCAATAGTGTAGGTCGGCCGGAACAAACATGGGCTGTCTGACAGCAGCTGATAATCGACCTCCACTCATACCATAGATGGATGTCCCCAGAGAAGAAGATTGAACCAGACAGGACCCTAGGCCATAATAGGATCCATTGCTTTGGGTTACAGGCATGTGTCCTCAAAAGCGTGATTCCAATACGAGCATAGGGGTTTTGCTGAGGCACCCATCAGAACTCATCTCGTCTCCACAAGGAAACCTGTGCATGGGAGCCATGTCCAAAGCTTAGGAGAGTACTTCAGGGTCCCGGTGCCACCGCCCCATTCCAAGGCACTCATGGACACAAAAACACATTAGGATCCATCCTCACGAAAGTCCATTTCAAATCAGCCACCCCGGTTGCTCCCGCAGAGCCATCAGATCTAAACTGTCTTGTTGCTAGGAGACAATTGGAATGCAAGGCGCACTTCCCAGGCATCCATCCGCGAACGGTGCTCTGGAGTCATTCCATATGGGATGTCCTGGAGCTGTCCAACAGGTCTCAATTGTCCCGCAGAAGGAATCCATGAAGGGGGCATCCCACAACTCCCAAAGTGGGAAAACCTCAATGGCCTCGAGATTCCGCTCCCTTGATGAAGCGGCCGTCATGCTCAGAAACTCCAACCTGAGCCAACGTCTGATCCTCGCCCTGACTTCAGATGCATGAGATATTGGTTCAGATCTGCAGGGGGTACCTGCCGTGCCCTCGCCCTGAAACCCAAGTCTAGCTTGTCTTCTCAGACTTCCGTCCTCACACTCCTGGCCCCGAAACCCTCAAGTTTGGCAATTCCGGACACAAAATGCAGCACTCTGCCTGCCCTCTTGAAAAAAAATTATTGCCTCATGAGCTGCCCAGGCACCTTAAATGAGGGTAAACCTACACAGCACTCGACTTTACCCAAATTATATAGTCTAACCTGGGCACTAATGCACTGTCGAACACAACCTGAGGCCGGACCTCCTGACCAACACCCAGAAAGCTGACCGCACACTGAGCACATAAAACCCGCCATGGCCTTAGGTCATCATCTCTTCCCTACCTCAGTTTTCAGGCTTCAGAACCGAGACCTTATCTCCAATCACTTCCCAGGGGTGAGTGTGATGCAGAAATCAGAACTCCTCCTTACCCATGGCAAGAACCCTGTGGTTGGCACGTTGTCCAACGTTCAGTGTAGGATAAACCAGCATTCACCCTGAGGCCCCGACCATTCTTGAGTGCGACGAGGGCATACACACGCATTGTGACCCTCAGCATGAGTCCTGTCCTCTAGTAAGTCCTCTCAGTTGCTGGACCATTAGATGTCATAATGGGCTTGACATGTCCCTAGGCCCCAATTTTTAACCAAATTTCTGATGGTCCAGTCGCCCCTCCCCAGGGCTCTACTCTGGAATCCCTCATTTGGTGGGACACCTGAGGATAAAAAAGAAAAAAACAAGAATAAAAAAAAAACGGACTTCTTCCCGCCCACAGAATGACATCAAACTCTTTGGACGGGGCCAAAACACCAGAGAGTAAGACTCGTCCATTTCCCATGAAGTCACCCAGAAATTCCACGACCATGAGTGACACGATATCCAGAGACAAAAACTTGAGCAGGAGCCTCACACTCGCCCTCCTTTCAAATCCCGAAGAGTTCTCCTCATGGTCTGTATATCAGTCCTGCCATACCTATGACCCGAAACATAAGCCGAGTTTGTGTTTTCAGACAACTGTCCAAACAGCCCTGGCCTACACAACCTACAGGCTCAGGCCCCTGGAGCCAAACCTGAGGACTGTACTTGCCCTCTCCAAGGGAATTGTGTGTGCCCATTCCAATGGCCACTACCCTTCTAATAGGATAAACCTCCAAAGTCCCTAATCCATCTCAATAATGGTGGCTTCCCAGGAACAACAGGGGCAATCTGAGCCCACTGTGCACCTACCTGCACTCAGACCCATAGACAGATGTCCCCAGAGGTAAAAAGGAAAGAACAGGCCCCTAGGCACTAATCAGATCCATTGCTTTGGTTTCCAGGCATCTCTCCTCAGAGGCCTGGATTTCAAAAGCAGCATATAGCTGTTTCTTGACTCACCCATCAGAAAACATCTCATCTACACATGGGAAACTTGCACGTTGGAGCTGTGTCAAAGCCTCTGTTTAGGAGAACCCTTTAGGGCCCCAGTGCCACCGCTTCATTTTAAGGTCTCCATAGACACAAAAGCACGTTAGGACCCATCCCCAGGGGTGTCCATTTCAACTCAGCGTCCTCGGTTGCTCCCCACAGATCCAGGAGATCTAACCTGTCTTGTTGCTAGGAGACAATTGGAATGCGAGGTGGGCTACCCAGCCATCCATCCTTAGAACCCTGCTCAGAATCATTGGCCTGGAGCCAAACAACAGGTCTCAATTGTCCTGCAGAAGACTCTCTGCAGTTTTGAGCTTCTCACAACTCCCTTCGTGGGAAAAGCCCCATGGCCTCGTGATGCCCCCGCCCATTCATGAAGGGGCCATCAGGGACAGAAACTCCAACCTGAGCGATCGTCTGATCCTCGCCCTGACTTCAGATGCACGAGATCTCGATTCAGGTCTGTAGGTTGTGCGTGCCATGGCCTCACCCAGAAACCTAAGCCTAGCTTGTGTTCTCAGACTTTTGTCGTCAGACTACTGGCCCACAAGCCCTCCAGTTTGGCAATCCAGAACTACAATGCAGCACTCTGCCGGCCCTCCAGAAGAAAAACATTGTCCTCTGGTGCTACCCAGTAATCCCAAATGAGGATCAACCTGCACCGACCTTGGCTGTACCCCAAATACATAGGCTGACCAGGGCACTAATGCCCTTTCTGACACAGCCTGAGCCTGGACCCCCTGGCCCCTCCCAGACAGCTGGCCGCACACTGAGCACATCGAGCCGCCATGGCCTTAGGTCGTCATCTCTTCCCAACATCAGTTTTCAGGTTTCAGAACCTAGACCTTATCTCCAATCACTGCCCAGGGTTGAAGGTGATGCAGAAATCAGAACTCCTTCCCCATGGCAAGAAACCTTGTGGTTGGCATGTTGTCCAACGTTCAGTGTAGTTGAAACCAGTGTGGCCCATGAGGCCCCGCCCATGCTCGCGGGCCACATTGGTCACAAACACACATTGTGACGCTCAGGCTGAGCCCAGTCCTCAAGTAAGGCCACTCAGTGGCTGGATGAAGAGATATCATATTGGGCTTGCCATGCCCCTAGGCCCCAATTTTTAACCATAGTTCGGGTTGTCCCTTCAGTCTTCCCCACGGCTTGGCTTTGGAATTCCTCTTTTGGTGGGACACCTGAGGTAACAAAACTGAAATGAGTCCTCCCATCCCACAGATTGACGAAAAGCAATTGGGAATCGGGCCAAATCCTCAGAGAGGAAGATTCGTCTATGGCCCATGAGGCGTCCCCGACATTCCACGGCCATCGCTGATACAAAATCCAGAGACAAAAGCCTGAGCAAGCGCCTCAGACTCGCACTTTCTTCATATCCTGAAGAGTTCTTCTCATGGTTTGTCGATCGGGCCTGACATACCTACGTCCCCAAACCTAAGCTGAGTTTGTGTTTTCAGACTTCTGTCCTCAAAGTCTTGGGCCACACACCCTCCAGGCTGGGCCCCTGGAGCCACACATTAGGACTGTGCCTACCAATCCATGGGAATTCTGCCCATTCCATGGTCCAAAATCGTACAAATTAGGAGAAATCTCCAAAGTCCCTGAGGCCATCCCAATAGTGTAGGTCGCCCGGAACCAACATGGGCTGTCTGACAGCAGCTGATAATCGACCTCCAGTCATACCATAGATGGATGTCCCCAGAGAAGAAGATTGAACCAGACAGGACCCTAGGCCATAATAGGATCCATTGCTTTGGGTTACAGGCATGTGTCCTCAAAAGCCTGATTCCAATACGAGCATAGGGGTTTTGCTGAGGCACCCATCAGAACTCATCTCGTCTCCACAAGGAAACCTGTGCATGGGAGCCATGTCCAAAGCTTAGGAGAGTACTTCAGGGTCCCGGTGCCACCGCCCCATTCCAAGGCCCTCATGGACACAAAAACACATTAGGACCCATCCTCAGGAAAGTCCATTTCAACTCAGCCACCCCGGTTGCTCCCGCAGAGCCATCAGATCTAAACTGTCTTGTTGCTAGGAGACAATTGGAATGCGAGGCGGGCTTCCCAGGCATCCATCCGCGAACGGTGCTCTGGAGTCATTCCATATGGGATGTCCTGGAGCTGTCCAACAGGTCTCAATTGTCCCGCAGAAGGAATCCATGAAGGGGGCATCCCACAACTCCCAACGTGGGAAAACCTCAATGGCCTCGAGATTCCGCTCCCTTGATGAAGCGGCCGTCATGCTCAGAAACTCCAACCTGAGCCAACGTCTGATCCTCGCCCTGACTTCAGATGCATGAGATATTGGTTCAGATCTGCAGGGGGTACCTGCCGTGCCCTCGCCCTGAAACCCAAGTCTAGCTTGTCTTCTCAGACTTCCGTCCTCACACTCCTGGCCCCGAAGCCCTCAAGTTTGGCAATTCCGGACCCACAATGCAGCACTCTGCCTGCCCTCTAGAAAAAAATATTATTGCCTCATGAGCTGCCCAGGCACCTTAAATGAGGGTAAACCTACACAGCACTCGACTTTACCCAAATTATATAGTCTAACCTGGGCACTAATGCACTGTCGAACACTACCTGAGGCCGGACCTCCTGACCAACACCCAGAAAGCTGACCGCACACTGAGCACATAAAACCCGCCATGGCCTTAGGTCATCATCTCTTCCCTACCTCAGTTTTCAGGCTTCAGAACTTAGACCTTATCTACAATCACTTCCCAGGGGTGAGTGTGATGCAGAAATCAGAACTCCTCCTTACCCATGGCAAGAACCCTGTGGTTGGCACGTTGTCCAACGTTCAGTGTAGGATAAACCAGCATTCACCCTGAGGCCCCGCCCATTCTTGAGTGCGACGAGGGCATACACACGCATTGTGACCCTCAGCATGAGTCCTGTCCTCTAGTAAGTCCTCTCAGTTGCTGGACCATTAGATGTCATAATGGGCTTGACATGTCCCTAGGCCCCAATTTTTAACCAAATTTCTGATGGTCCAGTCGCCCCTCCCCAGGGCTCTATTCTGGAATCCATCATTTGGTCGGACACCTGAGGATAAAAAAGAAAAAAAACAAGAATAAAAAAAAAACGGACTTCTTCCCGCCCACAGAATGACCCCAAACTCTTTGGACGGGGCCAAACCACCAGAGAGTAAGACTCGTCCATTTCCTATGAAGTCACCCAGAAATTCCACGACCATGAGTGACACGATATCCAGAGACAAAAACTTGAGCAGGAGCCTCACACTCGCCCTTCTTTCAAATCCCGAAGAGTTCTCCTCATGGTCTGTAGATCAGTCCTGCCATACCTATGACCCGAAACATAAGCTGAGTTTGTGTTTTCAGACAACTGTCCAAACAGCCCTGGCCTACACAACCTACAGGCTCAGGCCCCTGGAGCCATACCTGAGGACTGTCCTTGCCCTCTCCAAGGGAATTGTGTGTGCCCATTCCAATGGCCACTACCCTTCTAATAGGATAAACCTCCAAAGTCCCTGATCCATCTCAATAGTGGTGGCTTCCCAGGAAAAACATGGGCAATCTGAGCCCAACTGAGCACCTACCTGCACTCAGACCCATAGACAGATGTCCCCAGAGTTATGAAGGAAAGAACAGGCCCCTAGGCACTAATCAGATCCATTGCTTTGGTTTCCAGGCATCTCTCCTCAGAGGCCTGGATTTCAAATGCAGCATATAGCTGTTTCTTGACTCACCCATCAGAAAACATCTCATCTACACATGGGAAACTTGCACGTTGGAGCTGTGTCAAAGCCTCTGTTTAGGAGAACCCTTTAGGGCCCCAGTGCCACCGCTTCATTCCAAGGTCTCCATAGACACAAAAGCACGTTAGGACCCATCCCCAGGGGTGTCCATTTCAACTCAGCGTCCTCGGTTGCTCCCCACAGATCCAGGAGATCTAACCTGTCTTGTTGCTAGGAGACAATTGGAATGCGAGGTGGGCTACCCAGCCATCCATCCTTAGAACCCTGCTCAGAATCATTGGCCTGGAGCCAAACAACAGGTCTCAATTGTCCTGCAGAAGACTCTCTGCAGTTTGGAGCTTCTCACAACTCCCATCGTGGGAAAACCCCCATGGCCTCGTGATGCCCCCGCCCATTCATGAAGGGGCCATAAGGGACAGAAACTCCAACCTGAGCGATCGTCTGATCCTCGCCCTGACTTCAGATGCACGAGATCTCGATTCAGGTCTGTAGATTGTGCGTGCCATGGCCTCACCCAGAAACCTAAGCCTAGCTTGTGTTCTCAGACTTTTGTCGTCAGACTACTGGCCCACAAGCCCTCCAGTTTGGCAATCCAGAACTACAATGCAGCACTCTGCCGGCCCTCCAGAAGAAAAACATTGTCCTCTGGTGCTACCCAGTAATCCCAAATGAGGATCAACCTGCACCGACCTTGGCTGTACCCCAAATACATAGGCTGACCAGGGCACTAATGCCCTTTCTGACACAGCCTGAGCCTGGACCCCCTGGCCCCTCCCAGACAGCTGGCCGCACACTGAGCACATCGAGCCGCCATGGCCTTAGGTCGTCATCTCTTCCCAACATCAGTTTTCAGGTTTCAGAACCTAGACCTTATCTCCAATCACTGCCCAGGGTTGAAGGTGATGCAGAAATCAGAACTCCTTCCCCATGGCAAGAAACCTTGTGGTTGGCATGTTGTCCAACGTTCAGTGTAGTTGAAACCAGTGTGGCCCATGAGGCCCCGCCCATGCTCGCGGGCCACATTGGTCACAAACACACATTGTGACGCTCAGGCTGAGCCCAGTCCTCAAGTAAGGCCACTCAGTGGCTGGATGAAGAGATATCATATTGGGCTTGCCATGCCCCTAGGCCCCAATTTTTAACCATAGTTCGGGTTGTCCCTTCAGTCTTCCCCACGGCTTGGCTTTGGAATTCCTCTTTTGGTGGGACACCTGAGGTAACAAAACTGAAATGAGTCCTCCCATCCCACAGATTGACGAAAAGCAATTGGGAAACGGGCCAAATCCTCAGAGAGGAAGATTCGTCATTGGCCCATGAGGCGTCCCCGACATTCCACGGCCATCGCTGATACAAAATCCAGAGAAAAAAGCCTGAGCAAGAGCCTCAGACTCACACATTCTTCATATCCTGAAGAGTTCTTCTCATGGTTTGTAGATCGGGCCTGCCATACCTACGTCCCCAAACCTAAGCTGAGTTTGTGTTTTCAGACTTCTGTCCTCAAAGTCTTGGGCCACACACCCTCCAGGCTGGGCCCCTGGAGCCACACATTAGGACTGTGCCTACCAATCCATGGGAATTCTGCCCATTCCATGGTCCAAAATCGTACAAATTAGGAGAAATCTCCAAAGTCCCTGAGGCCATCCCAATAGTGTAGGTCGCCCGGAACCAACAAGGGCTGTCTGACACCAGCTGATAATCGACCTCCACTCATACCATAGATGGATGTCCCCCGAGAAGAAGATTGAACCAGACAGGACCCTAGGCCATAATAGGATCCATTGCTTTGGGTTACAGGCATGTGTCCTCAAAAGCCTGATTCCAATACTAGCATAGGGGTTTTGCTGAGGCACCCATCAGAACTCATCTCGTCTCCACAAGGAAAGCTGTACATGGGAGCCATGTCCAAAGCTTAGGAGAGTACTTCAGGGTCCCGGTGCCACCGCCCCATTCCAAGGCCCTCATGGACACAAAAACACATTAGGATCCATCCTCACGAAAGTCCATTTCAAATCAGCCACCCCGGTTGCTCCCGCAGAGCCATCGGATCTAAACTGTCTTGTTGCTAGGAGACAATTGGAATGCGAGGCGGGCTTCCCAGGCATCCATCCGCGAACGGTGCTCTGGAGTCATTCCATATGGGATGTCCTGGAGCTATCCAACAGGTCTCAATTGTCCCGCAGAAGGAATCCATGAAGGGGGCATGCCACAACTCCCAACGTGGGAAAACCTCAATGGCCTCGAGATTCCGCTCCCTTGATGAAGCGGCCGTCATGCTCAGAAACTCCAACCTGAGCCAACGTCTGATCCTCGCCCTGACTTCAGATGCATGAGATATTGGTTCAGATCTGCAGGGGGTACCTGCCGTGCCCTCGCCCTGAAACCCAAGTCTAGCTTGTCTTCTCAGACTTCGGTCCTCACACTCCTGGCCCCGAAGCCCTCATGTTTGGCAATTCCGGACCCACAATGCAGCACTCTGCCTGCCCTCTAGAAAAAAAATTATTGCCTCATGAGCTGCCCAGGCACCTTAAATGAGGGTAAACCTACACAGCACTCGACTTTACCCAAATTATATAGTCTAACCTGGGCACTAATGCACTGTCGAACACAACCTGAGGCCGGACCTCCTGACCAACCCCCAGAAAGCTGACCGCACACTGAGCACATAAAACCCGCCATGGCCTTAGGTCATCATCTCATCCCTACCTCAGTTTTCAGGCTTCAGAACCGAGACCTTATCTCCAATCACTTCCCAGGGGTGAGTGTGATGCAGAAATCAGAACTCCTCCTTACCCATGGCAAGAACCCTGTGGTTGGCACGTTGTCCAACGTTCAGTGTAGGAGAAACCAGCATTCACCCTGAGGCCCCGCCCATTCTTGAGTGCGACGTGGGCATACACACGCATTGTGACCCTCAGCATGAGTCCTGTCCTCTAGTAAGTCCTCTCAGTTGCTGGACCATTAGATGTCATAATGGGCTTGACATGTCCCTAGGCCCCAATTTTTAACCAAATTTCTGATGGTCCAGTCGCCCCTCCCCAGGGCTCTACTCTGGAATCCCTCATTTGGTGGGACACCTGAGGATAAAAAAGAAAAAAAACAAGAATAAAAAAAAAACGGAATTCTTCCAGCCACAGAATGACCCTAAACTCTTTGGACGGGGCCAAACCACCAGAGAGTAAGACTCGTCCATTTCCCATGAAGACACCCAGAAATTCCACGACCATGAGTGACACGATATCCAGAGACAAAAACTTGAGCAGGAGCCTCACACTCGCCCTTCTTTCAAATCCTGAAGTGTTCTCCTCATGGTCTGTAGATCAGTCCTGCCATACCTATGACCCAAAACATAAGCCGAGTTTGTGTTTTCAGACAACTGTCCAAACAGCCCTGGCCTACACAACCTACAGGCTCAGGCCCCTGGAGCCAAATCTGAGGACTGTACTTGCCCTCTCCAACGGAATTGTGTGTGCCCATTCCAATGGCCACAACCCTTCTAATAGGATAAACCTCCAAAGTCCCTGATCCATCTCAATAGTGGTGGCTTCCCAGGAAAAACATGGGCAATCTGAGCCCAACTGAGCACCTACCTGCACTCAGACCCATAGACAGATGTCCCCAGAGGTATGAAGGAAAGAACAGGCCCCTAGGCACTAATCAGATCCATTGCTTTGGTTTCCAGGCATCTCTCCTCAGAGGCCTGGATTTCAAATGCAGCATATAGCTGTTTCTTGACTCACCCATCAGAAAACATCTCATCTACACATGGGAAACTTGCACGTTGGAGCTGTGTCAAAGACTCTGTTTAGGAGAACCCTTTAGGGCCCCAGTGCCACCGCTTCATTCCAAGGTCTCCATAGACACAAAAGCACGTTAGGACCCATCCCCAGGGGTGTCCATTTCAAGTCAGCATCCTCGGTTGCTCCCCACAGATCCAGGAGATCTAACCTGTCTTGTTGCTAGGAGACAATTGGAATGCGAGGTGGGCTACCCAGCCATCCATCCTTAGAACCCTGCTCAGAATCATTGGCCTGGAGCCAAACAACAGGTCTCAATTGTCCTGCAGAAGACTCTCTGCAGTTTGGAGCTTCTCACAACTCCCATCGTGGGAAAACCCCCATGGCCTCGTGATGCCCCCGCCCATTCATGAAGGGGCCATAAGGGACAGAAACTCCAACCTGAGCGATCGTCTGATCCTCGCCCTGACTTCAGATGCACGAGATCTCGATTCAGGTCTGTAGATTGTGCGTGCCATGGCCTCACCCAGAAACCTAAGCCTAGCTTGTGTTCTCAGACTTTTGTCGTCAGACTACTGGCCCACAAGCCCTCCAGTTTGGCAATCCAGAAGTACAATGCAGCACTCTGCCGGGTCTGCAGAAGAAAACATTGTCCTCTGGGGCTACCCAGTAATCCCAAATGAGGATCAACCTGCACCGACCTTGGCTGTACCCCAAATACATAGGCTGACCAGGGCACTAATGCCCTTTCTGACACAGCCTGAGCCTGGACCCCCTGGCCCCTCCCAGACAGCTGGCCGCACACTGAGCACATCGAGCCGCCATGGCCTTAGGTCGTCATCTCTTCCCAACCTCAGTTTTCAGGTTTCAGAACCTAGACCTTATCTCCAATCACTGCCCAGGGTTGAAGGTGATGCAGAAATCAGAACTCCTTCCCCATGGCAAGAAACCTTGTGGTTGGCATGTTGTCCAACGTTCAGTGTAGTTGAAACCAGTGTGGCCCATGAGGCCCCGCCCATGCTCACGGGCCACATTGGTCACAAACACACATTGTGACGCTCAGGCTGAGCCCAGTCCTCAAGTAAGGCCACTCAGTGGCTGGATGAAGAGATATCATATTGGGCTTGCCATGCCCCTAGGCCCCAATTTTTAACCATAGTTCGGGTTGTCCCTTCAGTCTTCCCCACGGCTTGGCTTTGGAATTCCTCTTTTGGTGGGACACCTGAGGTAACAAAACTGAAATGAGTCCTCCCATCCCACAGATTGACGAAAAGCAATTGGGAATCGGGCCAAATCCTCAGAGAGGAAGATTCGTCTATGGCCCATGAGGCGTCCCCGACATTCCACGGCCATCGCTGATACAAAATCCAGAGACAAAAGCCTGAGCAAGCGCCTCAGACTCGCACTTTCTTCATATCCTGAAGAGTTCTTCTCATGGTTTGTCGATCGGGCCTGACATACCTACGTCCCCAAACCTAAGCTGAGTTTGTGTTTTCAGACTTGTGTCCTCAAAGTCTTGGGCCACACACCCTCCAGGCTGGGCCCCTGGAGCCACACATTAGGACTGTGCCTACCAATCCATGGGAATTCTGCCCATTCCATGGTCCAAAATCGTACAAATTAGGAGAAATCTCCAAAGTCCCTGAGGCCATCCCAATAGTGTAGGTCGCCCGGAACAAACATGGGCTGTCTGACAGCAGCTGATAATCGACCTCCACTCATACCATAGATGGATGTCCCCAGAGAAGAAGATTGAACCAGACAGGACCCTAGGCCATAATAGGATCCATTGCTTTGGGTTACAGGCATGTGTCCTCAAAAGCCTGATTCCAATACTAGCATAGGGGTTTTGCTGAGGCACCCATCAGAACTCATCTCGTCTCCACAAGGAAACCTGTGCATGGGAGCCATGTCCAAAGCTTAGGAGAGTACTTCAGGGTCCCGGTGCCACCGCCCCATTCCAAGGCCCTCATGGACACAAAAACACATTAGGACCCATCCTCAGGAAAGTCCATTTCAACTCAGCCACCCCGGTTGCTCCCGCAGAGCCATCAGATCTAAACTGTCTTGTTGCTAGGAGACAATTGGAATGCGAGGCGGGCTTCCCAGGCATCCATCCGCGAACGGTGCTCTGGAGTCATTCCATATGGGATGTCCTGGAGCTGTCCAACAGGTCTCAATTGTCCCGCAGAAGGAATCCATGAAGGGGGCATGCCACAACTCCCAACGTGGGAAAACCTCAATGGCCTCGAGATTCCGCTCCCTTGATGAAGCGGCCGTCATGCTCAGAAACTCCAACCTGAGCCAACGTCTGATCCTCGCCCTGACTTCAGATGCATGAGATATTGGTTCAGATCTGCAGGGGGTACCTGCCGTGCCCTCGCCCTGAAACCCAAGTCTAGCTTGTCTTCTCAGACTTCGGTCCTCACACTCCTGGCCCCGAAGCCCTCAAGTTTGGCAATTCCGGACCCACAATGCAGCACTCTGCCTGCCCTCTAGAAAAAAAATTATTGCCTCATGAGCTGCCCAGGCACCTTAAATGAGGGTAAACCTACACAGCACTCGACTTTACCCAAATTATATAGTCTAACCTGGGCACTAATGCACTGTCGAACACAACCTGAGGCCGGACCTCCTGACCAACACCCAGAAAGCTGACCGCACACTGAGCACATAAAACCCGCCATGGCCTTAGGTCATCATCTCTTCCCTACCTCAGTTTTCAGGCTTCAGAACCGAGACCTTATCTCCAATCACTTCCCAGGGGTGAGTGTGATGCAGAAATCAGAACTCCTCCTTACCCATGGCAAGAACCCTGTGGTTGGCACGTTGTCCAACGTTCAGTGTAGGAGAAACCAGCATTCACCCTGAGGCCCCGCCCATTCTTGAGTGCGACGAGGGCATACACACGCATTGTGACCCTCAGCATGAGTCCTGTCCTCTAGTAAGTCCTCTCAGTTGCTGGACCATTAGATGTCATAATGGGCTTGACATGTCCCTAGGCCCCAATTTTTAACCAAATTTCTGATGGTCCAGTCGCCCCTCCCCAGGGCTCTACTCTGGAATCCCTCATTTGGTGGGACACATGAGGATAAAAAAGAAAAAAACAAGAATAAAAAAAAAACGGATTTCTACCCGCCCACAGAATGACCCCAAACTCTTTGGACGGGGCCAAACCACCAGAGAGTAAGACTCGTCCATTTCCCATGAAGTCACCCAGAAATTCCACGACCATGAGTGACACGATATCCAGAGACAAAAACTTGAGCAGGAGCCTCACACTCGCCCTTCTTTCAAATCCCGAAGAGTTCTCCTCATGGTCTGTAGATCAGTCCTGCCATACCTATGACCCGAAACATAAGCCGAGTTTGTGTTTTCAGACAACTGTCCAAACAGCCCTGGCCTACACAACCTACAGGCTCAGGCCCCTGGAGCCATACCTGAGGACTGTACTTGCCCTCTCCAAGGGAATTGTGTGTGCCCATTCCAATGGCCACTACCCTTCTAATAGGATAAACCTCCAAAGTCCCTGATCCATCTCAATAGTGGTGGCTTCCCAGGAACAACAGGGGCAATCTGAGCCCAACTGAGCACCTACCTGCACTCAGACCCATAGACAGATGTCCCCAGAGGTATGAAGGAAAGAACAGGCCCCTAGGCACTAATCAGATCCATTGCTTTGGTTTCCAGGCATCTCTCCTCAGAGGCCTGGATTTCAAAAGCAGCATATAGCTGTTTCTTGACTCACCCATCAGAAAACATCTCATCTACACATGGGAAACTTGCACGTTGGAGCTGTGTCAAAGCCTCTGTTTAGGAGAACCCTTTAGGGCCCCAGTGCCACCGCTTCATTCCAAGGTCTCCATAGACACAAAAGCACGTTAGGACCCATCCCCAGGGGTGTCCATTTCAACTCAGCGTCCTCGGTTGCTCCCCACAGATCCAGGAGATCTAACCTGTCTTGTTGCTAGGAGACAATTGGAATGCGAGGTGGGCTACCCAGCCATCCATCCTTAGAACCCTGCTCAGAATCATTGGCCTGGGGCCAAACAACAGGTCTCAATTGTCCTGCAGAAGACTCTCTGCAGTTTGGAGCTTCTCACAACTCCCATCGTGGGAAAAGCCCCATGGCCTCGTGATGCCCCCGCCCATTCATGAAGGGGCCATCAGGGACAGAAACTCCAACCTGAGCGATCGTCTGATCCTCGCCCTGACGTCAGATGCACGAGATCTCGATTCAGGTCTGTAGATTGTGCGTACCATGGCCTCACCCAGAAACCTAAGCCTAGCTTGTGTTCTCAGACTTTTGTCGTCAGACTACTGGCCCACAAGCCCTCCAGTTTGGCAATCCAGAACTACAATGCAGCACTCTGTCGGCCCTCCAGAAGAAAAACATTGTCCTCTGGTGCTACCCAGTAATCCCAAATGAGGATCAACCTGCACCGACCTTGGCTGTACCCCAAATACATAGGCTGACCAGGGCACTAATGCCCTTTCTGACACAGCCTGAGCCTGGACCCCCTGGCCCCTCCCAGACAGCTGGCCGCACACTGAGCACATCGAGCCGCCATGGCCTTAGGTCGTCATCTCTTCCCAACATCAGTTTTCAGGTTTCAGAACCTAGACCTTATCTCCAATCACTGCCCAGGGTTGAAGGTGATGCAGAAATCAGAACTCCTTCCCCATGGCAAGAAACCTTGTGGTTGGCATGTTGTCCAACGTTCAGTGTAGTTGAAACCAGTGTGGCCCATGAGGCCCCGCCCATGCTCGCGGGCCACATTGGTCACAAACACACATTGTGACGCTCAGGCTGAGCCCAGTCCTCAAGTAAGGCCACTCAGTGGCTGGATGAAGAGATATCATATTGGGCTTGCCATGCCCCTAGGCCCCAATTTTTAACCATAGTTCGGGTTGTCCCTTCAGTCTTCCCCACGGCTTGGCTTTGGAATTCCTCTTTTGGTGGGACACCTGAGGTAACAAAACTGAAATGAGTCCTCCCATCCCACAGATTGACGAAAAGCAATTGGGAATCGGGCCAAATCCTCAGAGAGGAAGATTCGTCTATGGCCCATGAGGCGTCCCCGACATTCCACGGCCATCGCTGATACAAAATCCAGAGACAAAAGCCTGAGCAAGCGCCTCAGACTCGCACTTTCTTCATATCCTGAAGAGTTCTTCTCATGGTTTGTCGATCGGGCCTGACATACCTACGTCCCCAAACCTAAGCTGAGTTTGTGTTTTCAGACTTCTGTCCTCAAAGTCTTGGGCCACACACCCTCCAGGCTGGGCCCCTGGAGCCACACATTAGGACTGTGCCTACCAATCCATGGGAATTCTGCCCATTCCATGTCCAAAATCGTACAAATTAGGAGAAATCTCCAAAGTCCCTGAGGCCATCCCAATAGTGTAGGTCGCCCGGAACAAACATGGGCTGTCTGACAGCAGCTGATAATCGACCTCCACTCATACCATAGATGGATGTCCCCAGAGAAGAAGATTGAACCAGACAGGACCCTAGGCCATAATAGGATCCATTGCTTTGGGTTACAGGCATGTGTCCTCAAAAGCCTGATTCCAATACGAGCATAGGGGTTTTGCTGAGGCACCCATCAGAACTCATCTCGTCTCCACAAGGAAACCTGTGCATGGGAGCCATGTCCAAAGCTTAGGAGAGTACTTCAGGGTCCCGGTGCCACCGCCCCATTCCAAGGCCCTCATGGACACAAAAACACATTAGGACCCATCCTCAGGAAAGTCCATTTCAACTCAGCCACCCCGGTTGCTCCCGCAGAGCCATCAGATCTAAACTGTCTTGTTGCTAGGAGACAATTGGAATGCGAGGCGGGCTTCCCAGGCATCCATCCGCGAACGGTGCTCTGGAGTCATTCCATATGGGATGTCCTGGAGCTGTCCAACAGGTCTCAATTGTCCCGCAGAAGGAATCCATGAAGGGGGCATCCCACAACTCCCAACGTGGGAAAACCTCAATGGCCTCGAGATTCCGCTCCCTTGATGAAGCGGCCGTCATGCTCAGAAACTCCAACCTGAGCCAACGTCTGATCCTCGCCCTGACTTCAGATGCATGAGATATTGGTTCAGATCTGCAGGGGGTACCTGCCGTGCCCTCGCCCTGAAACCCAAGTCTAGCTTGTCTTCTCAGACTTCCGTCCTCACACTCCTGGCCCCGAAGCCCTCAAGTTTGGCAATTCCGGACCCACAATGCAGCACTCTGCCTGCCCTCTAGAAAAAAAAATTATTGCCTCATGAGCTGCCCAGGCACCTTAAATGAGGGTAAACCTACACAGCACTCGACTTTACCCAAATTATATAGTCTAACCTGGGCACTAATGCACTGTCGAACACAACCTGAGGCCGGACCTCCTGACCAACACCCAGAAAGCTGACCGCACACTGAGCACATAAAACCCGCCATGGCCTTAGGTCATCATCTCTTCCCTACCTCAGTTTTCAGGCTTCAGAACTTAGACCTTATCTCCAATCACTTCCCAGGGGTGAGTGTGATGCAGAAATCAGAACTCCTCCTTACCCATGGCAAGAACCCTGTGGTTGGCACGTTGTCCAACGTTCAGTGTAGGATAAACCAGCATTCACCCTGAGGCCCCGCCCATTCTTGAGTGCGACGAGGGCATACACACGCATTGTGACCCTCAGCATGAGTCCTGTCCTCTAGTAAGTCCTCTCAGTTTCTGGACCATTAGATGTCATAATGGGCTTGACATGTCCCTAGGCCCCAATTTTTAACCAAATTTCTGATGGTCCAGTCGCCCCTCCCCAGGGCTCTAACTGGAATCCCTCATTTGGTGGGACACCTGAGGATAAAAAAGAAAAAAACAAGAATAAAAAAAAAAACGGACTTCTTCCCGCCCACAGAATGACCCCAAACTCTTTGGACGGGGCCAAACCACCAGAGAGTAAGACTCGTCCATTTCCCATGAAGTCACCCAGAAATTCCACGACCATGAGTGACACGATATCCAGAGACAAAAACTTAAGCAGGAGCCTCACACTCGCCCTTCTTTCAAATCCCGAAGAGTTCTCCTCATGGTCTGTAGATCAGTCCTGCCATACCTATGACCCGAAACATAAGCCGAGTTTGTGTTTTCAGACAACTGTCCAAACAGCCCTGGCCTACACAACCTACAGGCTCAGGCCCCTGGAGCCATACCTGAGGACTGTACTTGCCCTCTCCAAGGGAATTGTGTGTGCCCATTCCAATGGCCACTACCCTTCTAATAGGATAAACCTCCAAAGTCCCTGATCCATCTCAATAGTGGTGGCTTCCCAGGAACAACAGGGGCAATCTGAGCCCAACTGAGCACCTACCTGCACTCAGACCCATAGACAGATGTCCCCAGAGGTATGAAGGAAAGAACAGGCCCCTAGGCACTAATCAGATCCATTGCTTTGGTTTCCAGGCATCTCTCCTCAGAGGCCTGGATTTCAAAAGCAGCATATAGCTGTTTCTTGACTCACCCATCAGAAAACATCTCATCTACACATGGGAAACTTGCACGTTGGAGCTGTGTCAAAGCCTCTGTTTAGGAGATCCCTTTAGGGCCCCAGTGCCACCGCTTCATTCCAAGGTCTCCATAGACACAAAAGCACGTTAGGACCCATCCCCAGGGGTGTCCATTTCAACTCAGCGTCCTCGGTTGCTCCCCACAGATCCAGGAGATCTAACCTGTCTTGTTGCTAGGAGACAATTGGAATGCGAGGTGGGCTACCCCGCCATCCATCCTTAGAACCCTGCTCAGAATCATTGGCCTGGAGCCAAACAACAGGTCTCAATTGTCCTGCAGAAGACTCTCTGCAGTTTGGAGCTTCTCACAACTCCCATCGTGGGAAAACACCCATGGCCTCTTGATGCCCCTGCCCATTCATGAAGGGGCCATCAGGGACAGAAACTCCAACCTGAGCGATCGTCTGATCCTCGCCCTGACTTCAGATGCACGAGATCTCGATTCAGGTCTGTAGATTGTGCGTGCCATGGCCTCACCCAGAAACCTAAGCCTAGCTTGTGTTCTCAGACATTTGTCGTCAGACTACTGGCCCACAAGCCCTCCAGTTTGGCAATCCAGAACTACAATGCAGCACTCTGCCGGCCCTCCAGAAGAAAAACATTGTCCTCTGGTGCTACCCAGTAATCCCAAATGAGGATCAACCTGCACCGACCTTGGCTGTACCCCAAATACATAGGCTGACCAGGGCACTAATGCCCTTTCTGACACAGCCTGAGCCTGGACCCCCTGGCCCCTCCCAGACAGCTGGCCGCACACTGAGCACATCGAGCCGCCATGGCCTTAGGTCGTCATCTCTTCCCAACATCAGTTTTCAGGTTTCAGAACCTAGACCTTATCTCCAATCACTGCCCAGGGTTGAAGGTGATGCAGAAATCAGAACTCCTTCCCCATGGCAAGAAACCTTGTGGTTGGCATGTTGTCCAACGTTCAGTGTAGTTGAAACCAGTGTGGCCCATGAGGCCCCGCCCATGCTCGCGGGCCACATTGGTCACAAACACACATTGTGATTCTCAGGCTGAGCCCAGTCCTCAAGTAAGGCCACTCAGTGGCTGGATGAAGAGATATCATATTGGGCTTGCCATGCCCCTAGGCCCCAATTTTTAACCATAGTTCGGGTTGTCCCTTCAGTCTTCCCCACGGCTTGGCTTTGGAATTCCTCTTTTGGTGGGACACCTGAGGTAACAAAACTGAAATGAGTCCTCCCATCCCACAGATTGACGAAAAGCAATTGGGAATCGGGCCAAATCCTCAGAGAGGAAGATTCGTCTATGGCCCATGAGGCGTCCCCGACATTCCACGGCCATCGCTGATACAAAATCCAGAGACAAAAGCCTGAGCAAGAGCCTCAGACTCACACATTCTTCATATCCTGAAGAGTTCTTCTCATGGTTTGTAGATCGGGCCTGCCATACCTACGTCCCCAAACCTAAGCTGAGTTTGTGTTTTCAGACTTCTGTCCTCAAAGTCTTGGGCCACACACCCTCCAGGCTGGGCCCCTGGAGCCACACATTAGGACTGTGCCTACCAATCCATGGGAATTCTGCCCATTCCATGGTCCAAAATCGTACAAATTAGGAGAAATCTCCAAAGTCCCTGAGGCCATCCCAATAGTGTAGGTCGCCCGGAACCAACAAGGGCTGTCTGACACCAGCTGATAATCGACCTCCACTCATACAATAGATGGATGTCCCCCGAGAAGAAGATTGAACCAGACAGGACCCTAGGCCATAATAGGATCCATTGCTTTGGGTTACAGGCATGTGTCCTCAAAAGCCTGATTCCAATACGAGCATAGGGGTTTTGCTGAGGCACCCATCAGAACTCATCTCGTCTCCACAAGGAAAGCTGTGCATGGGAGCCATGTCCAAAGCTTAGGAGAGTACTTCAGGGTCCCGGTGCCACCGCCCCATTCCAAGGCCCTCATGGACACAAAAACACATTAGGATCCATCCTCACGAAAGTCCATTTCAAATCAGCCACCCCGGTTGCTCCCGCAGAGCCATCAGATCTAAACTGTCTTGTTGCTAGGAGACAATTGGAATGCGAGGCGGGCTTCCCAGGCATCCATCCGCGAACGGTGCTCTGGAGTCATTCCATATGGGATGTCCTGGAGCTGTCCAACAGGTCTCAATTGTCCCGCAGAAGGAATCCATGAAGGGGGCATCCCACAACTCCCAA
This sequence comes from Mustela nivalis, assembly GCF_964662115.1. NCBI lineage: Eukaryota > Metazoa > Chordata > Mammalia > Carnivora > Mustelidae > Mustela > Mustela nivalis. The sequence goes on from NW_028136530.1 coordinate 1,382,497, forward strand.
CGTGGGAAAACCTCAATGGCCTCGAGATTCCGCTCCCTTCATGAAGCGGCCGTCATGCTCAGAAACTCCAACCTGAGCCAACGTCTGATCCTCGCCCTGACTTCAGATGCATGAGATATTGGTTCAGATCTGCAGGGGGTACCTGCCGTGCCCTCGCCCTGAAACCCAAGTCTAGCTTGTCTTCTCAGACTTCCGTCCTCACACTCCTGGCCCCGAAGCCCTCAAGTTTGGCAATTCCGGACCCACAATGCAGCACTCTGCCTGCCCTCTAGAAAAAAAATTATTGCCTCATGAGCTGCCCAGGCACCTTAAATGAGGGTAAACCTACACAGCACTCGACTTTACCCAAATTATATAGTCTAACCTGGGCACTAATGCACTGTCGAACACAACCTGAGGCCGGACCTCCTGACCAACCCCCAGAAAGCTGACCGCACACTGAGCACATAAAACCCGCCATGGCCTTAGGTCATCATCTCATCCCTACCTCAGTTTTCAGGCTTCAGAACCGAGACCTTATCTCCAATCACTTCCCAGGGGTGAGTGTGATGCAGAAATCAGAACTCCTCCTTACCCATGGCAAGAACCCTGTGGTTGGCACGTTGTCCAACGTTCAGTGTAGGAGAAACCAGCATTCACCCTGAGGCCCCGCCCATTCTTGAGTGCGACGTGGGCATACACACGCATTGTGACCCTCAGCATGAGTCCTGTCCTCTAGTAAGTCCTCTCAGTTTCTGGACCATTAGATGTCATAATGGGCTTGACATGTCCCTAGGCCCCAATTTTTAACCAAATTTCTGATGGTCCAGTCGCCCCTCCCCAGGGCTCTACTCTGGAATCCCTCATTTGGTGGGACACCTGAGGATAAAAAAGAAAAAAAACAAGAATAAAAAAAAAACGGAATTCTTCCAGCCCACAGAATGACCCCAAACTCTTTGGACGGGGCCAAACCACCAGAGAGTAAGACTCGTCCATTTCCCATGAAGACACCCAGAAATTCCACGACCATGAGTGACACGATATCCAGAGACAAAAACTTGAGCAGGAGCCTCACACTCGCCCTTCTTTCAAATCCCGAAGTGTTCTCCTCATGGTCTGTAGATCAGTCCTGCCATACCTATGACCCGAAACATAAGCCGAGTTTGTGTTTTCAGACAACTGTCCAAACAGCCCTGGCCTACACAACCTACAGGCTCAGGCCCCTGGAGCCAAATCTGAGGACTGTACTTGCCCTCTCCAACGGAATTATGTGTGCCCATTCCAATGGCCACAACCCTTCTAATAGGATAAACCTCCAAAGTCCCTGATCCATCTCAATAGTGGTGGCTTCCCAGGAACAACAGGGGCAATCTGAGCCCAACTGAGCACCTACCTGCCCTCAGACCCATAGACAGATGTCCCCAGAGGTATGAAGGAAAGAACAGGCCCCTAGGCACTAATCAGATCCATTGCTTTGGTTTCCAGGCATCTCTCCTCAGAGGCCTGGATTTCAAATGCAGCATATAGCTGTTTCTTGACTCACCCATCAGAAAACATCTCATCTACACATGGGAAACTTGCACGTTGGAGCTGTGTCAAAGCCTCTGTTTAGGAGAACCCTTTAGGGCCCCAGTGCCACCGCTTCATACCAAGGTCTCCATAGACACAAAAGCACGTTAGGACCCATCCCCAGGGGTGTCCATTTCAACTCAGCGTCCTCGGTTGCTCCCCACAGATCCAGGAGATCTAACCTGTCTTGTTGCTAGGAGACAATTGGAATGCGAGGTGGGCTACCCAGCCATCCATCCTTAGAACCCTGCTCAGAATCATTGGCCTGGAGCCAAACAACAGGTCTCAATTGTCCTGCAGAAGACTCTCTGCAGTTTGGAGCTTCTCACAACTCCCATCGTGGGAAAACCCCCATGGCCTCGTGATGCCCCCGCCCATTCATGAAGGGGCCATAAGGGACAGAAACTCCAACCTGAGCGATCGTCTGATCCTCGCCCTGACTTCAGATGCACGAGATCTCGATTCAGGTCTGTAGATTGTGCGTGCCATGGCCTCACCCAGAAACCTAAGCCTAGCTTGTGTTCTCAGACTTTTGTCGTCAGACTACTGGCCCACAAGCCCTCCAGTTTGGCAATCCAGAACTACAATGCAGCACTCTGCCGGCCCTCCAGAAGAAAAACATTGTCCTCTGGTGCTACCCAGTAATCCCAAATGAGGATCAACCTGCACCGACCTTGGCTGTACCCCAAATACATAGGCTGACCAGGGCACTAATGCCCTTTCTGACACAGCCTGAGCCTGGACCCCCTGGCCCCTCCCAGACAGCTGGCCGCACACTGAGCACATCGAGCCGCCATGGCCTTAGGTCGTCATCTCTTCCCAACATCAGTTTTCAGGTTTCAGAACCTAGACCTTATCTCCAATCACTGCCCAGGGTTGAAGGTGATGCAGAAATCAGAACTCCTTCCCCATGGCAAGAAACCTTGTGGTTGGCATGTTGTCCAACGTTCAGTGTAGTTGAAACCAGTGTGGCCCATGAGGCCCCGCCCATGCTCACGGGCCACATTGGTCACAAACACACATTGTGACGCTCAGGCTGAGCCCAGTCCTCAAGTAAGGCCACTCAGTGGCTGGATGAAGAGATATCATATTGGGCTTGCCATGCCCCTAGGCCCCAATTTTTAACCATAGTTCGGGTTGTCCCTTCAGTCTTCCCCACGGCTTGGCTTTGGAATTCCTCTTTTGGTGGGACACCTGAGGTAACAAAACTGAAATGAGTCCTCCCATCCCACAGATTGACGAAAAGCAATTGGGAAACGGGCAAAATCCTCAGAGAGGAAGATTCGTCTATGGCCCATGAGGCGTCCCCGATATTCCACGGCCATCGCTGATACAAAATCCAGAGACAAAAGCCTGAGCAAGAGCCTCAGACTCACACATTCTTCATATCCTGAAGAGTTCTTCTCATGGTTTGTAGATCCGGCCTGCCATACCTACGTCCCCAAACCTAAGCTGAGTTTGTGTTTTCAGACTTCTGTCCTCAAAGTCTTGGGCCACACACCCTCCAGGCTGGGCCCCTGGAGCCACACATTAGGACTGTGCCTACCAATCCATGGGAATTCTGCCCATTCCATGGTCCAAAATCATACAAATTAGGAGAAACCTCCAAAGTCCCTGAGGCCATCCCAATAGTGTAGGTCGACCGGAACCAACATGGGCTGTCTGACACCAGCTGATAATCGACCTCCACTCATACCATAGATGGATGTCCCCAGAGAAGAAGATTGAACCAGACAGGACCCTAGGCCATAATAGGATCCATTGCTTTGGGTTACAGGCATGTGTCCTCAAAAGCCTGATTCCAATACGAGCATAGGGGTTTTGCTGAGGCACCCATCAGAACTCATCTCGTCTCCACAAGGAAACCTGTGCATGGGAGCCATGTCCAAAGCTTAGGAGAGTACTTCAGGGTCCCGGTGCCACCGCCCCATTTCAAGGCCCTCATGGACACAAAAACACATTAGGATCCATCCTCACGAAAGTCCATTTCAAATCAGCCACCCCGGTTGCTCCCGCAGAGCCATCAGATCTAAACTGTCTTGTTGCTAGGAGACAATTGGAATGCGAGGCGGGCTTCCCAGGCATCCATCCGCGAACGGTGCTCTGGAGTCATTCCATATGGGATGTCCTGGAGCTGTCCAACAGGTCTCAATTGTCCCGCAGAAGAAATCCATGAAGGGGGCATCCCACAACTCCCAACGTGGGAAAACCTCAATGGCCTCGAGATTCCGCTCCCTTGATGAAGCGGCCGTCATGCTCAGAAACTCCAACCTGAGCCAATGTCTGATCCTCGCCCTGACTTCAGATGCATGAGATATTGGTTCAGATCTGCAGGGGGTACCTGCCGTGCCCTCGCCCTGAAACCCAAGTCTAGCTTGTCTTCTCAGACTTCCGTCCTCACACTCCTGGCCCCGAAGCCCTCAGTTTGGCAATTCCGGACCCACAATGCAGCACTCTGCCTGCCCTCTAGAAAAAAAATTATTGCCTCATGAGCTGCCCAGGCACCTTAAATGAGGGTAAACCTACACAGCACTCGACTTTACCCAAATTATATAGTCTAACCTGGGCACTAATGCACTGTCGAACACAACCTGAGCCCGGACCTCCTGACCAACACCCAGAAAGCTGACCGCACACTGAGCACATAAAACCCGCCATGGCCTTAGGTCATCATCTCATCCCTACCTCAGTTTTCAGGCTTCAGAACCGAGACCTTATCTCCAATCACTTCCCAGGGGTGAGTGTGATGCAGAAATCAGAACTCCTCCTTACCCATGGCAAGAACCCTGTGGTTGGCACGTTGTCCAACGTTCAGTGTAGGAGAAACAAGCATTCACCCTGAGGCCCCGCCCATTCTTGAGTGCGACGTGGGCATACACACGCATTGTGACCCTCAGCATGAGTCCTGTCCTCTAGTAAGTCCTCTCAGTTTCTGGACCATTAGATGTCATAATGGGCTTGACATGTCCCTAGGCCCCAATTTTTAACCAAATTTCTGATGGTCCAGTCGCCCCTCCCCAGGGCTCTACTCTGGAATCCCTCATTTGGTGGGACACCTGAGGATAAAAAAGAAAAAAAACAAGAATAAAAAAAAAACGGACTTCTTCCAGCCCACAGAATGACCCCAAACTCTTTGGACGGGGCCAAACCACCAGAGAGTAAGACTCGTCCATTTCCCATGAAGACACCCAGAAATTCCACGACCATGAGTGACACGATATCCAGAGACAAAAACTTGAGCAGGAGCCTCACACTCGCCCTTCTTTCAAATCCCGAAGTGTTCTCCTCATGGTCTGTAGATCAGTCCTGCCATACCTATGACCCGAAACATAAGCCGAGTTTGTGTTTTCAGACAACTGTCCAAACAGCCCTGGCCTACACAACCTACAGGCTCAGTCCCCTGGAGCCAAATCTGAGGACTGTACTTGCCCTCTCCAACGGAATTGTGTGTGCCCATTCCAATGGCCACAACCCTTCTAATAGGATAAACCTCCAAAGTCCCTGATCCATCTCAATAGTGGTGGCTTCCCAGGAAAAACATGGGCAATCTGAGCCCAACTGAGCACCTACCTGCACTCAGACCCATAGACAGATGTCCCCAGAGGTATGAAGGAAAGAACAGGCCCCTAGGCACTAATCAGATCCATTGCTTTGGTTTCCAGGCATCTCTCCTCAGAGGCCTGGATTTCAAAAGCAGCATATAGCTGTTTCTTGACTCACCCATCAGAAAACATCTCATCTACACATGGGAAACTTGCACGTTGGAGCTGTGTCAAAGCCTCTGTTTAGGAGAACCCTTTAGGGCCCCAGTGCCACCGCTTCATTCCAAGGTCTCCATAGACACAAAAGCACGTTAGGACCCATCCCCAGGGGTGTCCATTTCAACTCAGCGTCCTCGGTTGCTCCCCACAGATCCAGGAGATCTAACCTGTCTTGTTGCTCGGAGACAATTGGAATGCGAGGTGGGCTACCCAGCCATCCATCCTTAGAACCCTGCTCAGAATCATTGGCCTGGAGCCAAACAACAGGTCTCAATTGTCCTGCAGAAGACTCTCTGCAGTTTGGAGCTTCTCACAACTCCCATCGTGGGAAAACACCCATGGCCTCTTGATGCCCCCGCCCATTCATGAAGGGGCCATCAGGGACAGAAACTCCAACCTGAGCGATCGTCTGATCCTCGCCCTGACTTCAGATGCACGAGATCTCGATTCAGGTCTGTAGATTGTGCGTGCCATGGCCTCACCCAGAAACCTAAGCCTAGCTTGTGTTCTCAGACTTTTGTCGTCAGACTACTGGCCCACAAGCCCTCCAGTTTGGCAATCCAGAACTACAATGCAGCACTCTGCCGGCCCTCCAGAAGAAAAACATTGTCCTCTGGTGCTACCCAGTAATCCCAAATGAGGATCAACCTGCACCGACCTTGGCTGTACCCCAAATACATAGGCTGACCAGGGCACTAATGCCCTTTCTGACACAGCCTGAGCCTGGACCCCCTGGCCCCTCCCAGACAGCTGGCCGCACACTGAGCACATCGAGCCGCCATGGCCTTAGGTCGTCATCTCTTCCCAACATCAGTTTTCAGGTTTCAGAACCTAGACCTTATCTCCAATCACTGCCCAGGGTTGAAGGTGATGCAGAAATCAGAACTCCTTCCCCATGGCAAGAAACCTTGTGGTTGGCATGTTGTCCAACGTTCAGTGTAGTTGAAACCAGTGTGGCCCATGAGGCCCCGCCCATGCTCGCGGGCCACATTGGTCACAAACACACATTGTGACGCTCAGGCTGAGCCCAGTCCTCAAGTAAGGCCACTCAGTGGCTGGATGAAGAGATATCATATTGGGCTTGCCATGCCCCTAGGCCCCAATTTTTAACCATAGTTCGGGTTGTCCCTTCAGTCTTCCCCACGGCTTGGCTTTGGAATTCCTCTTTTGGTGGGACACCTGAGGTAACAAAACTGAAATGAGTCCTCCCATCCCACAGATTGACGAAAAGCAATTGGGAATCGGGCCAAATCCTCAGAGAGGAAGATTCGTCTATGGCCCATGAGGCGTCCCCGACATTCCACGGCCATCGCTGATACAAAATCCAGAGACAAAAGCCTGAGCAAGCGCCTCAGACTCGCACTTTCTTCATATCCTGAAGAGTTCTTCTCATGGTTTGTCGATCGGGCCTGACATACCTACGTCCCCAAACCTAAGCTGAGTTTGTGTTTTCAGACTTCTGTCCTCAAAGTCTTGGGCCACACACCCTCCAGGCTGGGCCCCTGGAGCCACACATTAGGACTGTGCCTACCAATCCATGGGAATTCTGCCCATTCCATGTCCAAAATCGTACAAATTAGGAGAAATCTCCAAAGTCCCTGAGGCCATCCCAATAGTGTAGGTCGCCCGGAACAAACATGGGCTGTCTGACAGCAGCTGATAATCGACCTCCACTCATACCATAGATGGATGTCCCCAGAGAAGAAGATTGAACCAGACAGGACCCTAGGCCATAATAGGATCCATTGCTTTGGGTTACAGGCATGTGTCCTCAAAAGCCTGATTCCAATACGAGCATAGGGGTTTTGCTGAGGCACCCATCAGAACTCATCTCGTCTCCACAAGGAAACCTGTGCATGGGAGCCATGTCCAAAGCTTAGGAGAGTACTTCAGGGTCCCGGTGCCACCGCCCCATTCCAAGGCCCTCATGGACACAAAAACACATTAGGACCCATCCTCAGGAAAGTCCATTTCAACTCAGCCACCCCGGTTGCTCCCGCAGAGCCATCAGATCTAAACTGTCTTGTTGCTAGGAGACAATTGGAATGCGAGGCGGGCTTCCCAGGCATCCATCCGCGAACGGTGCTCTGGAGTCATTCCATATGGGATGTCCTGGAGCTGTCCAACAGGTCTCAATTGTCCCGCAGAAGGAATCCATGAAGGGGGCATCCCACAACTCCCAACGTGGGAAAACCTCAATGGCCTCGAGATTCCGCTCCCTTGATGAAGCGGCCGTCATGCTCAGAAACTCCAACCTGAGCCAACGTCTGATCCTCGCCCTGACTTCAGATGCATGAGATATTGGTTCAGATCTGCAGGGGGTACCTGCCGTGCCCTCGCCCTGAAACCCAAGTCTAGCTTGTCTTCTCAGACTTCCGTCCTCACACTCCTGGCCCCGAAGCCCTCAAGTTTGGCAATTCCGGACCCACAATGCAGCACTCTGCCTGCCCTCTAGAAAAAAAAATTATTGCCTCATGAGCTGCCCAGGCACCTTAAATGAGGGTAAACCTACACAGCACTCGACTTTACCCAAATTATATAGTCTAACCTGGGCACTAATGCACTGTCGAACACAACCTGAGGCCGGACCTCCTGACCAACACCCAGAAAGCTGACCGCACACTGAGCACATAAAACCCGCCATGGCCTTAGGTCATCATCTCTTCCGTACCTCAGTTTTCAGGCTTCAGAACTTAGACCTTATCTCCAATCACTTCCCAGGGGTGAGTGTGATGCAGAAATCAGAACTCCTCCTTACCCATGGCAAGAACCCTGTGGTTGGCACGTTGTCCAACGTTCAGTGTAGGATAAACCAGCATTCACCCTGAGGCCCCGCCCATTCTTGAGTGCGACGAGGGCATACACACGCATTGTGACCCTCAGCATGAGTCCTGTCCTCTAGTAAGTCCTCTCAGTTTCTGGACCATTAGATGTCATAATGGGCTTGACATGTCCCTAGGCCCCAATTTTTAACCAAATTTCTGATGGTCCAGTCGCCCCTCCCCAGGGCTCTAACTGGAATCCCTCATTTGGTGGGACACCTGAGGATAAAAAAGAAAAAAACAAGAATAAAAAAAAAACGGACTTCTTTCCGCCCACAGAATGACCCCAAACTCTTTGGACGGGGCCAAACCACCAGAGAGTAAGACTCGTCCATTTCCCATGAAGTCACCCAGAAATTCCACGACCATGAGTGACACGATATCCAGAGACAAAAACTTGAGCAGGAGCCTCACACTCGCCCTTCTTTCAAATCCCGAAGAGTTCTCCTCATGGTCTGTAGATCAGTCCTGCCATACCTATGACCCGAAACATAAGCCGAGTTTGTGTTTTCAGACAACTGTCCAAACAGCCCTGGCCTACACAACCTACAGGCTCAGGCCCCTGGAGCCATACCTGAGGACTGTACTTGCCCTCTCCAAGGGAATTGTGTGTGCCCATTCCAATGGCCACTACCCTTCTAATAGGATAAACCTCCAAAGTCCCTGATCCATCTCAATAGTGGTGGCTTCCCAGGAACAACAGGGGCAATCTGAGCCCAACTGAGCACCTACCTGCACTCAGACCCATAGACAGATGTCCCCAGAGGTATGAAGGAAAGAACAGGCCCCTAGGCACTAATCAGATCCATTGCTTTGGTTTCCAGGCATCTCTCCTCAGAGGCCTGGATTTCAAAAGCAGCATATAGCTGTTTCTTGACTCACCCATCAGAAAACATCTCATCTACACATGGGAAACTTGCAGGTTGGAGCTGTGTCAAAGCCTCTGTTTAGGAGATCCCTTTAGGGCCCCAGTGCCACCGCTTCATTCCAAGGTCTCCATAGACACAAAAGCACGTTAGGACCCATCCCCAGGGGTGTCCATTTCAACTCAGCGTCCTCGGTTGCTCCCCACAGATCCAGGAGATCTAACCTGTCTTGTTGCTAGGAGACAATTGGAATGCGAGGTGGGCTACCCAGCCATCCATCCTTAGAACCCTGCTCAGAATCATTGGCCTGGAGCCAAACAACAGGTCGCAATTGTCCTGCAGAAGACTCTCTGCAGTTTGGAGCTTCTCACAACTCCCATCGTGGGAAAACCCCCATGGCCTCGTGATGCCCCCGCCCATTCATGAAGGGGCCATCAGGGACAGAAACTCCAACCTGAGCGATCGTCTGATCCTCGCCATGACTTCAGATGCACGAGATCTCGATTCAGGTCTGTAGATTGTGCGTGCCATGGCCTCACCCAGAAACCTAAGCCTAGCTTGTGTTCTCAGACTTTTGTCGTCAGACTACTGGCCCACAAGCCCTCCAGTTTGGCAATCCAGAACTACAATGCAGCACTCTGCCGGCCCTCCAGAAGAAAAACATTGTCCTCTGGTGCTACCCAGTAATCCCAAATGAGGATCAACCTGCACCGACCTTGGCTGTACCCCAAATACATAGGCTGACCAGGGCACTAATGCCCTTTCTGACACAGCCTGAGCCTGGACCCCCTGGCCCCTCCCAGACAGCTGGCCGCACACTGAGCACATCGAGCCGCCATGGCCTTAGGTCGTCATCTCTTCCCAACATCAGTTTTCAGGTTTCAGAACCTAGACCTTATCTCCAATCACTGCCCAGGGTTGAAGGTGATGCAGAAATCAGAACTCCTTCCCCATGGCAAGAAACCTTGTGGTTGGCATGTTGTCCAACGTTCAGTGTAGTTGAAACCAGTGTGGCCCATGAGGCCCCGCCCATGCTCGCGGGCCACATTGGTCACAAACACACTTTGTGACGCTCAGGCTGAGCCCAGTCCTCAAGTAAGGCCACTCAGTGGCTGGATGAAGAGATATCATATTGGGCTTGCCATGCCCCTAGGCCCCAATTTTTAACCATAGTTCGGGTTGTCCCTTCAGTCTTCCCCACGGCTTGGCTTTGGAATTCCTCTTTTGGTGGGACACCTGAGGTAACAAAACTGAAATGAGTCCTCCCATCCCACAGATTGACGAAAAGCAATTGGGAATCGGGCCAAATCCTCAGAGAGGAAGATTCGTCTATGGCCCATGAGGCCTCCCCGACATTCCACGGCCATCGCTGATACAAAATCCAGAGACAAAAGCCTGAGCAAGAGCCTCAGACTCACACATTCTTCATATCCTGAAGAGTTCTTCTCATGGTTTGTAGATCGGGCCTGCCATACCTACGTCCCCAAACCTAAGCTGAGTTTGTGTTTTCAGACTTCTGTCCTCAAAGTCTTGGGCCACACACCCTCCAGGCTGGGCCCCTGGAGCCACACATTAGGACTGTGCCTACCAATCCATGGGAATTCTGCCCATTCCATGGTCCAAAATCGTACAAATTAGGAGAAATCTCCAAAGTCCCTGAGGCCATCCCAATAGTGTAGGTCGCCCGGAACCAACAAGGGCTGTCTGACACCAGCTGATAATCGACCTCCACTCATACCATAGATGGATGTCCCCCGAGAAGAAGATTGAACCAGACAGGACCCTAGGCCATAATAGGATCCATTGCTTTGGGTTACAGGCATGTGTCCTCAAAAGCCTGATTCCAATACGATCATAGGGGTTTTGCTGAGGCACCCATCAGAACTCATCTCGTCTCCACAAGGAAAGCTGTGCATGGGAGCCATGTCCAAAGCTTAGGAGAGTACTTCAGGGTCCCGGTGCCACCGCCCCATTCCAAGGCCCTCATGGACACAAAAACACATTAGGATCCATCCTCACGAAAGTCCATTTCAAATCAGCCACCCCGGTTGCTCCCGCAGAGCCATCAGATCTAAACTGTCTTGTTGCTAGGAGACAATTGGAATGCGAGGCGGGCTTCCCAGGCATCCATCCGCGAACGGTGCTCTGGAGTCATTCCATATGGGATGTCCTGGAGCTGTCCAACAGGTCTCAATTGTCCCGCAGAAGGAATCCATGAAGGGGGCATCCCACAACTCCCAACGTGGGAAAACCTCAATGGCCTCGAGATTCCGCTCCCTTCATGAAGCGGCCGTCATGCTCAGAAACTCCAACCTGAGCCAACGTCTGATCCTCGCCCTGACTTCAGATGCATGAGATATTGGTTCAGATCTGCAGGGGGTACCTGCCGTGCCCTCGCCCTGAAACCCAAGTCTAGCTTGTCTTCTCAGACTTCCGTCCTCACACTCCTGGCCCCGAAGCCCTCATGTTTGGCAATTCCGGACCCACAATGCAGCACTCTGCCTGCCCTCTAGAAAAAAAATTATTGCCTCATGAGCTGCCCAGGCACCTTAAATGAGGGTAAACCTACACAGCACTCGACTTTACCCAAATTATATAGTCTAACCTGGGCACTAATGCACTGTCGAACACAACCTGAGGCCGGACCTCCTGACCAACCCCCAGAAAGCTGACCGCACACTGAGCACATAAAACCCGCCATGGCCTTAGGTCATCATCTCATCCCTACCTCAGTTTTCAGGCTTCAGAACCGAGACCTTATCTCCAATCACTTCCCAGGGGTGAGTGTGATGCAGAAATCAGAACTCCTCCTTACCCATGGCAAGAACCCTGTGGTTGGCACGTTGTCCAACGTTCAGTGTAGGAGAAACAAGCATTCACCCTGAGGCCCCGCCCATTCTTGAGTGCGACGTGGGCATACACACGCATTGTGACCCTCAGCATGAGTCCTGTCCTCTAGTAAGTCCTCTCAGTTTCTGGACCATTAGATGTCATAATGGGCTTGACATGTCCCTAGGCCCCAATTTTTAACCAAATTTCTGATGGTCCAGTCGCCCCTCCCCAGGGCTCTACTCTGGAATCCCTCATTTGGTGGGACACCTGAGGATAAAAAAGAAAAAAAACAAGAATAAAAAAAAAAACGGAATTCTTCCAGCCCACAGAATGACCCCAAACTCTTTGGACGGGGCCAAACCACCAGAGAGTAAGACTCGTCCATTTCCCATGAAGACACCCAGAAATTCCACGACCATGAGTGACACGATATCCAGAGACAAAAACTTGAGCAGGAGCCTCACACTCGCCCTTCTTTCAAATCCCGAAGTGTTCTCCTCATGGTCTGTAGATCAGTCCTGCCATACCTATGACCCGAAGCATAAGCCGAGTTTGTGTTTTCAGACAACTGTCCAAACAGCCCTGGCCTACACAACCTACAGGCTCAGGCCCCTGGAGCCAAATCTGAGGACTGTACTTGCCCTCTCCAACGGAATTGTGTGTGCCCATTCCAATGGCCACAACCCTTCTAATAGGATAAACCTCCAAAGTCCCTGATCCATTTCAATAGTGGTGGCTTCCCAGGAACAACAGGGGCAATCTGAGCCCAACTGAGCACCTACCTGCACTCAGACCCATAGACAGATGTCCCCAGAGGTATGAAGGAAAGAACAGGCCCCTAGGCACTAATCAGATCCATTGCTTTGGTTTCCAGGCATCTCTCCTCAGAGGCCTGGATTTCAAATGCAGCATATAGCTGTTTCTTGACTCACCCATCAGAAAACATCTCATCTACACATGGGAAACTTGCACGTTGGAGCTGTGTCAAAGCCTCTGTTTAGGAGAACCCTTTAGGGCCCCAGTGCCACCGCTTCATTCCAAGGTCTCCATAGACACAAAAGCACGTTAGGACCCATCCCCAGGGGTGTCCATTTCAACTCAGCGTCCTCGGTTGCTCCCCACAGATCCAGGAGATCTAACCTGTCTTGTTGCTCGGAGACAATTGGAATGCGAGGTGGGCTACCCAGCCATCCATCCTTAGAACCCTGCTCAGAATCATTGGCCTGGAGCCAAACAACAGGTCTCAATTGTCCTGCAGAAGACTCTCTGCAGTTTGGAGCTTCTCACAACTCCCATCGTGGGAAAACCCCCATGGCCTCGTGATGCCCCCGCCCATTCATGAAGGGGCCATAAGGGACAGAAACTCCAACCTGAGCGATCGTCTGATCCTCGCCCTGACTTCAGATGCACGAGATCTCGATTCAGGTCTGTAGATTGTGCGTGCCATGGCCTCACCCAGAAACCTAAGCCTAGCTTGTGTTCTCAGACTTTTGTCGTCAGACTACTGGCCCACAAGCCCTCCAGTTTGGCAATCCAGAACTACAATGCAGCACTCTGCCGGGTCTGCAGAAGAAAAACATTGTCCTCTGGTGCTACCCAGTAATCCCAAATGAGGATCAACCTGCACCGACATTGGCTGTACCCCAAATACATAGGCTGACCAGGGCACTAATGCCCTTTCTGACACAGCCTGAGCCTGGACCCCCTGGCCCCTCCCAGACAGCTGGCCTCACACTGAGCACATCGAGCCGCCATGGCCTTAGGTCGTCATCTCTTCCCAACATCAGTTTTCAGGTTTCAGAACCTAGACCTTTGCTCCAATCACTGCCCAGGGTTGAAGGTGATGCAGAAATCAGAACTCCTTCCCCATGGCAAGAAACCTTGTGGTTGGCATGTTGTCCAACGTTCAGTGTAGTTGAAACCAGTGTGGCCCATGAGGCCCCGCCCATGCTCACGGGCCACATTGGTCACAAACACACATTGTGACGCTCAGGCTGAGCCCAGTCCTCAAGTAAGGCCACTCAGTGGCTGGATGAAGAGATATCATATTGGGCTTGCCATGCCCCTAGGCCCCAATTTTTAACCATAGTTCGGGTTGTCCCTTCAGTCTTCCCCACGGCTTGGCTTTGGAATTCCTCTTTTGGTGGGACACCTGAGGTAACAAAACTGAAATGAGTCCTCCCATCCCACAGATTGACGAAAAGCAATTGGGAATCGGGCCAAATCCTCAGAGAGGAAGATTCGTCTATGGCCCATGAGGCGTCCCCGACATTCCACGGCCATCGCTGATACAAAATCCAGAGACAAAAGCCTGAGCAAGAGCCTCAGACTCACACATTCTTCATATCCTGAAGAGTTCTTCTCATGGTTTGTAGATCGGGCCTGCCATACCTACGTCCCCAAACCTAAGCTGAGTTTGTGTTTTCAGACTTCTGTCCTCAAAGTCTTGGGCCACACACCCTCCAGGCTGGGCCCCTGGAGCCACACATTAGGACTGTGCCTACCAATCCATGGGAATTCTGCCCATTCCATGGTCCAAAATCGTACAAATTAGGAGAAATCTCCAAAGTCCCTGAGTCCATCCCAATAGTGTAGGTCGCCCGGAACCAACATGGGCTGTCTGACACCAGCTGATAATCGACCTCCACTCATACCATAGATGGATGTCCCCAGAGAAGAAGATTGAACCAGACAGGACCCTAGGCCATAATAGGATCCATTGCTTTGGGTTACAGGCATGTGTCCTCAAAAGCCTGATTCCAATACGAGCATAGGGGTTTTGCTGAGGCACCCATCAGAACTCATCTCGTCTCCACAAGGAAACCTGTGCATGGGAGCCATGTCCAAAGCTTAGGAGAGTGCTTCAGGGTCCCGATGCCACCGCCCCATTCCAAGGCCCTCATGGACACAAAAACACATTAGGATCCATCCTCACGAAAGTCCATTTCAAATCAGCCACCCCGGTTGCTCCCGCAGAGCCATCAGATCTAAACTGTCTTGTTGCTAGGAGACAATTGGAATGCGAGGCGGGCTTCCCAGGCATCCATCCGCGAACGGTGCTCTGGAGTCATTCCATATGGGATGTCCTGGAGCTGTCCAACAGGTCTCAATTGTCCCGCAGAAGAAATCCATGAAGGGGGCATCCCACAACTCCCAACGTGGGAAAACCTCAATGGCCTCGAGATTCCGCTCCCTTCATGAAGCGGCCGTCATGCTCAGAAACTCCAACCTGAGCCAACGTCTGATCCTCGCCCTGACTTCAGATGCATGAGATATTGGTTCAGATCTGCAGGGGGTACCTGCCGTGCCCTCGCCCTGAAACCCAAGTCTAGCTTGTCTTCTCAGACTTCGGTCCTCACACTCCTGGCCCCGAAGCCCTCAAGTTTGGCAATTCCGGACCCACAATGCAGCACTCTGCCTGCCCTCTAGAAAAAAAATTATTGCCTCATGAGCTGCCCAGGCAACTTAAATGAGGGTAAACCTACACAGCACTCGACTTTACCCAAATTATATAGTCTAACCTGGGAACTAATGCACTGTCGAACACAACCTGAGGCCGGACCTCCTGACCAACACCCAGAAAGCTGACCGCACACTGAGCACATAAAACCCGCCATGGCCTTAGGTCATCATCTCATCCCTACCTCAGTTTTCAGGCTTCAGAACCGAGACCTTATCTCCAATCACTTCCCAGGGGTGAGTGTGATGCAGAAATCAGAATTCCTCCTTAACCATGGCAAGAACCCTGTGGTTGGCACGTTGTCCAACGTTCAGTGTAGGAGAAACCAGCATTCACCCTGAGGCCCCGCCCATTCTTGAGTGCGACGTGGGCATACACACGCATTGTGACCCTCAGCATGAGTCCTGTCCTCTAGTAAGTCCTCTCAGTTTCTGGACCATTAGATGTCATAATGGGCTTGACATGTCCCTAGGCCCCAATTTTTAACCAAATTTCTGATGGTCCAGTCGCCCCTCCCCAGGGCTCTACTCTGGAATCCCTCATTTGGTGGGACACCTGAGGATAAAAAAGAAAAAAAACAAGAATAAAAAAAAAACGGAATTCTTCCAGCCCACAGAATGACCCCAAACTCTTTGGACGGGGCCAAACCACCAGAGAGTAAGACTCGTCCATTTCCCATGAAGACACCCAGAAATTCCACGACCATGAGTGACACGATATCCAGAGACAAAAACTTGAGCAGGAGCCTCACACTCGCCCTTTTTTCAAATCCTGAAGTGTTCTCTTCATGGTCTGTAGATCAGTCCTGCCATACCTATGACCCAAAACATAAGCCGAGTTTGTGTTTTCAGACAACTGTCCAAACAGCCCTGGCCTACACAACCTACAGGCTCAGGCCCCTGGAGCCAAATCTGAGGACTGTACTTGCCCTCTCCAACGGAATTGTGTGTGCCCATTCCAATGGCCACAACCCTTCTAATAGGATAAACCTCCAAAGTCCCTGATCCATCTCAATAGTGGTGGCTTCCCAGGAAAAACATGGGCAATCTGAGCCCAACTGAGCACCTACCTGCACTCAGACCCATAGACAGATGTCCACAGAGGTATGAAGGAAAGAACAGGCCCCTAGGCACTAATCAGATCCATTGCTTTGGTTTCCAGGCATCTCTCCTCAGAGGCCTGGATTTCAAAAGCAGCATATAGCTGTTTCTTGACTCACCCATCAGAAAACATCTCATCTACACATGGGAAACTTGCACGTTGGAGCTGTGTCAAAGCCTCTGTTTAGGAGAACCCTTTAGGGCCCCAGTGCCACCGCTTCATTCCAAGGTCTCCATAGACACAAAAGCACGTTAGGACCCATCCCCAGGGGTGTCCATTTCAACTCAGCGTCCTCGGTTGCTCCCCACAGATCCAGGAGATCTAACCTGTCTTGTTGCTAGGAGACAATTGGAATGCGAGGTGGGCTACCCAGCCATCCATCCTTAGAACCCTGCTCAGAATCATTGGCCTGGAGCCAAACAACAGGTCTCAATTGTCCTGCAGAAGACTCTCTGCAGTTTGGAGCTTCTCACAACTCCCATCGTGGGAAAACCCCCATGGCCTCGTGATGCCCCCGCCCATTCATGAAGGGGCCATAAGGGACAGAAACTCCAACCTGAGCGATCGTCTGATCCTCGCCATGACTTCAGATGCACGAGATCTCGATTCAGGTCTGTAGATTGTGCGTGCCATGGCCTCACCCAGAAACCTAAGCCTAGCTTGTGTTCTCAGACTTTTGTCGTCAGACTACTGGCCCACAAGCCCTCCAGTTTGGCAATCCAGAACTACAATGCAGCACTCTGCCGGCCCTCCAGAAGAAAAACATTGTCCTCTGGTGCTACCCAGTAATCCCAAATGAGGATCAACCTGCACCGACCTTGGCTGTACCCCAAATACATAGGCTGACCAGGGCACTAATGCCCTTTCTGACACAGCCTGAGCCTGGACCCCCTGGCCCCTCCCAGACAGCTGGCCGCACACTGAGCACATCGAGCCGCCATGGCCTTAGGTCGTCATCTCTTCCCAACATCAGTTTTCAGGTTTCAGAACCTAGACCTTATCTCCAATCACTGCCCAGGGTTGAAGGTGATGCAGAAATCAGAACTCCTTCCCCATGGCAAGAAACCTTGTGGTTGGCATGTTGTCCAACGTTCAGTGTAGTTGAAACCAGTGTGGCCCATGAGGCCCCGCCCATGCTCACGGGCCACATTGGTCACAAACACACATTGTGACGCTCAGGCTGAGCCCAGTCCTCAAGTAAGGCCACTCAGTGGCTGGATGAAGAGATATCATATTGGGCTTGCCATGCCCCTAGGCCCCAATTTTTAACCAGATTTCTGATTGTCCAGTCGCCCCTCCCAGTGCGCTACTCTGGAATCCATCATTTCGTTGGACACCTGAGGTTAAAAAAGAAAACAACAACAACAACAAAAAAAAAACGGACTTCTTCCAGCCCACAGAATGACCCTAAACTCTTTGGACGGGGCCAAACCCCCAGAGCGTAAGACTCGTCCATTTCCCATGAAGTCACCCAGAAATTCCACGACCATGAGTGACACGATATCCAGAGACAAAAATTTGAGCAGGAGCCTCACACTCGCTCTTCTTTCAAATCCCGAAGAGATCTCCTCATGGTCTGTAGATCAGTCCTGCCATACCTATGACCCGAAACATAAGCCGAGTTTGTGTTTTCAGACAACTGTCCAAACAGTTCTGGCCTACACAACCTACAGGCTCAGGCCCCTGGAGCCAAACCTGAGGACTGTACTTGCCCTCTCCAAGGGAATTGTGTGTGCCCATTCCAATGGCCACAACCCTTCTAATAGGATAAACCTCCAAAGTCCCTGATCCATCTCCATAGTGGTGGCTTCCCAGGAAAAACAGGGGCAATCGGAGCCCAACTGAGCACATACCTACACTCAGACCCATAGACAGATATCCCCAGAGGTAAAAAGGAAATAACAGGCCCCCAGGCACTAATCAGATCCATTGCTTTGGTTTCCAGGCATCTCTCCTCAGAGGCCTGGATTTCAAAAGCAGCATATTGCTGTTTCTTGACTCACCCATCAGAAAACATCTCATCTACACATGGGAAACTTGCACGTTGGAGCTGTGTCAAAGCCTCTGTTTAGGAGAACCCTTTAGGGCCCCAGTGCCACAGCTTCATTCCAAGGTCTCCATAGACACAAAGCACATTAGGACCCATCCCCAGGGGTGTCCATTTCAACTCAGCGTCCTCGGTTGCTCCCCACAGATCCAGGAGATCTAACCTGTCTTGTTGCTAGGAGACAATTGGAATGCGAGGTGGGCTACCCAGCCATCCATCCTTAGAACCCTGCTCAGAATCATTGGCCTGGAGCCAAACAACAAGTCTCAATTGTCCTGCGGAAGACTCTAAGCTGTTTGGAGCTTCTCACAACTCCCATCGTGGGAAAACACCCATGGCCTCATGATGCCCCCCCCATTCATGAAGGGGCCATCAGGGTCAGAAACTCCAACCTGTGCGATCGTCTGATCCTCGCCCTGACTTCAGATGCATGAGATCTCGATTCAGGTCTGTAGATTGTGCGTGCCATGGCCTCACCCAGAAACCTAAGCCTAGCTTGTGTTCTCAGACTTTTGTCGTCAGACTACTGGCCCACAAGCCCTCCAGTTTGGCAATCCAGAACTACAATGCAGAACTCTGCCGGCCCCCCAGAAGAAAAACATTGTCCTCTGGGGCTACCCAATAACCCCAAATGAGGATCAACCTGCACCGACCTTGGCTGTACCCCAAATACATAGGCTGACCAGGGCACTAATGCCCTTTCTAACACAGCCTGAGCCTGGACCCCTGGCCCCTCCCAGACAGCTGGCCGCACACTGAGCACATCGAGCCGCCATGGCCTTAGGTCGTCATCTCTTCCCAACCTCGGTTTTAAGGTTTCAGATCCTAGGCCATATCTCCAATCACTGCCCAGGGTTTAATGTGATGCAGAAATCTGAACTCCTTCCCCATGGCAAGAAACCTTGTGGTTGGCATGTTGTCCAACGTTCAGTGTAGTTGAAATCAGTGTGGCCCATGAGGCCACGCCCATGCTCATGGGGCACATTGGTCACAAACACACATTGTGACGCTCAGGCTGAGTCCAGTCCTCAAGTAAGGCCACTCAGTGACTGGATGAAGAGATAGCGTATTGGGCTTGCCATGCCCCTAGGCCCCAATTTTTAACCATAGTTCGGGTTGTCCCTTCAGTCTTCCCGACGGCTTGGCTTTGGAATTCCTCTTTTGGTGGGACACCTGAGGTAACAAACCTGAAATGAGTCCTCCTATCCCACAGATTGACGAAAAGTAATTGGGAATCGGGCCAAATCCTCAGAGAGGAGGATTCGTCCATGGCCCATGAGGCCTCCCCGACATTCCAAGGCCATTGCTGATACAAAATCCAGAGACAAAAGCCTGAGCAAGCGCCTCAGACTCGCACTTTCTTCATATCCTGAAGAGTTCTTCTCATGTTTTGTCGATCGGGCCTGCCGTACCTACGTCCCCAAACCTAAGCTGAGTTTGTGTTTTCAGACTTCTGTCTTCAAAGTCTTGGGCCCCACACCATCCAGGCTGGGCCCCTGGAGCCACACATTAGGACTGTGCCTACCAATCCATGGGAATTCTGCCCATTCCATGGTCCAAAATCGTACAAATTAGGAGAAACCTCCAAAGTCCCTGAGGCCATCCCGATAGTGAAGGTCGCCCAGAACAAACAAGGGCTGTCTAACGCCAGCTGATAATCGACCTCCACTCATACCATAGATGGATGTCCCCAGAGAAGAAGATTGAACCAGACAGGACCCTAGGCCATAATAAGATCCATTGCTTTGGGTTACAGGCATGTGTCCTCAAAAGCCTGATTCCAATACGATCATAGGGGTTTTCCTGTGGCACCCATCAGAATTCATCTCGATACCACAAGGAAACCTGTGCATGGGAGCCATGTCCAAATTTAGGAGAGTACTTCAGGATCCCGGTGCCTTCGCCCCATTCCAAGGCCCTCATGGACGCAAAAACACATTAGGACCCATCCTCAGGAAAGTCCATTTCAACTCAGCCACCCCGGTTGCTCCGGCAGAGCCATCAGATCTAAACTGTCTTGTTGCTAGGAGACAATTGGAATGCGAGGCGGGCTTCCCAGGCATCCATCCGCGAACGGGGCTCTGGAGTCATTCCATATGGGATGTCCTGGAGCTGTCCAACAGGTCTCAATTGTCCCGCAGAAGGAATCCTTGAAGGGGGCATCCCACAACTCCCAACGTGGGAAAACCTCAATGGCCTCGAGTTTCCGCTCCCTTCATGAAGCGGCCGTCATGTTCAGAAACTCCAACTGAGCCAACGTCTGATCCTCTCCCTGACTTCAGATGCATGAGATATTGGTTCAGATCTGCAGGGGGTACCTGCCGTGCCCTCGCCCTGAAACCCGAGTCTAGCTTGTCTTCTCAGACTTCAGTCCTCACACTCCTGGCCCCGAAGCCCTCAAGTTTGGCAATTCCGGACCCACAATGCAGCACTCTGCCTGCCCTTTAGAAAAAAAAAATATTGCCTCATGAGCTGCCCAGGCACCTTAAATGAGGGTAAACCTACACAGCATTCGACTTTACCCAAATTATATAGTCTAACCTGGGCACTAATGCACTGTCGAACACAACCTGAGCCCGGACCTCCTGACCAACACCCAGAAAGCTGACCGCACACTGAGCACAAAAAACCCGCCATGGCCTTAGGTCATCATCTCTTCCCTACCTCAGTTTTCAGGCTTCACAACCGAGACCTTATCTCCAATCACTGCCCAGGGGTGAGTGTGATGCAGAAATCAGAACTCCTCCTACCCATGGCAAGAACCCTTGTGGTTGGCACGTTGTCCAACGTTCAGTGTAGGAGAAACCAGCATTCACCCTGAGGCCCCGCCCATTCTTGAGTGCGACGAGGGCATACACACGCATTGTGACCCTCCGCATGAGTCTTGTCCTCTAGTAAGTCCTCTCAGTGGCTGGACCATTAGATGTCATAATGGGCTTGACATGTCCCTAGGCCCCAATTTTTAACCAAATTTCTGATTGTCCAGTCGCCCCTCCCCAGGGCTCTACTCTGGAATCCCTCATTTGTTGGGACACCTGAGGTTAAAAAAGAAAACAACAACAACAACAACAAAAAACGGACTTCTTCCAGCCCACAGAATGACCCCAAACTCTTTGGAAGGGGCCAAACCACCAGAGAGTAAGACTCGTCCATTTCCCATGAAGTCACCCAGAAATTCCACGACCATGAGTGACACGATATCCAGAGACAAAAACTTGAGCAGGAGCCTCACACTAGCCCTTCTTTCAAATCCCGAAGAGTTCTCCTCATGGTCTGTAGATCAGTCCTGCGATACCTATGACCCGAAACATAAGCCGAGTTTGTGTTTTCAGACATCTGTCCAAACAGCCCTGGCCTACAGAACCTACAGGTTCAGGCCCCTGGAGCCAAACCTGAGGACTGTACTTGCCCTCTCCAAGGGAATTGTGTGTGCCCATTCCAATGGCCACAAGCCTTCTAATAGGATAAACCTCCAAAGTCCCTGATCCATCTCAATAGTGGTGGCTTCCCAGGAAAAACAGGGGCAATCTGAGCCCAACTGAGCACCTACCTGCACTCAGACCCATAGACAGATGTCCCCAGAGGTATGAAGGAAAGAACAGGCCCCTAGGCACTAATCAGATCCATTGCTTTGGTTTCCAGGCATCTCTCCTCAGAGGCCTGGATTTCAAAAGCAGCATATAGCTGTTTCTTGACTCACCCATCAGATAACATCTCATCTACACATGGGAAACTTGCACGTTGGAGCTGTGTCAAAGCCTCTGTTTAGGAGAACCCTTTAGGGCCCCAGTGCCACCGCTTCATTCCAAGGTCTCCATAGACACAAAAGCACGTTAGGACCCATCCCCAGGGGTGTCCATTTCAACTCAGCGTCCTCGGTTGCTCCCCACAGATCCAGGAGATCTAACCTGTCTTGTTGCTAGGAGACAATTGGAATGCGAGGTGGGCTACCCAGCCATCCATCCTTAGAACAGTGCTCAGAATCATTGGCCTGGAGCCAAACAACAGGTCTCAATTGTCCTGCAGAAGACTCTCTGCAGTTTGGAGCTTCTCACAACTCCCATCGTGGGAAAACCCCCATGGCCTCGTGATGCCCCCGCCCATTCATGAAGGGGCCATCAGGGACAGAAACTCCAACCTGAGCGATCGTCTGATCCTCGCCCTGACTTCAGATGTTCGAGATCTCGATTCAGGTCTGTAGATTGTGCGTGCCATGGCCTCACCCAGAAACCTAAGCCTAGCTTGTGTTCTCAGACTTTTGTCGTCAGACTACTGGCCCACAAGCCCTCCAGTTTGGCAATCCAGAACAACAATGCAGCACTCTGCCGGACCTCCAGAAGAAAAACATTGTCCTCTGGTGCTACCCAGTAATCCCAAATGAGGATCAACCTGCACCGACCTTGGCTGTACCCTAAATACATAGGCTGACCAGGGCACTAATGCCCTTTCTGACACAGCCTGAGCCTGGACCCCCTGGCCCCTCCCAGACAGCTGGCCGCACACTGAGCACATCGAGCCGCCATGGCCTTAGGTCGTCATCTCTTCCCAACATCAGTTTTCAGGTTTCAGAAACTAGACCTTATCTCCAATCACTGCCCAGGGTTGAAGGTGATGCAGAAATCAGAACTCCTTCCCCATGGCAAGAAACCTTTCGGTTGGCATGTTGTCCAACGTTCAGTGTAGTTGAAACCAGTGTGGCCCATGAGGCCCCGCCCATGCTCACGAGCCACATTGGTCACAAACACACATTGTGACGCTCAGGCTGAGCCCAGTCCTCAAGTAAGGCCACTCAGTGGCTGGATGAAGAGATATCATATTGGGCTTGCCATGGCCCTAGGCCCCAATTTTTAACCAGATTTCTGATTCCCAGTCGCCCCTCCCAGTGCGCTACTCTGGAATCCATCATTACGTTGGACACCTGAGGTTAAAAAAGAAAACAACAACAACAACAAAAAAAAAAAAAACGGACTTCTTCCAGCCCACAGAATGACCCCAAACTCTTTGGACGGGGCCAAACCCCCAGAGTGTAAGACTCGTCCATTTCCCATGAAGTCACCCAGAAATTCCACGACCATGAGTGACACGATATCCAGAGACAAAAACTTGAGCAGGAGGCTCACACTCGCTCTTCTTTCAAATCCCGAAGAGATCTCCTCATGGTCTGTAGATCAGTCCTGCAATACCTATGACCCAAAACATAAGCCGAGTTTGTGTTTTCAGACAACTCTCCAAACAGTTCTGGCCTACAAATCCTACAGGCTCAGGCCCCTGGAGCCAAACCTGAGGACTGTACTTGCCCTCTCCAAGGGAATTGTGTGTGCCCATTCCAATGGCCACAACCCTTCTAATAGGATAAACCTCCAAAGTCCCTGATCCATCTCCATAGTGGTAGCTTCCCAGGAACAACAGGGGCAATCGGAGCCCAACTGAGCACCTACCTACACTCAGACCCATAGACAGATAACCCCAGAGGTAAAAAGGAAAGAACAGGCCCCTAGGCACTAATCAGATCCATTGCTTTGGTTTCCAGGCATCTCTCCTCAGAGGCCTGGATTTCAAAAGCAGCATATTGCTGTTTCTTGACTCACCCATCAGAAAACATCTCATCTACACATGGGAAACTTGCACGTTGGAGCTGTGTCAAAGCCTCTGTTTAGGAGAACCCTTTAGGGCCCCAGTGCCACAGCTTCATTCCAAGGTCTCCATAGACACAAAGCACATTAGGACCCATCCCCAGGGGTGTCCATTTCAACTCAGCGTCCTCGGTTGCTCCCCACAGATCCAGGAGATATAACCTGTCTTGTTGCTAGGAGACAATTGGAATGCGAGGTGGGCTACCCAGCCATCCATCCTTAGAACCCTGCTCAGAATCATTGGCCTGGAGCCAAACAACAGGTCTCAATTGTCCTGCGGAAGACTCTCTGCTGTTTGGAGCTTCTCACAACTCCCATCGTGGGAAAACACCCATGGCCTCATGATGCCCCCCCCATTCATGAAGGGGCCATCAGGGTCAGAAACTCCAACCTGTGCGATCGTCTGATCCTCGCCCTGACTTCAGATGCACGAGATCTCGATTCAGGTCTGTAGATTGTGCGTGCCATGGCCTCACCCAGAAACCTAAGCCTAGCTTGTGTTCTCAGACTTTTGTTGTCAGACTACTGGCCCACAAGCCCTCCAGTTTGGCAATCCAGAACTACAATGCAGAACTCTGCCGGCCCCCCAGAAGAAAAACATTGTCCTCTGGGGCTACCCAATAACCCCAAATGAGGATCAACCTGCACCGACCTTGGTGAACCCCAAATACATAGGCTGACCAGGGCACTAATGCCCTTTCTAACACAGCCTGAGCCTGGACCCCTGGCCCCTCCCAGACAGCTGGCCGCACACTGAGCACATCGAGCCGCCATGGCCTTAGGTCGTCATCTCTTCCCAACCTCGGTTTTAAGGTTTCAGATCCTAGGCCATATCTCCAATCACTGCCCAGGGTTTAATGTGATGCAGAAATCTGAACTCCTTCCCCATGGCAAGAAACCTTGTGGTTGGCATGTTGTCCAACGTTCAGTGTAGTTGAAATCAGTGTGGCCCATGAGGCCACGCCCATGCTCATGGGGCACATTGGTCACAAACACACATTGTGACGCTCAAGCTGAGCCCAGTCCTCAAGTAAGGCCACTCAGTGACTGGATGAAGAGATAGCATATTGGGCTTGCCATGCCCCTAGGCCCCAATTTTTAACCATAGTTCGGGTTGTCCCTTCAGTCTTCCCGACGGCTTGGCTTTGGAATTCCTCTTTTGGTGGGACACCTGAGGTAACAAACCTGAAATGAGTCCTCCTATCCCACAGATTGATGAAAAGTAATTGGGAATCGGGCCAAATCCTCAGAGAGGAAGATTCGTCCATGGCCCATGAGGCCTCCCCGACATTCCACGGCCATCGCTGATACAAAATCCAGAGACAAAAGCCTGAGCAAGCGCCTCAGACTCGCACTTTCTTCATATCCTGAAGAGTTCTTCTCATGTTTTGTCGATCGGGCCTGCCGTACCTACGTCCCCAAACCTAAGCTGAGTTTGTGTTTTCAGACTTCTGTCTTCAAAGTCTTGGGCCCCACACCATCCAGGCTGGGCCCCTGGAGCCACACATTAGGACTGTGCCTACCAATCCATGGGAATTCTGCCCATTCCATGGTCCAAAATCGTACAAATTAGGAGAAACCTCCAAAGTCCCTGAGGCCATCCCGATAGTGAAGGTCGCCCAGAACAAACAAGGGCTGTCTAATGCCAGCTGATAATCGACCTCCACTCATACCATAGATGGATGTCCCCAGAGAAGAAGATTGAACCAGACAGGACCCTAGGCCATAATAAGATCCATTGCTTTGGGTTACAGGCATGTGTCCTCAAAAGCCTGATTCCAATACGATCATAGGGGTTTTCCTGAGGCACCCATCAGAATTCATCTCGATACCACAAGGATACCTGTGCATGGGAGCCATGTCCAAAGCTTAGGAGAGTACTTCAGGATCCCGGTGTCTTCGCCCCATTCCAAGGCCCTCATGGACGCAAAAACACATTAGGACCCATCCTCAGGAAAGTCCATTTCAACTCAGCCACCCCGGTTGCTCCGGCAGAGCCAT
Organism: Mustela nivalis; assembly: GCF_964662115.1. Classification (NCBI taxonomy): domain Eukaryota; kingdom Metazoa; phylum Chordata; class Mammalia; order Carnivora; family Mustelidae; genus Mustela; species Mustela nivalis. Next base: position 1,408,568 of record NW_028136530.1, read on the forward strand.
CAGATCTAAACTGTCTTGTTGCTAGGAGACAATTGGAATGCGAGGCGGGCTTCCCAGGCATCCATCCGCGAACGGGGCTCTGGAGTCATTCCATATGGGATGTCCTGGAGCTGTCCAACAGGTCTCAATTGTCCCGCAGAAGGAATCCTTGAAGGGGGCATCCCACAACTCCCAACGTGGGAAAACCTTAATGGCCTCGAGATTCCGCTCCCTTCATGAAGCGGCCGTCATGCTCAGAAACTCCAACCTGAGCCAACGTCTGATCCTCTCCCTGACTTCAGATGCATGAGATATTTGTTCAGATCTGCAGGGGGTACCTGCCGTGCCCTCGCCCTGAAAACCGAGTCTAGCTTGTCTTCTCAGACTTCAGTCCTCACACTCCTGGCCCCGAAGCCCTCAAGTTTGGCAATTCCGGACCCACAATGCAGCACTCTGCCTGCCCTTTAGAAAAAAAAATATTGCCTCATGAGCTGCCCAGGCACCTTAAATGAGGGTAAACCTACACAGCATTCGACTTAACCCAAATTATATAGTCTAACCTGGGCACTAATGCACTGTCGAACACAACCTGAGCCCGGACCTCCTGACCAACACCCAGAAAGCTGACCGCACACTGAGCACAAAAAACCCGCCATGGCCTTAGGTCATCATGTCTCCCCTACCTCAGTTTTCAGGCTTCAGAACCGAGACCTTATCTCCAATCACTGCCCAGGGGTGAGTGTGATGCAGAAATCAGAACTCCTCCTTACCCATGGCAAGAACCCTTGTGGTTGGCACATTGTCCAACGTTTAGTGTAGGAGAAACCAGCATTCACCCTGAGGCCCCGCCCATTCTTGAGTGCGACGAGGGCATACACACGCATTGTGACCCTCCGCATGAGTCTTGTCCTCTAGTAAGTCCTCTCAGTGGCTGGACCATTAGATGTCATAATGGGCTTGACATGTCCCTAGGCCCCAATTTTTAACCAAATTTCTGATTGTCCAGTCGCCCCTCCCCAGGGCTCTACTCTGGAATCCCTCATTTGTTGGGACACCTGAGGTTAAAAAAGAAAACAACAACAACAACAACAAAAAACGGACTTCTTCCAGCCCACAGAATGACCCCAAACTCTTTGGACGGGGCCAAACCACCAGAGAGTAAGACCCGTCCATTTCCCATGAAGTCACCCAGAAATTCCATGACCATGAGTGACACGATATCCAGAGACAAAAACTTGAGCAGGAGCCTCACACTAGCCCTTCTTTCAAATCCCGAAGAGTTCTCCTCATGGTCTGTAGATCAGTCCTGCCATACCTATGACCCGAAACATAAGCCGAGTTTGTGTTTTCAGACAACTGTCCAAACAGCCCTGGCCTACACAACCTACAGGCTCAGGCCCCTGGAGCCAAACCTGAGGACTGTACTTGCCCTCTCCAAGGGAATTGTGTGTGCCCATTCCAATGGCCACAACCCTTCTAATAGGATAAACCTCCAAAGTCCCTGATCCATCTCAATAGTGGTGGCTTCCCAGGAAAAACATGGGCAATCTGAGCCCAACTGAGCACCTACCTGCACTCAGACCCATAGACAGATGTCCCCAGAAGTATGAAGGAAAGAACAGGCCCCTAGGCACTAATCAGATCCATTGCTTTGGTTTCCAGGCATCTCTCCTCAGAGGCCTGGATTTCAAAAGCAGCATATAGCTGTTTCTTGACTCACCCATCAGAAAACATCTCATCTACACATGGGAAACTTGCACGTTGGAGCTGTGTCAAAGCCTCTGTTTAGGAGAACCCTTTAGGGCCCCAGTGCCACCGCTTCATTCCAAGGTCTCCATAGACACAAAAGCACGTTAGGACCCATCCCCAGGGGTGTCCATTTCAACTCAGCGTCCTCGGTTGCTCCCCACAGATCCAGGAGATCTAACCTGTCTTGTTGCTAGGAGACAATTGGAATGCGAGGTGGGCTACCCAGCCATCCATCCTTAGAAACCTGCTCAGAATCATTGGCCTGGAGCCAAACAACAGGTCTCAATTTTCCTGCAGAAGACTCTCTGCAGTTTGGAGCTTCTCACAACTCCCATCGTGGGAAAACACCCATGGCCTCGTGATGCCCCCCCATTCATGAAGGGGCCATCAGGTTCAGAAACTCCAACCTGAGCGATCGTTTGATCTTCGCCCTGATTTCAGATGCAAGAGACTCGATTCAGGTCTGTAGATTGTGCTTGCCATGGCCTCACCCAGAAACCTAAGCCTAGCTTGTGTTCTCAGACTTTTGTCGTCACACCACTGGCCCACAAGCCCTCCATTTTGGCAATCCAGAACTACAATGCAGCACTCTGCCGGCCCTCCAGAAGAAAAACATTGTCCTCTGGGGCTACCCAGTAACCCCAAATGAGGATCAACCTGCACCGACCTTGGCTGTACCCCAAATACATAGGCTGACCAGGGCACTAATGCCCTTTCTGACACAGCCTGAGCCTGGACCCCCTGGCCCCTCCCAGACAGCTGGCCGCACACTGAGCACATCGAGCCGCCATGGCCTTAGGTCGTCATCTCTTCCCAACCTCAGTTTTCAGGTTTCAGAACCTAGGCCATATCTCCAATCACTGCCCAGGGTTGAAGGTGATGCAGAAATCAGAACTCCTTCCCCATGGCAAGTAACCTTGTGGTTGGCATGTTGTCCAACGTTCAGTGTAGTTGAAACCAGTGTGGCCCATGATGCCCCGCCCATGCTCACGGGCCACCTTGGTCACAAACACACATTGTGACACTCAGGCTGAGCCCAGTCCTCAAGTAAGGCCACTCAGTGACTGGATGAAGAGATAGTATATTGGGCTTGCCATGCCCCTAGGCCCCAATTTTTAACCATAGTTCGGGTTGTAACTTCAGTCTTCCCCTCGGCTTTGCTTTGGAATTCCTCTTTTGGTGGGACACATGAGGTAACAAAACTGAAATGAGTCCTCCCATCCCACAGATTGACGAAAAGCAATTGGGAATCGGGCCAAATCCTCAGAGAGGAAGATTCGTCCATGGCCCATGAGGCCTCCCCGACATTCCACGGCCATCGCTTATACAAAATCCAGAGACAAAAGCCTGAGCAAGCGCCTCAGACTCGCACTTTCTTCATATCCTGAAGAGTTCTTCTCATGGTTTGTAGATCGGGCCTGCCATACCTACGTCCCCAAACCTAAGCTGAGTTTGTATTTTCAGACTTCTGTCCCCAAAGTCTTGGGCCACACACCCTCCAGCCTGGGCCCCTGGAGCCACACATTAGGACTGTGCCTACCAATCCTATGGAATTCTGCCCATTCCATGGTCCAAAATCGTACAAATTAGGAGAAACCTCCAAAGTCCCTGAGGCCATCCCAATAGTGTAGGTCGCCCGGAACAAACAAGGGCTGTCTGACACCAGCTGATAATCGACCTCCACTCATACCATAGATGGATGTCTCCAGAGAAGAAGATTGAACCAGACAGGACCCTAGGCCATAATAGGATCCATTGCTTTGGGTTACAGGCATGTGTCCTCAAAAGCCTGATTCCAATACGAGCATAGGTGTTTTCCTGAGGCACCCATTAGAACTCATCTCGTCTCCACAAGGAAACCTGTGCATGGGAGCCATGTCCAAATCTTAGGAGAGTACTTCAGGTTCCCGGTGCCACCGCCCCATTCCACGGCTCTCATGGACACAAAAACACATTAGGACCCATCCTCAGGAAAGTCCATTTCAACTCAGCCACCCCGGATGCTCCGGCGAGCCATCAGATCTAAACTGTCTTGTTGCTAGGAGACAATTGGAATGCGAGGCGTGCTTCCCAGGCATCCATCCGCGAATGGGGCTCTGGAGTCATTCCATATGGGATGTCCTGGAGTTGTCCAACAGGTCTCAATTGTCCCGCAGAAGGAATCCTTGACGGGGGCATCCCACAACTCCCAACGTGGGAAAACCTCAATGGCCTCGAGATTCCGCTCCCTTCATGAAGCGGCCGTCATGCTCATATACTCCAACCTGAGTCAACGTCTGATCCTCGCCCTGACTTCAGATGCATGAGATATTGGTTCAGATCTGCAGGGGGTACCTGCCGTGCCCTCGCCCTGAAACCCAAGTCTAGCTTGTCTTCTCAGACTTCCGTCCTCACACTCCTGGCCTCGAAGCCCTCAAGTTTGGCAATTCCGGACCCACAATGCAGCACTCTGCCTGCCCTCTAGAAAAAAAATTATTGCCTCATGAGCTGACCAGGCACCTTAAATGAGGGTAATCCTACACAGCACTCGACTTTACCCAAATTATATAGTCTAACCTGGGCACTAATGCACTGTCGAACACAACCTGAGCCCGGACCTCCTGACCAACACCCAGAAAGCTGACCGCACACTGAGCACATAAATCCCGCCATGGCCTTAGGTCATCATCTCTTCCCTACCTCAGTTTTCAGGCTTCAGAACCGAGACCTTATCTCCAATCACTGCCCAGGGGTGAGTGTGATGCAGAAATCATAACTCCTCCTTACCCATGGCAAGAACACTTGTGGTTGGCACGTTGTCCAACGTTCAGTTTTGGAGAAACCAGCATTCACCCTGAGGCCCCGCCCATCCTTGAGTGCGACGAGGGCATACACACGCATTGTGACCTAAAGCATGAGTCCTGTCCTCTAGTAAGTCCTCTCAGTGTCTGGACCATTAGATGTCATAATGGGCTTGACATGTCCCTAGGCCCCAATTTTTAACCAGATTTCTGATTGTCCAGTCGCCCCGCCCCAGGGCTCTACTCTGGAATCTCTCATTCGGTGGGACACCTGAGGTTAAAAAAGAAAAACAACAACAACAACAAAAAAAAAAAACCGGACTTCTTCAAGCCCACAGAATGACCCCACACTCTTTGGACGGGGCCAAACCACCAGAGAGTAAGACTCGTCCATTTCCCATGAAGTCACCCAGAAATTCCACGACCATGAGTGACACGATATCCAGAGACAAACACTTGAGCAGGAGCCTCACAATCGCCCTTCTTTCAAATCCCGAAGAGTTCTCCAAATGGTCTGTAGATCAGTCCTGCCATACCTATGACCCGAAACATAAGCCGAGTTTGTGTTTTCAGACAACTCTCCAAACAGCCCTGCCCTACACAACCTACAGGCTCAGGCCCCTGGAGCCAAACCTGAGGACTGTACTTGCCCTCTCCAAGGGAATTGTGTGTGCCCATTCCAATGGCCACAAGCCTTCTAATAGGATAAACCTCCAAAGTCCCTGATCCATCTCAATAGTGGTGGCTTCCCAGGAAAAACAGGGGCAATCTGAGCCCAACTGAGCACCTACCTGCACTCAGACCCATAGACAGATGTCCCCAGAGGTAAAAAGGAAAGAACAGGCCCCTAGGCACTAATCAGATCCATTGCTTTAGTTTCCAGGCATCTCTCCTCAGAGGCCTGGATTTCAAAAGCAGCATATAGCTGTTTCGTGACTCACCCATCAGAAAACATCTCATCTACACATGGGAAACTTGCACGTTGGAGCTGTGTCAAAGCCTCTGTTTAGGAGAACCCTTTAGGGCCCCAGTGCCACCGCTTCATTCCAAGGTCTCCATTGACACAAAGCACATTAGGACCCATCCCCAGGGGTGTCCATTTCAACTCAGCGTCCTCGGTTGCTCCCCACAGATCCAGGAGATCTAACCTGTCTTGTTGCTAGGAGACAATTGGAATGCGAGGTGGGCTACCCAGCCATCCATCCTTAGAACCCTGCTCAGAATCATTGGCCTGGAGCCAAACAACAGGTCTCAATTGTCCTGCGGAAGACTCTCTGCAGTTTGGAGCTTCTCACAACTCCCATCGTGGGAAAACACCCATGGCCTCGTGATGCCCCCCCATTCATGAAGGGGCCATCAGGGTCAGAAACTCCAACCTGAGCGATCGTCTGATCCTCGCCCTGACTTCAGATGCAAGAGATCTCGATTCAGGTCTGTAGATTGTGCCTGCCATGGTCTCACCCAGAAACCTAAGCCTAGCTTGTGTTCTCAGACTTTTGTTGTCAGACTACTGGCCCACAAGCCCTCCAGTTTGGCAATCCAGAACTACAATGCAGCACTCTGCCGGCCCTCCAGAAGAAAAACATTGTTTTCTGGGGCTACCCAGTAACCCCAAATGAGGATCAACCTGCACCGACCTTGGCTGTACCCCAAATACATAGGCTGCCCAGGGCACTAATGCCCTTTCTGGTACAGCCTGAGCCTGGACCCCCTGGCCCCTCCCAGAAGCTGGCTTCACACTGAGCACAACGAGCCGCCATGGCCTTAGGTCGTCATCTCTTCGCAACCTCGGTTTTCAGGTTCAGAACCTAGACCTTATCTCCAATCACTGCCCAGGGTTGAAGGTGATGCAGAAATCAGAATTCCTTCCCCATGGCAAGAAAACTTGTGGTTGGCATGTTGTCCAACGTTCAGTGTAGTTGAAACCAGTGTGGCCCATGAGGCCCCGCCCATGCTCATGGGCCACATTGGTCACAAACACACATTGTTACACTCAGGCTGAGTCAGTCCTCAAGTAAGGCCACTAAGTGGCTGGATGAAGAGATAGCATATTGGTCTTGCCATGCCCCTAGGCCCCAATTTTTAACCATAGTTCGGGTTGTCCCTTCAGTCTTCCCCACGGCTTGGCTTTGGAATTCCTCTTTTGGTGGGACACCTGAGGTAACAAAACTGAAATGAGTCCTCCCATCCCACAGATTGACGAATAGTAATTGGGAATCGGGCCAAATCCTCAGAGAGGAAGATTCGTCCATGGCCCATGAGGCCTCCCCGACATTCCACGGCCATCGCTGATACAAAATCCAGAGACAAAAGCCTGAGCAAGCGCCTCAGACTCGCACTTTCTTCATATCCTGAAGAGTTCTTCTCATGGTTTGTCGATCGGGCCTGACATACCTACGTCCCCAAACCTAAGCTGAGTTTGTGTTTTCAGACTTCTGTCCTCAAAGTCTTGGGCCACACACCCTCCAGGCTGGGCCCCTGGAGCCACACATTAGGACTGTGCCTACCAATCCATGGGAATTCTGCCCATTCCATGGTCCAAAATCGTACAAATTAGGAGAAACCTCCAAAGTCCCTGAGGCCATCCCAATAGTGTAGGTCGCCCGAAACAAACAAGGGCTGTCTGACACCAGCTGATAATCGACCTCCACTCATACCATAGATGGATGTCTCCAGAGAAGAAGATTGAACCAGACAGGACCCTAGGCCATAATAGGATCCATTGCTTTGGGTTACAGGCATGTGTCCTCAAAAGCCTGATTCCAATACGAGCATAGGTGTTTTCCTGAGGCACCCATTAGAACTCATCTCGTCTCCACAAGGAAACCTGTGCATGGGAGCCATGTCCAAATCTTAGGAGATTACTTCAGGTTCCCGGTGCCACCGCCCCATTCCACGGCTCTCATGGACACAAAAACACATTAGGACCCATCCTCAGGAAAGTCCATTTCAACTCAGCCACCCCGGATGCTCCGGCGAGCCATCAGATCTAAACTGTCTTGTTGCTAGGAGACAATTGGAATGCGAGGCGGGCTTCCCAGGCATCCATCCGCGAATGGGGCTCTGGAGTCATTCCATATGGGATGTCCTGGAGTTGTCCAACAGGTCTCAATTGTCCCGCAGAAGGAATCCTTGACGGGGGCATCCCACAACTCCCAACATGGGAAAACCTCAATGGCCTCGAGATTCCGCTCCCTTCATGAAGCGGACGTCATGCTCATAAACTCCAACCTGAGTCAACGTCTGATCCTCGCCCTGACTTCAGATGCATGAGATATTGGTTCAGATCAGCAGGGGGTACCTGCCGTGCCCTCGCCCTGAAACCCAAGTCCAGCTTGTCTTCTCAGACTTCCGTCCTCACACTCCTGGCCTCGAAGCCCTCAAGTTTGGCAATTCCGGACCCACAATGCAGCACTCTGCCTGCCCTCTAGAAAAAAAATTATTGCCTCATGAGCTGACCAGGCACCTTAAATGAGGGTAATCCTACACAGCACTCGACTTTACCCAAATTATATAGTCTAACCTGGGCACTAATGCACTGTCGAACACAACCTGAGCCCGGACCTCCTGACCAACACCCAGAAAGCTGACCGCACACTGAGCACATAAAACCCGCCATGGCCTTAGGTCATCATCTCTTCCCTACCTCAGTTTTCAGGCTTCAGAACCGAGACCTTATCTCCAATCACTGCCCAGGGGTGAGTGTGATGCAGAAATCATAACTCCTCCTTACCCATGGCAAGAACACTTGTGGTTGGCACGTTGTCCAACGTTCAGTTTTGGAGAAACCAGCATTCACCCTGAGGCCCCGCCCATCCTTGAGTGCGACAAGGGCATACACACGCATTGTGACCTAAAGCATGAGTCCTGTCCTCTAGTAAGTCCTCTCAGTGGCTGGACCATTAGATGTCATAATGGGCTTGACATGTCCCTAGGCCCCAATTTTTAACCAGATTTCTGATTGTCCAGTCCCCCCGCCCCAGGGCTCTACTCTGGAATCTCTCATTCGGTGGGACACCTGAGGTTAAAAAAGAAAAACAACAACAACAACAACAAAAAAAAAACCGGACTTCTTCAAGCCCACAGAATGACCCCACACTCTTTGGACGGGGCCAAACCACCAGAGAGTAAGACTCGTCCATTTCCCATGAAGTCACCCAGAAATTCCACGACCATGAGTGACACGATATCCAGAGACAAACACTTGAGCAGGAGCCTCACAATCGCCCTTCTTTCAAATCCCGAAGAGTTCTCCTCATGGTCTGTAGATTAGTCCTGCCATACCTATGACCCGAAACATAAGCCGAGTTTGTGTTTTCAGACAACTCTCCAAACAGCCCTGGCCTACACAACCTACAGGCTCAGGCCCCTGGAGCCAAACCTGAGGACTGTACTTGCCCTCTCCAAGGGAATTGTGTGTGCCCATTCCAATGGCCACAAGCCTTCTAATAGGATAAACCTCCAAAGTCCCTGATCCATCTCAATAGTGGTGGCTTCCCAGGAAAAACAGGGGCAATCTGAGCCCAACTGAGCACCTACCTGCACTCAGACCCATAGACAGATGTCCCCAGAGGTAAAAAGAAAAGAACAGGCCCCTAGGCACTAATCAGATCCATTGCTTTGGTTTCCAGGCATCTCTCCTCAGAGGCCTGGATTTCAAAAGCAGCATATAGCTGTTTCGTGACTCACCCATCAGAAAACATCTCATCTACACATGGGAAACTTGCACGTTGGAGCTGTGTCAAAGCCTCTGTTTAGGAGAACCCTTTAGGGCCCCAGTGCCACCGCTTCATTCCAAGGTCTCCATTGACACAAAGCACATTAGGACCCATCCCCAGGGGTGTCCATTTTAACTCAGCGTCCTCGGTTGCTCCCCACAGATCCAGGAGATCTAACCTGTCTTGTTGCTAGGAGACAATTGGAATGCGAGGTGGGCTACCCAGCCATCCATCCTTAGAACCCTGCTCAGAATCATTGGCCTGGAGCCAAACAACAGGTCTCAATTGTCCTGCGGAAGACTCTCTGCAGTTTGGAGCTTCTCACAACTCCCATCGTGGGAAAACACCCATGGCCTCGTGATGCCCCCCCATTCATGAAGGGGCCATCAGGGTCAGAAACTCCAACCTGAGCGATCGTCTGATCCTCGCCCTGACTTCAGATGCACGAGATCTTGATTCAGGTCTGTAGATTGTGCCTGCCATGGCCTCACCCAGAAACCTAAGCCTAGCTTGTGTTCTCAGACTTTTGTTGTCAGACTACTGGCCCACAAGCCCTCCAGTTTGGCAATCCAGAACTACAATGCAGCACTCTGCCGGCCCTCCAGAAGAAAAACCTTGTCCTCTGGGGCTACCCAGTAACCGCAATTGAGGATCAACCTGCACCGACCTTGGCTGTACCCCAAATACATAGGCTGACCAGGGCACTAATGCCCTTTCTGGTACAGCCTGAGCCTGGACCCCCTGGCCCCTCCCAGAAGCTGGCCGCACACTGAGCACAACGAGCCGCCATGGCCTTAGGTCGTCATCTCTTCGTAACCTCGGTTTTCAGGTTCAGAACCTAGACCTTATCTCCAATCACTGCCCAGGGTTGAAGGTGATGCAGAAATCAGAATTCCTTCCCCATGGCAAGAAACCTTGTGGTTGGCATGTTGTCCAACGTTCAGTGTAGTTGAAACCAGTGTGGCCCTTGAGGCCCCGCCCAGCTCATGGGCCACATTGGTCACAAACACACATTGTTACACTCAGGCTGAGTCAGTCCTCAAGTAAGGCCACTAAGTGGCTGGATGAAGAGATAGCATATTGGGCTTGCCATGCCCCTAGGCCCCAATTTTTAACCATAGTTCGGGTTGTCCCTTCAGTCTTCCCCACGGCTTGGCTTTGGAATTCCTCTTTTGTTGGGACACCTGAGGTAACAAAATTGAAATGAGTCCTCCGATCCCACAGATTGACGAATAGTAATTGGGAATCGGACCAAATCCTCAGAGAGGAAGATTCGTCCATGGCCCATGAGGCCTCCCCGACATTTCACGGCCATTGCTGATACAAAATCCAGAGACAAAAGCCTGAGCAAGCGCCTCAGACTCGCACTTTCTTCATATCCTGAAGAGTTCTTCTCATGGTTTGTCGATCGGGCCTGACATACCTACGTCCCCAAACCTAAGCTGAGTTTGTGTTTTCAGACTTCTGTCCTCAAAGTCTTGGGCCACACACCCTCCAGGCTGGGCCCCTGGAGCCACACATTAGGACTGTGCCTACCAATCCATGGGAATTCTGCCCATTCCATGGTCCAAAATCATACAAATTAGGAGAAACCTCCAAAGTCCCTGAGGCCATCCCAATAGTGTAGGTCGCCCGGAACAAACAAGGGCTGTCTGACACCAGCTGATAATCGACCTCCACTCATACCATAGATGGATGTCTCCAGAGAAGAAGATTGAACCAGACAGGACCCTAGGCCATAATAGGATCCATTGCTTTGGGTTACAGGCATGTGTCCTCAAAAGCCTGATTCCAATACGAGCATAGGTGTTTTCCTGAGGCACCCATTAGAACTCATCTCGTCTCCACAAGGAAACCTGTGCATGGGAGCCATGTCCAAATCTTAGGAGAGTACTTCAGGATCCCGGTGCCTCCGCCCCATTCCACGGCTCTCATGGACACAAAAACACATTAGGACCCATCCTCAGGAAAGTCCATTTCAACTCAGCCACCCCGGATGCTCCGGCGAGCCATCAGATCTAAACTGTCTTGTTGCTAGGAGACAATTGGAATGCGAGGCGGGCTTCCCAGGCATCCATCCGCGAACGGTGCTCTGGAGTCATTCCATATGGGATGTCCTGGAGCTGTCCAACAGGTCTCAATTGTGCCGTAGAAGGAATCCTTGAAGGGGGCATCCCACAACTCCCAACGTGGGAAAACCTCAATGGCCTCGAGATTCCGCTCCCTTGATGAAGCGGCCGTCATGCTCAGAAACTCCAACCTGAGCCAACGTCTGATCCTCGCCCTGACTTCAGATGCATGAGATATTGGTTCAGATCTGCAGGGGGTACCTGCCGTGCCCTCGCCCTGAAACCCAAGTCCAGCTTGTCTTCTCAGACTTCCATCCTCACACTCCTGGCCTCGAAGCCCTCAAGTTTGGCAATTCCGGACCCACAATGCAGCACTCTGCCTGCCCTCTAGAAAAAAAATTATTGCCTCATGAGCTGACCAGGCACCTTAAATGAGGGTAATCCTACACAGCACTCGACTTTACCCAAATTATATAGTCTAACCTGGGCACTAATGCACTGTCGAACACAACCTGAGCCCGGACCTCCTGACCAACACCCAGAAAGCTGACCGCACACTGAGCACATAAAACCCGCCATGGCCTTAGGTCATCATCTCTTCCCTACCTCAGTTTTCAGGCTTCAGAACCGAGACCTTATCTCCAATCACTGCCCAGGGGTGAGTGTGATGCAGAAATCATAACTCCTCCTTACCCATGGCAAGAACACTTGTGGTTGGCACGTTGTCCAACGTTCAGTGTAGGAGAAACCAGCATTCACCCTGAGGCCCCGCCCATTCTTGAGTGCGACGTGGGCATATACACGCATTGTGACCCTCAGCATGAGTCCTGTCCTCTAGTAAGTCCTCTCAGTTGCTGGACCATTAGATGTCATAATGGGCTTGACATGTCCCTAGGCCCCAATTTTTAACCAAATTTCTGATGGTCCAGTCGCCCCTCCCCAGGGCTCTACTCTGGAATCCCTCATTTGGTGGGACACCTGAGGATAAAAAAGAAAAAAAACAAGAATAAAAAAAAAACGGAATTCTTCCAGCCCACAGAATGACCCCAAACTCTTTGGACGGGGCCAAACCACCAGAGAGTAAGACTCGTCCATTTCCCATGAAGACACCCAGAAATTCCACGACCATGAGTGACACGATATCCAGAGACAAAAACTTGAGCAGGAGCCTCACACTCGCCCTTCTTTCAAATCCTGAAGTGTTCTCCTCATGGTCTGTAGATCAGTCCTGCCATACCTATGACCCGAAACATAAGCCGAGTTTGTGTTTTCAGACAACTGTCCAAACAGCCCTGGCCTACACAACCTACAGGCTCAGGCCCCTGGAGCCAAATCTGAGGACTGTACTTGCCCTCTCCAACGGAATTGTGTGTGCCCATTCCAATGGCCACAACCCTTCTAATAGGATAAACCTCCAAAGTCCCTGATCCATCTCAATAGTGGTGGCTTCCCAGGAAAAACATGGGCAATCTGAGCCCAACTGAGCACCTACCTGCACTCAGACCCATAGACAGATGTCCCCAGAGGTATGAAGGAAAGAACAGGCCCCTAGGCACTAATCAGATCCATTGCTTTGGTTTCCAGGCATCTCTCCTCAGAGGCCTGGATTTCAAATGCAGCATATAGCTGTTTCTTGACTCACCCATCAGAAAACATCTCATCTACACATGGGAAACTTGCACGTTGGAGCTGTGTCAAAGCCTCTGTTTAGGAGAACCCTTTAGGGCCCCAGTGCCGCCGCTTCATTCCAAGGTCTCCATAGACACAAAAGCACGTTAGGACCCATCCCCAGGGGTGTCCATTTCAACTCAGCGTCCTCGGTTGCTCCCCACAGATCCAGGAGATCTAACCTGTCTTGTTGCTAGGAGACAATTGGAATGCGAGGTGGGCTACCCAGCCATCCATCCTTAGAACCCTGCTCAGAATCATTGGCCTGGAGCCAAACAACAGGTCTCAATTGTCCTGCAGAAGACTCTCTGCAGTTTGGAGCTTCTCACAACTCCCATCGTGGGAAAACCCCCATGGCCTCGTGATGCCCCCGCCCATTCATGAAGGGGCCATAAGGGAGAGAAACTCCAACCTGAGCGATCGTCTGATCCTCGCCCTGACTTCAGATGCACGAGATCTCGATTCAGGTCTGTAGATTGTGCGTGCCATGGCCTCACCCAGAAACCTAAGCCTAGCTTGTGTTCTCAGACTTTTGTCGTCAGACTACTGGCCCACAAGCCCTCCAGTTTGGCAATCCAGAACTACAATGCAGCACTCTGCCGGCCCTCCAGAAGAAAAACATTGTCCTCTGGTGCTACCCAGTAATCCCAAATGAGGATCAACCTGCACCGACCTTGGCTGTACCCCAAATACATAGGCTGACCAGGGCACTAATGCCCTTTCTGACACAGCCTGAGCTTGGACCCTCTGCCCCCTCCCAGACAGCTGGCCGCACACTGAGCACATCAAGCCGCCATGGCCTTAGGTCGTCATCTCTTCCCAACATCAGTTTTCAGGTTTCAGAACCTAGACCTTATCTCCAATCACTGCCCAGGGTTGAAGGTGATGCAGAAATCAGAACTCCTTCCCCATGGCAAGAAACCTTGTGGTTGGCATGTTGTCCAACGTTCAGTGTAGTTGAAACCAGTGTGGCCCATGAGGCCCCGCCCATGCTCGCAGGCCACATTGGTCACAAACACACATTGTGACGCTCAGGCTGAGCCCAGTCCTCAAGTAAGGCCACTCAGTGGCTGGATGAAGAGATATCATATTGGGCTTGCCATGCCCCTAGGCCCCAATTTTTAACCATAGTTCGGGTTGTCCCTTCAGTCTTCCCCACGGCTTGGCTTTGGAATTCCTCTTTTGGTGGGACACCTGAGGTAACAAAACTGAAATGAGTCCTCCCATCCCACAGATTGACGAAAAGCAATTGGGAATCGGGCCAAATCCTCAGAGAGGAAGATTCGTCTATGGCCCATGAGGCCTCCCCGACATTCCACGGCCATCGCTGATACAAAATCCAGAGACAAAAGCCTGAGCAAGAGCCTCAGACTCACACATTCTTCATATCCTGAAGAGTTCTTCTCATGGTTTGTAGATCGGGCCTGCCATACCTACGTCCCCAAACCTAAGCTGAGTTTGTGTTTTCAGACTTCTGTCCTCAAAGTCTTGGGCCACACACCCTCCAGGCTGGGCCCCTGGAGCCACACATTAGGACTGTGCCTACCAATCCATGGGAATTCTGCCCATTCCATGGTCCAAAATCGTACAAATTAGGAGAAATCTCCAAAGTCCCTGAGGCCATCCCAATAGTGTAGGTCGCCCGGAACCAACATGGGCTGTCTGACACCAGCTGATAATCGACCTCCACTCATACCATAGATGGATGTCCCCAGAGAAGAAGATTGAACCAGACAGGACCCTAGGCCATAATAAGATCCATTGCTTTGGGTTACAGGCATGTGTCCTCAAAAGCCTGATTCCAATACGAGCATAGGGGTTTTGCTGAGGCACCCATCAGAACTCATCTCGTCTCCACAAGGAAACCTGTGCATGGGAGCCATGTCCAAAGCTTAGGAGAGTACTTCAGGGTCCCGGTGCCACCGCCCCATTCCAAGGCCCTCATGGACACAAAAACACATTAGGATCCATCCTCACGAAAGTCCATTTCAAATCAGCCACCCCGGTTGCTCCCGCAGAGCCATCAGATCTAAACTGTCTTGTTGCTAGGAGACAATTGGAATGCGAGGCGGGCTTCCCAGGCATCCATCCGCGAACGGTGCTCTGGAGTCATTCCATATGGGATGTCCTGGAGCTGTCCAACAGGTCTCAATTGTCCCTCAGAAGAAATCCATGAAGGGGGCATCCCACAACTCCCAACGTGGGAAAACCTCAATGGCCTCGAGATTCCGCTCCCTTCATGAAGCGGCCGTCATGCTCAGAAACTCCAACCTGAGCCAACGTCTGATCCTCGCCCTGACTTCAGATGCATGAGATATTGGTTCAGATCTGCAGGGGGTACCTGCCGTGCCCTCGCCCTGAAACCCAAGTCTAGCTTGTCTTCTCAGACTTCCGTCCTCACACTCCTGGCCCCGAAGCCCTCAAGTTTGGCAATTCCGGACCCACAATGCAGCACTCTGCCTGCCCTCTAGAAAAAAAATTATTGCCTCATGAGCTGCCCAGGCACCTTAAATGAGGGTAATCCTACACAGCACTCGACTTTACCCAAATTATATAGTCTAACCTGGGCACTAATGCACTGTCGAACACAACCTGAGGCCGGACCTCCTGACCAACCCCCAGAAAGCTGACCGCACACTGAGCACATAAAACCCGCCATGGCCTTAGGTCATCATCTCATCCCTACCTCAGTTTTCAGGCTTCAGAACCGAGACCTTATCTCCAATCACTTCCCAGGGGTGAGTGTGATGCAGAAATCAGAACTCCTCCTTACCCATGGCAAGAACCCTGTGGTTGGCACGTTGTCCAACGTTCAGTGTAGGAGAAACCAGCATTCACCCTGAGGCCCCGCCCATTCTTGAGTGCGACGAGGGCATACACACGCATTGTGACCCTCAGCATGAGTCCTGTCCTCTAGTAAGTCCTCTCAGTTTCTGGACCATTAGATGTCATAATGGGCTTGACATGTCCCTAGGCCCCAATTTTTAACCAAATTTCTGATGGTCCAGTCGCCCCTCCCCAGGGCTCTACTCTGGAATCCCTCATTTGGTGGGACACCTGAGGATAAAAAAGAAAAAAACAAGAATAAAAAAAAAACGGACTTCTTCCCGCCCACAGAATGACCCCAAACTCTTTGGACGGGGCCAAACCACCAGAGAGTAAGACTCGTCCATTTCCCATGAAGTCACCCAGAAATTCCACGACCATGAGTGACACGATATCCAGAGACAAAAACTTGAGCAGGAGCCTCACACTCGCCCTTCTTTCAAATCCCGAAGAGTTCTCCTCATGGTCTGTAGATCAGTCCTGCCATACCTATGACCCGAAACATAAGCCGAGTTTGTGTTTTCAGACAACTGTCCAAACAGCCCTGGCCTACACAACCTACAGGCTCAGGCCCCTGGAGCCATACCTGAGGACTGTACTTGCCCTCTCTAAGGGAATTGTGTGTGCCCATTCCAATGGCCACTACCCTTCTAATAGGATAAACCTCCAAAGTCCCTGATCCATCTCAATAGTGGTGGCTTCCCAGGAACAACAGGGGCAATCTGAGCCCAACTGAGCACCTACCTGCACTCAGACCCATAGACAGATGTCCCCAGAGGTATGAAGGAAAGAACAGGCCCCTAGGCACTAATCAGATCCATTGCTTTGGTTTCCAGGCATCTCTCCTCAGAGGCCTGGATTTCAAAAGCAGCATATAGCTGTTTCTTGACTCACCCATCAGAAAACATCTCATCTACACATGGGAAACTTGCACGTTGGAGCTGTGTCAAAGCCTCTGTTTAGGAGAACCCTTTAGGGCCCCAGTGCCGCCGCTTCATTCCAAGGTCTCCATAGACACAAAAGCACGTTAGGACCCATCCCCAGGGGTGTCCATTTCAACTCAGCGTCCTCGGTTGCTCCCCACAGATCCAGGAGATCTAACCTGTCTTGTTGCTAGGAGACAATTGGAATGCGAGGTGGGCTACCCAGCCATCCATCCTTAGAACCCTGCTCAGAATCATTGGCCTGGAGCCAAACAACAGGTCTCAATTGTCCTGCAGAAGACTCTCTGCAGTTTGGAGCTTCTCACAACTCCCATCGTGGGAAAACCCCCATGGCCTCGTGATGCCCCCGCCCATTCATGAAGGGGCCATAAGGGACAGAAACTCCAACCTGAGCGATCGTCTGATCCTCGCCCTGACTTCAGATGCACGAGATCTCGATTCAGGTCTGTAGATTGTGCGTGCCATGGCCTCACCCAGAAACCTAAGCCTAGCTTGTGTTCTCAGACTTTTGTCGTCAGACTACTGGCCCACAAGCCCTCCAGTTTGGCAATCCAGAACTACAATGCAGCACTCTGCCGGCCCTCCAGAAGAAAAACATTGTCCTCTGGTGCTACCCAGTAATCCCAAATGAGGATCAACCTGCACCGACCTTGGCTGTACCCCAAATACATAGGCTGACCAGGGCACTAATGCCCTTTCTGACACAGCCTGAGCCTGGACCCCCTGGCCCCTCCCAGACAGCTGGCCGCACACTGAGCACATCGAGCCGCTATGGCCTTAGGTCGTCATCTCTTCCCAACATCAGTTTTCAGGTTTCAGAACCTAGACCTTATCTCCAATCACTGCCCAGGGTTGAAGGTGATGCAGAAATCAGAACTCCTTCCCCATGGCAAGAAACCTTGTGGTTGGCATGTTGTCCAACGTTCAGTGTAGTTGAAACCAGTGTGGCCCATGAGGCCCCGCCCATGCTCACGGGCCACATTGGTCACAAACACACATTGTGACGCTCAGGCTGAGCCCAGTCCTCAAGTAAGGCCACTCAGTGGCTGGATGAAGAGATATCATATTGGGCTTGCCATGCCCCTAGGCCCCAATTTTTAACCATAGTTCGGGTTGTCCCTTCAGTCTTCCCCACGGCTTGGCTTTGGAATTCCTCTTTTGGTGGGACACCTGAGGTAACAAAACTGAAATGAGTCCTCCCATGCCACAGATTGACGAAAAGCAATTGGGAATCGGGCCAAATCCTCAGAGAGGAAGATTCGTCTATGGCCCATGAGGCCTCCCCGACATTCCACGGCCATCGCTGATACAAAATCCAGAGACAAAAGCCTGAGCAAGAGCCTCAGACTCACACATTCTTCATATCCTGAAGAGTTCTTCTCATGGTTTGTAGATCGGGCCTGCCATACCTACGTCCCCAAACCTAAGCTGAGTTTGTGTTTTCAGACTTCTGTCCTCAAAGTCTTGGGCCACACACCCTCCAGGCTGGGCCCCTGGAGCCACACATTAGGACTGTGCCTACCAATCCATGGGAATTCTGCCCATTCCATGGTCCAAAATCGTACAAATTAGGAGAAATCTCCAAAGTCCCTGAGGCCATCCCAATAGTGTAGGTCGCCCGGAACCAACATGGGCTGTCTGACACCAGCTGATAATCGACCTCCACTCATACCATAGATGGATGTCCCCAGAGAAGAAGATTGAACCAGACAGGACCCTAGGCCATAATAGGATCCATTGCTTTGGGTTACAGGCATGTGTCCTCAAAAGCCTGATTCCAATACGTGCATAGGGGTTTTGCTGAGGCACCCATCAGAACTCATCTCGTCTCCACAAGGAAACCTGTGCATGGGAGCCATGTCCAAAGCTTAGGAGAGTACTTCAGGGTCCCGGTGCCACCGCCCCATTCCAAGGCCCTCATGGACACAAAAACACATTAGGATCCATCCTCACGAAAGTCCATTTCAAATCAGCCACCCCGGTTGCTCCCGCAGAGCCATCAGATCTAAACTGTCTTGTTGCTAGGAGACAATTGGAATGCGAGGCGGGCTTCCCAGGCATCCATCCGCGAACGGTGCTCTGGAGTCATTCCATATGGGATGTCCTGGAGCTGTCCAACAGGTCTCAATTGTCCCTCAGAAGAAATCCATGAAGGGGGCATCCCACAACTCCCAACGTGGGAAAACCTCAATGGCCTCGAGATTCCGCTCCCTTCATGAAGCGGCCGTCATGCTCAGAAACTCCAACCTGAGCCAACGTCTGATCCTCGCCCTGACTTCAGATGCATGAGATTTTGGTTCAGATCTGCAGGGGGTACCTGCCGTGCCCTCGCCCTGAAACCCAAGTCTAGCTTGTCTTCTCAGACTTCCGTCCTCACACTCCTGGCCCCGAAGCCCTCAAGTTTGGCAATTCCGGACCCACAATGCAGCACTCTGCCTGCCCTCTAGAAAAAAAATTATTGCCTCATGAGCTGCCCAGGCACCTTAAATGAGGGTAATCCTACACAGCACTCGACTTTACCCAAATTATATAGTCTAACCTGGGCACTAATGCACTGTCGAACACAACCTGAGGCCGGACCTCCTGACCAACCCCCAGAAAGCTGACCGCACACTGAGCACATAAAACCCGCCATGGCCTTAGGTCATCATCTCATCCCTACCTCAGTTTTCAGGCTTCAGAACCGAGACCTTATCTCCAATCACTTCCCAGGGGTGAGTGTGATGCAGAAATCAGAACTCCTCCTTACCCATGGCAAGAACCCTGTGGTTGGCACGTTGTCCAACGTTCAGTGTAGGAGAAACCAGCATTCACCCTGAGGCCCCGCCCATTCTTGAGTGCGACGTGGGCATACACAGGCATTGTGACCCTCAGCATGAGTCCTGTCCTCTAGTAAGTCCTCTCAGTTGCTGGACCATTAGATGTCATAATGGGCTTGACATGTCCCTAGGCCCCAATTTTTAACCAAATTTCTGATGGTCCAGTCGCCCCTCCCCAGGGCTCTACTCTGGAATCCCTCATTTGGTGGGACACCTGAGGATAAAAAAGAAAAAAAACAAGAATAAAAAAAAAACGGAATTCTTCCAGCCCACAGAATGACCCCAAACTCTTTGGACGGGGCCAAACCACCAGAGAGTAAGACTCGTCCATTTCCCATGAAGACACCCAGAAATTCCACGACCATGAGTGACACGATATCCAGAGACAAAAACTTGAGCAGGAGCCTCACACTCGCCCTTCTTTCAAATCCTGAAGTGTTCTCCTCATGGTCTGTAGATCAGTCCTGCCATACCTATGACCCGAAACATAAGCCGAGTTTGTGTTTTCAGACAACTGTCCAAACAGCCCTGGCCTACACAACCTACAGGCTCAGGCCCCTGGAGCCAAATCTGAGGACTGTACTTGCCCTCTCCAACGGAATTGTGTGTGCCCATTCCAATGGCCACAACCCTTCTAATAGGATAAACCTCCAAAGTCCCTGATCCATCTCAATAGTGGTGGCTTCCCAGGAAAAACATGGGCAATCTGAGCCCAACTGAGCACCTACCTGCACTCAGACCCATAGACAGATGTCCCCAGAGGTATGAAGGAAAGAACAGGCCCCTAGGCACTAATCAGATCCATTGCTTTGGTTTCCAGGCATCTCTCCTCAGAGGCCTGGATTTCAAAAGCAGCATATAGCTGTTTCTTGACTCACCCATCAGAAAACATCTCATCTACACATGGGAAACTTGCACGTTGGAGCTGTGTCAAAGCCTCTGTTTAGGAGAACCCTTTAGGGCCCCAGTGCCGCCGCTTCATTCCAAGGTCTCCATAGACACAAAAGCACGTTAGGACCCATCCCCAGGGGTGTCCATTTCAACTCAGCGTCCTCGGTTGCTCCCCACAGATCCAGGAGATCTAACCTGTCTTGTTGCTAGGAGACAATTGGAATGCGAGGTGGGCTACCCAGCCATCCATCCTTAGAACCCTGCTCAGAATCATTGGCCTGGAGCCAAACAACAGGTCTCAATTGTCCTGCAGAAGACTCTCTGCAGTTTGGAGCTTCTCACAACTCCCATCGTGGGAAAACCCCCATGGCCTCGTGATGCCCCCGCCCATTCATGAAGGGGCCATAAGGGACAGAAACTCCAACCTGAGCGATCGTCTGATCCTCGCCCTGACTTCAGATGCACGAGATCTCGATTCAGGTCTGTAGATTGTGCGTGCCATGGCCTCACCCAGAAACCTAAGCCTAGCTTGTGTTCTCAGACTTTTGTCGTCAGACTACTGGCCCACAAGCCCTCCAGTTTGGCAATCCAGAACTACAATGCAGCACTCTGCCGGCCCTCCAGAAGAAAAACATTGTCCTCTGGTGCTACCCAGTAATCCCAAATGAGGATCAACCTGCACCGACCTTGGCTGTACCCCAAATACATAGGCTGACCAGGGCACTAATGCCCTTTCTGACACAGCCTGAGCCTGGACCCCCTGGCCCCTCCCAGACAGCTGGCCGCACACTGAGCACATCGAGCCGCCATGGCCTTAGGTCGTCATCTCTTCCCAACATCAGTTTTCAGGTTTCAGAACCTAGACCTTATCTCCAATCACTGCCCAGGGTTGAAGGTGATGCAGAAATCAGAACTCCTTCCCCATGGCAAGAAACCTTGTGGTTGGCATGTTGTCCAACGTTCAGTGTAGTTGAAACCAGTGTGGCCCATGAGGCCCCGCCCATGCTCACGGGCCACATTGGTCACAAACACACATTGTGACGCTCAGGCTGAGCCCAGTCCTCAAGTAAGGCCACTCAGTGGCTGGATGAAGAGATATCATATTGGGCTTGCCATGCCCCTAGGCCCCAATTTTTAACCATAGTTCGGGTTGTCCCTTCAGTCTTCCCCACGGCTTGGCTTTGGAATTCCTCTTTTGGTGGGACACCTGAGGTAACAAAACTGAAATGAGTCCTCCCATGCCACAGATTGACGAAAAGCAATTGGGAATCGGGCCAAATCCTCAGAGAGGAAGATTCGTCTATGGCCCATGAGGCCTCCCCGACATTCCACGGCCATCGCTGATACAAAATCCAGAGACAAAAGCCTGAGCAAGAGCCTCAGACTCACACATTCTTCATATCCTGAAGAGTTCTTCTCATGGTTTGTAGATCGGGCCTGCCATACCTACGTCCCCAAACCTAAGCTGAGTTTGTGTTTTCAGACTTCTGTCCTCAAAGTCTTGGGCCACACACCCTCCAGGCTGGGCCCCTGGAGCCACACATTAGGACTGTGCCTACCAATCCATGGGAATTCTGCCCATTCCATGGTCCAAAATCGTACAAATTAGGAGAAATCTCCAAAGTCCCTGAGGCCATCCCAATAGTGTAGGTCGCCCGGAACCAACAAGGGCTGTCTGACACCAGCTGATAATCGACCTCCACTCATACCATAGATGGATGTCCCCAGAGAAGAAGATTGAACCAGACAGGACCCTAGGCCATAATAGGATCCATTGCTTTGGGTTACAGGCATGTGTCCTCAAAAGCCTGATTCCAATACGAGCATAGGGGTTTTGCTGAGGCACCCATCAGAACTCATCTCGTCTCTACAAGGAAACCTGTGCATGGGAGCCATGTCCAAAGCTTAGGAGAGTACTTCAGGGTCCCGGTGCCACCGCCCCATTCCAAGGCCCTCATGGACACAAAAACACATTAGGATCCATCCTCACGAAAGTCCATTTCAAATCAGCCACCCCGGTTGCTCCCGCAGAGCCATCAGATCTAAACTGTCTTGTTGCTAGGAGACAATTGGAATGCGAGGCGGGCTTCCCAGGCATCCATCCGCGAACGGTGCTCTGGAGTCATTCCATATGGGATGTCCTGGAGCTGTCCAACAGGTCTCAATTGTCCCGCAGAAGAAATCCATGAAGGGGGCATCCCACAACTCCCAACGTGGGAAAACCTCAATGGCCTCGAGATTCCGCTCCCTTCATGAAGCGGCCGTCATGCTCAGAAACTCCAACCTGAGCCAACGTCTGATCCTCGCCCTGACTTCAGATGCATGAGATATTGGTTCAGATCTGCAGGGGGTACCTGCCGTGCCCTCGCCCTGAAACCCAAGTCTAGCTTGTCTTCTCAGACTTCCGTCCTCACACTCCTGGCCCCGAAGCCCTCAAGTTTGGCAATTCCGGACCCACAATGCAGCACTCTGCCTGCCCTCTAGAAAAAAAATTATTGCCTCATGAGCTGCCCAGGCACCTTAAATGAGGGTAAACCTACACAGCACTCGACTTTACCCAAATTATATAGTCTAACCTGGGCACTAATGCACTGTCGAACACAACCTGAGGCCGGACCTCCTGACCAACCCCCAGAAAGCTGACCGCACACTGAGCACATAAAACCCGCCATGGCCTTAGGTCATCATCTCATCCCTACCTCAGTTTTCAGGCTTCAGAACCGAGACCTTATCTCCAATCACTTCCCAGGGGTGAGTGTGATGCAGAAATCAGAACTCCTCCTTACCCATGGCAAGAACCCTGTGGTTGGCACGTTGTCCAACGTTCAGTGTAGGAGAAACCAGCATTCACCCTGAGGCCCCGCCCATTCTTGAGTGCGACGTGGGCATACACACGCATTGTGACCCTCAGCATGAGTCCTGTCCTCTAGTAAGTCCTCTCAGTTTCTGGACTATTAGATGTCATAATGGGCTTGACATGTCCCTAGGCCCCAATTTTTAACCAAATTTCTGATGGTCCAGTCGCCCCTCCCCAGGGCTCTACTCTGGAATCCCTCATTTGGTGGGACACCTGAGGATAAAAAAGAAAAAAAACATGAATAAAAAAAAAACGGAATTCTTCCAGCCCACAGAATGACCCCAAACTCTTTGGACGGGGCCAAACCACCAGAGATTAAGACTCGTCCATTTCCCATGAAGACACCCAGAAATTCCACGACCATGAGTGACACGATATCCAGAGACAAAAACTTGAGCAGGAGCCTCACACTCGCCCTTCTTTCAAATCCTGAAGTGTTCTCCTCATGGTCTGTAGATCAGTCCTGCCATACCTATGACCCGAAACATAAGCCGAGTTTGTGTTTTCAGACAACTGTCCAAACAGCCCTGGCCTACACAACCTACAGGCTCAGGCCCCTGGAGCCAAATCTGAGGACTGTACTTGCCCTCTCCAACGGAATTGTGTGTGCCCATTCCAATGGCCACAACCCTTCTAATAGGATAAACCTCCAAAGTCCCTGATCCATCTCAATAGTGGTGGCTACCCAGGAAAAACATGGGCAATCTGAGCCCAACTGAGCACCTACCTGCACTCAGACCCATAGACAGATGTCCCCAGAGGTATGAAGGAAAGAACAGGCCCCTAGGCACTAATCAGATCCATTGCTTTGGTTTCCAGGCATCTCTCCTCAGAGGCCTGGATTTCAAATGCAGCATATAGCTGTTTCTTGACTCACCCATCAGAAAACATCTCATCTACACATGGGAAACTTGCACGTTGGAGCTGTGTCAAAGCCTCTGTTTAGGAGAACCCTTTAGGGCCCCAGTGCCGCCGCTTCATTCCAAGGTCTCCATAGACACAAAAGCACGTTAGGACCCATCCCCAGGGGTGTCCATTTCAACTCAGCGTCCTCGGTTGCTCCCCACAGATCCAGGAGATCTAACCTGTCTTGTTGCTAGGAGACAATTGGAATGCGAGGTGGGCTACCCAGCCATCCATCCTTAGAACCCTGCTCAGAATCATTGGCCTGGAGCCAAACAACAGGTCTCAATTGTCCTGCAGAAGACTCTCTGCAGTTTGGAGCTTCTCACAACTCCCATCGTGGGAAAACCCCCATGGCCTCGTGATGCCCCCGCCCATTCATGAAGGGGCCATAAGGGACAGAAACTCCAACCTGAGCGATCGTCTGATCCTCGCCCTGACTTCAGATGCACGAGATCTCGATTCAGGTCTGTAGATTGTGCGTGCCATGGCCTCACCCAGAAACCTAAGCCTAGCTTGTGTTCTCAGACTTTTGTCGTCAGACTACTGGCCCACAAGCCCTCCAGTTTGGCAATCCAGAACTACAATGCAGCACTCTGCCGGCCCTCCAGAAGAAAAACATTGTCCTCTGGTGCTACCCAGTAATCCCAAATGAGGATCAACCTGCACCGACCTTGGCTGTACCCCAAATACATAGGCTGACCAGGGCACTAATGCCCTTTCTGACACAGCCTGAGCCTGGACCCCCTGGCCCCTCCCAGACAGCTGGCCGCACACTGAGCACATCGAGCCGCCATGGCCTTAGGTCGTCATCTCTTCCCAACATCAGTTTTCAGGTTTCAGAACCTAGACCTTATCTCCAATCACTGCCCAGGGTTGAAGGTGATGCAGAAATCAGAACTCCTTCCCCATGGCAAGAAACCTTGTGGTTGGCATGTTGTCCAACGTTCAGTGTAGTTGAAACCAGTGTGGCCCATGAGGCCCCGCCCATGCTCACGGGCCACATTGGTCACAAACACACATTGTGACGCTCAGGCTGAGCCCAGTCCTCAAGTAAGGCCACTCAGTGGCTGGATGAAGAGATATCATATTGGGCTTGCCATGCCCCTAGGCCCCAATTTTTAACCATAGTTCGGGTTGTCCCTTCAGTCTTCCCCACGGCTTGGCTTTGGAATTCCTCTTTTGGTGGGACACCTGAGGTAACAAAACTGAAATGAGTCCTCCCATCCCACAGATTGACGAAAAGCAATTGGGAATCGGGCCAAATCCTCAGAGAGGAAGATTCGTCTATGGCCCATGAGGCCTCCCCGACATTCCACGGCCATTGCTGATACAAAATCCAGAGACAAAAGCCTGAGCAACCGCCTCAGACTCGCACTTTGTTCATATCCTGAAGAGTTCTTCTCATGTTTTGTCGATCGGGCCTGCCGTACCTAAGTCCCCAAACCTAAGCTGAGTTTGTGTTTTCAGACTTCTGTCTTCAAAGTATTGGGCCCCACACCATCCAGGCTGGGCCCCTGGAGCCACACATTAGGACTGTGCCTACCAATCCATGGGAATTCTGCCCGTTCCATGGTCCAAAATCGTACAAATTAGGAGAAACCTCCAAAGTCCCTGAGGCCATCCCGATAGTGAAGGTCGCCCAGAACAAACAAGGGCTGTCTAACGCCAGCTGATAATCGACCTCCACTCATACCATAGATGGATGTCCCCAGAGAAGAAGATTGAACCAGACAGGACCCTAGGCCATAATAAGATCCATTGCTTTGGGTTACAGGCATGTGTCCTCAAAAGCCTGATTCCAATACGATCATAGGGGTTTTCCTGTGGCACCCATCAGAATTCATCTCGATACCACAAGGAAACCTGTGCATGGGAGCCATGTCCAAATTTAGGAGAGTACTTCAGGATCCCGGTGCCTTCGCCCCATTCCAAGGCCCTCATGGACGCAAAAACACATTAGGACCCATCCTCAGGAAAGTCCATTTCAACTCAGCCACCCCGGTTGCTCCGGCAGAGCCATCAGATCTAAACTGTCTTGTTGCTAGGAGACAATTGGAATGCGAGGCGGGCTTCCCAGGCATCCATCCGCGAACGGGGCTCTGGAGTCATTCCATATGGGATGTCCTGGAGCTGTCCAACAGGTCTCAATTGTCCCGCAGAAGGAATCCTTGAAGGGGGCATCCCACAACTCCCAACGTGGGAAAACCTCAATGGCCTCGAGTTTCCGCTCCCTTCATGAAGCGGCCGTCATGCTCAGAAACTCCAACCTGAGCCAACGTCTGATCCTCTCCCTGACTTCAGATGCATGAGATATTGGTTCAGATCTGCAGGGGGTACCTGCCGTGCCCTCGCCCTGAAACCCGAGTCTAGCTTGTCTTCTCAGACTTCAGTCCTCACACTCCTGGCCCCGAAGCCCTCAAGTTTGGCAATTCCGGACCCACAATGCAGCACTCTGCCTGCCCTTTAGAAAAAAAAAATATTGCCTCATGAGCTGCCCAGGCACCTTAAATGAGGGTAAACCTACACAGCATTCGACTTTACCCAAATATATAGTCTAACCTGGGCACTAATGCACTGTCGAACACAACCTGAGCCAGGACCTCCTGACCAACACCCAGAAAGCTGACCGCACACTGAGCACAAAAAACCCGCCATGGCCTTAGGTCATCATGTCTCCCCTACCTCAGTTTTCAGGCTTCAGAACCGAGACCTTATCTCCAATCACTTCCCAGGGGTGAGTGTGATGCAGAAATCAGAACTCCTCCTTACCCATGGCAAGAACCCTGTGGTTGGCACGTTGTCCAACGTTCAGTGTAGGAGAAACCAGCATTCACCCTGAGGCCCCGCCCATTCTTGAGTGCGACGAGGGCATACACACGCATTGTGACCCTCAGCATGAGTCCTGTCCTCTAGTAAGTCCTCTCAGTTTCTGGACCATTAGATGTCATAATGGGCTTGACATGTCCCTAGGCCCCAATTTTTAACCAAATTTCTGATGGTCCAGTCGCCCCTCCCCAGGGCTCTACTCTGGAATCCCTCATTTGGTGGGACACCTGAGGATAAAAAAGAAAAAAACAAGAATAAAAAAAAAACGGACTTCTTCCCGCCCACAGAATGACCCCAAACTCTTTGGACGGGGCCAAACCACCAGAGAGTAAGACTCGTCCATTTCCCATGAAGTCACCCAGAAATTCCACGACCATGAGTGACACGATATCCAGAGACAAAAACTTGAGCAGGAGCCTCACACTCGCCCTTCTTTCAAATCCCGAAGAGTTCTCCTCATGGTCTGTAGATCAGTCCTGCCATACCTATGACCCGAAACATAAGCCGAGTTTGTGTTTTCAGACAACTGTCCAAACAGCCCTGGCCTACACAACCTACAGGCTCAGGCCCCTGGAGCCATACCTGAGGACTGTACTTGCCCTCTCTAAGGGAATTGTGTGTGCCCATTCCAATGGCCACTACCCTTCTAATAGGATAAACCTCCAAAGTCCCTGATCCATCTCAATAGTGGTGGCTTCCCAGGAACAACAGGGGCAATCTGAGCCCAACTGAGCACCTACCTGCACTCAGACCCATAGACAGATGTCCCCAGAGGTATGAAGGAAAGAACAGGCCCCTAGGCACTAATCAGATCCATTGCTTTGGTTTCCAGGCATCTCTCCTCAGAGGCCTGGATTTCAAAAGCAGCATATAGCTGTTTCTTGACTCACCCATCAGAAAACATCTCATCTACACATGGGAAACTTGCACGTTGGAGCTGTGTCAAAGCCTCTGTTTAGGAGAACCCTTTAGGGCCCCAGTGCCGCCGCTTCATTCCAAGGTCTCCATAGACACAAAAGCACGTTAGGACCCATCCCCAGGGGTGTCCATTTCAACTCAGCGTCCTCGGTTGCTCCCCACAGATCCAGGAGATCTAACCTGTCTTGTTGCTAGGAGACAATTGGAATGCGAGGTGGGCTACCCAGCCATCCATCCTTAGAACCCTGCTCAGAATCATTGGCCTGGAGCCAAACAACAGGTCTCAATTGTCCTGCAGAAGACTCTCTGCAGTTTGGAGCTTCTCACAACTCCCATCGTGGGAAAACCCCCATGGCCTCGTGATGCCCCCGCCCATTCATGAAGGGGCCATAAGGGACAGAAACTCCAACCTGAGCGATCGTCTGATCCTCGCCCTGACTTCAGATGCACGAGATCTCGATTCAGGTCTGTAGATTGTGCGTGCCATGGCCTCACCCAGAAACCTAAGCCTAGCTTGTGTTCTCAGACTTTTGTCGTCAGACTACTGGCCCACAAGCCCTCCAGTTTGGCAATCCAGAACTACAATGCAGCACTCTGCCGGCCCTCCAGAAGAAAAACATTGTCCTCTGGTGCTACCCAGTAATCCCAAATGAGGATCAACCTGCACCGACCTTGGCTGTACCCCAAATACATAGGCTGACCAGGGCACTAATGCCCTTTCTGACACAGCCTGAGCCTGGACCCCCTGGCCCCTCCCAGACAGCTGGCCGCACACTGAGCACATCGAGCCGCTATGGCCTTAGGTCGTCATCTCTTCCCAACATCAGTTTTCAGGTTTCAGAACCTAGACCTTATCTCCAATCACTGCCCAGGGTTGAAGGTGATGCAGAAATCAGAACTCCTTCCCCATGGCAAGAAACCTTGTGGTTGGCATGTTGTCCAACGTTCAGTGTAGTTGAAACCAGTGTGGCCCATGAGGCCCCGCCCATGCTCACGGGCCACATTGGTCACAAACACACATTGTGACGCTCAGGCTGAGCCCAGTCCTCAAGTAAGGCCACTCAGTGGCTGGATGAAGAGATATCATATTGGGCTTGCCATGCCCCTAGGCCCCAATTTTTAACCATAGTTCGGGTTGTCCCTTCAGTCTTCCCCACGGCTTGGCTTTGGAATTCCTCTTTTGGTGGGACACCTGAGGTAACAAAACTGAAATGAGTCCTCCCATGCCACAGATTGACGAAAAGCAATTGGGAATCGGGCCAAATCCTCAGAGAGGAAGATTCGTCTATGGCCCATGAGGCCTCCCCGACATTCCACGGCCATCGCTGATACAAAATCCAGAGACAAAAGCCTGAGCAAGAGCCTCAGACTCACACATTCTTCATATCCTGAAGAGTTCTTCTCATGGTTTGTAGATCGGGCCTGCCATACCTACGTCCCCAAACCTAAGCTGAGTTTGTGTTTTCAGACTTCTGTCCTCAAAGTCTTGGGCCACACACCCTCCAGGCTGGGCCCCTGGAGCCACACATTAGGACTGTGCCTACCAATCCATGGGAATTCTGCCCATTCCATGGTCCAAAATCGTACAAATTAGGAGAAATCTCCAAAGTCCCTGAGGCCATCCCAATAGTGTAGGTCGCCCGGAACCAACATGGGCTGTCTGACACCAGCTGATAATCGACCTCCACTCATACCATAGATGGATGTCCCCAGAGAAGAAGATTGAACCAGACAGGACCCTAGGCCATAATAGGATCCATTGCTTTGGGTTACAGGCATGTGTCCTCAAAAGCCTGATTCCAATACGTGCATAGGGGTTTTGCTGAGGCACCCATCAGAACTCATCTCGTCTCCACAAGGAAACCTGTGCATGGGAGCCATGTCCAAAGCTTAGGAGAGTACTTCAGGGTCCCGGTGCCACCGCCCCATTCCAAGGCCCTCATGGACACAAAAACACATTAGGATCCATCCTCACGAAAGTCCATTTCAAATCAGCCACCCCGGTTGCTCCCGCAGAGCCATCAGATCTAAACTGTCTTGTTGCTAGGAGACAATTGGAATGCGAGGCGGGCTTCCCAGGCATCCATCCGCGAACGGTGCTCTGGAGTCATTCCATATGGGATGTCCTGGAGCTGTCCAACAGGTCTCAATTGTCCCTCAGAAGAAATCCATGAAGGGGGCATCCCACAACTCCCAACGTGGGAAAACCTCAATGGCCTCGAGATTCCGCTCCCTTCATGAAGCGGCCGTCATGCTCAGAAACTCCAACCTGAGCCAACGTCTGATCCTCGCCCTGACTTCAGATGCATGAGATTTTGGTTCAGATCTGCAGGGGGTACCTGCCGTGCCCTCGCCCTGAAACCCAAGTCTAGCTTGTCTTCTCAGACTTCCGTCCTCACACTCCTGGCCCCGAAGCCCTCAAGTTTGGCAATTCCGGACCCACAATGCAGCACTCTGCCTGCCCTCTAGAAAAAAAATTATTGCCTCATGAGCTGCCCAGGCACCTTAAATGAGGGTAATCCTACACAGCACTCGACTTTACCCAAATTATATAGTCTAACCTGGGCACTAATGCACTGTCGAACACAACCTGAGGCCGGACCTCCTGACCAACCCCCAGAAAGCTGACCGCACACTGAGCACATAAAACCCGCCATGGCCTTAGGTCATCATCTCATCCCTACCTCAGTTTTCAGGCTTCAGAACCGAGACCTTATCTCCAATCACTTCCCAGGGGTGAGTGTGATGCAGAAATCAGAACTCCTCCTTACCCATGGCAAGAACCCTGTGGTTGGCACGTTGTCCAACGTTCAGTGTAGGAGAAACCAGCATTCACCCTGAGGCCCCGCCCATTCTTGAGTGCGACGTGGGCATACACAGGCATTGTGACCCTCAGCATGAGTCCTGTCCTCTAGTAAGTCCTCTCAGTTGCTGGACCATTAGATGTCATAATGGGCTTGACATGTCCCTAGGCCCCAATTTTTAACCAAATTTCTGATGGTCCAGTCGCCCCTCCCCAGGGCTCTACTCTGGAATCCCTCATTTGGTGGGACACCTGAGGATAAAAAAGAAAAAAAACAAGAATAAAAAAAAAACGGAATTCTTCCAGCCCACAGAATGACCCCAAACTCTTTGGACGGGGCCAAACCACCAGAGAGTAAGACTCGTCCATTTCCCATGAAGACACCCAGAAATTCCACGACCATGAGTGACACGATATCCAGAGACAAAAACTTGAGCAGGAGCCTCACACTCGCCCTTCTTTCAAATCCTGAAGTGTTCTCCTCATGGTCTGTAGATCAGTCCTGCCATACCTATGACCCGAAACATAAGCCGAGTTTGTGTTTTCAGACAACTGTCCAAACAGCCCTGGCCTACACAACCTACAGGCTCAGGCCCCTGGAGCCAAATCTGAGGACTGTACTTGCCCTCTCCAACGGAATTGTGTGTGCCCATTCCAATGGCCACAACCCTTCTAATAGGATAAACCTCCAAAGTCCCTGATCCATCTCAATAGTGGTGGCTTCCCAGGAAAAACATGGGCAATCTGAGCCCAACTGAGCACCTACCTGCACTCAGACCCATAGACAGATGTCCCCAGAGGTATGAAGGAAAGAACAGGCCCCTAGGCACTAATCAGATCCATTGCTTTGGTTTCCAGGCATCTCTCCTCAGAGGCCTGGATTTCAAAAGCAGCATATAGCTGTTTCTTGACTCACCCATCAGAAAACATCTCATCTACACATGGGAAACTTGCACGTTGGAGCTGTGTCAAAGCCTCTGTTTAGGAGAACCCTTTAGGGCCCCAGTGCCGCCGCTTCATTCCAAGGTCTCCATAGACACAAAAGCACGTTAGGACCCATCCCCAGGGGTGTCCATTTCAACTCAGCGTCCTCGGTTGCTCCCCACAGATCCAGGAGATCTAACCTGTCTTGTTGCTAGGAGACAATTGGAATGCGAGGTGGGCTACCCAGCCATCCATCCTTAGAACCCTGCTCAGAATCATTGGCCTGGAGCCAAACAACAGGTCTCAATTGTCCTGCAGAAGACTCTCTGCAGTTTGGAGCTTCTCACAACTCCCATCGTGGGAAAACCCCCATGGCCTCGTGATGCCCCCGCCCATTCATGAAGGGGCCATAAGGGACAGAAACTCCAACCTGAGCGATCGTCTGATCCTCGCCCTGACTTCAGATGCACGAGATCTCGATTCAGGTCTGTAGATTGTGCGTGCCATGGCCTCACCCAGAAACCTAAGCCTAGCTTGTGTTCTCAGACTTTTGTCGTCAGACTACTGGCCCACAAGCCCTCCAGTTTGGCAATCCAGAACTACAATGCAGCACTCTGCCGGCCCTCCAGAAGAAAAACATTGTCCTCTGGTGCTACCCAGTAATCCCAAATGAGGATCAACCTGCACCGACCTTGGCTGTACCCCAAATACATAGGCTGACCAGGGCACTAATGCCCTTTCTGACACAGCCTGAGCCTGGACCCCCTGGCCCCTCCCAGACAGCTGGCCGCACACTGAGCACATCGAGCCGCCATGGCCTTAGGTCGTCATCTCTTCCCAACATCAGTTTTCAGGTTTCAGAACCTAGACCTTATCTCCAATCACTGCCCAGGGTTGAAGGTGATGCAGAAATCAGAACTCCTTCCCCATGGCAAGAAACCTTGTGGTTGGCATGTTGTCCAACGTTCAGTGTAGTTGAAACCAGTGTGGCCCATGAGGCCCCGCCCATGCTCACGGGCCACATTGGTCACAAACACACATTGTGACGCTCAGGCTGAGCCCAGTCCTCAAGTAAGGCCACTCAGTGGCTGGATGAAGAGATATCATATTGGGCTTGCCATGCCCCTAGGCCCCAATTTTTAACCATAGTTCGGGTTGTCCCTTCAGTCTTCCCCACGGCTTGGCTTTGGAATTCCTCTTTTGGTGGGACACCTGAGGTAACAAAACTGAAATGAGTCCTCCCATGCCACAGATTGACGAAAAGCAATTGGGAATCGGGCCAAATCCTCAGAGAGGAAGATTCGTCTATGGCCCATGAGGCCTCCCCGACATTCCACGGCCATCGCTGATACAAAATCCAGAGACAAAAGCCTGAGCAAGAGCCTCAGACTCACACATTCTTCATATCCTGAAGAGTTCTTCTCATGGTTTGTAGATCGGGCCTGCCATACCTACGTCCCCAAACCTAAGCTGAGTTTGTGTTTTCAGACTTCTGTCCTCAAAGTCTTGGGCCACACACCCTCCAGGCTGGGCCCCTGGAGCCACACATTAGGACTGTGCCTACCAATCCATGGGAATTCTGCCCATTCCATGGTCCAAAATCGTACAAATTAGGAGAAATCTCCAAAGTCCCTGAGGCCATCCCAATAGTGTAGGTCGCCCGGAACCAACAAGGGCTGTCTGACACCAGCTGATAATCGACCTCCACTCATACCATAGATGGATGTCCCCAGAGAAGAAGATTGAACCAGACAGGACCCTAGGCCATAATAGGATCCATTGCTTTGGGTTACAGGCATGTGTCCTCAAAAGCCTGATTCCAATACGAGCATAGGGGTTTTGCTGAGGCACCCATCAGAACTCATCTCGTCTCTACAAGGAAACCTGTGCATGGGAGCCATGTCCAAAGCTTAGGAGAGTACTTCAGGGTCCCGGTGCCACCGCCCCATTCCAAGGCCCTCATGGACACAAAAACACATTAGGATCCATCCTCACGAAAGTCCATTTCAAATCAGCCACCCCGGTTGCTCCCGCAGAGCCATCAGATCTAAACTGTCTTGTTGCTAGGAGACAATTGGAATGCGAGGCGGGCTTCCCAGGCATCCATCCGCGAACGGTGCTCTGGAGTCATTCCATATGGGATGTCCTGGAGCTGTCCAACAGGTCTCAATTGTCCCGCAGAAGAAATCCATGAAGGGGGCATCCCACAACTCCCAACGTGGGAAAACCTCAATGGCCTCGAGATTCCGCTCCCTTCATGAAGCGGCCGTCATGCTCAGAAACTCCAACCTGAGCCAACGTCTGATCCTCGCCCTGACTTCAGATGCATGAGATATTGGTTCAGATCTGCAGGGGGTACCTGCCGTGCCCTCGCCCTGAAACCCAAGTCTAGCTTGTCTTCTCAGACTTCCGTCCTCACACTCCTGGCCCCGAAGCCCTCAAGTTTGGCAATTCCGGACCCACAATGCAGCACTCTGCCTGCCCTCTAGAAAAAAAATTATTGCCTCATGAGCTGCCCAGGCACCTTAAATGAGGGTAAACCTACACAGCACTCGACTTTACCCAAATTATATAGTCTAACCTGGGCACTAATGCACTGTCGAACACAACCTGAGGCCGGACCTCCTGACCAACCCCCAGAAAGCTGACCGCACACTGAGCACATAAAACCCGCCATGGCCTTAGGTCATCATCTCATCCCTACCTCAGTTTTCAGGCTTCAGAACCGAGACCTTATCTCCAATCACTTCCCAGGGGTGAGTGTGATGCAGAAATCAGAACTCCTCCTTACCCATGGCAAGAACCCTGTGGTTGGCACGTTGTCCAACGTTCAGTGTAGGAGAAACCAGCATTCACCCTGAGGCCCCGCCCATTCTTGAGTGCGACGTGGGCATACACACGCATTGTGACCCTCAGCATGAGTCCTGTCCTCTAGTAAGTCCTCTCAGTTTCTGGACTATTAGATGTCATAATGGGCTTGACATGTCCCTAGGCCCCAATTTTTAACCAAATTTCTGATGGTCCAGTCGCCCCTCCCCAGGGCTCTACTCTGGAATCCCTCATTTGGTGGGACACCTGAGGATAAAAAAGAAAAAAAACATGAATAAAAAAAAAACGGAATTCTTCCAGCCCACAGAATGACCCCAAACTCTTTGGACGGGGCCAAACCACCAGAGATTAAGACTCGTCCATTTCCCATGAAGACACCCAGAAATTCCACGACCATGAGTGACACGATATCCAGAGACAAAAACTTGAGCAGGAGCCTCACACTCGCCCTTCTTTCAAATCCTGAAGTGTTCTCCTCATGGTCTGTAGATCAGTCCTGCCATACCTATGACCCGAAACATAAGCCGAGTTTGTGTTTTCAGACAACTGTCCAAACAGCCCTGGCCTACACAACCTACAGGCTCAGGCCCCTGGAGCCAAATCTGAGGACTGTACTTGCCCTCTCCAACGGAATTGTGTGTGCCCATTCCAATGGCCACAACCCTTCTAATAGGATAAACCTCCAAAGTCCCTGATCCATCTCAATAGTGGTGGCTACCCAGGAAAAACATGGGCAATCTGAGCCCAACTGAGCACCTACCTGCACTCAGACCCATAGACAGATGTCCCCAGAGGTATGAAGGAAAGAACAGGCCCCTAGGCACTAATCAGATCCATTGCTTTGGTTTCCAGGCATCTCTCCTCAGAGGCCTGGATTTCAAATGCAGCATATAGCTGTTTCTTGACTCACCCATCAGAAAACATCTCATCTACACATGGGAAACTTGCACGTTGGAGCTGTGTCAAAGCCTCTGTTTAGGAGAACCCTTTAGGGCCCCAGTGCCGCCGCTTCATTCCAAGGTCTCCATAGACACAAAAGCACGTTAGGACCCATCCCCAGGGGTGTCCATTTCAACTCAGCGTCCTCGGTTGCTCCCCACAGATCCAGGAGATCTAACCTGTCTTGTTGCTAGGAGACAATTGGAATGCGAGGTGGGCTACCCAGCCATCCATCCTTAGAACCCTGCTCAGAATCATTGGCCTGGAGCCAAACAACAGGTCTCAATTGTCCTGCAGAAGACTCTCTGCAGTTTGGAGCTTCTCACAACTCCCATCGTGGGAAAACCCCCATGGCCTCGTGATGCCCCCGCCCATTCATGAAGGGGCCATAAGGGACAGAAACTCCAACCTGAGCGATCGTCTGATCCTCGCCCTGACTTCAGATGCACGAGATCTCGATTCAGGTCTGTAGATTGTGCGTGCCATGGCCTCACCCAGAAACCTAAGCCTAGCTTGTGTTCTCAGACTTTTGTCGTCAGACTACTGGCCCACAAGCCCTCCAGTTTGGCAATCCAGAACTACAATGCAGCACTCTGCCGGCCCTCCAGAAGAAAAACATTGTCCTCTGGTGCTACCCAGTAATCCCAAATGAGGATCAACCTGCACCGACCTTGGCTGTACCCCAAATACATAGGCTGACCAGGGCACTAATGCCCTTTCTGACACAGCCTGAGCCTGGACCCCCTGGCCCCTCCCAGACAGCTGGCCGCACACTGAGCACATCGAGCCGCCATGGCCTTAGGTCGTCATCTCTTCCCAACATCAGTTTTCAGGTTTCAGAACCTAGACCTTATCTCCAATCACTGCCCAGGGTTGAAGGTGATGCAGAAATCAGAACTCCTTCCCCATGGCAAGAAACCTTGTGGTTGGCATGTTGTCCAACGTTCAGTGTAGTTGAAACCAGTGTGGCCCATGAGGCCCCGCCCATGCTCACGGGCCACATTGGTCACAAACACACATTGTGACGCTCAGGCTGAGCCCAGTCCTCAAGTAAGGCCACTCAGTGGCTGGATGAAGAGATATCATATTGGGCTTGCCATGCCCCTAGGCCCCAATTTTTAACCATAGTTCGGGTTGTCCCTTCAGTCTTCCCCACGGCTTGGCTTTGGAATTCCTCTTTTGGTGGGACACCTGAGGTAACAAAACTGAAATGAGTCCTCCCATCCCACAGATTGACGAAAAGCAATTGGGAATCGGGCCAAATCCTCAGAGAGGAAGATTCGTCTATGGCCCATGAGGCCTCCCCGACATTCCACGGCCATTGCTGATACAAAATCCAGAGACAAAAGCCTGAGCAACCGCCTCAGACTCGCACTTTGTTCATATCCTGAAGAGTTCTTCTCATGTTTTGTCGATCGGGCCTGCCGTACCTAAGTCCCCAAACCTAAGCTGAGTTTGTGTTTTCAGACTTCTGTCTTCAAAGTATTGGGCCCCACACCATCCAGGCTGGGCCCCTGGAGCCACACATTAGGACTGTGCCTACCAATCCATGGGAATTCTGCCCGTTCCATGGTCCAAAATCGTACAAATTAGGAGAAACCTCCAAAGTCCCTGAGGCCATCCCGATAGTGAAGGTCGCCCAGAACAAACAAGGGCTGTCTAACGCCAGCTGATAATCGACCTCCACTCATACCATAGATGGATGTCCCCAGAGAAGAAGATTGAACCAGACAGGACCCTAGGCCATAATAAGATCCATTGCTTTGGGTTACAGGCATGTGTCCTCAAAAGCCTGATTCCAATACGATCATAGGGGTTTTCCTGTGGCACCCATCAGAATTCATCTCGATACCACAAGGAAACCTGTGCATGGGAGCCATGTCCAAATTTAGGAGAGTACTTCAGGATCCCGGTGCCTTCGCCCCATTCCAAGGCCCTCATGGACGCAAAAACACATTAGGACCCATCCTCAGGAAAGTCCATTTCAACTCAGCCACCCCGGTTGCTCCGGCAGAGCCATCAGATCTAAACTGTCTTGTTGCTAGGAGACAATTGGAATGCGAGGCGGGCTTCCCAGGCATCCATCCGCGAACGGGGCTCTGGAGTCATTCCATATGGGATGTCCTGGAGCTGTCCAACAGGTCTCAATTGTCCCGCAGAAGGAATCCTTGAAGGGGGCATCCCACAACTCCCAACGTGGGAAAACCTCAATGGCCTCGAGTTTCCGCTCCCTTCATGAAGCGGCCGTCATGCTCAGAAACTCCAACCTGAGCCAACGTCTGATCCTCTCCCTGACTTCAGATGCATGAGATATTGGTTCAGATCTGCAGGGGGTACCTGCCGTGCCCTCGCCCTGAAACCCGAGTCTAGCTTGTCTTCTCAGACTTCAGTCCTCACACTCCTGGCCCCGAAGCCCTCAAGTTTGGCAATTCCGGACCCACAATGCAGCACTCTGCCTGCCCTTTAGAAAAAAAAAATATTGCCTCATGAGCTGCCCAGGCACCTTAAATGAGGGTAAACCTACACAGCATTCGACTTTACCCAAATATATAGTCTAACCTGGGCACTAATGCACTGTCGAACACAACCTGAGCCAGGACCTCCTGACCAACACCCAGAAAGCTGACCGCACACTGAGCACAAAAAACCCGCCATGGCCTTAGGTCATCATGTCTCCCCTACCTCAGTTTTCAGGCTTCAGAACCGAGACCTTATCTCCAATCACTGCCCAGGGGTGAGTGTGATGCAGAAATCACAACTCCTCCTTACCCATGGCAAGAACCCTTGTGGTTGGCACGTTGTCCAACGTTCAGTGTAGGATAAACCAGCATTCACCCTGAGGCCCCGCCCATTCTTGAGTGCGACGAGGGCATACACACGCATTGTGACCCTCCGCATGAGTCTTGTCCTCTAGTAAGTCCTCTCAGTGGCTGGACCATTAGATGTCATAATGGGCTTGACATGTCCCTAGGCCCCAATTTTTAACCAAATTTCTGATTGTCCAGTCGCCCCTCCCCAGGGCTCTACTCTGGAATCCCTCATTTGTTGGGACACCTGAGGTTAAAAAAGAAAACAACAACAACAACAACAAAAAACGGACTTCTTCCAGGCCACAGAATGACCCCAAACTCTTTGGAAGGGGCCAAACCACCAGAGAGTAAGACTCGTCCATTTCCCATGAAGTCACCCAGAAATTCCACGACCATGAGTGACACGATATCCAGAGACAAAAACTTGAGCAGGAGCCTCACACTAGCCCTTCTTTCAAATCCGGAAGAGTTCTCCTCATGGTCTGTAGATCAGTCCTGCGATACCTATGACCCGAAACATAAGCCGAGTTTGTGTTTTCAGACATCTGTCCAAACAGCCCTGGCCTACACAACCTACAGGCTCAGGCCCCTGGAGCCAAACCTGAGGACTGTACTTGCCCTCTCCAAGGGAATTGTGTGTGCCCATTCCAATGGCCACAAGCCTTCTAATAGGATAAACCTCCAAAGTCCCTGATCCATCTCAATAGTGGTGGCTTCCCAGGAAAAACAGGGGCAATCTGAGCCCAACTGAGCACCTACCTGCACTCAGACCCATAGACAGATGTCCCCAGAGGTATGAAGGAAAGAACAGGCCCCTAGGCACTAATCAGATCCATTGCTTTGGTTTCCAGGCATCTCTCCTCAGAGGCCTGGATTTCAAAAGCAGCATATAGCTGTTTCTTGACTCACCCATCAGATAACATCTAATCTACACATGGGAAACTTGCACGTTGGAGCTGTGTCAAAGCCTCTGTTTAGGAGAACCCTTTAGGGCCCCAGTGCAACCGCTTCATTACAAGGTCTCCATAGACACAAAAGCACGTTAGGACCCATCCCCAGGGGTGTCCATTTCAACTCAGCGTCCTCGGTTGCTCCCCACAGATCCAGGAGATCTAACCTGTCTTGTTGCTAGGAGACAATTGGAATGCGAGGTGGGCTACCCAGCCATCCATCCTTAGAACCCTGCTCAGAATCATTGGCCTGGAGCCAAACAACAGGTCTCAATTGTCCTGCAGAAGACTCTCTGCAGTTTGGAGCTTCTCACAACTCCCATCGTGGGAAAACCCCCAATGCCTCGTGATGCCCCCGCCCATTCATGAAGGGGCCATCAGGGACAGAAACTCCAACCTGAGCGATCGTCTGATCCTCGCCCTGACTTCAGATGTTCGAGATCTCGATTCAGGTCTGTAGATTGTGCGTGCCATGGCCTCACCCAGAAACCTAAGCCTAGCTTGTGTTCTCAGACTTTTGTCGTCAGACTACTGGCCCACAAGCCCTCCAGTTTGGCAATCCAGAACAACAATGCAGCACTCTGCCGGACCTCCAGAAGAAAAACATTGTCCTCTGGTGCTACCCAGTAATCCCAAATGAGGATCAACCTGCACCGACCTTGGCTGTACCCTAAATACATAGTATGACCAGGGCACTAATGCCCTTTCTGACACAGCCTGAGCCTGGACCCCCTGGACCCTCCCAGACAGCTGGCCGCACACTGAGCACATCGAGCCGCCATGGCCTTAGGTCGTCATCTCTTCCCAACATCAGTTTTCAGGTTTCAGAACCTAGACCTTATCTCCAATCACTGCCCAGGGTTGAAGGTGATGCAGAAATCAGAACTCCTTCCCCATGGCAAGAAACCTTTCGGTTGGCATGTTGTCCAACGTTCAGTGTAGTTGAAACCAGTGTGGCCCATGAGGCCCCGCCCATGCTCACGGGCCACATTGATCACAAACACACATTGTGACGCTCAGGCTGAGCCCAGTCCTCAAGTAAGGCCACTCAGTAGCTGGATGAAGAGATATCATATTGGGCTTGCCATGCCCCTAGGCCCCAATTTTTAACCAGATTTCTGATTGTCCAGTCGCCCCTCCCAGTGTGCTACTCTGGAATCCATCATTACGTTGGACACCTGAGGTTAAAAAAGAAAACAACAACAACAACAACAAAAAAAACGGACTTCTTCCAGCCCACAGAATGACCCCAAACTCTTTGGACGGGGCCAAACCCCCAGAGCGTAAGACTCGTCCATTTCCCATGAAGTCATCCAGAAATTCCACGACCATGAGTGACACGATATCCAGAGACAAAAACTTGAGCAGGAGCCTCACACTCGCTCTTCTTTCAAATCCCGAAGAGATCTCCTCATCGTCTGTAGATCAGTCCTGCAATACCTATGACCCGAAACATAAGCCGAGTTTGTGTTTTCAGACAACTCTCCAAACAGTTCTGGCCTACAAATCCTACAGGCTCAGGCCCCTGGAGCCAAACCTGAGGACTGTACTTGCCCTCTCCAAGGGAATTGTGTGTGCCCATTCCAATGGCCACAACCCTTCTAATAGGATAAACCTCCAAAGTCCCTGATCCATCTCCATAGTGGTGGCTTCCCTGGAAAAACAGGGGCAATCGGAGCCCAACTGAGCACCTACCTACACTCAGACCCATAGACAGATATCCCCAGAGGTAAAAAGGAAATAACAGGCCCCTAGGCACTAATCAGATCCATTGCTTTGGTTTCCAGGCATCTCTCCTCAGAGGCCTGGATTTCAAAAGCAGCATATTGCTGTTTCTTGACTCACCCATCAGAAAACATCTCATCTACACATGGGAAACTTGCACGTTGGAGCTGTGTCAAAGCCTCTGTTTAGGAGAACCCTTTAGGGCCCCAGTGCCACCGCTTCATTCCAAGGTCTCCATAGACACAAAAGCATGTTAGGACCCATCCCCAGGGGTGTCCATTTCAACTCAGCGTCCTCGGTTGCTCCCCACAGATCCAGGAGATCTAACCTGTCTTGTTGCTAGGAGACAATTGGAATGCGAGGTGGGCTACCCAGCCATCCATCCTTAGAACCCTGCTCAGAATCATTGGCCTGGAGCCAAACAACAGGTCTCAATTGTCCTGCGGAAGACTCTCTGCTGTTTGGAGCTTCTCACAACTCCCATCGTGGGAAAACACCCATGGCCTCATGATGCCCCCCCCATTCATGAAGGGGCCATCAGGGTCAGAAACTCCAACCTGTGCGATCGTCTGATCCTCGC
The DNA here is from genome assembly GCF_964662115.1 of Mustela nivalis. NCBI lineage: Eukaryota > Metazoa > Chordata > Mammalia > Carnivora > Mustelidae > Mustela > Mustela nivalis. The sequence continues at coordinate 1,450,078 of NW_028136530.1, forward strand.
CCTGACTTCAGATGCACGAGATCTCGATTCAGGTCTGTAGATTGTGCGTGCCATGGCCTCACCCAGAAACCTAAGCCTAGCTTGTGTTCTCAGACTTTTGTTGTCAGACTACTGGCCCACAAGCCCTCCAGTTTGGCAATCCAGAACTACAATGCAGAACTCTGCCGGCCCCCCAGAAGAAAAACATTGTCCTCTGGGGCTACCCAATAACCCCAAATGAGGATCAACCTGCACCGACCTTGGTGAACCCCAAATACATAGGCTGACCAGGGCACTAATGCCCTTTCTAACACAGCCTGAGCCTGGACCCCTGGCCCCTCCCAGACAGCTGGCCGCACACTGAGCACATCGAGCCGCCATGGCCTTAGGTCGTCATCTCTTCCCAACCTCGGTTTTAAGGTTTCAGATCCTAGGCCATATCTCCAATCACTGCCCAGGGTTTAATGTGATGCAGAAATCTGAACTCCTTCCCCATGGCAAGAAACCTTGTGGTTGGCATGTTGTCCAACGTTCAGTGTAGTTGAAATCAGTGTGGCCCATGAGGCCACGCCCATGCTCATGGGGCACATTGGTCACAAGCACACATTGTGACGCTCAGGCTGAGCCCAGTCCTCAAGTAAGGCCACTCAGTGACTGGATGAAGAGATAGCATATTGGGCTTGCCATGCCCCTAGGCCCCAATTTTTAACCATAGTTCGGGTTGTCCCTTCAGTCTTCCCCACGGCTTGGCTTTGGAATTCCTCTTTTGGTGGGACACCTGAGGTAACAAACCTGAAATGAGTCCTCCTATCCCACAGATTGATGAAAAGTAATTGGGAATCGGGCCAAATCCTCAGAGAGGAAGATTCGTCCATGGCCCATGAGGCCTCCCCGACATTCCACGGCCATTGCTGATACAAAATCCAGAGACAAAAGCCTGAGCAAGCGCCTCAGACTCGCACTTTCTTCATATCCTGAAGAGTTCTTCTCATGTTTTGTCGATCGGGCCTGCCGTACCTACGTCCCCAAACCTAAGCTGAGTTTGTGTTTTCAGACTTCTGTCTTCAAAGTCTTGGGCCCCACACCATCCAGGCTGGGCCCCTGGAGCCACACATTAGGACTGTGCCTACCAATCCATGGGAATTCTGCCCATTCCATGGTCCAAAATCGTACAAATTAGGAGAAACCTCCAAAGTCCCTGAGGCCATCCCGATAGTGAAGGTCGCCCAGAACAAACAAGGGCTGTCTAACGCCAGCTGATAATCGACCTCCACTCATACCATAGATGGATGTCCCCAGAGAAGAAGATTGAACCAGACAGGACCCTAGGCCATAATAAGATCCATTGCTTTGGGTTACAGGCATGTGTCCTCAAAAGCCTGATTCCAATACGATCATAGGGGTTTTCCTGAGGCACCCATCAGAATTCATCTCGATACCACAAGGAAACCTGTGCATGGGAGCCATGTCCATAGCTTAGGAGAGTACTTCAGGATCCCGGTGCCTTCGCCCCATTCCAAGGCCCTCATGGACGCAAAAACACATTAGGACCCATCCTCAGGAAAGTCCATTTCAACTCAGCCACCCCGGTTGCTCCGGCAGAGCCATCAGATCTAAACTGTCTTGTTGCTAGGAGAAAATTAGAATGCGAGGCGGGCTTCCCAGGCATCCATCCGCGAACGTAGCTCTGGAGTCATTCCATATGGGATGTCCTGGAGCTGTCCAACAGGTCTCAATTGTCCCGCAGAAGGAATCCTTGAAGGGGGCATCCCACAACTCCCAACGTGGGAAAACCTCAATGGCCTCGAGATTCCGCTCCCTTCATGAAGCGGCCGTCATGCTCAGAAACTCCAACCTGAGCCAACGTCTGATCCTCTCCCTGACTTCAGATGCATGAGATATTTGTTCAGATCTGCAGGGGGTACCTGCCGTGCCCTCGCCCTGAAAACCGAGTCTAGCTTGTCTTCTCAGACTTCAGTCCTCACACTCCTGGCCCCGAAGCCCTCAAGTTTGGCAACTCCGGACCCACAATGCAGCACTCTGCCTGCCCTTTAGAAAAAAAAATATTGCCTCATGAGCTGCCCAGGCACCTTAAATGAGGGTAAACCTACACAGCATTCGACTTAACCCAAATTATATAGTCTAACCTGGGCACTAATGCACTGTCGAACACAACCTGAGCCCGGACCTCCTGACCAACACCCAGAAAGCTGACCGCACACTGAGCACAAAAAACCCGCCATGGCCTTAGGTCATCATGTCTCCCCTACCTCAGTTTTCAGGCTTCAGAACCGAGACCTTATCTCCAATCACTGCCCAGGGGTGAGTGTGATGCAGAAATCAGAACTCCTCCTTACCCATGGCAAGAACCCTTGTGGTTGGCACATTGTCCAACGTTCAGTGTAGGAGAAACCAGCATTCACCCTGAGGCCCCGCCCATTCTTGAGTGCGACGAGGGCATACACACGCATTGTGACCCTCCGCATGAGTCTTGTCCTCTAGTAAGTCCTCTCAGTGGCTGGACCATTAGATGTCATAATGGGCTTGACATGTCCCTAGGCCCCAATTTTTAACCAAATTTCTGATTGTCCAGTCGCCCCTCCCCAGGGCTCTACTCTGGAATCCCTCATTTGTTGGGACACCTGAGGTTAAAAAAGAAAACAACAACAACAACAACAAAAAAAAAACGGAATTCTTCCAGCCCACAGAATGACCCCAAACTCTTTGGACGGGGCCAAACCACCAGAGAGTAAGACTCGTCCATTTCCCATGAAGTCACCCAGAAATTCCACGACCATGAGTGACACGATATCCAGAGACAAAAACTTGAGCAGGAGCCTCACACTCGCCCTTTTTTCAAATCCTGAAGTGTTCTCTTCATGGTCTGTAGATCAGTCCTGCCATACCTATGACCCAAAACATAAGCCGAGTTTGTGTTTTCAGACAACTGTCCAAACAGCCCTGGCCTACACAACCTACAGGCTCAGGCCCCTGGAGCCAAATCTGAGGACTGTACTTGCCCTCTCCAAGGGAATTGTGTGTGCCCATTCCAATGGCCACAACCCTTCTAATAGGATAAACCTCCAAAGTCCCTGATCCATCTCAATAGTGGTGGCTTCCCAGGAAAAACATGGGCAATCTGAGCCCAACTGAGCACCTACCTGCACTCAGACCCATAGACAGATGTCCACAGAGGTATGAAGGAAAGAACAGGCCCCTAGGCACTAATCAGATCCATTGCTTTGGTTTCCAGGCATCTCTCCTCAGAGGCCTGGATTTCAAAAGCAGCATATAGCTGTTTCTTGACTCACCCATCAGAAAACATCTCATCTACACATGGGAAACTTGCACGTTGGAGCTGTGTCAAAGCCTCTGTTTAGGAGAACCCTTTAGGGCCCCAGTGCCACCGCTTCATTCCAAGGTCTCCATAGACACAAAAGCACGTTAGGACCCATCCCCAGGGGTGTCCATTTCAACTCAGCGTCCTCGGTTGCTCCCCACAGATCCAGGAGATCTAACCTGTCTTGTTGCTAGGAGACAATTGGAATGCGAGGTGGGCTACCCAGCCATCCATCCTTAGAACCCTGCTCAGAATCATTGGCCTGGAGCCAAACAACAGGTCTCAATTTTCCTGCAGAAGACTCTCTGCAGTTTGGAGCTTCTCACAACTCCCATCGTGGGAAAAAACCCATGGCCTCGTGATGCCCCCCCATTCATGAAGGGGCCATCAGGTTCAGAAACTCCAACCTGAGCGATCGTTTGATCTTCGCCCTGATTTCAGATGCAAGAGATCTCGATTCAGGTCTGTAGATTGTGCTTGCCATGGCCTCACCCAGAAACCTAAGCCTAGCTTGTGTTCTCAGACTTTTGTCGTCACACCACTGGCCCACAAGCCCTCCATTTTGGCAATCCAGAACTACAATGCAGCACTCTGCCGGCCCTCCAGAAGAAAAACATTGTCCTCTGGGGCTACCCAGTAACCCCAAATGAGGATCAACCTGCACCGACCTTGGCTGTACCCCAAATACATAGGCTGACCAGGGCACTAATGCCCTTTCTGACACAGCCTGAGCCTGGACCCCCTGGCTCCTCCCAGACAGCTGGCTGCACACTGAGCACATCGAGCCGCCATGGCCTTAGGTCGTCATCTCTTCCCAACCTCAGTTTTCAGGTTTCAGAACCTAGGCCATATCTCCACTCACTGCCCAGGGTTGAAGGTGATGCAGAAATCAGAACTCCTTCCCCATGGCAAGTAACCTTGTGGTTGGCATGTTGTCCAACGTTCAGTGTAGTTGAAACCAGTGTGGCCCATGATGCCCCGCCCATGCTCACGGGCCACCTTGGTCACAAACACACATTGTGACACTCAGGCTGAGCCCAGTCCTCAAGTAAGGCCACTCAGTGACTGGATGAAGAGATAGTATATTGGGCTTGCCATGCCCCTAGGCCCCAATTTTTAACCATAGTTCGGGTTGTAACTTCAGTCTTCCCCTCGGCTTTGCTTTGGAATTCCTCTTTTGGTGGGACACATGAGGTAACAAAACTGAAATGAGTCCTCCTATCCCACAGATTGACGAAAAGCAATTGGGAATCGGGCCAAATCCTCAGAGAGGAAGATTCGTCCATGGCCCATGAGGCCTCCCCGACATCCACGGCCATCGCTTATACAAAATCCAGAGACAAAAGCCTGAGCAAGCGCCTCAGACTCGCACTTTCTTCATATCCTGAAGAGTTCTTCTCATGGTTTGTAGATCGGGCCTGCCATACCTACGTCCCCAAACCTAAGCTGAGTTTGTATTTTCAGACTTCTGTCCCCAAAGTCTTGGGCCACACACCCTCCAGCCTGGGCCCCTGGAGCCACACATTAGGACTGTGCCTACCAATCCATGGGAATTCTGCCCATTCCATGGTCCAAAATCGTACAAATTAGGAGAAACCTCCAAAGTCCCTGAGGCCATCCCAATAGTGTAGGTCGCCCGGAACAAACAAGGGCTGTCTGACACCAGCTGATAATCGACCTCCACTCATACCATAGATGGATGTCTCCAGAGAAGAAGATTGAACCAGACAGGACCCTAGGCCATAATAGGATCCATTGCTTTGGGTTACAGGCATGTGTCCTCAAAAGCCTGATTCCAATACGAGCATAGGTGTTTTCCTGAGGCAACCATTAGAACTCATCTCGTCTCCACAAGGAAACCTGTGCATGGGAGCCATGTCCAAATCTTAGGAGAGTACTTCAGGTTCCCGGTGCCACCGCCCCATTCCACGGCTCTCATGGACACAAAAACACATTAGGACCCATCCTCAGGAAAGTCCATTTCAACTCAGCCACCCCGGATGCTCCGGCGAGCCATCAGATCTAAACTGTCTTGTTGCTAGGAGACAATTGTAATGCGAGGCGTGCTTCCCAGGCATCCATCCGCGAATGGGGCTCTGGAGTCATTCCATATGGGATGTCCTGGAGTTGTCCAACAGGTCTCAATTGTCCCGCAGAAGGAATCCTTGACGGGGGCATCCCACAACTCCCAACGTGGGAAAACCTCAATGGCCTCGAGATTCCGCTCCCTTCATGAAGCGGCCGTCATGCTCATAAACTCCAACCTGAGTCAACGTCTGATCCTCGCCCTGACTTCAGATGCATGAGATATTGGTTCAGATCTGCAGGGGGTACCTGCCGTGCCCTCGCCCTGAAACCCAAGTCTAGCTTGTCTTCTCAGACTTCCGTCCTCACACTCCTGGCCTCGAAGCCCTCAAGTTTGGCAATTCCAGACCCACAATGCAGCACTCTGCCTGCCCTCTAGAAAAAAAATTATTGCCTCATGAGCTGACCAGGCACCTTAAATGAGGGTAATCCTACACAGCACTCGACTTTACCCAAATTATATAGTCAAACCTGGGCACTAATGCACTGTCGAACACAACCTGAGCCCGGAACTCCTGACCAACACCCAGAAAGCTGACCGCACACTGAGCACATAAAACCCGCCATGGCCTTAGGTCATCATCTCTTCCCTACCTCAGTTTTCAGGCTTCAGAACCGAGACCTTATCTCCAATCACTGCCCAGGGGTGAGTGTGATGCAGAAATCATAACTCCTCCTTACCCATGGCAAGAACACTTGTGGTTGGCACGTTGTCCAACGTTCAGTGTAGGAGAAACCAGCATTCACCCTGAGGCCCCGCCCATCCTTGAGTGCGACGAGGGCATACACACGCATTGTGACCTAAAGCATGAGTCCTGTCCTCTAGTAAGTCCTCTCAGTGTCTGGACCATTAGATGTCATAATGGGCTTGACATGTCCCTAGGCCCCAATTTTTAACCAGATTTCTGATTGTCCAGTCGCCCCGCCCCAGGGCTCTACTCTGGAATCTCTCATTCGGTGGGACACCTGAGGTTAAAAAAGAAAAACAACAACAACAACAACAAAAAAAAAAACCGGACTTCTTCAAGCCCACAGAATGACCCCACACTCTTTGGACGGGGCCAAACCACCAGAGAGTAAGACTCGTCCATTTCCCATGAAGTCACCCAGAAATTCCACGACCATGAGTGACACGATATCCAGAGACAAACACTTGAGCAGGAGCCTCACAATCGCCCTTCTTTCAAATCCGGAAGAGTTCTCCTCATGGTCTGTAGATCAGTCCTGCGATACCTATGACCCGAAACATAAGCCGAGTTTGTGTTTTCAGACATCTGTCCAAACAGCCCTGGCCTACACAACCTACAGGCTCAGGCCCCTGGAGCCAAACCTGAGGACTGTACTTGCCCTCTCCAAGGGAATTGTGTGTGCCCATTCCAATGGCCACAAGCCTTCTAATAGGATAAACCTCCAAAGTCCCTGATCCATCTCAATAGTGGTGGCTTCCCAGGAAAAACAGGGGCAATCTGAGCCCAACTGAGCACCTACCTGCACTCAGACCCATACAGATGTCCCCAGAGGTAAAAAGGAAAGAACAGGCCCCTAGGCACTAATCAGATCCATTGCTTTAGTTTCCAGGCATCTCTCCTCAGAGGCCTGGATTTCAAAAGCAGCATATAGTTGTTTCGTGACTCACCCATCAGAAAACATCTCATCTACACATGGGAAACTTGCACGTTGGAGCTGTGTCAAAGCCTCTGTTTAGGAGAACCCTTTAGGGCCCCAGTGCCACCGCTTCATTCCAAGGTCTCCATTGACACAAAGCACATTAGGACCCATCCCCAGGGGTGTCCATTTCAACTCAGCGTCCTCGGTTGCTCCCCACAGATCCAGGAGATCTAACCTGTCTTGTTGCTAGGAGACAATTGGAATGCGAGGTGGGCTACCCAGCCATCCATCCTTAGAACCCTGCTCAGAATCATTGGCCTGGAGCCAAACAACAGGTCTCAATTGTCCTGCGGAAGACTCTCTGCAGTTTGGAGCTTCTCACAACTCCCATCGTGGGAAAACACCCATGGCCTCGTGATGCCCCCCCATTCATGAAGGGGCCATCAGGGTCAGAAACTCCAACCTGAGCGATCGTCTGATCCTCGCCCTGACTTCAGATGCACGAGATCTCGATTCAGGTCTGTAGATTGTGCCTGCCATGGCCTCACCCAGAAACCTAAGCCTAGCTTGTGTTCTCAGACTTTTGTTGTCAGACTACTGGCCCACAAGCCCTCCAGTTTGGCATCCAGAACTACAATGCAGCACTCTGCCGGCCCTCCAGAAGAAAAACATTGTCCTCTGGGGCTACCCAGTAACCCCAAATGAGGATCAACCTGCACCGACCTTGGCTGTACACCAAATACATAGGCTGACCAGGGCACTAATGCCCTTTCTGGTACAGCCTGAGCCTGGACCCCCTGGCCCCTCCCAGAAGCTGGCCGCACACTGAGCACAACGAGCCGCCATGGCCTTAGGTCGTCATCTCTTCGCAACCTCGGTTTTCAGGTTCAGAACCTAGACCTTATCTCCAATCACTGCCCAGGGTTGAAGGTGATGCAGAAATCAGAATTCCTTCCCCATGGCAAGAAACCTTGTGGTTGGCATGTTGTCCAACGTTCAGTGTAGTTGAAACCAGTGTGGCCCATGAGGCCCCGCCCATGCTCATGGGCCACATTGGTCACAAACACACATTGTTACACTCAGGCTGAGTCAGTCCTCAAGTAAGGCCACTAAATGGCTGGATGAAGAGATAGCATATTGGGCTTGCCATGCCCCTAGGCCCCAATTTTTAACCATAGTTCGGGTTGTCCCTTCAGTCTTCCCCACGGCTTGGCTTTGGAATTCCTCTTTTGGTGGGACACCTGAGGTAACAAAACTGAAATGAGTCCTCCCATCCCACAGATTGACGAATAGTAATTGGGAATCGGGCCAAATCCTCAGAGAGGAAGATTCGTCCATGGCCAATGAGGCCTCCCCGACATTCCACGGCCATTGCTGATACAAAATCCAGAGACAAAAGCCTGAGCAAGCGCCTCAGACTCGCACTTTCTTCATATCCTGAAGAGTTCTTCTCATGGTTTGTCGATCGGGCCTGACATACCTACGTCCCCAAACCTAAGCTGAGTTTGTGTTTTCAGACTTCTGTCCTCAAAGTCTTGGGCCACACACCCTCCAGGCTGGGCCCCTGGAGCCACACATTAGGACTGTGCCTACCAATCCATGGGAATTCTGCCCATTCCATGGTCCAAAATCGTACAAATTAGGAGAAACCTCCAAAGTCCCTGAGGCCATCCCAATAGTGTAGGTCGCCCGAAACAAACAAGGGCTGTCTGACACCAGCTGATAATCGACCTCCACTCATACCATAGATGGATGTCTCCAGAGAAGAAGATTGAACCAGACAGGACCCTAGGCCATAATAGGATCCATTGCTTTGGGTTACAGGCATGTGTCCTCAAAAGCCTGATTCCAATACGAGCATAGGTGTTTTCCTGAGGCACCCATTAGAACTCATCTCGTCTCCACAAGGAAACCTGTGCATGGGAGCCATGTCCAAATCTTAGGAGAGTACTTCAGGTTCCCGGTGCCACCGCCCCATTCCACGGCTCTCATAGACACAAAAACACATTAGGACCCATCCTCAGGAAAGTCCATTTCAACTCAGCCACCCCGGATGCTCCGGCGAGCCATCAGATCTAAACTGTCTTGTTGCTAGGAGACAATTGTAATGCGAGGCGTGCTTCCCAGGCATCCATCCGCGAATGGGGCTCTGGAGTCATTCCATATGGGATGTCCTGGAGTTGTCCAACAGGTCTCAATTGTCCCGCAGAAGGAATCCTTGACGGGGGCATCCCACAACTCCCAACGTGGGAAAACCTCAATGGCCTCGAGATTCCGCTCCCTTCATGAAGCGGCCGTCATGCTCAGAAACTCCAACCTGAGCCAACGTCTGATCCTCGCCCTGACTTCAGATGCATGAGATATTGGTTCAGATCTGCAGGGGGTACCTGCCGTGCCCTCGCCCTGAAACCCAAGTCCAGCTTGTCTTCTCAGACTTCCGTCCTCACACTCCTGGCCTCGAAGCCCTCAAGTTTGGCAATTCCGGACCCACAATGCAGCACTCTGCCTGCCCTCTAGAAAAAAAATTATTGCCTCATGAGCTGACCAGGCACCTTAAATGAGGGTAATCCTACACAGCACTCGACTTTACCCAAATAATATAGTCTAACCTGGGCACTAATGCACTGTCGAACACAACCTGAGCCCGGACCTTCTGACCAACACCCAGAAAGCTGACCGCACACTGAGCACATAAAACCCGCCATGGCCTTAGGTCATCATCTCTTCCCTACCTCAGTTTTCAGGCTTCAGAACCGAGACCTTATCTCCAATCACTGCCCAGGGGTGAGTGTGATGCAGAAATCATAACTCCTCCTTACCCATGGCAAGAACACTTGTGGTTGGCACGTTGTCCAACGTTCAGTTTTGGAGAAACCAGCATTCACCCTGAGGCCCCGCCCATCCTTGAGTGCGACGAGGGCATACACACGCATTGTGACCTAAAGCATGAGTCCTGTCCTCTAGTAAGTCCTCTCAGTGTCTGGACCATTAGATGTCATAATGGGCTTGACATGTCCCTAGGCCCCAATTTTTAACCAGATTTCTGATTGTCCAGTCCCCCCGCCCCAGGGCTCTACTCTGGAATCTCTCATTCGGTGGGACACCTGAGGTTAAAAAAGAAAAACAACAACAACAACAACAAAAAAAAAAACCGGACTTCTTCAAGCCCACAGAATGACCCCACACTCTTTGGACGGGGCCAAACCACCAGAGAGTAAGACTCGTCCATTTCCCATGAAGTCACCCAGAAATTCCACGACCATGAGTGACACAATATCCAGAGACAAACACTTGAGCAGGAGCCTCACAATCGCCCTTCTTTCAAATCCCGAAGAGTTCTCCTCATGGTCTGTAGATCAGTCCTGCCATACCTATGACCCGAAACATAAGCCGAGTTTGTGTTTTCAGACAACTCTCCAAACAGCCCTGCCCTACACAACCTACAGGCTCAGGCCCCTGGAGCCAAACCTGAGGACTGTACTTGCCCTCTCCAAGGGAATTGTGTGTGCCCATTCCAATGGCCACAAGCCTTCTAATAGGATAAACCTCCAAAGTCCCTGATCCATCTCAATAGTGGTGGCTTCCCAGGAAAAACAGGGGCAATCTGAGCCCAACTGAGCACCTACCTGCACTCAGACCCATAGACAGATGTCCCCAGAGGTAAAAAGGAAAGAACAGGCCCCTAGGCACTAATCAGATCCATTGCTTTAGTTTCCAGGCATCTCTCCTCAGAGGCCTGGATTTCAAAAGCAGCATATAGCTGTTTCGTGACTCACCCATCAGAAAACATCTCATCTACACATGGGAAACTTGCACGTTGGAGCTGTGTCAAAGCCTCTGTTTAGGAGAACCCTTTAGGGCCCCAGTGCCACCGCTTCATTCCAAGGTCTCCATTGACACAAAGCACATTAGGACCCATCCCCAGGGGTGTCCATTTCAACTCAGCGTCCTCGGTTGCTCCCCACAGATCCAGGAGATCTAACCTGTCTTGTTGCTAGGAGACAATTGGAATGCGAGGTGGGCTACCCATCCATCCATCCTTAGAACCCTGCTCAGAATCATTGGCCTGGAGCCAAACAACAGGTCTCAATTGTCCTGCGGAAGACTCTCTGTAGTTTGGAGCTTCTCACAACTCCCATCGTGGGAAAACACCCATGGCCTCGTGATGCCCCCCCATTCATGAAGGGGCCATCAGGGTCAGAAACTCCAACCTGAGCGATCGTCTGATCCTCGCCCTGACTTCAGATGCACGAGATCTTGATTCAGGTCTGTAGATTGTGCCTGCCATGGCCTCACCCAGAAACCTAAGCCTAGCTTGTGTTCTCAGACTTTTGTTGTCAGACTACTGGCCCACAAGCCCTCCAGTTTGGCAATCCAGAACTACAATGCAGCACTCTGCCGGCCCTCCAGAAGAAAAACCTTGTCCTCTGGGGCTACCCAGTAACCCCAAATGAGGATCAACCTGCACCGACCTTGGCTGTATCCCAAATACATAGGCTGACCAGGGCACTAATGCCCTTTCTGGTACAGCCTGAGCCTGGACCCACTGGCCCCTCCCAGAAGCTGGCCGCACACTGAGCACAACGAGCCGCCATGGCCTTAGGTCGTCATCTCTTCGTAACCTCGGTTTTCAGGTTCAGAACCTAGACCTTATCTCCAATCACTGCCCAGGGTTGAAGGTGATGCAGAAATCAGAATTCCTTCCCCATGGCAAGAAACCTTGTGGTTGGCATGTTGTCCAACGTTCAGTGTAGTTGAAACCAGTGTGGCCCATGAGGCCCCGCCCATGCTCATGTCCACATTGGTCACAAACACACATTGTTACACTCAGGCTGAGTCAGTCCTCAAGTAAGGCCACTAAGTGGCTGGATGAAGAGATAGCATATTGGGCTTGCCATGCCCCTAGGCCCCAATTTTTAACCATAGTTCGGGTTGTCCCTTCAGTCTTCCCCACGGCTTGGCTTTGGAATTCCTCTTTTGGTGGGACACCTGAGGTAACAAAACTGAAATGAGTCCTCCCATCCCACAGATTGACGAATAGTAATTGGGAATCGGGCCAAATCCTCAGAGACGAAGATTTGTCCATGGCCCATGAGGCCTCCCCGACATTCCACGGCCATTGCTGATACAAAATCCAGAGACAAAAGCCTGAGCAAGCGCCTCAGACTCGCACTTTCTTCATATCCTGAAGAGTTCTTCTCATGGTTTGTCGATCGGGCCTGACATACCTACGTCCCCAAACCTAAGCTGAGTTTGTGTTTTCAGACTTCTGTCCTCAAAGTCTTGGGCCACACACCCTCCAGGCTGGGCCCCTGGAGCCACACATTAGGACTGTGCCTACCAATCCATGGGAATTCTGCCCATTCCATGGTCCAAAATCGTACAAATTAGGAGAAACCTCCAAAGTCCCTGAGGCCATCCCAATAGTGTAGGTCGCCCGGAACAAACAAGGGCTGTCTGACACCAGCTGATAATCGACCTCCACTCATACCATAGATGGATGTCTCCAGAGAAGAAGATTGAACCAGACAGGACCCTAGGCCATAATAGGATCCATTGCTTTGGGTTACAGGCATGTGTCCTCAAAAGCCTGATTCCAATACGAGCATAGGTGTTTTCCTGAGGCACCCATTAGAACTCATCTCGTCTCCACAAGGAAACCTGTGCATGGGAGCCATGTCCAAATCTTAGGAGAGTACTTCAGGTTCCCGGTGCCTCCGCCCCATTCCACGGCTCTCATGGACACAAAAACACATTAGGACCCATCCTCAGGAAAGTCCATTTCAACTCAGCCACCCCGGATGCTCCGGCGAGCCATCAGATCTAAACTGTCTTGTTGCTAGGAGACAATTGTAATGCGAGGCGTGCTTCCCAGGCATCCATCCGCGAATGGGGCTCTGGAGTCATTCCATATGGGATGTCCTGGAGTTGTCCAACAGGTCTCAATTGTCCCGCAGAAGGAATCCTTGACGGGGGCATCCCACAACTCCCAACGTGGGAAAACCTCAATGGCCTCGAGATTCCGCTCCCTTCATGAAGCGGCCGTCATGCTCATAAACTCCAACCTGAGTCAACGTCTGATCCTCGCCCTGACTTCAGATGCATGAGATATTGGTTCAGATCTGCAGGGGGTACCTGCCGTGCCCTCGCCCTGAAACCCAAGTCTAGCTTGTCTTCTCAGACTTCCGTCCTCACACTCCTGGCCTCGAAGCCCTCAAGTTTGGCAATTCCGGACCCACAATGCAGCACTCTGCCTGCCCTCTAGAAAAAAAATTATTGCCTCATGAGCTGACCAGGCACCTTATATGAGGGTAATCCTACACAGCACTCGACTTTACCCAAATTATATAGTCTAACCTGGGCACTAATGCACTGTCGAACACAACCTGAGCCCGGACCTCCTGACCAACACCCAGAAAGCTGACCGCACACTGAGCACATAAAACCCGCCATGGCCTTAGGTCATCATCTCTTCCCTACCTCAGTTTTCAGGCTTCAGAACCGAGACCTTATCTCCAATCACTGCCCAGGGGTGAGTGTGATGCAGAAATCATAACTCCTCCTTACCCATGGCAAGAACACTTGTGGTTGGCACGTTGTCCAACGTTCAGTTTTGGAGAAACCAGCATTCACCCTGAGGCCCCGCCCATTCTTGAGTGAGACGAGGGCATACACACGCATTGTGACCTAAAGCATGAGTCCTGTCCTCTAGTAAGTCCTCTCAGTGTCTGGACCATTAGATGTCATAATGGGCTTGACATGTCCCTAGGCCCCAATTTTTAACCAGATTTCTGATTGTCCAGTCGCCCCGCCCCAGGGCTCTACTCTGGAATCTCTCATTCGGTGGGACACCTGAGGTTAAAAAAGAAAAACAACAACAACAAAAAAAAAAAAAAACCGGACTTCTTCAAGCCCACAGAATGACCCCACACTCTTTGGACGGGGCCAAACCACCAGAGAGTAAGACTCGTCCATTTCCCATGAAGTCACCCAGAAATTCCACGACCATGAGTGACACAATATCCAGAGACAAAAACTTGAGCAGGAGCCTCACACTAGCCCTTCTTTCAAATCCCGAAGAGTTCTCCTCATGGTCTGTAGATCAGTCCTGCCATACCCATGACCCGAAACATAGGCCGAGATTTGGTTTACAGACAACTGTCCAAACAGCCCTGGCCTACACAACCTACAGGCTCAGGCCCCTGGAGCCAAACCTGAGGACTGTACTTGCCCTCTCCAAGGGAATTGTGTGTGCCCATTCCAATGGCCACAACCCTTCTAATAGGATAAACCTCCAAAGTCCCTGATCCATCTCAATAGTGGTGGCTTCCCAGGAAATACAGGGGCAATCTGAGCCCAACTGAGCACCTACCTGCACTCAGACCCATAGACAGATGTCCCCAGAGGTAAAAAGGAAAGAACAGGCCCCTAGGCACTAATCAGATCCAATGCTTTGGTTTCCAGGCATCTCTCCTCAGAGGCCTGGATTTCAAAAGCAGCATATAGCTGTTTCTTGACTCACCCATCAGATAACATCTCATCTACACATGGGAAACTTGCACGTTGGAGCTGTGTCAAAGCCTCTGTTTAGGAGAACCCTTTAGGGCCCCAGTGCCACCGCTTCATTCCAAGGTCTCCATAGACACAAAAGCACGTTAGGACCCATCCCCAGGGGTGTCCATTTCAACTCAGCGTCCTCGGTTGCTCCCCACAGATCCAGGAGATCTAACCTGTCTTGTTGCTAGGAGACAATTGGAATGCGAGGTGGGCTACCCAGCCATCCATCCTTAGAACCCTGCTCAGAATCATTGGCCTGGAGCCAAACAACTGGTCTCAATTGTCCTGCAGAAGACTCTCTGCAGTTTGGAGCTTCTCACAACTCTCATCGTGGGAAAAGACCCATGGCCTCGTGATGCCCGCCCCATTCATGAAGGGGCCATCAGGGTCAGAAACTCCAACCTGAGCGATCGTCTGATCCTCGCCCTGACTTCAGATGCACCAGATCTCGATTAAGGTCTGTAGATTGTGCCTGCCATGGCCTCACCCAGAAACCTAAGCCTAGCTTGTGTTCTCAGACTTTTGTCGTCACACTACTGGCCCACAAGCCCTCCAGGTTGGCAATCCAGAACTACAACGCAGCACTCTGCCGGCCCTCCAGAAGAAAAACATTGTCCTCTGGGGCTACCCAGTAACCCCAAATGAGGATCAACCTGCACCGACCTTGGCTGTACCACAAATACACAGGCTGACCAGGGCTCTAATGCCCTTTCTGGTACAGCCTGAGCCTGGACCCCCTGGCCCCTCCCAGACAGCTGGCCGCAAACTGAGCACATCGAGCCGCCATGGCCTTAGGTCGTCATCTATTCCCAACATCAATTTTCAGGTTTCAGAACCTAGACCTTATATCCAATCACTGCCCAGGGTTGAAGGTGTTGCAGAAATCAGAACTCCTTCCCCATGGCAAGAAACCTTGTGGTTGGCATGTAGTCCAACGTTCATTGTAGTTGAAACCTGTGTGGCCCTTGAGGCCCCGCCCATGCTCGTGCTGCACATTGCTCACAAACACACATTGTGACGCTCAGGCTGAGCCCAGTCCTCAAGTAAGGCCACTAAGTGGCTGGATGAAGAGATAGCATATTGGGCTTGCCATGCCCCTAGGCCCCAATTTTTAACCATAGTTCGGGTTGTTCCTTCATTCTTCCCCACGGCTTGGCTTTGGAATTCCTCTTCTGGTGGGACACCTGAGGTAACAAAACTGAAAGGAGTCCTCCCATCCCACAGATTGACGAAAAGCAATTGGGAATCGGGCCAAATCCTCAGAGAGGAAGATTCGTCCGTGGCCCATGAGGCCTCCCCGACATTCCACGGCCATTGCTGATACAAAATCCAGAGACAAAAGCCTGAGCAAGCGCCTCAGACTCGCACTTTCTTCATATCCTGAAGAGTTCTTCTCATGGTTTGTAGATCGGGCCTGCCATACCTACGTCCCCAAACCTAAGCTGAGTTTGTGTTTTCAGACTTCTGTCCTCAAAGTCTTGGGCCACACACCCTCCAGGCTGGGCCCCTGGAGTCACACATTCGGACTGTGCCTACCAATCCATGGGAATTCTGCCCATTCCATTGTCCAAAATCGTACAAATTAGGAGAAACCTCCAAAGTCCCTGAGGCCATCCCAATAGTGTAGGTCGCCCAGAACAAACAAGGGCTCTCTTACACCAGCTGATAATCGACCTATACTCATAACAGAGATGGTTGTCCCCAGAGAAAGAGATTGAACCAGACAGGACCCTAGGCCATAATAGGATCCATTGCTTTGGGTTACAGGCATGTGTCCTCAAAAGCCTGATTCCAATTCGAGCATAGGGGTTTTCCTGAGGCACCCATCAGAACTCATCTCGTCTCCACAAGGAAACCTGTGCATGGGAGCCATGTCCAAAGCTTAGGAGGGTACTTCAGGGTCCCGGTACCACCGCCCCATTCCAAGGCCCTCATGGACACAAAAAGACATTAGGACCCATCCTCAGGAAAGTCCATTTCAACTCAGCCACCCCGGTTGCTCCCGCAGAGCCATCAGATCTAAACTGTCTTGTTGCTAGGAGACAATTGGAATGCGAGGCGAGCTTCCCAGGCATCCATCCGCGAACGGTGCTCTGGAGTCATTCCATATGGGATGTCCTGGAGCTGTCCAACAAGTCTTAATTGTCCCGCAGAAGGTTTCCTTGAAGCGGGCATCCCACAACTCCCAACGTGGGAAAACCTCAATGACCTCGAGATTCCGCTGCCTTCAAGAAGCGGCCGTCATGCTCAGATTCTCCAACCTGAGCCAAAGTCTGATCCTTGCCCTGACTTCAGATGCATGAGATATTTTTTCAGATCTGCAGGGGGTACATGCCGTGCCCTCGCCCTGAAAACCAAGTCTAGCTTGTCTTCTCAGACTTCCGTCCTCACACTCCTGGCCCCGAAGCCCTCAAGTTTGGCAATTCCGGACCCACAATGCAGCACTCTGCCTGCCCTCTAGAAAAAAAAATTATTGCCTCATGAGCTGCCCAGGCACCTTAAATGAGGGTAAACCTACACAGCACTCAACTTTACCCAAATTATATAGTCTAACCTGGGCACTAATGCACTGTCGAACACAACCTGAGGCCGGACCTCCTGACCAACACCCAGAAAGCTGACCGCACACTGAGCACAAAAAACCCGCCATGGCCTTAGGTCATCATCTCTTCCCTACCTCAGTTTTCAGGCTTCAGAACCGAGACCTTATCTCCAATCACTGCCCAGGGGTGAGTGTGATGTAGAAATCAGAACTCCTCTTTACCCATGGCAAGAACCCTTGCGGTTGGCACGTTGTCCAACGTTCAGAGTAGAAGAAACCAGCATTCACCCTGACCCCGCCCATTCTTGAGTGCGACGAGGGCATACACAAACATTGTGACCCTCAGCTTGAGTCATGTAGTCTAGTAAGTCCTCTCAGTGGCTGGACCATTAGATGTCATAATGGGCTTGACATGTCCCTAGACCCCAATTTTTAACCAGATTTCTGATTGTCCAGTCGCCCCTCCCCAGGGCTCTACTCTGGAATCCCTCATTTGTTGGGACACCTGAGGTTAAAAAAGAAAACAACAACAACAACAACAACAAAAAACGGACTTCTTCCAGCCCACAGAATGACCCCAAACTCTTTGGAAGGGGCCAAACCACCAGAGAGTAAGACTCGTCCATTTCCCATGAAGTCACCCAGAAATTCCACGACCATGAGTGACACGATATCCAGAGACAAAAACTTGAGCAGGAGCCTCACACTAGCCCTTCTTTCAAATCCGGAAGAGTTCTCCTCATGGTCTGTAGATCAGTCCTGCGATACCTATGACCCGAAACATAAGCCGAGTTTGTGTTTTCAGACATCTGTCCAAACAGCCCTGGCCTACACAACCTACAGGCTCAGGCCCCTGGAGCCAAACCTGAGGACTGTACTTGCCCTCTCCAAGGGAATTGTGTGTGCCCATTCCAATGGCCACAAGCCTTCTAATAGGATAAACCTCCAAAGTCCCTGATCCATCTCAATAGTGGTGGCTTCCCAGGAAAAACAGGGGCAATCTGAGCCCAACTGAGCACCTACCTGCACTCAGACCCATAGACAGATGTCCCCAGAGGTATGAAGGAAAGAACAGGCCCCTAGGCACTAATCAGATCCATTGCTTTGGTTTCCAGGCATCTCTCCTCAGAGGCCTGGATTTCAAAAGCAGCATATAGCTGTTTCTTGACTCACCCATCAGATAACATCTCATCTACACATGGGAAACTTGCACGTTGGAGCTGTGTCAAAGCCTCTGTTTAGGAGAACCCTTTAGGGCCCCAGTGCCACCGCTTCATTCCAAGGTCTCCATAGACACAAAAGCACGTTAGGACCCATCCCCAGGGGTGTCCATTTCAACTCAGCATCCTCGGTTGCTCCCCACAGATCCAGGAGATCTAACCTGTCTTGTTGCTAGGAGACAATTGGAATGCGAGGTGGGCTACCCAGCCATCCATCCTTAGAACAGTGCTCAGAATCATTGGCCTGGAGCCAAACAACAGGTCTCAATTGTCCTGCAGAAGACTCTCTGCAGTTTGGAGCTTCTCACAACTCCCATCGTGGGAAAACCCCCAATGCCTCGTGATGCCCCCGCCCATTCATGAAGGGGCCATCAGGGACAGAAACTCCAACCTGAGCGATCGTCTGATCCTCGCCCTGACTTCAGATGTTCGAGATCTCGATTCAGGTCTGTAGATTGTGCGTGCCATGGCCTCACCCAGAAACCTAAGCCTAGCTTGTGTTCTCAGACTTTTGTCGTCAGACTACTGGCCCACAAGCCCTCCCGTTTGGCAATCCAGAACAACAATGCAGCACTCTGCCGGACCTCCAGAAGAAAAACATTGTCCTCTGGTGCTACCCAGTAATCCCAAATGAGGATCAACCTGCACCGACCTTGGCTGTACCCTAAATACATAGTATGACCGGGGCACTAATGCCCTTTCTGACACAGCCTGAGCCTGGACCCCCTGGACCCTCCCAGACAGCTGGCCGCACACTGAGCACATCGAGCCGCCATGGCCTTAGGTCGTCATCTCTTCCCAACATCAGTTTTCAGGTTTCAGAACCTAGACCTTATCTCCAATCACTGCCCAGGGTTGAAGGTGATGCAGAAATCAGAACTCCTTCCCCATGGCAAGAAACCTTTCGGTTGGCATGTTGTCCAACGTTCAGTGTAGTTGAAACCAGTGTGGCCCATGAGGCCCCACCCATGCTCGCGGGCCACATTGTTCACAAACACACATTGTGACCCTCAGGCTGAGCCCAGTCCTCAAGTAAGGCCACTCAGTGGCTGGATGAAGAGATAGCATATTGTGCTTGCCATGCCCGTAGGCCCCAATTTTTAACCATAGTTCGGGTTGTCCCTTCAGTCTTACCCACGGCTTTGCTTTGGAATTCCTCTTTTGGTGGGACACCTGAGGTAACAAACCTGAAAGGAGACCTCCCATCCCACAGATAGACGAAAAGCAATTGGGAATCGGGCCAAATCCTTAGAGAGGAAGATTCGTCCATGGCCCATGAGGCATCCCCGATATTCCACGGAGATCGCTGATACAAATTCCAGAGACAAATGCCTGAGCAAGCGCCTCAGACTCACTCTATATTCAAATCTTCATGAGTTCTTCTCATGGTTTGTAGATTGGGCCTGCCATACCGATTTCCCCAAAGAAAGCTGAGTTTGAGTATCGGAATCACAATCAGAACTCTGCCTTCCACAAGGCTGTAATGCTTGTTCTTCGCATGGAGTCACACCTTCACGTGGGGAACCCTTCATGGCCCCTGATGCCACGCCCAAACATGAGTGCTGCTTGGGCACAAATTCACACTGTGACCCTCAGCATGAGCCCCATGTCAAAGAAAGGCCTGTTAGGGCCTGGACCAAGAGCCCACATATGGGGCTTGCCAAGCCCCTATGCACCCAATCCTCACCACGGTTTGAATTTTCCAGTCACCCCGCCCGTACCTGGAGCTCTGCTCTGGAATCCCTTTCTTGGAGAGACCCTTGAGCCAGACAACACGACTCCACCCTTCCCACAAAATGACCCCAAACTCTTGGGAGCTTGGACAATCCCCCGAAAGGAAGGCTCTTTTTCGGACCCTGAGGCAACCCCTACCCTGACCGGACACTGTGAACGCAATACCCAGAGACAAAAGCCTGAGCGACTGCCTCCCACTTGCCCTCCTTTGATATCCAGAGGATCTCCCCTCACGGACTGGAGATCAGGCCTGCCATTACCTTGGCCCCTACCTGAGCCAAGTTTGCTCTTTCAGACATCAGTCCCCAGAGCCCTGGCAACACAGCCTCTAGGCTGGGTCCTCTGGAGCCATACCACAGGACCGTGCCTGCTCTCTCCTGGGAAACTGTGTCCATTCCTTTGGCCACACACCAACAGAATATGAGAAACCTCAAGGCCCCCGAGGTCATCCCACTACTGGGAGCCTCCCTGGACACACAGGGGCATTCGGACACAAGCTGAGCAGCTACCTCCACGAAGGCATGCACACAGATGTCAACAGAGATAGAAGGTTGAGCCGGACAGGCCCTTAGGCCCTAATCTCAACTCTTGCTTTGGGTTCTATGTGTTAATCCTCAGAGGCTTTGGTTCGAATAACAGGATATGGGGCTTTCCTGAGGCAAAGAACAGAACTCCTCTCGTCTCCACATGGGAAGCTTCCTTGTTGGAGCTGTGTCAAACGCCTCAGTTTGGAAAACCCTGCAGAGTCCCCGAGCCACCTCCACATTCCAAGGTCTCCCAGGCCACCAAGCCACAGTAGAACTCATCTTCAGGAGAGTCCATTTCAACTCTCCCCTCTGGGTAGCTCACCCAGGAGCCTGCAGACTGAGCCTGACTTGTCCTGACTAAACAGTGGGAATATGAGGTGGTGTTCCCAGGCATCCATGCTTTGACACCTGCTCTCGAGTCTTTCCGTATGGGGCCTCCTGGAACCATCCAATAGGACTCGACTGTCGAGAAGAAGAAAATCTTGAGGTTTGGAGTAGTTCACAAATCCCATCGTAGGCAAACTCCCTGGCTTCATGAAGCCCCCACACCCTTCAGGAAGAGGACATGCTGGACAAAAACTCTAGCCTGAGGCACGTCTCATAGTTGACATGACCTCAGTGCAGGAGATCTCGATTCAGCCTCTGCAGAGTGGGCCTGCTGTTCACTCGGTCCCAAACCTCACGCTAGCTTGTGTTTTCAGACTTCCTTCCTCACAGTCCTGGCAAACAAGCCCTCCGGACTAGGAACTCCAGAACCACAACCCAGCCCAGTGTCTGCCCAACGGAAGAAAAACGTTTCCCTGTGGGGCTCTCCAGAAAACCCAGATGAGGATCAACCTGCTCGGGCCTCGACGGTACCCGAACTGGATAGGCTGCTCTGGGCACTCATGCTCTGCCTGACACAGCCTGAAGCCAGACGTCCAGACAGACAAGGAGACAGCTGGCCGCACACCCAGCACTTCGGACACGCCATGGTCTTATGCCGTCACCTCATCCTAACCTTGGTTTTCAGAAATCTGAACCTAGACATTATATCAATTCTCCACACAGCTGGGTATAGCAAGCACAAAACAGAACTCCTCCTTCCCCATGGCTGTCAAGCTTGCTCTTGGCATGGAGTCACACCTTCAGGGTGGGAGAAACCTTCATGGCCCCTGATGCCACGCCCAAACTTGAGTGCTGCTTGGGCACAAATTCACACTGTGACCCTCAGCATGAGCCCCATGTCAAAGAAAGGCCTGTCAGGGCCTGGACCAAGAGCCCACATATGGGGCTTGCCAAGCCCCTATGCACCCAATCCTCACCACGGTTTGAATTTTCCAGTCACCCCGCCCGTACCTGGAGCTCTGCTCTGGAATCCCTTTCTTGGAGAGACCCATGAGCCAGACAACACGACTCCACCCTTCCCACAAAATGACCCCAAACTCTTGGGAGCTGGGACAAATCCCCAGAGAGGGATACTCGACCACAGTACCTGAGGCCACCGCTCCAATCCACGGCTATCCCGGACACAACATCCAGAGACAAAAGCCTGAAGGAACGCCTCCCACTCGCCCTTGTTTCAGAGGCCCAGGAGCTCCCCCTCGGGCTGTACATCCCGCCTGCCATACCCTAGGCGCCACTCATAAGCTGAGTTTGTGTATTCCGACTTCTGTGCCCACAGCCTGGACCCACACAACATCCAGGCTAGGGCCTCTGGACCAATCAGCAAAGATTGTGCCTGCCCTCTCCAAGGAAAGTGTGCCCAATCCATTGACCACCACCCTACCGGTTAGGGAAAAGATCCAAGGTCCCTGAGGCCATCAATAGTATAGGCCACCCTGGACTAAGAGGGGCTCTCTGACACCAGCGGAGCAACTATCTCCACTTAGACTCTCAGACAGTGTCCCCAGAGACAGAAGGTTGTAATGGACAGGCCCCCAGGCCCTAATCTGAACCTTAGCTTGGTTTCCATGTTTCCGTTCTCAGAGTACTGTTTTCGTAGATCAGCACCTGGGGGGTTCTGAGGCACCAAAGCAAACCTCTCTCATCTCCACATGGGCAGCTTTCTTACTGGGATGTATCAAACACTTCAGGTAGGAGAGTTCCGCAGGGCCTCTGAACAACCAGCACATTCCAAGGTCTCCATGGACCCAAACGCACATTATGACGCATCCTCAGGAGAGGCCATTTCATCTCAGCCCGCTGGGGCGCGTGTTCCAGAGGCAGCAGATCAAACATATCTTGTCGCTAATAGCCAATGGGAATGCGAGGCATGCTGTACAGGGATCCATCCTTCGAACCCTGCTCTCCAGGCCTTCCATATGGTATGTCCTGGAGCCATGCAACAGGACTCGAATGTCCCGCGGAAGGAAACCTTGTGGTTTGGGGCAACCTCCAAACTCAGCGTGGGAAAACTTCCTTGGCCTCATGAGGCACCCACTTCATGAAGGTGCCATCATGGACACATACTCCAGCCTCAGCCAACGTCTGATCCTCAGCCTGACTTCAGATGCAGGAGATTTTGATTCAGCCTCTGCAGAGTGGGCCTGCTCTGCCCTTGGCTCCAATCCTCACACTAGCTTGTGTTTTCAGACTTCCGTCCTCACACTCCTGGCCCACAAACCCTCCCTACTGGGAATTCTGGGGCCACAATGAAGCACTGTGCCTGACTCCCAGGAGAAAAACCTTGTCTATGGCGCTGCCCAGAAACCCCAAATGAGGATCAAACTGCTTGGCCCTCGGCAACACCCCAATTGTATAGGCTACCTTAAACAGTGATGCTCTGTCCCAAATAGCCTGAGCCCAGACCTTCCAACAGACACCGACACAGCTGGCTGCACACCCAGCACATTGGACCCGCCACTGCCTTAGGCCACCATCCATTCCCAACCTGGGTTTTCAGTCATCGGAACCTAGACATTATCTCCAATCCCTGCACAGGGGGGAACCTGATGCACAAGTCAGAACCCCTCCTTCCCCATGGCAAGAAACCTTGCTGCTGGCAGTGAGTCAAACCTTCAGTGTAGGAGAAAACGGCGTGGCCCATGAGGCCACGCCCAAGCGTGAGGGCCGCCTTGGGCACAAACACACATTGTGACCCTCAGCGTGAGTACCTTATTCAAGTAACGCCTCTCAGTGACTGGACCAAGAGCCCGCATATGTGCTTGCCATGCCCATAGGCACCCAGGACTAACTAGATGGTGTGTATTCCAGTTGAGGGAACCCACTGCTGTGCTCTAGAGTCCCTCTCCTGGGGGTTCCCCTGTGGCAGAAAACAGTACTCTTCATTCCCACAGAATGAACACAAACACTTGGGAGCTTGGACAATCCCCCGAGAGGAAGGCTCTTCCTCGGCCTCTGAGACAACCCCTACCCTGACCGGACACTGTAAACGCAACAACTAGAGACAAAAGCCTGAGTGACTGCCTCCCACTTGCCCTACTTTGATTTCCAGAGGATCTCCCCTCACGGACTAGAGATCAGGCCTGCCATTACATTGGCCCCTAGCTGAGCCAAGTTTGCTTTTTCAGACATCTGTCCCCACAGCCCTGGCAAACACAGCCTCTAGGCTGGGTCCTCTGGAGCCATACCACAGGACCGTGCCTGCTCTCTCCTGGGAAACTGTGTCCATTCCTTTGGCCACACACCTCCAGAATATGAGAAACCTCAAGGCCTCCGAGGACATCCCACTACTGGGAGCCTCACTGGACTCACAGGGGCATTTGGACACAAGCTGAGCAGCTACATCCATGAATGCATGCACACAGATGTCAACAGAGATAGAAGGTTGAGCCGGACAGGCCTTTAAGCCGTAGTCTTAACTCTTGCTTTGGTTTCCAGGTGTCACTCCTCAGAGGCTTTGGTTCGAAGAACAGGGTATGGGGCTTTCCTGAAGCACGGAACAGAACTCCTCTTGTCTCCACATGGGAAGTTTCCTTGTTGGAGCCGTGTCAAACACCTCATGTTGGAGAATCCTGCAGAGTCCCTGAGCCACCTCCACATTCCAAGGTCTCCCAGGCCACCAAGCCACAGTAGGACGCATCTTCAGGAGAGACCATTTCAACTCTCCCCTCTGGGTAGCTCACCCAGGAGCTTGCAGATTGAGCCTGCCTTGTCCTGACTAAAGAGTGGCGTTCCCAGGCATCCATGCTTAGACACCTGCTCTCGAGTCTTTCCATATGGGGCCTCTTGGAACCATCCAATAGGACTCGACTGTCGTGCAGAAGGTAACCTTCAGTTTTGGAGCAGTTCACAAATCCCATCGTAGGCAAAACTTTCTGGCCTCATGAAGCCCCCACACCCTTCAGGAAGAGGCCATGCTGGACAAAAACTCTAGCCTGAGGCACGTCTCATAGTTGACATGACCTCAGTGCAGGAGATCTCGATTCAGCCTCTGCAGAGTGCGCCTGCCGTGCCCTCGGTCCCAAACCTCACGCTAGCTTGTGTTTTCAGACTTCCTTCCTCACACTCCTGGCAAACAAGCCCTCCGGACTAGGAACTCCGGAACCAAAATCAGCCCAGTGTCTGCCCAACGGAAGAAAAACGTTTCCCTGTGGGGCTCTCCAGAAAACCCAGATGAGGATCAATCTGCTCGGGCCTCGACGGTACCCGAACTGGATAGGCTGCTCTGGGCACTCATGCTCTGCCTGACACAGCCTGAAGCCAGACGTCAGACAGACAAGGAGACAGCTGGCCGCACACCCAGCACTTCGGACACGCCATGGTCTTATGCCGTCACCTCATCCTAACCTTGGTTTTCAGATATCTGAACCTAGACATTATATCAATTCTCCACACATCTGGGTATAGCAAGCACAAAACAGAACTCCTCCTTCCCCATGGCTGTCAAGCTTGCTCTTGGCATGGAGTCACACCTTCAGGGTGGGAGAAACCTTCATGGCCCCTGATGCCACGCCTAACTTGAGTGCTGCTTGGGCACAAATTCACACTGTGACCCTCCGCATGAGCCCCATGTCAAAGAAAGGCCTGTCAGGGCCTGGACCAAGAGCCCACATATCGGGCTTGCCAAGCCCCTATGCACCCAATCCTCACCACGGTTTGAATTTTCCAGTCGCCCCGCCCGTACCTAGAGCTCTGCTCTGGAATCCCTTTCTTGGAGAGACCCATGAGCCAGACAACACGACTCCACCCTTCCCACAAAATGACCCCAAACTCTTGGGAGCTGGGACAAATCCCCAGAGAGGGATACTCGTCCACAGTACCTGAGGCCACCGCTCCAATCCACGGCTATCACGGACACAACATCCAGGGACAAAAGCCTGAAGGAACGCCTCCCACTCGCCCTTGTTTCAGAGGCCCAGGAGCTCCCTCTCGGGCTGTACATCCGGCCTGCCATACCCTAGGTGCCACTCATAAGCTGAGTTTGTGTATTCAGACTTCTGTGCCCACAGCCTGGACCCACACAACATCCAGGCTAGGGCCTCTGGACCAAACAGCGAAAGATTGTGCCTGCCCTCTCCATGGAAAATGTGCCCAATCCATGGAACACAACCCTACAGGTTAGGGAAAAGCTCCAAGGTCCCTGAGGCCATCAATAGTATAGGCCACCCTGGACTAAGAGGGGCTCTCTGACACCAGCGGTGCAACTATCTCCACTTAGACTCTCACACAGTGTCCCCAGAGACAGAAGGTTGAAATGGACAGGCCCCCAGGCCCTAATCTGAACCTTAGCTTTGGTTTCCATGTTTCCGTTCTCAGAGGACTGTTTTCGTATTCCAGCACATGGGGCTTTTCTGAGGCACCAAACCAAACATCTCTCATCTCCACATGGGCAGCTTTCTTACTGGCATGTATCAAGACTTCAGGTAGGAGAGTTCCGCAGGGCCACTGAACAACCAGCACATTCCAAGGTCTCCATGGACCCAAACGCACATTATGACGCATCCTCAGGAGAGGCCATTTCAACTCAGCCCCCTGGGTCGCGTGTTCCAGAGGCAGCAGATCAAACATATCTTGTCGCTAATAGCCAATGGGAATGCGAGGCATGCTGTACAGGGATCCATCCTTCAAACCCTGCTCTCCAGTCCTTCCATATGGTATGTCCTGGAGCCATGCAACAGGACTCGAATGTCCCGCAGAAGGAAACCTTGTGGTTTGGGGCAACCTCCAAACTCAGCGTGGGCAAACTTCCTTGGCCTCATGAGGCACCCACTTCATGAAGGTGCCATCATGGACACATACTCCAGCCTCAGCCAACGTCTGATCCTCAGCCTGACTTCAGATGCAGGAGATTTTGATTCAGCCTCTGCAGAGTGGGCCTGCTCTGCCCTTGGCTCCAATCCTCACACTAGCTTGTGTTTTCAGACTTCCGTCCTCACACTCCTGGCCCACAAACCCTCCCTACTGGGAATTCTGGGGCCACAATGAAGCACTGTGCCTGCCTCCCAGGAGAAAAACCTTGTCTATGGCGCTGCCCAGAAACCCCAAATGAGGATCAAACTGCTTGGCCCTCGGCAACACCCCAATTGCATAGGCTACCTTAAACAGTGATGCTCTGTCGCAAATAGCCTGAGCCCAGACCTTCCAACAGACACTGACACAGCTGGCTGCACACCCAGCACATTGGAACCGCCACTGCCTTAGGCCACCATCCATTCCCAACCTGGGTTTTCAGTCATCGGAACCTAGACCTTATCTCCAATCCCTGCACAGGGGGGAACCTGATGCACAAGTCAGAACCCCTCCTTCCCCCTGGCAAGAAACCTTGCTGCTGGCAGTGAGTCAAACCTTCAGTGTAGGAGAAAACGGCATGGCCCATGAGGCCACGCCCAAGCGTGAGGGCCGCCTTGGGCACAAACACACATTGTGACCCTCAGCGTGAGTACCTTATTCAAGTAACGCCTCTCAGTGACTGGACCAAGAGCCCGCATATGTGGCTTGCCATGCTCATAGGCACCCAGGACTAACTAGATGGTGTGTATTCCAGTTGAGGGAACCCACTGCTGTGCTCTAGAGTCCCTCTCCTGGGGGTTCCCCTGTGGCAGAAAACAGTACTCTTCATTCCCACAGAATGAACACAAACACTTGGGAGCTTGGACAATCCCCCGAGAGGAAGGCTCTTCCTCGGCCTCTGAGACAACCCCTACCCTGACCGGACACTGTAAACGCAACACCCAGAGACAAAATCCTGAGTGACTGCCTCCCACTTGCCCTACTTTGATTTCCAGAGGATCTCCCCTCACGGACTAGAGATCAGGCCTGCCATTACATTGGCCCCTAGCTGAGCCAAGTTTGCTTTTTCAGACATCTGTCCCCACAGCCCTGGCAAACACAGCCTCTAGGCTGGGTCCTCTGGAGCCATACCACAGGACCGTGCCTGCTCTCTCCTGGCAAACTGTGTCCATTCCTTTGGCCACACACCTCCAGAATATGAGAAACCTCAAGGCCTCCGAGGACATCCCACTACTGGGAGCCTCACTGGACTCACAGGGGCATTCGGACACAAGCTGAGCAGCTACACCCATGAATGCATGCACACAGATGTCAACAGAGATAGAAGGTTGAGCCGGACAGGCCTTTAGGCCGTAGTCTCAACTCTTGCTTTGGTTTCCAGGTGTCACTCCTCAGAGGCTTAGGTTCGAAGAACAGGGTATGGGGCTTTCCTGAGGCACGGAACAGAACTCCTCTCGTCTCCACATGGGAAGTTTCCTTGTTGGAGCCGTGTCAAACACCTCATGTTGGAGAATCCTGCAGAGTCCCTGAGCCACCTCCACATTCCAAGGTCTCCCAGGCCACCAAGCCACAGTAGGACTCATCTTCAGGAGAGACCATTTCAACTCTCCCCTCTGGGTAGCTCACCCAGGAGCCCGCAGATTGAGCCTGCCTTGTCCTGACTAAAGAGTGGCGTTCCCAGGCATCCATGCTTAGACACCTGCTCTCGAGTCTTTCCATATGGGGCCTCTTGGAACCATCCAATAGGACTCGACTGTCGTGCAGAAGGTAATTTTCAGTTTTGGAGCAGTTCACAAATCCCATCGTAGGCAAAACTTTCTGGCCTCATGAAGCCCCCACACCCTTCAGGAAGAGGCCATGCTGGACAAAAACTCTAGCCTGAGGCACGTCTCATAGTTGACATGACCTCAGTGCAGGAGATCTCGATTCAGCCTCTGCAGAGTGGGCCTGCCGTGCCCTCGGTCCCAAACCTCACGCTAGCTTGTGTTTTCAGACTTCCTTCCTCACACTCCTGGCAAACAAGCCCTCCGGACTAGGAACTCCAGAACCAAAACCCCGCCCAGTGTCTGCCCAACGGAAGAAAAACGTTTCCCTGTGGGGCTCTCCAGAAAACCCAGATGAGGATCAACCTGCTCGGGCCTCGACGGTACCCGAACTGGATAGGCTGCTCTGGGCACTCATGCTCTGCCTGACACAGCCTGAAGCCAGACGTCCAGACAGACAAGGAGACAGCTGGCCGCACACCCAGCACTTCGGACACGCCATGGTCTTATGCCGTCACCTCATCCTAACCTTGGTTTTCAGATATCTGAACCTAGACATTATAACAATTCTCCACACATCTGGGTATAGCAAGCACAAAACAGAACTCCTCCTTCCCCATGGCTGTCAAGCTTGCTCTTGGCATGGAGTCACACCTTCAGGGTGGGAGAAACCTTCATGGCCCCTGATGCCACGCCCAAACTTGAGTGCTGCTTGGGCACAAATTCACACTGTGACCCTCCGCATGAGCCCCATGTCAAAGAAAGGCCTGTCAGGGCCTGGACCAAGAGCCCACATATGGGGCTTGCCAAGCCCCTATGCACCCAATCCTCACCACGGTTTGAATTTTCCAGTCGCCCCGCCCGTACCTAGAGCTCTGCTCTGGAATCCCTTTCTTGGAGAGACCCATGAGCCAGACAACACGACTCCACCCTTCCCACAAAATGACCCCAAACTCTTGGGAGCTGGGACAAATCCCCAGAGAGGGATACTCGTCCACAGTACCTGAGGCCACCGCTCCAATCCACGGCTATCACGGACACAACATCCAGGGACAAAAGCCTGAAGGAACGCCTCCCACTCGCCCTTGTTTCAGAGGCCCAGGAGCTCCCTCTCGGGCTGTACATCCGGCCTGCCATACCCTAGGTGCCACTCATAAGCTGAGTTTGTGTATTCAGACTTCTGTGCCCACAGCCTGGACCCACACAACATCCAGGCTAGGGCCTCTGGACCAAACAGCGAAAGATTGTGCCTGCCCTCTCCATGGAAAATGTGCCCAATCCATGGAACACAACCCTACAGGTTAGGGAAAAGCTCCAAGGTCCCTGAGGCCATCAATAGTATAGGCCACCCTGGACTAAGAGGGGCTCTCTGACACCAGCGGAGCAACTATCTCCACTTAGACTCTCACACAGTGTCCCCAGAGACAGAAGGTTGAAATGGACAGGCCCCCAGGCCCTAATCTGAACCTTAGCTTTGGTTTCCATGTTTCCGTTCTCAGAGGACTGTTTTCGTAGACCAGCACATGGGGCTTTTCTGAGGCACCAAACCAAACAT
This sequence comes from Mustela nivalis, assembly GCF_964662115.1. Lineage (NCBI taxonomy): Eukaryota > Metazoa > Chordata > Mammalia > Carnivora > Mustelidae > Mustela > Mustela nivalis. The sequence goes on from NW_028136530.1 coordinate 1,480,162, forward strand.
CTCTCATCTCCACATGGGCAGCTTTCTTACTGGCATGTATCAAGACTTCAGGTAGGAGAGTTCCGCAGGGCCACTGAACAACCAGCACATTCCAAGGTCTCCATGGACCCAAACGCACATTATGACGCATCCTCAGGAGAGGCCATTTCAACTCAGCCCCCTGGGTCGCGTGTTCCAGAGGCAGCAGATCAAACATATCTTGTCGCTAATAGCCAATGGGAATGCGAGGCATGCTGTACAGGGATCCATCCTTCAAACCCTGCTCTCCAGTCCTTCCATATGGTATGTCCTGGAGCCATGCAACAGGACTCGAATGTCCCGCAGAAGGAAACCTTGTGGTTTGGGGCAACCTCCAAACTCAGCGTGGGCAAACTTCCTTGGCCTCATGAGGCACCCACTTCATGAAGGTGCCATCATGGACACATACTCCAGCCTCAGCCAACGTCTGATCCTCAGCCTGACTTCAGATGCAGGAGATTTTGATTCAGCCTCTGCAGAGTGGGCCTGCTCTGCCCTTGGCTCCAATCCTCACACTAGCTTGTGTTTTCAGACTTCCGTCCTCACACTCCTGGCCCACAAACCCTCCCTACTGGGAATTCTGGGGCCACAATGAAGCACTGTGCCTGCCTCCCAGGAGAAAAACCTTGTCTATGGCGCTGCCCAGAAACCCCAAATGAGGATCAAACTGCTTGGCCCTCGGCAACACCCCAATTGCATAGGCTACCTTAAACAGTGATGCTCTGTCGCAAATAGCCTGAGCCCAGACCTTCCAACAGACACCGACACAGCTGGCTGCACACCCAGCACATTGGACCCGCCACTGCCTTAGGCCACCATCCATTCCCAACCTGGGTTTTCAGTCATCGGAACCTAGACCTTATCTCCAATCCCTGCACAGGGGGGAACCTGATGCACAAGTCAGAACCCCTCCTTCCCCATGGCAAGAAACCTTGCTGCTGGCAGTGAGTCAAACCTTCAGTGTAGGAGAAAACGGCATGGCCCATGAGGCCACGCCCAAGCATGAGGGCCGCCTTGGGCACAAACACACATTGTGACCCTCAGCGTGAGTACCTTATTCAAGTAACGCCTCTCAGTGACTGGACCAAGAGCCCGCATATGTGGCTTGCCATGCTCATAGGCACCCAGGACTAACTAGATGGTGTGTATTCCAGTTGAGGGAACCCACTGCTGTGCTCTAGAGTCCCTCTCCTGGGGGTTCCCCTGTGGCAGAAAACAGTACTCTTCATTCCCACAGAATGAACACAAACACTTGGGAGCTTGGACAATCCCCCGAGAGGAAGGCTCTTCCTCGGCCTCTGAGACAACCCCTACCCTGACCGGACACTGTAAACGCAACACCCAGAGACAAAATCCTGAGTGACTGCCTCCCACTTGCCCTACTTTGATTTCCAGAGGATCTCCCCTCACGGACTAGAGATCAGGCCTGCCATTACATTGGCCCCTAGCTGAGCCAAGTTTGCTTTTTCAGACATCTATCCCCACAGCCCTGGCAAACACAGCCTCTAGGCTGGGTCCTCTGGAGCCATACCACAGGACCGTGCCTGCTCTCTCCTGGCAAACTGTGTCCATTCCTTTGGCCACACACCTCCAGAATATGAGAAACCTCAAGGCCTCCGAGGACATCCCACTACTGGGAGCCTCACTGGACTCACAGGGGCATTTGGACACAAGCTGAGCAGCTACATCCATGAATGCATGCACACAGATGTCAACAGAGATAGAAGGTTGAGCCGGACAGGCCTTTAAGCCGTAGTCTTAACTCTTGCTTTGGTTTCCAGGTGTCACTCCTCAGAGGCTTTGGTTCGAAGAACAGGGTATGGGGCTTTCCTGAAGCACGGAACAGAACTCCTCTTGTCTCCACATGGGAAGTTTCCTTGTTGGAGCCGTGTCAAACACCTCATGTTGGAGAATCCTGCAGAGTCCCTGAGCCACCTCCACATTCCAAGGTCTCCCAGGCCACCAAGCCACAGTAGGACGCATCTTCAGGAGAGACCATTTCAACTCTCCCCTCTGGGTAGCTCACCCAGGAGCTTGCAGATTGAGCCTGCCTTGTCCTGACTAAAGAGTGGCGTTCCCAGGCATCCATGCTTAGACACCTGCTCTCGAGTCTTTCCATATGGGGCCTCTTGGAACCATCCAATAGGACTCGACTGTCGTGCAGAAGGTAACCTTCAGTTTTGGAGCAGTTCACAAATCCCATCGTAGGCAAAACTTTCTGGCCTCATGAAGCCCCCACACCCTTCAGGAAGAGGCCATGCTGGACAAAAACTCTAGCCTGAGGCACGTCTCATAGTTGACATGACCTCAGTGCAGGAGATCTCGATTCAGCCTCTGCAGAGTGCGCCTGCCGTGCCCTCGGTCCCAAACCTCACGCTAGCTTGTGTTTTCAGACTTCCTTCCTCACACTCCTGGCAAACAAGCCCTCCGGACTAGGAACTCCGGAACCAAAATCAGCCCAGTGTCTGCCCAACGGAAGAAAAACGTTTCCCTGTGGGGCTCTCCAGAAAACCCAGATGAGGATCAATCTGCTCGGGCCTCGACGGTACCCGAACTGGATAGGCTGCTCTGGGCACTCATGCTCTGCCTGACACAGCCTGAAGCCAGACGTCAGACAGACAAGGAGACAGCTGGCCGCACACCCAGCACTTCGGACACGCCATGGTCTTATGCCGTCACCTCATCCTAACCTTGGTTTTCAGATATCTGAACCTAGACATTATATCAATTCTCCACACATCTGGGTATAGCAAGCACAAAACAGAACTCCTCCTTCCCCATGGCTGTCAAGCTTGCTCTTGGCATGGAGTCACACCTTCAGGGTGGGAGAAACCTTCATGGCCCCTGATGCCACGCCTAACTTGAGTGCTGCTTGGGCACAAATTCACACTGTGACCCTCCGCATGAGCCCCATGTCAAAGAAAGGCCTGTCAGGGCCTGGACCAAGAGCCCACATATGGGGCTTGCCAAGCCCCTATGCACCCAATCCTCACCACGGTTTGAATTTTCCAGTCGCCCCGCCCGTACCTAGAGCTCTGCTCTGGAATCCCTTTCTTGGAGAGACCCATGAGCCAGACAACACGACTCCACCCTTCCCACAAAATGACCCCAAACTCTTGGGAGCTGGGACAAATCCCCAGAGAGGGATACTCGTCCACAGTACCTGAGGCCACCGCTCCAATCCACGGCTATCACGGACACAACATCCAGGGACAAAAGCCTGAAGGAACGCCTCCCACTCGCCCTTGTTTCAGAGGCCCAGGAGCTCCCTCTCGGGCTGTACATCCGGCCTGCCATACCCTAGGTGCCACTCATAAGCTGAGTTTGTGTATTCAGACTTCTGTGCCCACAGCCTGGACCCACACAACATCCAGGCTAGGGCCTCTGGACCAAACAGCGAAAGATTGTGCCTGCCCTCTCCATGGAAAATGTGCCCAATCCATGGAACACAACCCTACAGGTTAGGGAAAAGCTCCAAGGTCCCTGAGGCCATCAATAGTATAGGCCACCCTGGACTAAGAGGGGCTCTCTGACACCAGCGGTGCAACTATCTCCACTTAGACTCTCACACAGTGTCCCCAGAGACAGAAGGTTGAAATGGACAGGCCCCCAGGCCCTAATCTGAACCTTAGCTTTGGTTTCCATGTTTCCGTTCTCAGAGGACTGTTTTCGTATTCCAGCACATGGGGCTTTTCTGAGGCACCAAACCAAACATCTCTCATCTCCACATGGGCAGCTTTCTTACTGGCATGTATCAAGACTTCAGGTAGGAGAGTTCCGCAGGGCCACTGAACAACCAGCACATTCCAAGGTCTCCATGGACCCAAACGCACATTATGACGCATCCTCAGGAGAGGCCATTTCAACTCAGCCCCCTGGGTCGCGTGTTCCAGAGGCAGCAGATCAAACATATCTTGTCGCTAATAGCCAATGGGAATGCGAGGCATGCTGTACAGGGATCCATCCTTCAAACCCTGCTCTCCAGTCCTTCCATATGGTATGTCCTGGAGCCATGCAACAGGACTCGAATGTCCCGCAGAAGGAAACCTTGTGGTTTGGGGCAACCTCCAAACTCAGCGTGGGCAAACTTCCTTGGCCTCATGAGGCACCCACTTCATGAAGGTGCCATCATGGACACATACTCCAGCCTCAGCCAACGTCTGATCCTCAGCCTGACTTCAGATGCAGGAGATTTTGATTCAGCCTCTGCAGAGTGGGCCTGCTCTGCCCTTGGCTCCAATCCTCACACTAGCTTGTGTTTTCAGACTTCCGTCCTCACACTCCTGGCCCACAAACCCTCCCTACTGGGAATTCTGGGGCCACAATGAAGCACTGTGCCTGCCTCCCAGGAGAAAAACCTTGTCTATGGCGCTGCCCAGAAACCCCAAATGAGGATCAAACTGCTTGGCCCTCGGCAACACCCCAATTGCATAGGCTACCTTAAACAGTGATGCTCTGTCGCAAATAGCCTGAGCCCAGACCTTCCAACAGACACTGACACAGCTGGCTGCACACCCAGCACATTGGAACCGCCACTGCCTTAGGCCACCATCCATTCCCAACCTGGGTTTTCAGTCATCGGAACCTAGACCTTATCTCCAATCCCTGCACAGGGGGGAACCTGATGCACAAGTCAGAACCCCTCCTTCCCCCTGGCAAGAAACCTTGCTGCTGGCAGTGAGTCAAACCTTCAGTGTAGGAGAAAACGGCATGGCCCATGAGGCCACGCCCAAGCGTGAGGGCCGCCTTGGGCACAAACACACATTGTGACCCTCAGCGTGAGTACCTTATTCAAGTAACGCCTCTCAGTGACTGGACCAAGAGCCCGCATATGTGGCTTGCCATGCTCATAGGCACCCAGGACTAACTAGATGGTGTGTATTCCAGTTGAGGGAACCCACTGCTGTGCTCTAGAGTCCCTCTCCTGGGGGTTCCCCTGTGGCAGAAAACAGTACTCTTCATTCCCACAGAATGAACACAAACACTTGGGAGCTTGGACAATCCCCCGAGAGGAAGGCTCTTCCTCGGCCTCTGAGACAACCCCTACCCTGACCGGACACTGTAAACGCAACACCCAGAGACAAAATCCTGAGTGACTGCCTCCCACTTGCCCTACTTTGATTTCCAGAGGATCTCCCCTCACGGACTAGAGATCAGGCCTGCCATTACATTGGCCCCTAGCTGAGCCAAGTTTGCTTTTTCAGACATCTGTCCCCACAGCCCTGGCAAACACAGCCTCTAGGCTGGGTCCTCTGGAGCCATACCACAGGACCGTGCCTGCTCTCTCCTGGCAAACTGTGTCCATTCCTTTGGCCACACACCTCCAGAATATGAGAAACCTCAAGGCCTCCGAGGACATCCCACTACTGGGAGCCTCACTGGACTCACAGGGGCATTCGGACACAAGCTGAGCAGCTACACCCATGAATGCATGCACACAGATGTCAACAGAGATAGAAGGTTGAGCCGGACAGGCCTTTAGGCCGTAGTCTCAACTCTTGCTTTGGTTTCCAGGTGTCACTCCTCAGAGGCTTAGGTTCGAAGAACAGGGTATGGGGCTTTCCTGAGGCACGGAACAGAACTCCTCTCGTCTCCACATGGGAAGTTTCCTTGTTGGAGCCGTGTCAAACACCTCATGTTGGAGAATCCTGCAGAGTCCCTGAGCCACCTCCACATTCCAAGGTCTCCCAGGCCACCAAGCCACAGTAGGACTCATCTTCAGGAGAGACCATTTCAACTCTCCCCTCTGGGTAGCTCACCCAGGAGCCCGCAGATTGAGCCTGCCTTGTCCTGACTAAAGAGTGGCGTTCCCAGGCATCCATGCTTAGACACCTGCTCTCGAGTCTTTCCATATGGGGCCTCTTGGAACCATCCAATAGGACTCGACTGTCGTGCAGAAGGTAATTTTCAGTTTTGGAGCAGTTCACAAATCCCATCGTAGGCAAAACTTTCTGGCCTCATGAAGCCCCCACACCCTTCAGGAAGAGGCCATGCTGGACAAAAACTCTAGCCTGAGGCACGTCTCATAGTTGACATGACCTCAGTGCAGGAGATCTCGATTCAGCCTCTGCAGAGTGGGCCTGCCGTGCCCTCGGTCCCAAACCTCACGCTAGCTTGTGTTTTCAGACTTCCTTCCTCACACTCCTGGCAAACAAGCCCTCCGGACTAGGAACTCCAGAACCAAAACCCCGCCCAGTGTCTGCCCAACGGAAGAAAAACGTTTCCCTGTGGGGCTCTCCAGAAAACCCAGATGAGGATCAACCTGCTCGGGCCTCGACGGTACCCGAACTGGATAGGCTGCTCTGGGCACTCATGCTCTGCCTGACACAGCCTGAAGCCAGACGTCCAGACAGACAAGGAGACAGCTGGCCGCACACCCAGCACTTCGGACACGCCATGGTCTTATGCCGTCACCTCATCCTAACCTTGGTTTTCAGATATCTGAACCTAGACATTATAACAATTCTCCACACATCTGGGTATAGCAAGCACAAAACAGAACTCCTCCTTCCCCATGGCTGTCAAGCTTGCTCTTGGCATGGAGTCACACCTTCAGGGTGGGAGAAACCTTCATGGCCCCTGATGCCACGCCCAAACTTGAGTGCTGCTTGGGCACAAATTCACACTGTGACCCTCCGCATGAGCCCCATGTCAAAGAAAGGCCTGTCAGGGCCTGGACCAAGAGCCCACATATGGGGCTTGCCAAGCCCCTATGCACCCAATCCTCACCACGGTTTGAATTTTCCAGTCGCCCCGCCCGTACCTAGAGCTCTGCTCTGGAATCCCTTTCTTGGAGAGACCCATGAGCCAGACAACACGACTCCACCCTTCCCACAAAATGACCCCAAACTCTTGGGAGCTGGGACAAATCCCCAGAGAGGGATACTCGTCCACAGTACCTGAGGCCACCGCTCCAATCCACGGCTATCACGGACACAACATCCAGGGACAAAAGCCTGAAGGAACGCCTCCCACTCGCCCTTGTTTCAGAGGCCCAGGAGCTCCCTCTCGGGCTGTACATCCGGCCTGCCATACCCTAGGTGCCACTCATAAGCTGAGTTTGTGTATTCAGACTTCTGTGCCCACAGCCTGGACCCACACAACATCCAGGCTAGGGCCTCTGGACCAAACAGCGAAAGATTGTGCCTGCCCTCTCCATGGAAAATGTGCCCAATCCATGGAACACAACCCTACAGGTTAGGGAAAAGCTCCAAGGTCCCTGAGGCCATCAATAGTATAGGCCACCCTGGACTAAGAGGGGCTCTCTGACACCAGCGGAGCAACTATCTCCACTTAGACTCTCACACAGTGTCCCCAGAGACAGAAGGTTGAAATGGACAGGCCCCCAGGCCCTAATCTGAACCTTAGCTTTGGTTTCCATGTTTCCGTTCTCAGAGGACTGTTTTCGTAGACCAGCACATGGGGCTTTTCTGAGGCACCAAACCAAACATCTCTCATCTCCACATGGGCAGCTTTCTTACTGGCATGTATCAAGACTTCAGGTAGGAGAGTTCCGCAGGGCCACTGAACAACCAGCACATTCCAAGGTCTCCATGGACCCAAACGCACATTATGACGCATCCTCAGGAGAGGCCATTTCAACTCAGCCCCCTGGGTCGCGTGTTCCAGAGGCAGCAGATCAAACATATCTTGTCGCTAATAGCCAATGGGAATGCGAGGCATGCTGTACAGGGATCCATCCTTCAAACCCTGCTCTCCAGTCCTTCCATATGGTATGTCCTGGAGCCATGCAACAGGACTCGAATGTCCCGCAGAAGGAAACCTTGTGGTTTGGGGCAACCTCCAAACTCAGCGTGGGCAAACTTCCTTGGCCTCATGAGGCACCCACTTCATGAAGGTGCCATCATGGACACATACTCCAGCCTCAGCCAACGTCTGATCCTCAGCCTGACTTCAGATGCAGGAGATTTTGATTCAGCCTCTGCAGAGTGGGCCTGCTCTGCCCTTGGCTCCAATCCTCACACTAGCTTGTGTTTTCAGACTTCCGTCCTCACACTCCTGGCCCACAAACCCTCCCTACTGGGAATTCTGGGGCCACAATGAAGCACTGTGCCTGCCTCCCAGGAGAAAAACCTTGTCTATGGCGCTGCCCAGAAACCCCAAATGAGGATCAAACTGCTTGGCCCTCGGCAACACCCCAATTGCATAGGCTACCTTAAACAGTGATGCTCTGTCGCAAATAGCCTGAGCCCAGACCTTCCAACAGACACCGACACAGCTGGCTGCACACCCAGCACATTGGACCCGCCACTGCCTTAGGCCACCATCCATTCCCAACCTGGGTTTTCAGTCATCGGAACCTAGACCTTATCTCCAATCCCTGCACAGGGGGGAACCTGATGCACAAGTCAGAACCCCTCCTTCCCCATGGCAAGAAACCTTGCTGCTGGCAGTGAGTCAAACCTTCAGTGTAGGAGAAAACGGCATGGCCCATGAGGCCACGCCCAAGCATGAGGGCCGCCTTGGGCACAAACACACATTGTGACCCTCAGCGTGAGTACCTTATTCAAGTAACGCCTCTCAGTGACTGGACCAAGAGCCCGCATATGTGGCTTGCCATGCTCATAGGCACCCAGGACTAACTAGATGGTGTGTATTCCAGTTGAGGGAACCCACTGCTGTGCTCTAGAGTCCCTCTCCTGGGGGTTCCCCTGTGGCAGAAAACAGTACTCTTCATTCCCACAGAATGAACACAAACACTTGGGAGCTTGGACAATCCCCCGAGAGGAAGGCTCTTCCTCGGCCTCTGAGACAACCCCTACCCTGACCGGACACTGTAAACGCAACACCCAGAGACAAAATCCTGAGTGACTGCCTCCCACTTGCCCTACTTTGATTTCCAGAGGATCTCCCCTCACGGACTAGAGATCAGGCCTGCCATTACATTGGCCCCTAGCTGAGCCAAGTTTGCTTTTTCAGACATCTGTCCCCACAGCCCTGGCAAACACAGCCTCTAGGCTGGGTCCTCTGGAGCCATACCACAGGACCGTGCCTGCTCTCTCCTGGCAAACTGTGTCCATTCCTTTGGCCACACACCTCCAGAATATGAGAAACCTCAAGGCCTCCGAGGACATCCCACTACTGGGAGCCTCACTGGACTCACAGGGGCATTCGGACACAAGCTGAGCAGCTACACCCATGAATGCATGCACACAGATGTCAACAGAGATAGAAGGTTGAGCCGGACAGGCCTTTAGGCCGTAGTCTCAACTCTTGCTTTGGTTTCCAGGTGTCACTCCTCAGAGGCTTAGGTTCGAAGAACAGGGTATGGGGCTTTCCTGAGGCACGGAACAGAACTCCTCTCGTCTCCACATGGGAAGTTTCCTTGTTGGAGCCGTGTCAAACACCTCATGTTGGAGAATCCTGCAGAGTCCCTGAGCCACCTCCACATTCCAAGGTCTCCCAGGCCACCAAGCCACAGTAGGACTCATCTTCAGGAGAGACCATTTCAACTCTCCCCTCTGGGTAGCTCACCCAGGAGCCCGCAGATTGAGCCTGCCTTGTCCTGACTAAAGAGTGGCGTTCCCAGGCATCCATGCTTAGACACCTGCTCTCGAGTCTTTCCATATGGGGCCTCTTGGAACCATCCAATAGGACTCGACTGTCGTGCAGAAGGGAATTTTCAGTTTTGGAGCAGTTCACAAATCCCATCGTAGGCAAAACTTTCTGGCCTCATGAAGCCCCCACACCCTTCAGGAAGAGGCCATGCTGGACAAAAACTCTAGCCTGAGGCACGTCTCATAGTTGACATGACCTCAGTGCAGGAGATCTCGATTCAGCCTCTGCAGAGTGGGCCTGCCGTGCCCTCGGTCCCAAACCTCACGCTAGCTTGTGTTTTCAGACTTCCTTCCTCACACTCCTGGCAAACAAGCCCTCCGGACTAGGAACTCCGGAACCAAAACCCAGCCCAGTGTCTGCCCAACGGAAGAAAAACGTTTCCCTGTGGGGCTCTCCAGAAAACCCAGATGAGGATCAACCTGCTCGGGCCTCGACGGTACCCGAACTGGATAGGCTGCTCTGGGCACTCATGCTCTGCCTGACACAGCCTGAAGCCAGACGTCCAGACAGACAAGGAGACAGCTGGCCGCACACCCAGCACTTCGGACACGCCATGGTCTTATGCCGTCACCTCATCCTAACCTTGGTTTTCAGATATCTGAACCTAGACATTATAACAATTCTCCACACATCTGGGTATAGCAAGCACAAAACAGAACTCCTCCTTCCCCATGGCTGTCAAGCTTGCTCTTGGCATGGAGTCACACCTTCAGGGTGGGAGAAACCTTCATGGCCCCTGATGCCACGCCCAAACTTGAGTGCTGCTTGGGCACAAATTCACACTGTGACCCTCCGCATGAGCCCCATGTCAAAGAAAGGCCTGTCAGGGCCTGGACCAAGAGCCCACATATGGGGCTTGCCAAGCCCCTATGCACCCAATCCTCACCACGGTTTGAATTTTCCAGTCGCCCCGCCCGTACCTAGAGCTCTGCTCTGGAATCCCTTTCTTGGAGAGACCCATGAGCCAGACAACACGACTCCACCCTTCCCACAAAATGACCCCAAACTCTTGGGAGCTGGGACAAATCCCCAGAGAGGGATACTCGTCCACAGTACCTGAGGCCACCGCTCCAATCCACGGCTATCACGGACACAACATCCAGGGACAAAAGCCTGAAGGAACGCCTCCCACTCGCCCTTGTTTCAGAGGCCCAGGAGCTCCCTCTCGGGCTGTACATCCGGCCTGCCATACCCTAGGTGCCACTCATAAGCTGAGTTTGTGTATTCAGACTTCTGTGCCCACAGCCTGGACCCACACAACATCCAGGCTAGGGCCTCTGGACCAAACAGCGAAAGATTGTGCCTGCCCTCTCCATGGAAAATGTGCCCAATCCATGGAACACAACCCTACAGGTTAGGGAAAAGCTCCAAGGTCCCTGAGGCCATCAATAGTATAGGCCACCCTGGACTAAGAGGGGCTCTCTGACACCAGCGGAGCAACTATCTCCACTTAGACTCTCACACAGTGTCCCCAGAGACAGAAGGTTGAAATGGACAGGCCCCCAGGCCCTAATCTGAACCTTAGCTTTGGTTTCCATGTTTCCGTTCTCAGAGGACTGTTTTCGTATTCCAGCACATGGGGCTTTTCTGAGGCACCAAACCAAACATCTCTCATCTCCACATGGGCAGCTTTCTTACTGGCATGTATCAAGACTTCAGGTAGGAGAGTTCCGCAGGGCCACTGAACAACCAGCACATTCCAAGGTCTCCATGGACCCAAACGCACATTATGACGCATCCTCAGGAGAGGCCATTTCAACTCAGCCCCCTGGGTCGCGTGTTCCAGAGGCAGCAGATCAAACATATCTTGTCGCTAATAGCCAATGGGAATGCGAGGCATGCTGTACAGGGATCCATCCTTCAAACCCTGCTCTCCAGTCCTTCCATATGGTATGTCCTGGAGCCATGCAACAGGACTCGAATGTCCCGCAGAAGGAAACCTTGTGGTTTGGGGCAACCTCCAAACTCAGCGTGGGCAAACTTCCTTGGCCTCATGAGGCACCCACTTCATGAAGGTGCCATCATGGACACATACTCCAGCCTCAGCCAACGTCTGATCCTCAGCCTGACTTCAGATGCAGGAGATTTTGATTCAGCCTCTGCAGAGTGGGCCTGCTCTGCCCTTGGCTCCAATCCTCACACTAGCTTGTGTTTTCAGACTTCCGTCCTCACACTCCTGGCCCACAAACCCTCCCTACTGGGAATTCTGGGGCCACAATGAAGCACTGTGCCTGCCTCCCAGGAGAAAAACCTTGTCTATGGCGCTGCCCAGAAACCCCAAATGAGGATCAAACTGCTTGGCCCTCGGCAACACCCCAATTGCATAGGCTACCTTAAACAGTGATGCTCTGTCGCAAATAGCCTGAGCCCAGACCTTCCAACAGACACCGACACAGCTGGCTGCACACCCAGCACATTGGACCCGCCACTGCCTTAGGCCACCATCCATTCCCAACCTGGGTTTTCAGTCATCGGAACCTAGACCTTATCTCCAATCCCTGCACAGGGGGGAACCTGATGCACAAGTCAGAACCCCTCCTTCCCCATGGCAAGAAACCTTGCTGCTGGCAGTGAGTCAAACCTTCAGTGTAGGAGAAAACGGCATGGCCCATGAGGCCACGCCCAAGCATGAGGGCCGCCTTGGGCACAAACACACATTGTGACCCTCAGCGTGAGTACCTTATTCAAGTAACGCCTCTCAGTGACTGGACCAAGAGCCCGCATATGTGGCTTGCCATGCTCATAGGCACCCAGGACTAACTAGATGGTGTGTATTCCAGTTGAGGGAACCCACTGCTGTGCTCTAGAGTCCCTCTCCTGGGGGTTCCCCTGTGGCAGAAAACAGTACTCTTCATTCCCACAGAATGAACACAAACACTTGGGAGCTTGGACAATCCCCCGAGAGGAAGGCTCTTCCTCGGCCTCTGAGACAACCCCTACCCTGACCGGACACTGTAAACGCAACACCCAGAGACAAAATCCTGAGTGACTGCCTCCCACTTGCCCTACTTTGATTTCCAGAGGATCTCCCCTCACGGACTAGAGATCAGGCCTGCCATTACATTGGCCCCTAGCTGAGCCAAGTTTGCTTTTTCAGACATCTGTCCCCACAGCCCTGGCAAACACAGCCTCTAGGCTGGGTCCTCTGGAGCCATACCACAGGACCGTGCCTGCTCTCTCCTGGCAAACTGTGTCCATTCCTTTGGCCACACACCTCCAGAATATGAGAAACCTCAAGGCCTCCGAGGACATCCCACTACTGGGAGCCTCACTGGACTCACAGGGGCATTCGGACACAAGCTGAGCAGCTACACCCATGAATGCATGCACACAGATGTCAACAGAGATAGAAGGTTGAGCCGGACAGGCCTTTAGGCCGTAGTCTCAACTCTTGCTTTGGTTTCCAGGTGTCACTCCTCAGAGGCTTAGGTTCGAAGAACAGGGTATGGGGCTTTCCTGAGGCACGGAACAGAACTCCTCTCGTCTCCACATGGGAAGTTTCCTTGTTGGAGCCGTGTCAAACACCTCATGTTGGAGAATCCTGCAGAGTCCCTGAGCCACCTCCACATTCCAAGGTCTCCCAGGCCACCAAGCCACAGTAGGACTCATCTTCAGGAGAGACCATTTCAACTCTCCCCTCTGGGTAGCTCACCCAGGAGCCCGCAGATTGAGCCTGCCTTGTCCTGACTAAAGAGTGGCGTTCCCAGGCATCCATGCTTAGACACCTGCTCTCGAGTCTTTCCATATGGGGCCTCTTGGAACCATCCAATAGGACTCGACTGTCGTGCAGAAGGTAATTTTCAGTTTTGGAGCAGTTCACAAATCCCATCGTAGGCAAAACTTTCTGGCCTCATGAAGCCCCCACACCCTTCAGGAAGAGGCCATGCTGGACAAAATCTCTAGCCTGAGGCACGTCTCATAGTTGACATGACCTCAGTGCAGGAGATCTCGATTCAGCCTCTGCAGAGTGGGCCTGCCGTGCCCTCGGTCCCAAACCTCACGCTAGCTTGTGTTTTCAGACTTCCTTCCTCACACTCCTGGCAAACAAGCCCTCCGGACTAGGAACTCCAGAACCAAAACCCCGCCCAGTGTCTGCCCAACGGAAGAAAAACGTTTCCCTGTGGGGCTCTCCAGAAAACCCAGATGAGGATCAACCTGCTCGGGCCTCGACGGTACCCGAACTGGATAGGCTGCTCTGGGCACTCATGCTCTGCCTGACACAGCCTGAAGCCAGACGTCCAGACAGACAAGGAGACAGCTGGCCGCACACCCAGCACTTCGGACACGCCATGGTCTTATGCCGTCACCTCATCCTAACCTTGGTTTTCAGATATCTGAACCTAGACATTATAACAATTCTCCACACATCTGGGTATAGCAAGCACAAAACAGAACTCCTCCTTCCCCATGGCTGTCAAGCTTGCTCTTGGCATGGAGTCACACCTTCAGGGTGGGAGAAACCTTCATGGCCCCTGATGCCACGCCCAAACTTGAGTGCTGCTTGGGCACAAATTCACACTGTGACCCTCCGCATGAGCCCCATGTCAAAGAAAGGCCTGTCAGGGCCTGGACCAAGAGCCCACATATGGGGCTTGCCAAGCCCCTATGCACCCAATCCTCACCACGGTTTGAATTTTCCAGTCGCCCCGCCCGTACCTAGAGCTCTGCTCTGGAATCCCTTTCTTGGAGAGACCCATGAGCCAGACAACACGACTCCACCCTTCCCACAAAATGACCCCAAACTCTTGGGAGCTGGGACAAATCCCCAGAGAGGGATACTCATCCACAGTACCTGAGGCCACCGCTCCAATCCACGGCTATCACGGACACAACATCCAGGGACAAAAGCCTGAAGGAACGCCTCCCACTCGCCCTTGTTTCAGAGGCCCAGGAGCTCCCTCTCGGGCTGTACATCCGGCCTGCCATACCCTAGGTGCCACTCATAAGCTGAGTTTGTGTATTCAGACTTCTGTGCCCACAGCCTGGACCCACACAACATCCAGGCTAGGGCCTCTGGACCAAACAGCGAAAGATTGTGCCTGCCCTCTCCATGGAAAATGTGCCCAATCCATGGAACACAACCCTACAGGTTAGGGAAAAGCTCCAAGGTCCCTGAGGCCATCAATAGTATAGGCCACCCTGGACTAAGAGGGGCTCTCTGACACCAGCGGAGCAACTATCTCCACTTAGACTCTCACACAGTGTCCCCAGAGACAGAAGGTTGAAATGGACAGGCCCCCAGGCCCTAATCTGAACCTTAGCTTTGGTTTCCATGTTTCCGTTCTCAGAGGACTGTTTTCGTAGACCAGCACATGGGGCTTTTCTGAGGCACCAAACCAAACATCTCTCATCTCCACATGGGCAGCTTTCTTACTGGCATGTATCAAGACTTCAGGTAGGAGAGTTCCGCAGGGCCACTGAACAACCAGCACATTCCAAGGTCTCCATGGACCCAAACGCACATTATGACGCATCCTCAGGAGAGGCCATTTCAACTCAGCCCCCTGGGTCGCGTGTTCCAGAGGCAGCAGATCAAACATATCTTGTCGCTAATAGCCAATGGGAATGCGAGGCATGCTGTACAGGGATCCATCCTTCAAACCCTGCTCTCCAGTCCTTCCATATGGTATGTCCTGGAGCCATGCAACAGGACTCGAATGTCCCGCAGAAGGAAACCTTGTGGTTTGGGACAACCTCCAAACTCAGCGTGGGCAAACTTCCTTGGCCTCATGAGGCACCCACTTCATGAAGGTGCCATCATGGACACATACTCCAGCCTCAGCCAACGTCTGATCCTCAGCCTGACTTCAGATGCAGGAGATTTTGATTCAGCCTCTGCAGAGTGGGCCTGCTCTGCCCTTGGCTCCAATCCTCACACTAGCTTGTGTTTTCAGACTTCCGTCCTCACACTCCTGGCCCACAAACCCTCCCTACTGGGAATTCTGGGGCCACAATGAAGCACTGTGCCTGCCTCCCAGGAGAAAAACCTTGTCTATGGCGCTGCCCAGAAACCCCAAATGAGGATCAAACTGCTTGGCCCTCGGCAACACCCCAATTGCATAGGCTACCTTAAACAGTGATGCTCTGTCGCAAATAGCCTGAGCCCAGACCTTCCAACAGACACCGACACAGCTGGCTGCACACCCAGCACATTGGAACCGCCACTGCCTTAGGCCACCATCCATTCCCAACCTGGGTTTTCAGTCATCGGAACCTAGACCTTATCTCCAATCCCTGCACAGGGGGGAACCTGATGCACAAGTCAGAACCCCTCCTTCCCCATGGCAAGAAACCTTGCTGCTGGCAGTGAGTCAAACCTTCAGTGTAGGAGAAAACGGCATGGCCCATGAGGCCACGCCCAAGCATGAGGGCCGCCTTGGGCACAAACACACATTGTGACCCTCAGCGTGAGTACCTTATTCAAGTAACGCCTCTCAGTGACTGGACCAAGAGCCCGCATATGTGGCTTGCCATGCTCATAGGCACCCAGGACTAACTAGATGGTGTGTATTCCAGTTGAGGGAACCCACTGCTGTGCTCTAGAGTCCCTCTCCTGGGGGTTCCCCTGTGGCAGAAAACAGTACTCTTCATTCCCACAGAATGAACACAAACACTTGGGAGCTTGGACAATCCCCCGAGAGGAAGGCTCTTCCTCGGCCTCTGAGACAACCCCTACCCTGACCGGACACTGTAAACGCAACACCCAGAGACAAAATCCTGAGTGACTGCCTCCCACTTGCCCTACTTTGATTTCCAGAGGATCTCCCCTCACGGACTAGAGATCAGGCCTGCCATTACATTGGCCCCTAGCTGAGCCAAGTTTGCTTTTTCAGACATCTGTCCCCACAGCCCTAGCAAACACAGCCTCTAGGCTGGGTCCTCTGGAGCCATACCACAGGACCGTGCCTGCTCTCTCCTGGCAAACTGTGTCCATTCCTTTGGCCACACACCTCCAGAATATGAGAAACCTCAAGGCCTCCGAGGACATCCCACTACTGGGAGCCTCACTGGATTCACAGGGGCATTCGGACACAAGCTGAGCAGCTACACCCATGAATGCATGCACACAGATGTCAACAGAGATAGAAGGTTGAGCCGGACAGGCCTTTAGGCCGTAGTCTCAACTCTTGCTTTGGTTTCCAGGTGTCACTCCTCAGAGGCTTAGGTTCGAAGAACAGGGTATGGGGCTTTCCTGAGGCACGGAACAGAACTCCTCTCGTCTCCACATGGGAAGTTTCCTTGTTGGAGCCGTGTCAAACACCTCATGTTGGAGAATCCTGCAGAGTCCCTGAGCCACCTCCACATTCCAAGGTCTCCCAGGCCACCAAGCCACAGTAGGACTCATCTTCAGGAGAGACCATTTCAACTCTCCCCTCTGGGTAGCTCACCCAGGAGCCCGCAGATTGAGCCTGCCTTGTCCTGACTAAAGAGTGGCGTTCCCAGGCATCCATGCTTAGACACCTGCTCTCGAGTCTTTCCATATGGGGCCTCTTGGAACCATCCAATAGGACTCGACTGTCGTGCAGAAGGTAATTTTCAGTTTTGGAGCAGTTCACAAATCCCATCGTAGGCAAAACTTTCTGGCCTCATGAAGCCCCCACACCCTTCAGGAAGAGGCCATGCTGGACAAAAACTCTAGCCTGAGGCACGTCTCATAGTTGACATGACCTCAGTGCAGGAGATCTCGATTCAGCCTCTGCAGAGTGGGCCTGCCGTGCCCTCGGTCCCAAACCTCACGCTAGCTTGTGTTTTCAGACTTCCTTCCTCACACTCCTGGCAAACAAGCCCTCCGGACTAGGAACTCCGGAACCAAAACCCAGCCCAGTGTCTGCCCAACGGAAGAAAAACGTTTCCCTGTGGGGCTCTCCAGAAAACCCAGATGAGGATCAACCTGCTCGGGCCTCGACGGTACCCGAACTGGATAGGCTGCTCTGGGCACTCATGCTCTGCCTGACACAGCCTGAAGCCAGACGTCCAGACAGACAAGGAGACAGCTGGCCGCACACCCAGCACTTCGGACACGCCATGGTCTTATGCCGTCACCTCATCCTAACCTTGGTTTTCAGATATCTGAACCTAGACATTATAACAATTCTCCACACAGCTGGGTATAGCAAGCACAAAACAGAACTCCTCCTTCCCCATGGCTGTCAAGCTTGCTCTTGGCATGGAGTCACACCTTCAGGGTGGGAGAAACCTTCATGGCCCCTGATGCCACGCCCAAACTTGAGTGCTGCTTGGGCACAAATTCACACTGTGACCCTCCGCATGAGCCCCATGTCAAAGAAAGGCCTGTCAGGGCCTGGACCAAGAGCCCACATATGGGGCTTGCCAAGCCCCTATGCACCCAATCCTCACCACGGTTTGAATTTTCCAGTCGCCCCGCCCGTACCTAGAGCTCTGCTCTGGAATCCCTTTCTTGGAGAGACCCATGAGCCAGACAACACGACTCCACCCTTCCCACAAAATGACCCCAAACTCTTGGGAGCTGGGACAAATCCCCAGAGAGGGATACTCGTCCACAGTACCTGAGGCCACCGCTCCAATCCACGGCTATCACGGACACAACATCCAGGGACAAAAGCCTGAAGGAACGCCTCCCACTCGCCCTTGTTTCAGAGGCCCAGGAGCTCCCTCTCGGGCTGTACATCCGGCCTGCCATACCCTAGGTGCCACTCATAAGCTGAGTTTGTGTATTCAGACTTCTGTGCCCACAGCCTGGACCCACACAACATCCAGGCTAGGGCCTCTGGACCAAACAGCGAAAGATTGTGCCTGCCCTCTCCATGGAAAATGTGCCCAATCCATGGAACACAACCCTACAGGTTAGGGAAAAGCTCCAAGGTCCCTGAGGCCATCAATAGTATAGGCCACCCTGGACTAAGAGGGGCTCTCTGACACCAGCGGAGCAACTATCTCCACTTAGACTCTCACACAGTGTCCCCAGAGACAGAAGGTTGAAATGGACAGGCCCCCAGGCCCTAATCTGAACCTTAGCTTTGGTTTCCATGTTTCCGTTCTCAGAGGACTGTTTTCGTATTCCAGCACATGGGGCTTTTCTGAGGCACCAAACCAAACATCTCTCATCTCCACATGGGCAGCTTTCTTACTGGCATGTATCAAGACTTCAGGTAGGAGAGTTCCGCAGGGCCACTGAACAACCAGCACATTCCAAGGTCTCCATGGACCCAAACGCACATTATGACGCATCCTCAGGAGAGGCCATTTCAACTCAGCCCCCTGGGTCGCGTGTTCCAGAGGCAGCAGAACAAACATATCTTGTCGCTAATAGCCAATGGGAATGCGAGGCATGCTGTACAGGGATCCATCCTTCAAACCCTGCTCTCCAGTCCTTCCATATGGTATGTCCTGGAGCCATGCAACAGGACTCGAATGTCCCGCAGAAGGAAACCTTGTGGTTTGGGGCAACCTCCAAACTCAGCGTGGGCAAACTACCTTGGCCTCATGAGGCACCCACTTCATGAAGGTGCCATCATGGACACATACTCCAGCCTCAGCCAACGTCTGATCCTCAGCCTGACTTCAGATGCAGGAGATTTTGATTCAGCCTCTGCAGAGTGGGCCTGCTCTGCCCTTGGCTCCAATCCTCACACTAGCTTGTGTTTTCAGACTTCCGTCCTCACACTCCTGGCCCACAAACCCTCCCTACTGGGAATTCTGGGGCCACAATGAAGCACTGTGCCTGCCTCCCAGGAGAAAAACCTTGTCTATGGCGCTGCCCAGAAACCCCAAATGAGGATCAAACTGCTTGGCCCTCGGCAACACCCCAATTGCATAGGCTACCTTAAACAGTGATGCTCTGTCGCAAATAGCCTGAGACCAGACCTTCCAACAGACACCGACACAGCTGGCTGCACACCCAGCACATTGGAACCGCCACTGCCTTAGGCCACCATCCATTCCCAACCTGGGTTTTCAGTCATCGGAACCTAGACCTTATCTCCAATCCCTGCACAGGGGGGAACCTGATGCACAAGTCAGAACCCCTCCTTCCCCATGGCAAGAAACCTTGCTGCTGGCAGTGAGTCAAACCATCAGTGTAGGAGAAAACGGCATGGCCCATGAGGCCACGCCCAAGCATGAGGGCCGCCTTGGGCACAAACACACATTGTGACCCTCAGCGTGAGTACCTTATTCAAGTAACGCCTCTCAGTGACTGGACCAAGAGCCCGCATATGTGGCTTGCCATGCTCATAGGCACCCAGGACTAACTAGATGGTGTGTATTCCAGTTGAGGGAACCCACTGCTGTGCTCTAGAGTCCCTCTCCTGGGGGTTCCCCTGTGGCAGAAAACAGTACTCTTCATTCCCACAGAATGAACACAAACACTTGGGAGCTTGGACAATCCCCCGAGAGGAAGGCTCTTCCTCGGCCTCTGAGACAACCCCTACCCTGACCGGACACTGTAAACGCAACACCCAGAGACAAAATCCTGAGTGACTGCCTCCCACTTGCCCTACTTTGATTTCCAGAGGATCTCCCCTCACGGACTAGAGATCAGGCCTGCCATTACATTGGCCCCTAGCTGAGCCAAGTTTGCTTTTTCAGACATCTGTCCCCACAGCCCTGGCAAACACAGCCTCTAGGCTGGGTCCTCTGGAGCCATACCACAGGACCGTGCCTGCTCTCTTCTGGCAAACTGTGTCCATTCCTTTGGCCACACACCTCCAGAATATGAGAAACCTCAAGGCCTCCGAGGACATCCCACTACTGGGAGCCTCACTGGACTCACAGGGGCATTCGGACACAAGCTGAGCAGCTACATCCATGAATGCATGCACACAGATGTCAACAGAGATAGAAGGTTGAGCCGGACAGGCCTTTAGGCCGTAGTCTCAACTCTTGCTTTGGTTTCCAGGTGTCACTCCTCAGAGGCTTAGGTTCGAAGAACAGGGTATGGGGCTTTCCTGAGGCACGGAACAGAACTCCTCTCGTCTCCACATGGGAAGTTTCCTTGTTGGAGCCGTGTCAAACACCTCATGTTGGAGAATCCTGCAGAGTCCCTGAGCCACCTCCACATTCCAAGGTCTCCCAGGCCACCAAGCCACAGTAGGACTCATCTTCAGGAGAGACCATTTCAACTCTCCCCTCTGGGTAGCTCACCCAGGAGCCCGCAGATTGAGCCTGCCTTGTCCTGAACTAAAGAGTGGCGTTCCCAGGCATCCATGCTTAGACACCTGCTCTCGAGTCTTTCCATATGGGGCCTCTTGGAACCATCCAATAGGACTCGACTGTCGTGCAGAAGGTAATTTTCAGTTTTGGAGCAGTTCACAAATCCCATCGTAGGCAAAACTTTCTGGCCTCATGAAGCCCCCACACCCTTCAGGAAGAGGCCATGCTGGACAAAAACTCTAGCCTGAGGCACGTCTCATAGTTGACATGACCTCAGTGCAGGAGATCTCGATTCAGCCTCTGCAGAGTGGGCCTGCCGTGCCCTCGGTCCCAAACCTCACGCTAGCTTGTGTTTTCAGACTTCCTTCCTCACACTCCTGGCAAACAAGCCCTCCGGACTAGGAACTCCAGAACCAAAACCCCGCCCAGTGTCTGCCCAACGGAAGAAAAACGTTTCCCTGTGGGGCTCTCCAGAAAACCCAGATGAGGATCAACCTGCTCGGGCCTCGACGGTACCCGAACTGGATAGGCTGCTCTGGGCACTCATGCTCTGCCTGACACAGCCTGAAGCCAGACGTCCAGACAGACAAGGAGACAGCTGGCCGCACACCCAGCACTTCGGACACGCCATGGTCTTATGCCGTCACCTCATCCTAACCTTGGTTTTCAGATATCTGAACCTAGACATTATAACAATTCTCCACACATCTGGGTATAGCAAGCACAAAACAGAACTCCTCCTTCCCCATGGCTGTCAAGCTTGCTCTTGGCATGGAGTCACACCTTCAGGGTGGGAGAAACCTTCATGGCCCCTGATGCCACGCCCAAACTTGAGTGCTGCTTGGGCACAAATTCACACTGTGACCCTCCGCATGAGCCCCATGTCAAAGAAAGGCCTGTCAGGGCCTGGACCAAGAGCCCACATATGGGGCTTGCCAAGCCCCTATGCACCCAATCCTCACCACGGTTTGAATTTTCCAGTCGCCCCGCCCGTACCTAGAGCTCTGCTCTGGAATCCCTTTCTTGGAGAGACCCATGAGCCAGACAACACGACTCCACCCTTCCCACAAAATGACCCCAAACTCTTGGGAGCTGGGACAAATCCCCAGAGAGGGATACTCGTCCACAGTACCTGAGGCCACCGCTCCAATCCACGGCTATCACGGACACAACATCCAGGGACAAAAGCCTGAAGGAACGCCTCCCACTCGCCCTTGTTTCAGAGGCCCAGGAGCTCCCTCTCGGGCTGTACATCCGGCCTGCCATACCCTAGGTGCCACTCATAAGCTGAGTTTGTGTATTCAGACTTCTGTGCCCACAGCCTGGACCCACACAACATCCAGGCTAGGGCCTCTGGACCAAACAGCGAAAGATTGTGCCTGCCCTCTCCATGGAAAATGTGCCCAATCCATGGAACACAACCCTACAGGTTAGGGAAAAGCTCCAAGGTCCCTGAGGCCATCAATAGTATAGGCCACCCTGGACTAAGAGGGGCTCTCTGACACCAGCGGAGCAACTATCTCCACTTAGACTCTCACACAGTGTCCCCAGAGACAGAAGGTTGAAATGGACAGGCCCCCAGGCCCTAATCTGAACCTTAGCTTTGGTTTCCATGTTTCCGTTCTCAGAGGACTGTTTTCGTATTCCAGCACATGGGGCTTTTCTGAGGCACCAAACCAAACATCTCTCATCTCCACATGGGCAGCTTTCTTACTGGCATGTATCAAGACTTCAGGTAGGAGAGTTCCGCAGGGCCACTGAACAACCAGCACATTCCAAGGTCTCCATGGACCCAAACGCACATTATGACGCATCCTCAGGAGAGGCCATTTCAACTCAGCCCCCTGGGTCGCGTGTTCCAGAGGCAGCAGATCAAACATATCTTGTCGCTAATAGCCAATGGGAATGCGAGGCATGCTGTACAGGGATCCATCCTTCAAACCCTGCTCTCCAGTCCTTCCATATGGTATGTCCTGGAGCCATGCAACAGGACTCGAATGTCCCGCAGAAGGAAACCTTGTGGTTTGGGGCAACCTCCAAACTCAGCGTGGGCAAACTTCCTTGGCCTCATGAGGCACCCACTTCATGAAGGTGCCATCATGGACACATACTCCAGCCTCAGCCAACGTCTGATCCTCAGCCTGACTTCAGATGCAGGAGATTTTGATTCAGCCTCTGCAGAGTGGGCCTGCTCTGCCCTTGGCTCCAATCCTCACACTAGCTTGTGTTTTCAGACTTCCGTCCTCACACTCCTGGCCCACAAACCCTCCCTACTGGGAATTCTGGGGCCACAAGGAAGCACTGTGCCTGCCTCCCAGGAGAAAAACCTTGTCTATGGCGCTGCCCAGAACCCCAAATGAGGATCAAACTGCTTGGCCCTCGGCAACACCCCAATTGCATAGGCTACCTTAAACAGTGATGCTCTGTCGCAAATAGCCTGAGCCCAGACCTTCCAACAGACACCGACACAGCTGGCTGCACACCCAGCACATTGGAACCGCCACTGCCTTAGGCCACCATCCATTCCCAACCTGGGTTTTCAGTCATCGGAACCTAGACCTTATCTCCAATCCCTGCACAGGGGGGAACCTGATGCACAAGTCAGAACCCCTCCTTCCCCATGGCAAGAAACCTTGCTGCTGGCAGTGAGTCAAACCTTCAGTGTAGGAGAAAACGGCATGGCCCATGAGGCCACGCCCAAGCATGAGGGCCGCCTTGGGCACAAACACACATTGTGACCCTCAGCGTGAGTACCTTATTCAAGTAACGCCTCTCAGTGACTGGACCAAGAGCCCGCATAAGTGGCTTGCCATGCTCATAGGCACCCAGGACTAACTAGATGGTGTGTATTCCAGTTGAGGGAACCCACTGCTGTGCTCTAGAGTCCCTCTCCTGGGGGTTCCCCTGTGGCAGAAAACAGTACTCTTCATTCCCACAGAATGAACACAAACACTTGGGAGCTTGGACAATCCCCCGAGAGGAAGGCTCTTCCTCGGCCTCTGAGACAACCCCTACCCTGACCGGACACTGTAAACGCAACACCCAGAGACAAAATCCTGAGTGACTGCCTCCCACTTGCCCTACTTTGATTTCCAGAGGATCTCCCCTCACGGACTAGAGATCAGGCCTGCCATTACATTGGCCCCTAGCTGAGCCAAGTTTGCTTTTTCAGACATCTGTCCCCACAGCCCTGGCAAACACAGCCTCTAGGCTGGGTCCTCTGGAGCCATACCACAGGACCGTGCCTGCTCTCTCCTGGGAAACTCTGTCCATTCCTTTGGCCACACACCTCCAGAATATGAGAAACCTCAAGGCCTCCGAGGACATCCCACTACTGGGAGCCTCACTGGATTCACAGGGGCATTCGGACACAAGCTGAGCAGCTACACCCATGAATGCATGCACACAGATGTCAACAGAGATAGAAGGTTGAGCCGGACAGGCCTTTAGGCCGTAGTCTCAACTCTTGCTTTGGTTTCCAGGTGTCACTCCTCAGAGGCTTAGGTTCGAAGAACAGGGTATGGGGCTTTCCTGAGGCACGGAACAGAACTCCTCTCGTCTCCACATGGGAAGTTTCCTTGTTGGAGCCGTGTCAAACACCTCATGTTGGAGAATCCTGCAGAGTCCCTGAGCCACCTCCACATTCCAAGGTCTCCCAGGCCACCAAGCCACAGTAGGACTCATCTTCAGGAGAGACCATTTCAACTCTCCCCTCTGGGTAGCTCACCCAGGAGCCCGCAGATTGAGCCTGCCTTGTCCTGACTAAAGAGTGGCGTTCCCAGGCATCCATGCTTAGACACCTGCTCTCGAGTCTTTCCATATGGGGCCTCTTGGAACCATCCAATAGGACTCGACTGTCGTGCAGAAGGTAATTTTCAGTTTTGGAGCAGTTCACAAATCCCATCGTAGGCAAAACTTTCTGGCCTCATGAAGCCCCCACACCCTTCAGGAAGAGGCCATGCTGGACAAAAACTCTAGCCTGAGGCACGTCTCATAGTTGACATGACCTCAGTGCAGGAGATCTCGATTCAGCCTCTGCAGAGTGGGCCTGCCGTGCCCTCGGTCCCAAACCTCACGCTAGCTTGTGTTTTCAGACTTCCTTCCTCACACTCCTGGCAAACAAGCCCTCCGGACTAGGAACTCCGGAACCAAAACCCAGCCCAGTGTCTGCCCAACGGAAGAAAAACGTTTCCCTGTGGGGCTCTCCAGAAAACCCAGATGAGGATCAACCTGCTCGGGCCTCGACGGTACCCGAACTGGATAGGCTGCTCTGGGCACTCATGCTCTGCCTGACACAGCCTGAAGCCAGACGTCCAGACAGACAAGGAGACAGCTGGCCGCACACCCAGCACTTCGGACACGCCATGGTCTTATGCCGTCACCTCATCCTAACCTTGGTTTTCAGATATCTGAACCTAGACATTATAACAATTCTCCACACATCTGGGTATAGCAAGCACAACACAGAACTCCTCCTTCCCCGTGGCTGTCAAGCTTGCTCTTGGCATGGAGTCACACCTTCAGGGTGGGAGAAACCTTCATGGCCCCTGATGCCACGCCCAAACTTGAGTGCTGCTTGGGCACAAATTCACACTGTGACCCTCCGCATGAGCCCCATGTCAAAGAAAGGCCTGTCAGGGCCTGGACCAAGAGCCCACATATGGGGCTTGCCAAGCCCCTATGCACCCAATCCTCACCACGGTTTGAATTTTCCAGTCGCCCCGCCCGTACCTAGAGCTCTGCTCTGGAATCCCTTTCTTGGAGAGACCCATGAGCCAGACAACACGACTCCACCCTTCCCACAAAATGACCCCAAACTCTTGGGAGCTGGGACAAATCCCCAGAGAGGGATACTCATCCACAGTACCTGAGGCCACCGCTCCAATCCACGGCTATCACGGACACAACATCCAGGGACAAAAGCCTGAAGGAACGCCTCCCACTCGCCCTTGTTTCAGAGGCCCAGGAGCTCCCTCTCGGGCTGTACATCCGGCCTGCCATACCCTAGGTGCCACTCATAAGCTGAGTTTGTGTATTCAGACTTCTGTGCCCACAGCCTGGACCCACACAACATCCAGGCTAGGGCCTCTGGACCAAACAGCGAAAGATTGTGCCTGCCCTCTCCATGGAAAATGTGCCCAATCCATGGAACACAACCCTACAGGTTAGGGAAAAGCTCCAAGGTCCCTGAGGCCATCAATAGTATAGGCCACCCTGGACTAAGAGGGGCTCTCTGACACCAGCGGAGCAACTATCTCCACTTAGACTCTCACACAGTGTCCCCAGAGACAGAAGGTTGAAATGGACAGGCCCCCAGGCCCTAATCTGAACCTTAGCTTTGGTTTCCATGTTTCCGTTCTCAGAGGACTGTTTTCGTATTCCAGCACATGGGGCTTTTCTGAGGCACCAAACCAAACATCTCTCATCTCCACATGGGCAGCTTTCTTACTGGCATGTATCAAGACTTCAGGTAGGAGAGTTCCGCAGGGCCACTGAACAACCAGCACATTCCAAGGTCTCCATGGACCCAAACGCACATTATGACGCATCCTCAGGAGAGGCCATTTCAACTCAGCCCCCTGGGTCGCGTGTTCCAGAGGCAGCAGATCAAACATATCTTGTCGCTAATAGCCAATGGGAATGAGAGGCATGCTGTACAGGGATCCATCCTTCAAACCCTGCTCTCCAGTCCTTCCATATGGTATGTCCTGGAGCCATGCAACAGGACTCGAATGTCCCGCAGAAGGAAACCTTGTGGTTTGGGGCAACCTCCAAACTCAGCGTGGGCAAACTTCCTTGGCCTCATGAGGCACCCACTTCATGAAGGTGCCATCATGGACACATACTCCAGCCTCAGCCAACGTCTGATCCTCAGCCTGACTTCAGATGCAGGAGATTTTGATTCAGCCTCTGCAGAGTGGGCCTGCTCTGCCCTTGGCTCCAATCCTCACACTAGCTTGTGTTTTCAGACTTCCGTCCTCACACTCCTGGCCCACAAACCCTCCCTACTGGGAATTCTGGGGCCACAATGAAGCACTGTGCCTGCCTCCCAGGAGAAAAACCTTGTCTATGGCGCTGCCCAGAAACCCCAAATGAGGATCAAACTGCTTGGCCCTCGGCAACACCCCAATTGCATAGGCTACCTTAAACAGTGATGCTCTGTCGCAAATAGCCTGAGCCCAGACCTTCCAACAGACACCGACACAGCTGGCTGCACACCCAGCACATTGGACCCGCCACTGCCTTAGGCCACCATCCATTCCCAACCTGGGTTTTCAGTCATCGGAACCTAGACCTTATCTCCAATCCCTGCACAGGGGGGAACCTGATGCACAAGTCAGAACCCCTCCTTCCCCATGGCAAGAAACCTTGCTGCTGGCAGTGAGTCAAACCTTCAGTGTAGGAGAAAACGGCATGGCCCATGAGGCCACGCCCTAGCATGAGGGCCACCTTGGGCACAAACACACATTGTGACCCTCAGCGTGAGTACCTTATTCAAGTAACGCCTCTCAGTGACTGGACCAAGAGCCCGCATATGTGGCTTGCCATGCCCATAGGCACCCAGGACTAACTAGATGGTGTGTATTCCAGTTGAGGGAACCCACTGCTGTGCTCTAGAGTCCCTCTCCTGGGGGTTCCCCTGTGGCAGAAAACAGTACTCTTCATTCCCACAGAATGAACACAAACACTTGGGAGCTTGGACAATCCCCCGAGAGGAAGGCTCTTCCTCGGCCTCTGAGACAACCCCTACCCTGACCGGACACTGTAAACGCAACACCCAGAGACAAAATCCTGAGTGACTGCCTCCCACTTGCCCTACTTTGATTTCCAGAGGATCTCCCCTCACGGACTAGAGATCAGGCCTGCCATTACATTGGCCCCTAGCTGAGCCAAGTTTGCTTTTTCAGACATCTGTCCCCACAGCCCTGGCAAACACAGCCTCTAGGCTGGGTCCTCTGGAGCCATACCACAGGACCGTGCCTGCTCTCTCCTGGCAAACTGTGTCCATTCCTTTGGCCACACACCTCCAGAATATGAGAAACCTCAAGGCCTCCGAGGACATCACATTACTGGGAGCCTCACTGGACTCACAGGGGCATTCGGACACAAGCTGAGCAGCTACATCCATGAATGCATGCACACAGATGTCAACAGAGATAGAAGGTTGAGCCGGACAGGCCTTTAGGCCGTAGTCTCAACTCTTGCTTTGGTTTCCAGGTGTCACTCCTCAGAGGCTTAGGTTCGAAGAACAGGGTATGGGGCTTTCCTGAGGCACGGAACAGAACTCCTCTCGTCTCCACATGGGAAGTTTCCTTGTTGGAGCCGTGTCAAACACCTCATGTTGGAGAATCCTGCAGAGTCCCTGAGCCACCTCCACATTCCAAGGTCTCCCAGGCCACCAAGCCACAGTAGGACTCATCTTCAGGAGAGACCATTTCAACTCTCCCCTCTGGGTAGCTCACCCAGGAGCCCGCAGATTGAGCCTGCCTTGTCCTGACTAAAGAGTGGCGTTCCCAGGCATCCATGCTTAGACACCTGCTCTCGAGTCTTTCCATATGGGGCCTCTTGGAACCATCCAATAGGACTCGACTGTCGTGCAGAAGGTAATTTTCAGTTTTGGAGCAGTTCACAAATCCCATCGTAGGCAAAACTTTCTGGCCTCATGAAGCCCCCACACCCTTCAGGAAGAGGCCATGCTGGACAAAAACTCTAGCCTGAGGCACGTCTCATAGTTGACATGACCTCAGTGCAGGAGATCTCGATTCAGCCTCTGCAGAGTGGGCCTGCCGTGCCCTCGGTCCCAAACCTCACGCTAGCTTGTGTTTTCAGACTTCCTTCCTCACACTCCTGGCAAACAAGCCCTCCGGACTAGGAACTCCGGAACCAAAACCCAGCCCAGTGTCTGCCCAACGGAAGAAAAACGTTTCCCTGTGGGGCTCTCCAGAAAACCCAGATGAGGATCAACCTGCTCGGGCCTCGACGGTACCCGAACTGGATAGGCTGCTCTGGGCACTCATGCTCTGCCTGACACAGCCTGAAGCCAGACGTCCAGACAGACAAGGAGACAGCTGGCCGCACACCCAGCACTTCGGACACGCCATGGTCTTATGCCGTCACCTCATCCTAACCTTGGTTTTCAGATATCTGAACCTAGACATTATAACAATTCTCCACACAGCTGGGTATAGCAAGCACAAAACAGAACTCCTCCTTCCCCATGGCTGTCAAGCTTGCTCTTGGCATGGAGTCACACCTTCAGGGTGGGAGAAACCTTCATGGCCCCTGATGCCACGCCCAAACTTGAGTGCTGCTTGGGCACAAATTCACACTGTGACCCTCCGCATGAGCCCCATGTCAAAGAAAGGCCTGTCAGGGCCTGGACCAAGAGCCCACATATGGGGCTTGCCAAGCCCCTATGCACCCAATCCTCACCACGGTTTGAATTTTCCAGTCGCCCCGCCCGTACCTAGAGCTCTGCTCTGGAATCCCTTTCTTGGAGAGACCCATGAGCCAGACAACACGACTCCACCCTTCCCACAAAATGACCCCAAACTCTTGGGAGCTGGGACAAATCCCCAGAGAGGGATACTCGTCCACAGTACCTGAGGCCACCGCTCCAATCCACGGCTATCACGGACACAACATCCAGGGACAAAAGCCTGAAGGAACGCCTCCCACTCGCCCTTGTTTCAGAGGCCCAGGAGCTCCCTCTCGGGCTGTACATCCGGCCTGCCATACCCTAGGTGCCACTCATAAGCTGAGTTTGTGTATTCAGACTTCTGTGCCCACAGCCTGGACCCACACAACATCCAGGCTAGGGCCTCTGGACCAAACAGCGAAAGATTGTGCCTGCCCTCTCCATGGAAAATGTGCCCAATCCATGGAACACAACCCTACAGGTTAGGGAAAAGCTCCAAGGTCCCTGAGGCCATCAATAGTATAGGCCACCCTGGACTAAGAGGGGCTCTCTGACACCAGCGGAGCAACTATCTCCACTTAGACTCTCACACAGTGTCCCCAGAGACAGAAGGTTGAAATGGACAGGCCCCCAGGCCCTAATCTGAACCTTAGCTTTGGTTTCCATGTTTCCGTTCTCAGAGGACTGTTTTCGTATTCCAGCACATGGGGCTTTTCTGAGGCACCAAACCAAACATCTCTCATCTCCACATGGGCAGCTTTCTTACTGGCATGTATCAAGACTTCAGGTAGGAGAGTTCCGCAGGGCCACTGAACAACCAGCACATTCCAAGGTCTCCATGGACCCAAACGCACATTATGACGCATCCTCAGGAGAGGCCATTTCAACTCAGCCCCCTGGGTCGCGTGTTCCAGAGGCAGCAGAACAAACATATCTTGTCGCTAATAGCCAATGGGAATGCGAGGCATGCTGTACAGGGATCCATCCTTCAAACCCTGCTCTCCAGTCCTTCCATATGGTATGTCCTGGAGCCATGCAACAGGACTCGAATGTCCCGCAGAAGGAAACCTTGTGGTTTGGGGCAACCTCCAAACTCAGCGTGGGCAAACTACCTTGGCCTCATGAGGCACCCACTTCATGAAGGTGCCATCATGGACACATACTCCAGCCTCAGCCAACGTCTGATCCTCAGCCTGACTTCAGATGCAGGAGATTTTGATTCAGCCTCTGCAGAGTGGGCCTGCTCTGCCCTTGGCTCCAATCCTCACACTAGCTTGTGTTTTCAGACTTCCGTCCTCACACTCCTGGCCCACAAACCCTCCCTACTGGGAATTCTGGGGCCACAATGAAGCACTGTGCCTGCCTCCCAGGAGAAAAACCTTGTCTATGGCGCTGCCCAGAAACCCCAAATGAGGATCAAACTGCTTGGCCCTCGGCAACACCCCAATTGCATAGGCTACCTTAAACAGTGATGCTCTGTCGCAAATAGCCTGAGACCAGACCTTCCAACAGACACCGACACAGCTGGCTGCACACCCAGCACATTGGAACCGCCACTGCCTTAGGCCACCATCCATTCCCAACCTGGGTTTTCAGTCATCGGAACCTAGACCTTATCTCCAATCCCTGCACAGGGGGGAACCTGATGCACAAGTCAGAACCCCTCCTTCCCCATGGCAAGAAACCTTGCTGCTGGCAGTGAGTCAAACCATCAGTGTAGGAGAAAACGGCATGGGCCATGAGGCCACGCCCAAGCATGAGGGCCGCCTTGGGCACAAACACACATTGTGACCCTCAGCGTGAGTACCTTATTCAAGTAACGCCTCTCAGTGACTGGACCAAGAGCCCGCATATGTGGCTTGCCATGCTCATAGGCACCCAGGACTAACTAGATGGTGTGTATTCCAGTTGAGGGAACCCACTGCTGTGCTCTAGAGTCCCTCTCCTGGGGGTTCCCCTGTGGCAGAAAACAGTACTCTTCATTCCCACAGAATGAACACAAACACTTGGGAGCTTGGACAATCCCCCGAGAGGAAGGCTCTTCCTCGGCCTCTGAGACAACCCCTACCCTGACCGGACACTGTAAACGCAACACCCAGAGACAAAATCCTGAGTGACTGCCTCCCACTTGCCCTACTTTGATTTCCAGAGGATCTCCCCTCACGGACTAGAGATCAGGCCTGCCATTACATTGGCCCCTAGCTGAGCCAAGTTTGCTTTTTCAGACATCTGTCCCCACAGCCCTGGCAAACACAGCCTCTAGGCTGGGTCCTCTGGAGCCATACCACAGGACCGTGCCTGCTCTCTCCTGGCAAACTGTGTCCATTCCTTTGGCCACACACCTCCAGAATATGAGAAACCTCAAGGCCTCCGAGGACATCCCACTACTGGGAGCCTCACTGGACTCACAGGGGCATTCGGACACAAGCTGAGCAGCTACATCCATGAATGCATGCACACAGATGTCAACAGAGATAGAAGGTTGAGCCGGACAGGCCTTTAGGCCGTAGTCTCAACTCTTGCTTTGGTTTCCAGGTGTCACTCCTCAGAGGCTTAGGTTCGAAGAACAGGGTATGGGGCTTTCCTGAGGCACGGAACAGAACTCCTCTCGTCTCCACATGGGAAGTTTCCTTGTTGGAGCCGTGTCAAACACCTCATGTTGGAGAATCCTGCAGAGTCCCTGAGCCACCTCCACATTCCAAGGTCTCCCAGGCCACCAAGCCACAGTAGGACTCATCTTCAGGAGAGACCATTTCAACTCTCCCCTCTGGGTAGCTCACCCAGGAGCCCGCAGATTGAGCCTGCCTTGTCCTGAACTAAAGAGTGGCGTTCCCAGGCATCCATGCTTAGACACCTGCTCTCGAGTCTTTCCATATGGGGCCTCTTGGAACCATCCAATAGGACTCGACTGTCGTGCAGAAGGTAATTTTCAGTTTTGGAGCAGTTCACAAATCCCATCGTAGGCAAAACTTTCTGGCCTCATGAAGCCCCCACACCCTTCAGGAAGAGGCCATGCTGGACAAAAACTCTAGCCTGAGGCACGTCTCATAGTTGACATGACCTCAGTGCAGGAGATCTCGATTCAGCCTCTGCAGAGTGGGCCTGCCGTGCCCTCGGTCCCAAACCTCACGCTAGCTTGTGTTTTCAGACTTCCTTCCTCACACTCCTGGCAAACAAGCCCTCCGGACTAGGAACTCCAGAACCAAAACCCCGCCCAGTGTCTGCCCAACGGAAGAAAAACGTTTCCCTGTGGGGCTCTCCAGAAAACCCAGATGAGGATCAACCTGCTCGGGCCTCGACGGTACCCGAACTGGATAGGCTGCTCTGGGCACTCATGCTCTGCCTGACACAGCCTGAAGCCAGACGTCCAGACAGACAAGGAGACAGCTGGCCGCACACCCAGCACTTCGGACACGCCATGGTCTTATGCCGTCACCTCATCCTAACCTTGGTTTTCAGATATCTGAACCTAGACATTATAACAATTCTCCACACATCTGGGTATAGCAAGCACAAAACAGAACTCCTCCTTCCCCATGGCTGTCAAGCTTGCTCTTGGCATGGAGTCACACCTTCAGGGTGGGAGAAACCTTCATGGCCCCTGATGCCACGCCCAAACTTGAGTGCTGCTTGGGCACAAATTCACACTGTGACCCTCCGCATGAGCCCCATGTCAAAGAAAGGCCTGTCAGGGCCTGGACCAAGAGCCCACATATGGGGCTTGCCAAGCCCCTATGCACCCAATCCTCACCACGGTTTGAATTTTCCAGTCGCCCCGCCCGTACCTAGAGCTCTGCTCTGGAATCCCTTTCTTGGAGAGACCCATGAGCCAGACAACACGACTCCACCCTTCCCACAAAATGACCCCAAACTCTTGGGAGCTGGGACAAATCCCCAGAGAGGGATACTCGTCCACAGTACCTGAGGCCACCGCTCCAATCCACGGCTATCACGGACACAACATCCAGGGACAAAAGCCTGAAGGAACGCCTCCCACTCGCCCTTGTTTCAGAGGCCCAGGAGCTCCCTCTCGGGCTGTACATCCGGCCTGCCATACCCTAGGTGCCACTCATAAGCTGAGTTTGTGTATTCAGACTTCTGTGCCCACAGCCTGGACCCACACAACATCCAGGCTAGGGCCTCTGGACCAAACAGCGAAAGATTGTGCCTGCCCTCTCCATGGAAAATGTGCCCAATCCATGGAACACAACCCTACAGGTTAGGGAAAAGCTCCAAGGTCCCTGAGGCCATCAATAGTATAGGCCACCCTGGACTAAGAGGGGCTCTCTGACACCAGCGGAGCAACTATCTCCACTTAGACTCTCACACAGTGTCCCCAGAGACAGAAGGTTGAAATGGACAGGCCCCCAGGCCCTAATCTGAACCTTAGCTTTGGTTTCCATGTTTCCGTTCTCAGAGGACTGTTTTCGTATTCCAGCACATGGGGCTTTTCTGAGGCACCAAACCAAACATCTCTCATCTCCACATGGGCAGCTTTCTTACTGGCATGTATCAAGACTTCAGGTAGGAGAGTTCCGCAGGGCCACTGAACAACCAGCACATTCCAAGGTCTCCATGGACCCAAACGCACATTATGACGCATCCTCAGGAGAGGCCATTTCAACTCAGCCCCCTGGGTCGCGTGTTCCAGAGGCAGCAGATCAAACATATCTTGTCGCTAATAGCCAATGGGAATGCGAGGCATGCTGTACAGGGATCCATCCTTCAAACCCTGCTCTCCAGTCCTTCCATATGGTATGTCCTGGAGCCATGCAACAGGACTCGAATGTCCCGCAGAAGGAAACCTTGTGGTTTGGGGCAACCTCCAAACTCAGCGTGGGCAAACTTCCTTGGCCTCATGAGGCACCCACTTCATGAAGGTGCCATCATGGACACATACTCCAGCCTCAGCCAACGTCTGATCCTCAGCCTGACTTCAGATGCAGGAGATTTTGATTCAGCCTCTGCAGAGTGGGCCTGCTCTGCCCTTGGCTCCAATCCTCACACTAGCTTGTGTTTTCAGACTTCCGTCCTCACACTCCTGGCCCACAAACCCTCCCTACTGGGAATTCTGGGGCCACAAGGAAGCACTGTGCCTGCCTCCCAGGAGAAAAACCTTGTCTATGGCGCTGCCCAGAACCCCAAATGAGGATCAAACTGCTTGGCCCTCGGCAACACCCCAATTGCATAGGCTACCTTAAACAGTGATGCTCTGTCGCAAATAGCCTGAGCCCAGACCTTCCAACAGACACCGACACAGCTGGCTGCACACCCAGCACATTGGACCCGCCACTGCCTTAGGCCACCATCCATTCCCAACCTGGGTTTTCAGTCATCGGAACCTAGACCTTATCTCC
Organism: Mustela nivalis; assembly: GCF_964662115.1. Lineage (NCBI taxonomy): Eukaryota > Metazoa > Chordata > Mammalia > Carnivora > Mustelidae > Mustela > Mustela nivalis. The sequence goes on from NW_028136530.1 coordinate 1,514,668, forward strand.
AATCCCTGCACAGGGGGGAACCTGATGCACAAGTCAGAACCCCTCCTTCCCCATGGCAAGAAACCTTGCTGCTGGCAGTGAGTCAAACCTTCAGTGTAGGAGAAAACGGCATGGCCCATGAGGCCACGCCCAAGCATGAGGGCCGCCTTGGGCACAAACACACATTGTGACCCTCAGCGTGAGTACCTTATTCAAGTAACGCCTCTCAGTGACTGGACCAAGAGCCCGCATATGTGGCTTGCCATGCTCATAGGCACCCAGGACTAACTAGATGGTGTGTATTCCAGTTGAGGGAACCCACTGCTGTGCTCTAGAGTCCCTCTCCTGGGGGTTCCCCTGTGGCAGAAAACAGTACTCTTCATTCCCACAGAATGAACACAAACACTTGGGAGCTTGGACAATCCCCCGAGAGGAAGGCTCTTCCTCGGCCTCTGAGACAACCCCTACCCTGACCGGACACTGTAAACGCAACACCCAGAGACAAAATCCTGAGTGACTGCCTCCCACTTGCCCTACTTTGATTTCCAGAGGATCTCCCCTCACGGACTAGAGATCAGGCCTGCCATTACATTGGCCCCTAGCTGAGCCAAGTTTGCTTTTTCAGACATCTGTCCCCACAGCCCTGGCAAACACAGCCTCTAGGCTGGGTCCTCTGGAGCCATACCACAGGACCGTGCCTGCTCTCTCCTGGGAAACTCTGTCCATTCCTTTGGCCACACACCTCCAGAATATGAGAAACCTCAAGGCCTCCGAGGACATCCCACTACTGGGAGCCTCACTGGATTCACAGGGGCATTCGGACACAAGCTGAGCAGCTACACCCATGAATGCATGCACACAGATGTCAACAGAGATAGAAGGTTGAGCCGGACAGGCCTTTAGGCCGTAGTCTCAACTCTTGCTTTGGTTTCCAGGTGTCACTCCTCAGAGGCTTAGGTTCGAAGAACAGGGTATGGGGCTTTCCTGAGGCACGGAACAGAACTCCTCTCGTCTCCACATGGGAAGTTTCCTTGTTGGAGCCGTGTCAAACACCTCATGTTGGAGAATCCTGCAGAGTCCCTGAGCCACCTCCACATTCCAAGGTCTCCCAGGCCACCAAGCCACAGTAGGACTCATCTTCAGGAGAGACCATTTCAACTCTCCCCTCTGGGTAGCTCACCCAGGAGCCCGCAGATTGAGCCTGCCTTGTCCTGACTAAAGAGTGGCGTTCCCAGGCATCCATGCTTAGACACCTGCTCTCGAGTCTTTCCATATGGGGCCTCTTGGAACCATCCAATAGGACTCGACTGTCGTGCAGAAGGTAATTTTCAGTTTTGGAGCAGTTCACAAATCCCATCGTAGGCAAAACTTTCTGGCCTCATGAAGCCCCCACACCCTTCAGGAAGAGGCCATGCTGGACAAAAACTCTAGCCTGAGGCACGTCTCATAGTTGACATGACCTCAGTGCAGGAGATCTCGATTCAGCCTCTGCAGAGTGGGCCTGCCGTGCCCTCGGTCCCAAACCTCACGCTAGCTTGTGTTTTCAGACTTCCTTCCTCACACTCCTGGCAAACAAGCCCTCCGGACTAGGAACTCCGGAACCAAAACCCAGCCCAGTGTCTGCCCAACGGAAGAAAAACGTTTCCCTGTGGGGCTCTCCAGAAAACCCAGATGAGGATCAACCTGCTCGGGCCTCGACGGTACCCGAACTGGATAGGCTGCTCTGGGCACTCATGCTCTGCCTGACACAGCCTGAAGCCAGACGTCCAGACAGACAAGGAGACAGCTGGCCGCACACCCAGCACTTCGGACACGCCATGGTCTTATGCCGTCACCTCATCCTAACCTTGGTTTTCAGATATCTGAACCTAGACATTATAACAATTCTCCACACATCTGGGTATAGCAAGCACAAAACAGAACTCCTCCTTCCCCATGGCTGTCAAGCTTGCTCTTGGCATGGAGTCACACCTTCAGGGTGGGAGAAACCTTCATGGCCCCTGATGCCACGCCCAAACTTGAGTGCTGCTTGGGCACAAATTCACACTGTGACCCTCCGCATGAGCCCCATGTCAAAGAAAGGCCTGTCAGGGCCTGGACCAAGAGCCCACATATGGGGCTTGCCAAGCCCCTATGCACCCAATCCTCACCACGGTTTGAATTTTCCAGTCGCCCCGCCCGTACCTAGAGCTCTGCTCTGGAATCCCTTTCTTGGAGAGACCCATGAGCCAGACACACGACTCCACCCTTCCCACAAAATGACCCCAAACTCTTGGGAGCTGGGACAAATCCCCAGAGAGGGATACTCGTCCACAGTACCTGAGGCCACCGCTCCAATCCACGGCTATCACGGACACAACATCCAGGGACAAAAGCCTGAAGGAACGCCTCCCACTCGCCCTTGTTTCAGAGGCCCAGGAGCTCCCTCTCGGGCTGTACATCCGGCCTGCCATACCCTAGGTGCCACTCATAAGCTGAGTTTGTGTATTCAGACTTCTGTGCCCACAGCCTGGACCCACACAACATCCAGGCTAGGGCCTCTGGACCAAACAGCGAAAGATTGTGCCTGCCCTCTCCATGGAAAATGTGCCCAATCCATGGAACACAACCCTACAGGTTAGGGAAAAGCTCCAAGGTCCCTGAGGCCATCAATAGTATAGGCCACCCTGGACTAAGAGGGGCTCTCTGACACCAGCGGAGCAACTATCTCCACTTAGACTCTCACACAGTGTCCCCAGAGACAGAAGGTTGAAATGGACAGGCCCCCAGGCCCTAATCTGAACCTTAGCTTTGGTTTCCATATTTCCGTTCTCAGAGGACTGTTTTCGTATTCCAGCACATGGGGCTTTTCTGAGGCACCAAACCAAACATCTCTCATCTCCACATGGGCAGCTTTCTTACTGGCATGTATCAAGACTTCAGGTAGGAGAGTTCCGCAGGGCCACTGAACAACCAGCACATTCCAAGGTCTCCATGGACCCAAACGCACATTATGACGCATCCTCAGGAGAGGCCATTTCAACTCAGCCCCCTGGGTCGCGTGTTCCAGAGGCAGCAGATCAAACATATCTTGTCGCTAATAGCCAATGGGAATGAGAGGCATGCTGTACAGGGATCCATCCTTCAAACCCTGCTCTCCAGTCCTTCCATATGGTATGTCCTGGAGCCATGCAACAGGACTCGAATGTCCCGCAGAAGGAAACCTTGTGGTTTGGGGCAACCTCCAAACTCAGCGTGGGCAAACTTCCTTGGCCTCATGAGGCACCCACTTCATGAAGGTGCCATCATGGACACATACTCCAGCCTCAGCCAACGTCTGATCCTCAGCCTGACTTCAGATGCAGGAGATTTTGATTCAGCCTCTGCAGAGTGGGCCTGCTCTGCCCTTGGCTCCAATCCTCACACTAGCTTGTGTTTTCAGACTTCCGTCCTCACACTCCTGGCCCACAAACCCTCCCTACTGGGAATTCTGGGGCCACAATGAAGCACTGTGCCTGCCTCCCAGGAGAAAAACCTTGTCTATGGCGCTGCCCAGAAACCCCAAATGAGGATCAAACTGCTTGGCCCTCGGCAACACCCCAATTGCATAGGCTACCTTAAACAGTGATGCTCTGTCGCAAATAGCCTGAGCCCAGACCTTCCAACAGACACCGACACAGCTGGCTGCACACCCAGCACATTGGACCCGCCACTGCCTTAGGCCACCATCCATTCCCAACCTGGGTTTTCAGTCATCGGAACCTAGACCTTATCTCCAATCCCTGCACAGGGGGGAACCTGATGCACAAGTCAGAACCCCTCCTTCCCCATGGCAAGAAACCTTGCTGCTGGCAGTGAGTCAAACCTTCAGTGTAGGAGAAAACGGCATGGCCCATGAGGCCACGCCCTAGCATGAGGGCCACCTTGGGCACAAACACACATTGTGACCCTCAGCGTGAGTACCTTATTCAAGTAACGCCTCTCAGTGACTGGACCAAGAGCCCGCATATGTGGCTTGCCATGCCCATAGGCACCCAGGACTAACTAGATGGTGTGTATTCCAGTTGAGGGAACCCACTGCTGTGCTCTAGAGTCCCTCTCCTGGGGGTTCCCCTGTGGCAGAAAACAGTACTCTTCATTCCCACAGAATGAACACAAACACTTGGGAGCTTGGACAATCCCCCGAGAGGAAGGCTCTTCCTCGGCCTCTGAGACAACCCCTACCCTGACCGGACACTGTAAACGCAACACCCAGAGACAAAATCCTGAGTGACTGCCTCCCACTTGCCCTACTTTGATTTCCAGAGGATCTCCCCTCACGGACTAGAGATCAGGCCTGCCATTACATTGGCCCCTAGCTGAGCCAAGTTTGCTTTTTCAGACATCTGTCCCCACAGCCCTGGCAAACACAGCCTCTAGGCTGGGTCCTCTGGAGCCATACCACAGGACCGTGCCTGCTCTCTCCTGGCAAACTGTGTCCATTCCTTTGGCCACACACCTCCAGAATATGAGAAACCTCAAGGCCTCCGAGGACATCCCACTACTGGGAGCCTCACTGGACTCACAGGGACATTCGGACACAAGCTGAGCAGCTACATCCATGAATGCATGCACACAGATGTCAACAGAGATAGAAGGTTGAGCCGGACAGGCCTTTAGGCCGTAGTCTCAACTCTTGCTTTGGTTTCCAGGTGTCACTCCTCAGAGGCTTAGGTTCGAAGAACAGGGTATGGGGCTTTCCTGAGGCACGGAACAGAACTCCTCTCGTCTCCACATGGGAAGTTTCCTTGTTGGAGCCGTGTCAAACACCTCATGTTGGAGAATCCTGCAGAGTCCCTGAGCCACCTCCACATTCCAAGGTCTCCCAGGCCACCAAGCCACAGTAGGACTCATCTTCAGGAGAGACCATTTCAACTCTCCCCTCTGGGTAGCTCACCCAGGAGCCCGCAGATTGAGCCTGCCTTGTCCTGACTAAAGAGTGGCGTTCCCAGGCATCCATGCTTAGACACCTGCTCTCGAGTCTTTCCATATGGGGCCTCTTGGAACCATCCAATAGGACTCGACTGTCGTGCAGAAGGTAATTTTCAGTTTTGGAGCAGTTCACAAATCCCATCGTAGGCAAAACTTTCTGGCCTCATGAAGCCCCCACACCCTTCAGGAAGAGGCCATGCTGGACAAAAACTCTAGCCTGAGGCACGTCTCATAGTTGACATGACATCAGTGCAGGAGATCTCGATTCAGCCTCTGCAGAGTGGGCCTGCCGTGCCCTCGGTCCCAAACCTCACGCTAGCTTGTGTTTTCAGACTTCCTTCCTCACACTCCTGGCAAACAAGCCCTCCGGACTAGGAACTCCGGAACCAAAACCCAGCCCAGTGTCTGCCCAACGGAAGAAAAACGTTTCCCTGTGGGGCTCTCCAGAAAACCCAGATGAGGATCAACCTGCTCGGGCCTCGACGGTACCCGAACTGGATAGGCTGCTCTGGGCACTCATGCTCTGCCTGACACAGCCTGATGCCAGACGTCCAGACAGACAAGGAGACAGCTGGCCGCACACCCAGCACTTCGGACACGCCATGGTCTTATGCCGTCACCTCATCCTAACCTTGGTTTTCAGATATCTGAACCTAGACATTATAACAATTCTCCACACAGCTGGGTATAGCAAGCACAAAACAGAACTCCTCCTTCCCCATGGCTGTCAAGCTTGCTCTTGGCATGGAGTCACACCTTCAGGGTGGGAGAAACCTTCATGGCCCCTGATGCCACGCCCAAACTTGAGTGCTGCTTGGGCACAAATTCACACTGTGACCCTCCGCATGAGCCCCATGTCAAAGAAAGGCCTGTCAGGGCCTGGACCAAGAGCCCACATATGGGGCTTGCCAAGCCCCTATGCACCCAATCCTCACCACGGTTTGAATTTTCCAGTCGCCCCGCCCGTACCTAGAGCTCTGCTCTGGAATCCCTTTCTTGGAGAGACCCATGAGCCAGACAACACGACTCCACCCTTCCCACAAAATGACCCCAAACTCTTGGGAGCTGGGACAAATCCCCAGAGAGGGATACTCGTCCACAGTACCTGAGGCCACCGCTCCAATCCACGGCTATCACGGACACAACATCCAGGGACAAAAGCCTGAAGGAACGCCTCCCACTCGCCCTTGTTTCAGAGGCCCAGGAGCTCCCTCTCGGGCTGTACATCCGGCCTGCCATACCCTAGGTGCCACTCATAAGCTGAGTTTGTGTATTCAGACTTCTGTGCCCACAGCCTGGACCCACACATCATCCAGGCTAGGGCCTCTGGACCAAACAGCGAAAGATTGTGCCTGCCCTCTCCATGGAAAATGTGCCCAATCCATGGAACACAACCCTACAGGTTAGGGAAAAGCTCCAAGGTCCCTGAGGCCATCAATAGTATAGGCCACCCTGGACTAAGAGGGGCTCTCTGACACCAGCGGAGCAACTATCTCCACTTAGACTCTCACACAGTGTCCCCAGAGACAGAAGGTTGAAATGGACAGGCCCCCAGGCCCTAATCTGAACCTTAGCTTTGGTTTCCATGTTTCCGTTCTCAGAGGACTGTTTTCGTATTCCAGCACATGGGGCTTTTCTGAGGCACCAAACCAAACATCTCTCATCTCCACATGGGCAGCTTTCTTACTGGCATGTATCAAGACTTCAGGTAGGAGAGTTCCGCAGGGCCACTGAACAACCAGCACATTCCAAGGTCTCCATGGACCCAAACGCACATTATGACGCATCCTCAGGAGAGGCCATTTCAACTCAGCCCCCTGGGTCGCGTGTTCCAGAGGCAGCAGATCAAACATATCTTGTCGCTAATAGCCAATGGGAATGCGAGGCATGCTGTACAGGGATCCATCCTTCAAACCCTGCTCTCCAGTCCTTCCATATGGTATGTCCTGGAGCCATGCAACAGGACTCGAATGTCCCGCAGAAGGAAACCTTGTGGTTTGGGGCAACCTCCAAACTCAGCGTGGGCAAACTTCCTTGGCCTCATGAGGCACCCACTTCATGAAGGTGCCATCATGGACACATACTCCAGCCTCAGCCAACGTCTGATCCTCAGCCTGACTTCAGATGCAGGAGATTTTGATTCAGCCTCTGCAGAGTGGGCCTGCTCTGCCCTTGGCTCCAATCCTCACACTAGCTTGTGTTTTCAGACTTCCGTCCTCACACTCCTGGCCCACAAACCCTCCCTACTGGGAATTCTGGGGCCACAATGAAGCACTGTGCCTGCCTCCCAGGAGAAAAACCTTGTCTATGGCGCTGCCCAGAAACCCCAAATGAGGATCAAACTGCTTGGCCCTCGGCAACACCCCAATTGCATAGGCTACCTTAAACAGTGATGCTCTGTCGCAAATAGCCTGAGCCCAGACCTTCCAACAGACACCGACACAGCTGGCTGCACACCCAGCACATTGGAACCGCCACTGCCTTAGGCCACCATCCATTCCCAACCTGGGTTTTCAGTCATCGGAACCTAGACCTTATCTCCAATCCCTGCACAGGGGGGAACCTGATGCACAAGTCAGAACCCCTCCTTCCCCATGGCAAGAAACCTTGCTGCTGGCAGTGAGTCAAACCTTCAGTGTAGGAGAAAACGGCATGGCCCATGAGGCCACGCCCAAGCATGAGGGCCGCCTTGGGCACAAACACACATTGTGACCCTCAGCGTGAGTACCTTATTCAAGTAACGCCTCTCAGTGACTGGACCAAGAGCCCGCATATGTGGCTTGCCATGCTCATAGGCACCCAGGACTAACTAGATGGTGTGTATTCCAGTTGAGGGAACCCACTGCTGTGCTCTAGAGTCCCTCTCCTGGGGGTTCCCCTGTGGCAGAAAACAGTACTCTTCATTCCCACAGAATGAACACAAACACTTGGGAGCTTGGACAATCCCCCGAGAGGAAGGCTCTTCCTCGGCCTCTGAGACAACCCCTACCCTGACCGGACACTGTAAACGCAACACCCAGAGACAAAATCCTGAGTGACTGCCTCCCACTTGCCCTACTTTGATTTCCAGAGGATCTCCCCTCACGGACTAGAGATCAGGCCTGCCATTACATTGGCCCCTAGCTGAGCCAAGTTTGCTTTTTCAGACATCTGTCCCCACAGCCCTGGCAAACACAGCCTCTAGGCTGGGTCCTCTGGAGCCATACCACAGGACCGTGCCTGCTCTCTCCTGGCAAACTGTGTCCATTCCTTTGGCCACACACCTCCAGAATATGAGAAACCTCAAGGCCTCCGAGGACATCCCACTACTGGGAGCCTCACTGGACTCACAGGGGCATTCGGACACAAGCTGAGCAGCTACATCCATGAATGCATGCACACAGATGTCAACAGAGATAGAAGGTTGAGCCGGACAGGCCTTTAGGCCGTAGTCTCAACTCTTGCTTTGGTTTCCAGGTGTCACTCCTCAGAGGCTTAGGTTCGAAGAACAGGGTATGGGGCTTTCCTGAGGCACGGAACAGAACTCCTCTCGTCTCCACATGGGAAGTTTCCTTGTTGGAGCCGTGTCAAACACCTCATGTTGGAGAATCCTGCAGAGTCCCTGAGCCACCTCCACATTCCAAGGTCTCCCAGGCCACCAAGCCACAGTAGGACTCATCTTCAGGAGAGACCATTTCAACTCTCCCCTCTGGGTAGCTCACCCAGGAGCCCGCAGATTGAGCCTGCCTTGTCCTGACTAAAGAGTGGCGTTCCCAGGCATCCATGCTTAGACACCTGCTCTCGAGTCTTTCCATATGGGGCCTCTTGGAACCATCCAATAGGACTCGACTGTCGTGCAGAAGGTAATTTTCAGTTTTGGAGCAGTTCACAAATCCCATCGTAGGCAAAACTTTCTGGCCTCATGAAGCCCCCACACCCTTCAGGAAGAGGCCATGCTGGACAAAAACTCTAGCCTGAGGCACGTCTCATAGTTGACATGACCTCAGTGCAGGAGATCTCGATTCAGCCTCTGCAGAGTGGGCCTGCCGTGCCCTCGGTCCCAAACCTCACGCTAGCTTGTGTTTTCAGACTTCCTTCCTCACACTCCTGGCAAACAAGCCCTCCGGACTAGGAACTCCAGAACCAAAACCCAGCCCAGTGTCTGCCCAACGGAAGAAAAACGTTTCCCTGTGGGGCTCTCCAGAAAACCCAGATGAGGATCAACCTGCTCGGGCCTCGACGGTACCCGAACTGGATAGGCTGCTCTGGGCACTCATGCTCTGCCTGACACAGCCTGATGCCAGACGTCCAGACAGACAAGGAGACAGCTGGCCGCACACCCAGCACTTCGGACACGCCATGGTCTTATGCCGTCACCTCATCCTAACCTTGGTTTTCAGATATCTGAACCTAGACATTATAACAATTCTCCACACAGCTGGGTATAGCAAGCACAAAACAGAACTCCTCCTTCCCCATGGCTGTCAAGCTTGCTCTTGGCATGGAGTCACACCTTCAGGGTGGGAGAAACCTTCATGGCCCCTGATGCCACGCCCAAACTTGAGTGCTGCTTGGGCACAAATTCACACTGTGACCCTCCGCATGAGCCCCATGTCAAAGAAAGGCCTGTCAGGGCCTGGACCAAGAGCCCACATATGGGGCTTGCCAAGCCCCTATGCACCCAATCCTCACCACGGTTTGAATTTTCCAGTCGCCCCGCCCGTACCTAGAGCTCTGCTCTGGAATCCCTTTCTTGGAGAGACCCATGAGCCAGACAACACGACTCCACCCTTCCCACAAAATGACCCCAAACTCTTGGGAGCTGGGACAAATCCCCAGAGAGGGATACTCGTCCACAGTACCTGAGGCCACCGCTCCAATCCACGGCTATCACGGACACAACATCCAGGGACAAAAGCCTGAAGGAACGCCTCCCACTCGCCCTTGTTTCAGAGGCCCAGGAGCTCCCTCTCGGGCTGTACATCCGGCCTGCCATACCCTAGGTGCCACTCATAAGCTGAGTTTGTGTATTCAGACTTCTGTGCCCACAGCCTGGACCCACACAACATCCAGGCTAGGGCCTCTGGACCAAACAGCGAAAGATTGTGCCTGCCCTCTCCATGGAAAATGTGCCCAATCCATGGAACACAACCCTACAGGTTAGGGAAAAGCTCCAAGGTCCCTGAGGCCATCAATAGTATAGGCCACCCTGGACTAAGAGGGGCTCTCTGACACCAGCGGAGCAACTATCTCCACTTAGACTCTCACACAGTGTCCCCAGAGACAGAAGGTTGAAATGGACAGGCCCCCAGGCCCTAATCTGAACCTTAGCTTTGGTTTCCATGTTTCCGTTCTCAGAGGACTGTTTTCGTATTCCAGCACATGGGGCTTTTCTGAGGCACCAAACCAAACATCTCTCATCTCCACATGGGCAGCTTTCTTACTGGCATGTATCAAGACTTCAGGTAGGAGAGTTCCGCAGGGCCACTGAACAACCAGCACATTCCAAGGTCTCCATGGACCCAAACGCACATTATGACGCATCCTCAGGAGAGGCCATTTCAACTCAGCCCCCTGGGTCGCGTGTTCCAGAGGCAGCAGATCAAACATATCTTGTCGCTAATAGCCAATGGGAATGCGAGGCATGCTGTACAGGGATCCATCCTTCGAACCCTGCTCTCCAGTCCTTCCATATGGTATGTCCTGGAGCCATGCAACAGGACTCGAATGTCCCGCAGAAGGAAACCTTGTGGTTTGGGGCAACCTCCAAACTCAGCGTGGGCAAACTTCCTTGGCCTCATGAGGCACCCACTTCATGAAGGTGCCATCATGGACACATACTCCAGCCTCAGCCAACGTCTGATCCTCAGCCTGACTTCAGATGCAGGAGATTTTGATTCAGCCTCTGCAGAGTGGGCCTGCTCTGCCCTTGGCTCCAATCCTCACACTAGCTTGTGTTTTCAGACTTCCGTCCTCACACTCCTGGCCCACAAACCCTCCCTACTGGGAATTCTGGGGCCACAATGAAGCACTGTGCCTGCCTCCCAGGAGAAAAACCTTGTCTATGGCGCTGCCCAGAAACCCCAAATGAGGATCAAACTGCTTGGCCCTCGGCAACACCCCAATTGCATAGGCTACCTTAAACAGTGATGCTCTGTCGCAAATAGCCTGAGCCCAGACCTTCCAACAGACACCAACACAGCTGGCTGCACACCCAGCACATTGGACCCGCCACTGCCTTAGGCCACCATCCATTCCCAACCTGGGTTTTCAGTCATCGGAACCTAGACCTTATCTCCAATCCCTGCACAGGGGGGAACCTGATGCACAAGTCAGAACCCCTCCTTCCCCATGGCAAGAAACCTTGCTGCTGGCAGTGAGTCAAACCTTCAGTGTAGGAGAAAACGGCATGGCCCATGAGGCCACGCCCAAGCATGAGGGCCGCCTTGGGCACAAACACACATTGTGACCCTCAGTGTGAGTACCTTATTCAAGTAACGCCTCTCACTGACTGGACCAAGAGCCCGCATATGTGGCTTGCCATGCCCATAGGCACCCAGGACTAACTAGATGGTGTGTATTCCAGTTGAGGGAACCCACTGCTGTGCTCTAGAGTCCCTCTCCTGGGGGTTCCCCTGTGGCAGAAAACAGTACTCTTCATTCCCACAGAATGAACACAAACACTTGGGAGCTTGGACAATCCCCCGAGAGGAAGGCTCTTCCTCGGCCTCTGAGACAACCCCTACCCTGACCGGACACTGTAAACGCAACACCCAGAGACAAAATCCTGAGTGACTGCCTCCCACTTGCCCTACTTTGATTTCCAGAGGATCTCCCCTCACGGACTAGAGATCAGGCCTGCCATTACATTGGCCCCTAGCTGAGCCAAGTTTGCTTTTTCAGACATCTGTCCCCACAGCCCTGGCAAACACAGCCTCTAGGCTGGGTCCTCTGGAGCCATACCACAGGACCGTGCCTGCTCTCTCCTGGAAAACTGTGTCCATTCCTTTGGCCACACTCCTCCAGAATATGAGAAACCTCAAGGCCTCCGAGGACATCCCACTACTGGGAGCCTCACTGGATTCACAGGGGCATTCGGACACAAGCTGAGCAGCTACACCCATGAATGCATGCACACAGATGTCAACAGAGATAGAAGGTTGAGCCGGACAGGCCTTTAGGCCGTAGTCTCAACTCTTGCTTTGGTTTCCAGGTGTCACTCCTCAGAGGCTTAGGTTCGAAGAACAGGGTATGGGGCTTTCCTGAGGCACGGAACAGAACTCCTCTCGTCTCCACATGGGAAGTTTCCTTGTTGGAGCCGTGTCAAACACCTCATGTTGGAGAATCCTGCAGAGTCCCTGAGCCACCTCCACATTCCAAGGTCTCCCAGGCCACCAAGCCACAGTAGGACTCATCTTCAGGAGAGACCATTTCAACTCTCCCCTCTGGGTAGCTCACCCAGGAGCCCGCAGATTGAGCCTGCCTTGTCCTGACTAAAGAGTGGCGTTCCCAGGCATCCATGCTTAGACACCTGCTCTCGAGTCTTTCCATATGGGGCCTCTTGGAACCATCCAATAGGACTCGACTGTCGTGCAGAAGGTAATTTTCAGTTTTGGAGCAGTTCACAAATCCCATCGTAGGCAAAACTTTCTGGCCTCATGAAGCCCCCACACCCTTCAGGAAGAGGCCATGCTGGACAAAAACTCTAGCCTGAGGCACGTCTCATAGTTGACATGACCTCAGTGCAGGAGATCTCGATTCAGCCTCTGCAGAGTGGGCCTGCCGTGCCCTCGGTCCCAAACCTCACGCTAGCTTGTGTTTTCAGACTTCCTTCCTCACACTCCTGGCAAACAAGCCCTCCGGACTAGGAACTCCAGAACCAAAACCCAGCCCAGTGTCTGCCCAACGGAAGAAAAACGTTTCCCTGTGGGGCTCTCCAGAAAACCCAGATGAGGATCAACCTGCTCGGGCCTCGACGGTACCCGAACTGGATAGGCTGCTCTGGGCACTCATGCTCTGCCTGACACAGCCTGATGCCAGACGTCCAGACAGACAAGGAGACAGCTGGCCGCACACCCAGCACTTCGGACACGCCATGGTCTTATGCCGTCACCTCATCCTAACCTTGGTTTTCAGATATCTGAACCTAGACATTATAACAATTCTCCACACAGCTGGGTATAGCAAGCACAAAACAGAACTCCTCCTTCCCCATGGCTGTCAAGCTTGCTCTTGGCATGGAGTCACACCTTCAGGGTGGGAGAAACCTTCATGGCCCCTGATGCCACGCCCAAACTTGAGTGCTGCTTGGGCACAAATTCACACTGTGACCCTCCGCATGAGCCCCATGTCAAAGAAAGGCCTGTCAGGGCCTGGACCAAGAGCCCACATATGGGGCTTGCCAAGCCCCTATGCACCCAATCCTCACCACGGTTTGAATTTTCCAGTCGCCCCGCCCGTACCTAGAGCTCTGCTCTGGAATCCCTTTCTTGGAGAGACCCATGAGCCAGACAACACGACTCCACCCTTCCCACAAAATGACCCCAAACTCTTGGGAGCTGGGACAAATCCCCAGAGAGGGATACTCGTCCACAGTACCTGAGGCCACCGCTCCAATCCACGGCTATCACGGACACAACATCCAGGGACAAAAGCCTGAAGGAACGCCTCCCACTCGCCCTTGTTTCAGAGGCCCAGGAGCTCCCTCTCGGGCTGTACATCCGGCCTGCCATACCCTAGGTGCCACTCATAAGCTGAGTTTGTGTATTCAGACTTCTGTGCCCACAGCCTGGACCCACACAACATCCAGGCTAGGGCCTCTGGACCAAACAGCGAAAGATTGTGCCTGCCCTCTCCATGGAAAATGTGCCCAATCCATGGAACACAACCCTACAGGTTAGGGAAAAGCTCCAAGGTCCCTGAGGCCATCAATAGTATAGGCCACCCTGGACTAAGAGGGGCTCTCTGACACCAGCGGAGCAACTATCTCCACTTAGACTCTCACACAGTGTCCCCAGAGACAGAAGGTTGAAATGGACAGGCCCCCAGGCCCTAATCTGAACCTTAGCTTTGGTTTCCATGTTTCCGTTCTCAGAGGACTGTTTTCGTATTCCAGCACATGGGGCTTTTCTGAGGCACCAAACCAAACATCTCTCATCTCCACATGGGCAGCTTTCTTACTGGCATGTATCAAGACTTCAGGTAGGAGAGTTCCGCAGGGCCACTGAACAACCAGCACATTCCAAGGTCTCCATGGACCCAAACGCACATTATGACGCATCCTCAGGAGAGGCCATTTCAACTCAGCCCCCTGGGTCGCGTGTTCCAGAGGCAGCAGATCAAACATATCTTGTCGCTAATAGCCAATGGGAATGCGAGGCATGCTGTACAGGGATCCATCCTTCGAACCCTGCTCTCCAGTCCTTCCATATGGTATGTCCTGGAGCCATGCAACAGGACTCGAATGTCCCGCAGAAGGAAACCTTGTGGTTTGGGGCAACCTCCAAACTCAGCGTGGGCAAACTTCCTTGGCCTCATGAGGCACCCACTTCATGAAGGTGCCATCATGGACACATACTCCAGCCTCAGCCAACGTCTGATCCTCAGCCTGACTTCAGATGCAGGAGATTTTGATTCAGCCTCTGCAGAGTGGGCCTGCTCTGCCCTTGGCTCCAATCCTCACACTAGCTTGTGTTTTCAGACTTCCGTCCTCACACTCCTGGCCCACAAACCCTCCCTACTGGGAATTCTGGGGCCACAATGAAGCACTGTGCCTGCCTCCCAGGAGAAAAACCTTGTCTATGGCGCTGCCCAGAAACCCCAAATGAGGATCAAACTGCTTGGCCCTCGGCAACACCCCAATTGCATAGGCTACCTTAAACAGTGATGCTCTGTCGCAAATAGCCTGAGCCCAGACCTTCCAACAGACACCAACACAGCTGGCTGCACACCCAGCACATTGGACCCGCCACTGCCTTAGGCCACCATCCATTCCCAACCTGGGTTTTCAGTCATCGGAACCTAGACCTTATCTCCAATCCCTGCACAGGGGGGAACCTGATGCACAAGTCAGAACCCCTCCTTCCCCATGGCAAGAAACCTTGCTGCTGGCAGTGAGTCAAACCTTCAGTGTAGGAGAAAACGGCATGGCCCATGAGGCCACGCCCAAGCATGAGGGCCGCCTTGGGCACAAACACACATTGTGACCCTCAGTGTGAGTACCTTATTCAAGTAACGCCTCTCACTGACTGGACCAAGAGCCCGCATATGTGGCTTGCCATGCCCATAGGCACCCAGGACTAACTAGATGGTGTGTATTCCAGTTGAGGGAACCCACTGCTGTGCTCTAGAGTCCCTCTCCTGGGGGTTCCCCTGTGGCAGAAAACAGTACTCTTCATTCCCACAGAATGAACACAAACACTTGGGAGCTTGGACAATCCCCCGAGAGGAAGGCTCTTCCTCGGCCTCTGAGACAACCCCTACCCTGACCGGACACTGTAAACGCAACACCCAGAGACAAAATCCTGAGTGACTGCCTCCCACTTGCCCTACTTTGATTTCCAGAGGATCTCCCCTCACGGACTAGAGATCAGGCCTGCCATTACATTGGCCCCTAGCTGAGCCAAGTTTGCTTTTTCAGACATCTGTCCCCACAGCCCTGGCAAACACAGCCTCTAGGCTGGGTCCTCTGGAGCCATACCACAGGACCGTGCCTGCTCTCTCCTGGAAAACTGTGTCCATTCCTTTGGCCACACTCCTCCAGAATATGAGAAACCTCAAGGCCTCCGAGGACATCCCACTACTGGGAGCCTCACTGGATTCACAGGGGCATTCGGACACAAGCTGAGCAGCTACACCCATGAATGCATGCACACAGATGTCAACAGAGATAGAAGGTTGAGCCGGACAGGCCTTTAGGCCGTAGTCTCAACTCTTGCTTTGGTTTCCAGGTGTCACTCCTCAGAGGCTTAGGTTCGAAGAACAGGGTATGGGGCTTTCCTGAGGCACGGAACAGAACTCCTCTCGTCTCCACATGGGAAGTTTCCTTGTTGGAGCCGTGTCAAACACCTCATGTTGGAGAATCCTGCAGAGTCCCTGAGCCACCTCCACATTCCAAGGTCTCCCAGGCCACCAAGCCACAGTAGGACTCATCTTCAGGAGAGACCATTTCAACTCTCCCCTCTGGGTAGCTCACCCAGGAGCCCGCAGATTGAGCCTGCCTTGTCCTGACTAAAGAGTGGCGTTCCCAGGCATCCATGCTTAGACACCTGCTCTCGAGTCTTTCCATATGGGGCCTCTTGGAACCATCCAATAGGACTCGACTGTCGTGCAGAAGGTAATTTTCAGTTTTGGAGCAGTTCACAAATCCCATCGTAGGCAAAACTTTCTGGCCTCATGAAGCCCCCACACCCTTCAGGAAGAGGCCATGCTGGACAAAAACTCTAGCCTGAGGCACGTCTCATAGTTGACATGACATCAGTGCAGGAGATCTCGATTCAGCCTCTGCAGAGTGGGCCTGCCGTGCCCTCGGTCCCAAACCTCACGCTAGCTTGTGTTTTCAGACTTCCTTCCTCACACTCCTGGCAAACAAGCCCTCCGGACTAGGAACTCCGGAACCAAAACCCAGCCCAGTGTCTGCCCAACGGAAGAAAAACGTTTCCCTGTGGGGCTCTCCAGAAAACCCAGATGAGGATCAACCTGCTCGGGCCTCGACGGTACCCGAACTGGATAGGCTGCTCTGGGCACTCATGCTCTGCCTGACACAGCCTGATGCCAGACGTCCAGACAGACAAGGAGACAGCTGGCCGCACACCCAGCACTTCGGACACGCCATGGTCTTATGCCGTCACCTCATCCTAACCTTGGTTTTCAGATATCTGAACCTAGACATTATAACAATTCTCCACACAGCTGGGTATAGCAAGCACAAAACAGAACTCCTCCTTCCCCATGGCTGTCAAGCTTGCTCTTGGCATGGAGTCACACCTTCAGGGTGGGAGAAACCTTCATGGCCCCTGATGCCACGCCCAAACTTGAGTGCTGCTTGGGCACAAATTCACACTGTGACCCTCCGCATGAGCCCCATGTCAAAGAAAGGCCTGTCAGGGCCTGGACCAAGAGCCCACATATGGGGCTTGCCAAGCCCCTATGCACCCAATCCTCACCACGGTTTGAATTTTCCAGTCGCCCCGCCCGTACCTAGAGCTCTGCTCTGGAATCCCTTTCTTGGAGAGACCCATGAGCCAGACAACACGACTCCACCCTTCCCACAAAATGACCCCAAACTCTTGGGAGCTGGGACAAATCCCCAGAGAGGGATACTCGTCCACAGTACCTGAGGCCACCGCTCCAATCCACGGCTATCACGGACACAACATCCAGGGACAAAAGCCTGAAGGAACGCCTCCCACTCGCCCTTGTTTCAGAGGCCCAGGAGCTCCCTCTCGGGCTGTACATCCGGCCTGCCATACCCTAGGTGCCACTCATAAGCTGAGTTTGTGTATTCAGACTTCTGTGCCCACAGCCTGGACCCACACAACATCCAGGCTAGGGCCTCTGGACCAAACAGCGAAAGATTGTGCCTGCCCTCTCCATGGAAAATGTGCCCAATCCATGGAACACAACCCTACAGGTTAGGGAAAAGCTCCAAGGTCCCTGAGGCCATCAATAGTATAGGCCACCCTGGACTAAGAGGGGCTCTCTGACACCAGCGGAGCAACTATCTCCACTTAGACTCTCACACAGTGTCCCCAGAGACAGAAGGTTGAAATGGACAGGCCCCCAGGCCCTAATCTGAACCTTAGCTTTGGTTTCCATGTTTCCGTTCTCAGAGGACTGTTTTCGTATTCCAGCACATGGGGCTTTTCTGAGGCACCAAACCAAACATCTCTCATCTCCACATGGGCAGCTTTCTTACTGGCATGTATCAAGACTTCAGGTAGCAGAGTTCCGCAGGGCCACTGAACAACCAGCACATTCCAAGGTCTCCATGGACCCAAACGCACATTATGACGCATCCTCAGGAGAGGCCATTTCAACTCAGCCCCCTGGGTCGCGTGTTCCAGAGGCAGCAGATCAAACATATCTTGTAGCTAATAGCCAATGGGAATGCGAGGCATGCTGTACAGGGATCCATCCTTCAAACCCTGCTCTCCAGTCCTTCCATATGGTATGTCCTGGAGCCATGCAACAGGACTCGAATGTCCCGCAGAAGGAAACCTTGTGGTTTGGGGCAACCTCCAAACTCAGCGTGGACAAACTTCCTTGGCCTCATGAGGCACCCACTTCATGAAGGTGCCATCATGGACACATACTCCAGCCTCAGCCAACGTCTGATCCTCAGCCTGACTTCAGATGCAGGAGATTTTGATTCAGCCTCTGCAGAGTGGGCCTGCTCTGCCCTTGGCTCCAATCCTCACACTAGCTTGTGTTTTCAGACTTCCGTCCTCACACTCCTGGCCCACAAACCCTCCCTACTGGGAATTCTGGGGCCACAATGAAGCACTGTGCCTGCCTCCCAGGAGAAAAACCTTGTCTATGGCGCTGCCCAGAAACCCCAAATGAGGATCAAACTGCTTGGCCCTCGGCAACACCCCAATTGCATAGGCTACCTTAAACAGTGATGCTCTGTCGCAAATAGCCTGAGCCCAGACCTTCCAACAGACACCGACACAGCTGGCTGCACACCCAGCACATTGGAACCGCCACTGCCTTAGGCCACCATCCATTCCCAACCTGGGTTTTCAGTCATCGGAACCTAGACCTTATCTCCAATCCCTGCACAGGGGGGAACCTGATGCACAAGTCAGAACCCCTCCTTCCCCATGGCAAGAAACCTTGCTGCTGGCAGTGAGTCAAACCTTCAGTGTAGGAGAAAACGGCATGGCCCATGAGGCCACGCCCAAGCATGAGGGCCGCCTTGGGCACAAACACACATTGTGACCCTCAGCGTGAGTACCTTATTCAAGTAACGCCTCTCAGTGACTGGACCAAGAGCCCGCATATGTGGCTTGCCATGCCCATAGGCACCCAGGACTAACTAGATGGTGTGTATTCCAGTTGAGGGAACCCACTGCTGTGCTCTAGAGTCCCTCTCCTGGGGGTTCCCCTGTGGCAGAAAACAGTACTCTTCATTCCCACAGAATGAACACAAACACTTGGGAGCTTGGACAATCCCCCGAGAGGAAGGCTCTTCCTCGGCCTCTGAGACAACCCCTACCCTGACCGGACACTGTAAACGCAACACCCAGAGACAAAATCCTGAGTGACTGCCTCCCACTTGCCCTACTTTGATTTCCAGAGGATCTCCCCTCACGGACTAGAGATCAGGCCTGCCATTACATTGGCCCCTAGCTGAGCCAAGTTTGCTTTTTCAGACATCTGTCCCCACAGCCCTGGCAAACACAGCCTCTAGGCTGGGTCCTCTGGAGCCATACCACAGGACCGTGCCTGCTCTCTCCTGGCAAACTGTGTCCATTCCTTTGGCCACACACCTCCAGAATATGAGAAACCTCAAGGCCTCCGAGGACATCCCACTACTGGGAGCCTCACTGGACTCACAGGGGCATTCGGACACAAGCTGAGCAGCTACACCCATGAATGCATGCACACAGATGTCAACAGAGATAGAAGGTTGAGCCGGACAGGCCTTTAGGCCGTAGTCTCAACTCTTGCTTTGGTTTCCAGGTGTCACTCCTCAGAGGCTTAGGTTCGAAGAACAGGGTATGGGGCTTTCCTGAGGCACGGAACAGAACTCCTCTCGTCTCCACATGGGAAGTTTCCTTGTTGGAGCCGTGTCAAACACCTCATGTTGGAGAATCCTGCAGAGTCCCTGAGCCACCTCCACATTCCAAGGTCTCCCAGGCCACCAAGCCACAGTAGGACTCATCTTCAGGAGAGACCATTTCAACTCTCCCCTCTGGGTAGCTCACCCAGGAGCCCGCAGATTGAGCCTGCCTTGTCCTGACTAAAGAGTGGCGTTCCCAGGCATCCATGCTTAGACACCTGCTCTCGAGTCTTTCCATATGGGGCCTCTTGGAACCATCCAATAGGACTCGACTGTCGTGCAGAAGGTAATTTTCAGTTTTGGAGCAGTTCACAAATCCCATCGTAGGCAAAACTTTCTGGCCTCATGAAGCCCCCACACCCTTCAGGAAGAGGCCATGCTGGACAAAAACTCTAGCCTGAGGCACGTCTCATAGTTGACATGACATCAGTGCAGGAGATCTCGATTCAGCCTCTGCAGAGTGGGCCTGCCGTGCCCTCGGTCCCAAACCTCACGCTAGCTTGTGTTTTCAGACTTCCTTCCTCACACTCCTGGCAAACAAGCCCTCCGGACTAGGAACTCCGGAACCAAAACCCAGCCCAGTGTCTGCCCAACGGAAGAAAAACGTTTCCCTGTGGGGCTCTCCAGAAAACCCAGATGAGGATCAACCTGCTCGGGCCTCGACGGTACCCGAACTGGATAGGCTGCTCTGGGCACTCATGCTCTGCCTGACACAGCCTGATGCCAGACGTCCAGACAGACAAGGAGACAGCTGGCCGCACACCCAGCACTTCGGACACGCCATGGTCTTATGCCGTCACCTCATCCTAACCTTGGTTTTCAGATATCTGAACCTAGACATTATAACAATTCTCCACACAGCTGGGTATAGCAAGCACAAAACAGAACTCCTCCTTCCCCATGGCTGTCAAGCTTGCTCTTGGCATGGAGTCACACCTTCAGGGTGGGAGAAACCTTCATGGCCCCTGATGCCACGCCCAAACTTGAGTGCTGCTTGGGCACAAATTCACACTGTGACCCTCCGCATGAGCCCCATGTCAAAGAAAGGCCTGTCAGGGCCTGGACCAAGAGCCCACATATGGGGCTTGCCAAGCCCCTATGCACCCAATCCTCACCACGGTTTGAATTTTCCAGTCGCCCCGCCCGTACCTAGAGCTCTGCTCTGGAATCCCTTTCTTGGAGAGACCCATGAGCCAGACAACACGACTCCACCCTTCCCACAAAATGACCCCAAACTCTTGGGAGCTGGGACAAATCCCCAGAGAGGGATACTCGTCCACAGTACCTGAGGCCACCGCTCCAATCCACGGCTATCACGGACACAACATCCAGGGACAAAAGCCTGAAGGAACGCCTCCCACTCGCCCTTGTTTCAGAGGCCCAGGAGCTCCCTCTCGGGCTGTACATCCGGCCTGCCATACCCTAGGTGCCACTCATAAGCTGAGTTTGTGTATTCAGACTTCTGTGCCCACAGCCTGGACCCACACAACATCCAGGCTAGGGCCTCTGGACCAAACAGCGAAAGATTGTGCCTGCCCTCTCCATGGAAAATGTGCCCAATCCATGGAACACAACCCTACAGGTTAGGGAAAAGCTCCAAGGTCCCTGAGGCCATCAATAGTATAGGCCACCCTGGACTAAGAGGGGCTCTCTGACACCAGCGGAGCAACTATCTCCACTTAGACTCTCACACAGTGTCCCCAGAGACAGAAGGTTGAAATGGACAGGCCCCCAGGCCCTAATCTGAACCTTAGCTTTGGTTTCCATGTTTCCGTTCTCAGAGGACTGTTTTCGTATTCCAGCACATGGGGCTTTTCTGAGGCACCAAACCAAACATCTCTCATCTCCACATGGGCAGCTTTCTTACTGGCATGTATCAAGACTTCAGGTAGCAGAGTTCCGCAGGGCCACTGAACAACCAGCACATTCCAAGGTCTCCATGGACCCAAACGCACATTATGACGCATCCTCAGGAGAGGCCATTTCAACTCAGCCCCCTGGGTCGCGTGTTCCAGAGGCAGCAGATCAAACATATCTTGTAGCTAATAGCCAATGGGAATGCGAGGCATGCTGTACAGGGATCCATCCTTCAAACCCTGCTCTCCAGTCCTTCCATATGGTATGTCCTGGAGCCATGCAACAGGACTCGAATGTCCCGCAGAAGGAAACCTTGTGGTTTGGGGCAACCTCCAAACTCAGCGTGGGCAAACTTCCTTGGCCTCATGAGGCACCCACTTCATGAAGGTGCCATCATGGACACATACTCCAGCCTCAGCCAACGTCTGATCCTCAGCCTGACTTCAGATGCAGGAGATTTTGATTCAGCCTCTGCAGAGTGGGCCTGCTCTGCCCTTGGCTCCAATCCTCACACTAGCTTGTGTTTTCAGACTTCCGTCCTCACACTCCTGGCCCACAAACCCTCCCTACTGGGAATTCTGGGGCCACAATGAAGCACTGTGCCTGCCTCCCAGGAGAAAAACCTTGTCTATGGCGCTGCCCAGAAACCCCAAATGAGGATCAAACTGCTTGGCCCTCGGCAACACCCCAATTGCATAGGCTACCTTAAACAGTGATGCTCTGTCGCAAATAGCCTGAGCCCAGACCTTCCAACAGACACCGACACAGCTGGCTGCACACCCAGCACATTGGAACCGCCACTGCCTTAGGCCACCATCCATTCCCAACCTGGGTTTTCAGTCATCGGAACCTAGACCTTATCTCCAATCCCTGCACAGGGGGGAACCTGATGCACAAGTCAGAACCCCTCCTTCCCCATGGCAAGAAACCTTGCTGCTGGCAGTGAGTCAAACCTTCAGTGTAGGAGAAAACGGCATGGCCCATGAGGCCACGCCCAAGCATGAGGGCCGCCTTGGGCACAAACACACATTGTGACCCTCAGCGTGAGTACCTTATTCAAGTAACGCCTCTCAGTGACTGGACCAAGAGCCCGCATATGTGGCTTGCCATGCCCATAGGCACCCAGGACTAACTAGATGGTGTGTATTCCAGTTGAGGGAACCCACTGCTGTGCTCTAGAGTCCCTCTCCTGGGGGTTCCCCTGTGGCAGAAAACAGTACTCTTCATTCCCACAGAATGAACACAAACACTTGGGAGCTTGGACAATCCCCCGAGAGGAAGGCTCTTCCTCGGCCTCTGAGACAACCCCTACCCTGACCGGACACTGTAAACGCAACACCCAGAGACAAAATCCTGAGTGACTGCCTCCCACTTGCCCTACTTTGATTTCCAGAGGATCTCCCCTCACGGACTAGAGATCAGGCCTGCCATTACATTGGCCCCTAGCTGAGCCAAGTTTGCTTTTTCAGACATCTGTCCCCACAGCCCTGGCAAACACAGCCTCTAGGCTGGGTCCTCTGGAGCCATACCACAGGACCGTGCCTGCTCTCTCCTGGCAAACTGTGTCCATTCCTTTGGCCACACACCTCCAGAATATGAGAAACCTCAAGGCCTCCGAGGACATCCCACTACTGGGAGCCTCACTGGACTCACAGGGGCATTCGGACACAAGCTGAGCAGCTACACCCATGAATGCATGCACACAGATGTCAACAGAGATAGAAGGTTGAGCCGGACAGGCCTTTAGGCCGTAGTCTCAACTCTTGCTTTGGTTTCCAGGTGTCACTCCTCAGAGGCTTAGGTTCGAAGAACAGGGTATGGGGCTTTCCTGAGGCACGGAACAGAACTCCTCTCGTCTCCACATGGGAAGTTTCCTTGTTGGAGCCGTGTCAAACACCTCATGTTGGAGAATCCTGCAGAGTCCCTGAGCCACCTCCACATTCCAAGGTCTCCCAGGCCACCAAGCCACAGTAGGACTCATCTTCAGGAGAGACCATTTCAACTCTCCCCTCTGGGTAGCTCACCCAGGAGCCCGCAGATTGAGCCTGCCTTGTCCTGACTAAAGAGTGGCGTTCCCAGGCATCCATGCTTAGACACCTGCTCTCGAGTCTTTCCATATGGGGCCTCTTGGAACCATCCAATAGGACTCGACTGTCGTGCAGAAGGTAATTTTCAGTTTTGGAGCAGTTCACAAATCCCATCGTAGGCAAAACTTTCTGGCCTCATGAAGCCCCCACACCCTTCAGGAAGAGGCCATGCTGGACAAAAACTCTAGCCTGAGGCACGTCTCATAGTTGACATGACATCAGTGCAGGAGATCTCGATTCAGCCTCTGCAGAGTGGGCCTGCCGTGCCCTCGGTCCCAAACCTCACGCTAGCTTGTGTTTTCAGACTTCCTTCCTCACACTCCTGGCAAACAAGCCCTCCGGACTAGGAACTCCGGAACCAAAACCCAGCCCAGTGTCTGCCCAACGGAAGAAAAACGTTTCCCTGTGGGGCTCTCCAGAAAACCCAGATGAGGATCAACCTGCTCGGGCCTCGACGGTACCCGAACTGGATAGGCTGCTCTGGGCACTCATGCTCTGCCTGACACAGCCTGATGCCAGACGTCCAGACAGACAAGGAGACAGCTGGCCGCACACCCAGCACTTCGGACACGCCATGGTCTTATGCCGTCACCTCATCCTAACCTTGGTTTTCAGATATCTGAACCTAGACATTATAACAATTCTCCACACAGCTGGGTATAGCAAGCACAAAACAGAACTCCTCCTTCCCCATGGCTGTCAAGCTTGCTCTTGGCATGGAGTCACACCTTCAGGGTGGGAGAAACCTTCATGGCCCCTGATGCCACGCCCAAACTTGAGTGCTGCTTGGGCACAAATTCACACTGTGACCCTCCGCATGAGCCCCATGTCAAAGAAAGGCCTGTCAGGGCCTGGACCAAGAGCCCACATATGGGGCTTGCCAAGCCCCTATGCACCCAATCCTCACCACGGTTTGAATTTTCCAGTCGCCCCGCCCGTACCTAGAGCTCTGCTCTGGAATCCCTTTCTTGGAGAGACCCATGAGCCAGACAACACGACTCCACCCTTCCCACAAAATGACCCCAAACTCTTGGGAGCTGGGACAAATCCCCAGAGAGGGATACTCGTCCACAGTACCTGAGGCCACCGCTCCAATCCACGGCTATCACGGACACAACATCCAGGGACAAAAGCCTGAAGGAACGCCTCCCACTCGCCCTTGTTTCAGAGGCCCAGGAGCTCCCTCTCGGGCTGTACATCCGGCCTGCCATACCCTAGGTGCCACTCATAAGCTGAGTTTGTGTATTCAGACTTCTGTGCCCACAGCCTGGACCCACACAACATCCAGGCTAGGGCCTCTGGACCAAACAGCGAAAGATTGTGCCTGCCCTCTCCATGGAAAATGTGCCCAATCCATGGAACACAACCCTACAGGTTAGGGAAAAGCTCCAAGGTCCCTGAGGCCATCAATAGTATAGGCCACCCTGGACTAAGAGGGGCTCTCTGACACCAGCGGAGCAACTATCTCCACTTAGACTCTCACACAGTGTCCCCAGAGACAGAAGGTTGAAATGGACAGGCCCCCAGGCCCTAATCTGAACCTTAGCTTTGGTTTCCATGTTTCCGTTCTCAGAGGACTGTTTTCGTATTCCAGCACATGGGGCTTTTCTGAGGCACCAAACCAAACATCTCTCATCTCCACATGGGCAGCTTTCTTACTGGCATGTATCAAGACTTCAGGTAGCAGAGTTCCGCAGGGCCACTGAACAACCAGCACATTCCAAGGTCTCCATGGACCCAAACGCACATTATGACGCATCCTCAGGAGAGGCCATTTCAACTCAGCCCCCTGGGTCGCGTGTTCCAGAGGCAGCAGATCAAACATATCTTGTAGCTAATAGCCAATGGGAATGCGAGGCATGCTGTACAGGGATCCATCCTTCAAACCCTGCTCTCCAGTCCTTCCATATGGTATGTCCTGGAGCCATGCAACAGGACTCGAATGTCCCGCAGAAGGAAACCTTGTGGTTTGGGGCAACCTCCAAACTCAGCGTGGGCAAACTTCCTTGGCCTCATGAGGCACCCACTTCATGAAGGTGCCATCATGGACACATACTCCAGCCTCAGCCAACGTCTGATCCTCAGCCTGACTTCAGATGCAGGAGATTTTGATTCAGCCTCTGCAGAGTGGGCCTGCTCTGCCCTTGGCTCCAATCCTCACACTAGCTTGTGTTTTCAGACTTCCGTCCTCACACTCCTGGCCCACAAACCCTCCCTACTGGGAATTCTGGGGCCACAATGAAGCACTGTGCCTGCCTCCCAGGAGAAAAACCTTGTCTATGGCGCTGCCCAGAAACCCCAAATGAGGATCAAACTGCTTGGCCCTCGGCAACACCCCAATTGCATAGGCTACCTTAAACAGTGATGCTCTGTCGCAAATAGCCTGAGCCCAGACCTTCCAACAGACACCGACACAGCTGGCTGCACACCCAGCACATTGGACCCGCCACTGCCTTAGGCCACCATCCATTCCCAACCTGGGTTTTCAGTCATCGGAACCTAGACCTTATCTCCAATCCCTGCACAGGGGGGAACCTGATGCACAAGTCAGAACCCCTCCTTCCCCATGGCAAGAAACCTTGCTGCTGGCAGTGAGTCAAACCTTCAGTGTAGGAGAAAACGGCATGGCCCATGAGGCCACGCCCAAGCATGAGGGCCGCCTTGGGCACAAACACACATTGTGACCCTCAGCGTGAGTACCTTATTCAAGTAACGCCTCTCAGTGACTGGACCAAGAGCCCGCATATGTGGCTTGCCATGCCCATAGGCACCCAGGACTAACTAGATGGTGTGTATTCCAGTTGAGGGAACCCACTGCTGTGCTCTAGAGTCCCTCTCCTGGGGGTTCCCCTGTGGCAGAAAACAGTACTCTTCATTCCCACAGAATGAACACAAACACTTGGGAGCTTGGACAATCCCCCGAGAGGAAGGCTCTTCCTCGGCCTCTGAGACAACCCCTACCCTGACCGGACACTGTAAACGCAACACCCAGAGACAAAATCCTGAGTGACTGCCTCCCACTTGCCCTACTTTGATTTCCAGAGGATCTCCCCTCACGGACTAGAGATCAGGCCTGCCATTACATTGGCCTCTAGCTGAGCCAAGTTTGCTTTTTCAGACATCTGTCCCCACAGCCCTGGCAAACACAGCCTCTAGGCTGGGTCCTCTGGAGCCATACCACAGGATCGTGCCTGCTCTCTCCTGGCAAACTGTGTCCATTCCTTTGGCCACACACCTCCAGAATATGAGAAACCTCAAGGCCTCCGAGGACATCCCATTACTGGGAGCCTCACTGGACTCACAGGGGCATTCGGACACAAGCTGAGCAGCTACATCCATGAATGCATGCACACAGATGTCAACAGAGATAGAAGGTTGAGCCGGACAGGCCTTTAGGCCGTAGTCTCAACTCTTGCTTTGGTTTCCAGGTGTCACTCCTCAGAGGCTTAGGTTCGAAGAACAGGGTATGGGGCTTTCCTGAGGCACGGAACAGAACTCCTCTCGTCTCCACATGGGAAGTTTCCTTGTTGGAGCCGTGTCAAACACCTCATGTTGGAGAATCCTGCAGAGTCCCTGAGCCACCTCCACATTCCAAGGTCTCCCAGGCCACCAAGCCACAGTAGGACTCATCTTCAGGAGAGACCATTTCAACTCTCCCCTCTGGGTAGCTCACCCAGGAGCCCGCAGATTGAGCCTGCCTTGTCCTGACTAAAGAGTGGCGTTCCCAGGCATCCATGCTTAGACACCTGCTCTCGAGTCTTTCCATATGGGGCCTCTTGGAACCATCCAATAGGACTCGACTGTCGTGCAGAAGGTAATTTTCAGTTTTGGAGCAGTTCACAAATCCCATCGTAGGCAAAACTTTCTGGCCTCATGAAGCCCCCACACCCTTCAGGAAGAGGCCATGCTGGACAAAAACTCTAGCCTGAGGCACGTCTCATAGTTGACATGACCTCAGTGCAGGAGATCTCGATTCAGCCTCTGCAGAGTGGGCCTGCCGTGCCCTCGGTCCCAAACCTCACGCTAGCTTGTGTTTTCAGACTTCCTTCCTCACACTCCTGGCAAACAAGCCCTCCGGACTAGGAACTCCGGAACCAAAACCCAGCCCAGTGTCTGCCCAACGGAAGAAAAACGTTTCCCTGTGGGGCTCTCCAGAAAACCCAGATGAGGATCAACCTGCTCGGGCCTCGACGGTACCCGAACTGGATAGGCTGCTCTGGGCACTCATGCTCTGCCTGACACAGCCTGAAGCCAGACGTCCAGACAGACAAGGAGACAGCTGGCCGCACACCCAGCACTTCGGACACGCCATGGTCTTATGCCGTCACCTCATCCTAACCTTGGTTTTCAGATATCTGAACCTAGACATTATAACAATTCTCCACACAGCTGGGTATAGCAAGCACAAAACAGAACTCCTCCTTCCCCATGGCTGTCAAGCTTGCTCTTGGCATGGAGTCACACCTTCAGGGTGGGAGAAACCTTCATGGCCCCTGATGCCACGCCCAAACTTGAGTGCTGCTTGGGCACAAATTCACACTGTGACCCTCCGCATGAGCCCCATGTCAAAGAAAGGCCTGTCAGGGCCTGGACCAAGAGCCCACATATGGGGCTTGCCAAGCCCCTATGCACCCAATCCTCACCACGGTTTGAATTTTCCAGTCGCCCCGCCCGTACCTAGAGCTCTGCTCTGGAATCCCTTTCTTGGAGAGACCCATGAGCCAGACAACACGACTCCACCCTTCCCACAAAATGACCCCAAACTCTTGGGAGCTGGGACAAATCCCCAGAGAGGGATACCCGTCCACAGTACCTGAGGCCACCGCTCCAATCCACGGCTATCACGGACACAACATCCAGGGACAAAAGCCTGAAGGAACGCCTCCCACTCGCCCTTGTTTCAGAGGCCCAGGAGCTCCCTCTCGGGCTGTACATCCGGCCTGCCATACCCTAGGTGCCACTCATAAGCTGAGTTTGTGTATTCAGACTTCTGTGCCCACAGCCTGGACCCACACAACATCCAGGCTAGGGCCTCTGGACCAAACAGCGAAAGATTGTGCCTGCCCTCTCCATGGAAAATGTGCCCAATCCATGGAACACAACCCTACAGGTTAGGGAAAAGCTCCAAGGTCCCTGAGGCCATCAATAGTATAGGCCACCCTGGACTAAGAGGGGCTCTCTGACACCAGCGGAGCAACTATCTCCACTTAGACTCTCACACAGTGTCCCCAGAGACAGAAGGTTGAAATGGACAGGCCCCCAGGCCCTAATCTGAACCTTAGCTTTGGTTTCCATGTTTCCGTTCTCAGAGGACTGTTTTCGTATTCCAGCACATGGGGCTTTTCTGAGGCACCAAACCAAACATCTCTCATCTCCACATGGGCAGCTTTCTTACTGGCATGTATCAAGACTTCAGGTAGCAGAGTTCCGCAGGGCCACTGAACAACCAGCACATTCCAAGGTCTCCATGGACCCAAACGCACATTATGACGCATCCTCAGGAGAGGCCATTTCAACTCAGCCCCCTGGGTCGCGTGTTCCAGAGGCAGCAGATCAAACATATCTTGTAGCTAATAGCCAATGGGAATGCGAGGCATGCTGTACAGGGATCCATCCTTCAAACCCTGCTCTCCAGTCCTTCCATATGGTATGTCCTGGAGCCATGCAACAGGACTCGAATGTCCCGCAGAAGGAAACCTTGTGGTTTGGGGCAACCTCCAAACTCAGCGTGGGCAAACTTCCTTGGCCTCATGAGGCACCCACTTCATGAAGGTGCCATCATGGACACATACTCCAGCCTCAGCCAACGTCTGATCCTCAGCCTGACTTCAGATGCAGGAGATTTTGATTCAGCCTCTGCAGAGTGGGCCTGCTCTGCCCTTGGCTCCAATCCTCACACTAGCTTGTGTTTTCAGACTTCCGTCCTCACACTCCTGGCCCACAAACCCTCCCTACTGGGAATTCTGGGGCCACAATGAAGCACTGTGTCTGCCTCCCAGGAGAAAAACCTTGTCTATGGCGCTGCCCAGAAACCCCAAATGAGGATCAAACTGCTTGGCCCTCGGCAACACCCCAATTGCATAGGCTACCTTAAACAGTGATGCTCTGTCGCAAATAGCCTGAGCCCAGACCTTCCAACAGACACCGACACAGCTGGCTGCACACCCAGCACATTGGACCCGCCACTGCCTTAGGCCACCATCCATTCCCAACCTGGGTTTTCAGTCATCGGAACCTAGACCTTATCTCCAATCCCTGCACAGGGGGGAACCTGATGCACAAGTCAGAACCCCTCCTTCCCCATGGCAAGAAACCTTGCTGCTGGCAGTGAGTCAAACCTTCAGTGTAGGAGAAAACGGCATGGCCCATGAGGCCACGCCCAAGCGTGAGGGCCGCCTTGGGCACAAACACACATTGTGACCCTCAGCGTGAGTACCTTATTCAAGTAACGCCTCTCAGTGACTGGACCAAGAGCCCGCATATGTGGCTTGCCATGCCCATAGGCACCCAGGACTAACTAGATGGTGTGTATTCCTGTTGAGGGAACCCACTGCTGTGCTCTAGAGTCCCTCTCCTGGGGGTTCCCCTGTGGCAGAAAACAGTACTCTTCATTCCCACAGAATGAACACAAACACTTGGGAGCTTGGACAATCCCCCGAGAGGAAGGCTCTTCCTCGGCCTCTGAGACAACCCCTACCCTGACCGGACACTGTAAACGCAACACCCAGAGACAAAATCCTGAGTGACTGCCTCCCACTTGCCCTACTTTGATTTCCAGAGGATCTCCCCTCACGGACTAGAGATCAGGCCTGCCATTACATTGGCCCCTAGCTGAGCCAAGTTTGCTTTTTCAGACATCTGTCCCCACAGCCCTGGCAAACACAGCCTCTAGGCTGGGTCCTCTGGAGCCATACCACAGGACCGTGCCTGCTCTCTCCTGGCAAACTGTGTCCATTCCTTTGGCCACACACCTCCAGAATATGAGAAACCTCAAGGCCTCCGAGGACATCCCATTACTGGGAGCCTCACTGGACTCACAGGGGCATTCGGACACAAGCTGAGCAGCTACATCCATGAATGCATGCACACAGATGTCAACAGAGATAGAAGGTTGAGCCGGACAGGCCTTTAGGCCGTAGTCTCAACTCTTGCTTTGGTTTCCAGGTGTCACTCCTCAGAGGCTTTGGTTCGAAGAACAGGGTATGGGGCTTTCCTGAGGCACGGAACAGAACTGCTCTCGTCTCCACATGGCAAGTTTCCTTGTTGGAGCCGTGTCAAACTCCTCATGTTGGAGAATCCTGCAGAGTCCCTGAGCCACCTCCACATTCCAAGGTCTCCCAGGCCACCAAGCCACAGTAGGACTCATCTTCAGGAGAGACCATTTCAACTCTCCCCTCTGGGTAGCTCACCCAGGAGCCCGCAGATTGAGCCTGCCTTGTCCTGACTAAAGAGTGGCGTTCCCAGGCATCCATGCTTAGACACCTGCTCTCGAGTCTTTCCATATGGGGCCTCTTGGAACCATCCAATAGGACTCGACTGTCGTGCAGAAGGTAATTTTCAGTTTTGGAGCAGTTCACAAATCCCATCGTAGGCAAAACTTTCTGGCCTCATGAAGCCCCCACACCCTTCAGGAAGAGGCCATGCTTGACAAAAACTCTAGCCTGAGGCACCTCTCATAGTTGACATGACCTCAGTGCAGGAGATCTCGATTCAGCCTCTGCAGAGTGGGCCTGCCGTGCCCTCGGTCCCAAACCTCACGCTAGCTTGTGTTTTCAGACTTCCTTCCTCACACTCCTGGCAAACAAGCCCTCCGGACTAGGAACTCCGGAACCAAAACCCAGCCCAGTGTCTGCCCAACGGAAGAAAAACGTTTCCCTGTGGGGCTCTCCAGAAAACCCAGATGAGGATCAACCTGCTCGGGCCTCGACGGTACCCGAACTGGATAGGCTGCTCTGGGCACTCATGCTCTGCCTGACACAGCCTGAAGCCAGACGTCCAGACAGACAAGGAGACAGCTGGCCGCACACCCAGCACTTCGGACACGCCATGGTCTTATGCCGTCACCTCATCCTAACCTTGGTTTTCAGATATCTGAACCTAGACATTATAACAATTCTCCACACATCTAGGTATAGCAAGCACAAAACAGAACTCCTCCTTCCCCATGGCTGTCAAGCTTGCTCTTGGCATGGAGTCACACCTTCAGGGTGGGAGAAACCTTCATGGCCCCTGATGCCACGCCCAAACTTGAGTGCTGCTTGGGCACAAATTCACACTGTGACCCTCCGCATGAGCCCCATGTCAAAGAAAGGCCTGTCAGGGCCTGGACCAAGAGCCCACATATGGGGCTTGCCAAGCCCCTATGCACCCAATCCTCACCACGGTTTGAATTTTCCAGTCGCCCTGCCCGTACCTAGAGCTCTGCTCTGGAATCCCTTTCTTGGAGAGACCCATGAGCCAGACAACACGACTCCACCCTTCCCACAAAATGACCCCAAACTCTTGGGAGCTGGGACAAATCCCCAGAGAGGGATACTCGTCCACAGTACCTGAGGCCACCGCTCCAATCCACGGCTATCACGGACACAACATCCAGGGACAAAAGCCTGAAGGAACGCCTCCCACTCGCCCTTGTTTCAGAGGCCCAGGAGCTCCCTCTCGGGCTGTACATCAGGCCTGCCATACCCTAGGTGCCACTCATAAGCTGAGTTTGTGTATTCAGACTTCTGTGCCCACAGTCTGGACCCACACAACATCCAGGCTAGGGCCTCTGGACCAAACAGCGAAAGATTGTGCCTGCCCTCTCAAAGGAAAATGTGCCCAATCCATTGAACACAACCCTACAGGTTAGGGAAAAGCTCCAAGGTCCCTGAGGTCATCAATAGTATAGGCCACCCTGGACTAAGAGGGGCTCTCTGACACCAGCGGAGCAACTATCTCCACTTAGACTCTCACACAGTGTCCCCAGAGACAGAAGGTTGAAATGGACAGGCCCCCAGGCCCTAATCTGAACCTTAGCTTTGGTTTCCATGTTTCCATTCTCAGAGGACTGTTTTCGTATTCCAGCACATGGGGCTTTTCTGAGGCACCAAACCAAACATCTCTCATCTCGACATGGGCAGCTTTCTTACTGGCATGTATCAAGACTTCAGGTAGGAGAGTTCCGCAGGGCCACTGGACAACCAGCACATTCCAAGGTCTCCATGGACCCAAACGCACATTATGACGCATCCTCAGGAGAGGCCATTTCAACTCAGCCCCCTGGGTCGCGTGTTCCAGAGGCAGCAGATCAAACATATCTTGTCGCTAATAGCCAATGGGAATGCGAGGCATGCTGTACAGGGATCCATCCTTCAAACCCTGCTCTCCAGTCCTTCCATATGGTATGTCCTGGAGCCATGCAACAGGACTCGAATGTCCCGCAGAAGGAAACCTTGTGGTTTGGGGCAACCTCCAAACTCAGCGTGGGCAAACTTCCTTGGCCTCATGAGGCACCCACTTCATGAAGGTGCCATCATGGACACATACTCCAGCCTCAGCCAACGTCTGATCCTCAGCCTGACTTCAGATGCAGGAGATTTTGATTCAGCCTCTGCAGAGTGGGCCTGCTCTGCCCTTGGCTCCAATCCTCACACTAGCTTGTGTTTTCAGACTTCCGTCCTCACACTCCTGGCCCACAAACCCTCCCTACTGGGAATTCTGGGGCCACAATGAAGCACTGTGCCTGCCTCCCAGGAGAAAAACCTTGTCTATGGCGCTGCCCAGAAACCCCAAATGAGGATCAAACTGCTTGGCCCTCGGCAACACCCCAATTGCATAGTCTACCTTAAACAGTGATGCTCTGTCGCAAATAGCCTGAGCCCAGACCTTCCAACAGACACCGACACAGCTGGCTGCACACCCAGCACATTGGACCCGCCACTGCCTTAGGCCACCATCCATTCCCAACCTGGGTTTTCAGTCATCGGAAACTAGACCTTATCTCCAATCCCTGCACAGGGGGGAACCTGATGCACAAGTCAGAACCCCTCCTTCCCCATGGCAAGAAACCTTGCTGCTGGCAGTGAGTCAAACCTTCAGTGTAGGAGAAAACGGCATGGCCCATGAGGCCACGCCCAAGCATGAGGGCCGCATTGGGCACAAACGCACATTGTGACCCTCAGCGTGAGTACCTTATTCAAGTAACGCCTCTCAGTGACTGGACCAAGAGCCCGCATATGTGGTTTGCCATGCCCATAGGCACCCAGGACTAACTAGATGGTGGGTATTCCAGTTGAGGGAACCCACTGCTGTGCTCTAGAGTCCCTCTCCTGGGGGTTCCCCTGTGGCAGAAATAGTACTCTTCATTCCCACAGAATGAACACAAACACTTGGGAGCTTGGACAATCCCCCGAGAGGAAGGCTCTTCCTCGGCCTCTGAGACAACCCCTACCCTGACCGGACACTGTAAACGCAACACCCAGAGACAAAATCCTGAGTGACTGCCTCCCACTTGCCCTACTTTGATTTCCAGAGGATCTCCCCTCACGGACTAGAGATCAGGCCTGCCATTACATTGGCCCCTAGCTGAGCCAAGTTTGCTTTTTCAGACATCTGTCCCCACAGCCCTGGAAAACACAGCCTCTAGGCTGTGTCCTCTGGAGCCATACCACAGGACCGTGCCTGCTCTCTCCTGGCAAACTGTGTCCATTCCTTTGGCCACACACCTCCAGAATATGAGAAACCTCAAGGCCTCCGAGGACATCCCATTACTGGGAGCCTCACTGGACTCACAGGGGCATTTGGACACAAGCTGAGCAGCTACATCCATGAATGCATGCACACAGATGTCAAAAGAGATAGAAGGTTGAGCCGGACAGGCCTTTAGGCCGTAGTCTCAACTCTTGCTTTGGTTTCCAGGTGTCACTCCTCAGAGGCTTAGGTTCGAAGAACAGGGTATGGGGCTTTCCTGAGGCACGGAACAGAACTCCTCTCGTCTCCACATGGGAAGTTTCCTTGTTGGAGCCGTGTCAAACACCTCATGTTGGAGAATCCTGCAGAGTCCCTGAGCCACCTCCACATTCCAAGGTCTCCCAGGCCACCAAGCCACAGTAGGACTCATCTTCAGGAGAGACCATTTCAACTCTCCCCTCTGGGTAGCTCACCCAGGAGCCCGCAGATTGAGCCTGCCTTGTCCTGACTAAAGAGAGGCGTTCCCAGGCATCCATGCTTAGACACCTGCTCTCGAGTCTTTCCATATGGGGCCTCTTGGAACCATCCAATAGGACTCGACTGTCGTGCAGAAGGTAATTTTCAGTTTTGGAGCAGTTCACAAATCCCATCGTAGGCAAAACTTTCTGGCCTCATGAAGCCCCCACACCCTTCAGGAAGAGGCCATGCTGGACAAGAACTCTAGCCTGAGGCACGTCTCATAGTTGACATGACCTCAGTGCAGGAGATCTCGATTCAGCCTCTGCAGAGTGGGCCTGCCGTGCCCTCGGTCCCAAACCTCACGCTAGCTTGTGTTTTCAGACTTCCTTCCTCACACTCCTGGCAAACAAGCTCTCCGGACTAGGAACTCCGGAACCAAAACCCAGCCCAGTGTCTGCCCAACGGAAGAAAAACGTTTCCCTGTGGGGCTCTCCAGAAAACCCAGATGAGGATCAACCTGCTCGGGCCTCGACGGTACCCGAACTGGATAGGCTGCTCTGGGCACTCATGCTCTGCCTGACACAGCCTGAAGCCAGACGTCCAGACAGACAAGGAGACAGCTGGCCGCACACCCAGCACTTCGGACACGCCATGGTCTTATGCCGTCACCTCATCCTAACCTTGGTTTTCAGATATCTGAACCTAGACATTATATCAATTCTCCACACAGCTGGGTATAGCAAGCACAAAACAGAACTCCTCCTTCCCCATGGATGTCAAGCTTGCTCTTGGCATGGAGTCACACCTTCAGGGTGGGAGAAACCTTCATGGCCCCTGATGCCACGCCCAAAATTGAGTGCTGCTTGGGCACAAATTCACACTGTGACACTCAGCATGAGCCCCATGTCAAAGAAAGGCCTGTCAGGGCCTGGACCAAGAGCCCACATATGGGGCTTGCCAAGCCCCTATGCACCCAATCCTCACCACGGTTTGAATTTTCCACTCGCCCCGCCCGTACCTGGAGCTCTGCTCTGGAATCCCTTTCTTGGAGAGACCCATGAGCCAGACAACACGACTCCACCCTTCCCACAAAATGACCACAAACTCTTGGGAGCTGGGACAAATCCCCAGAGAGGGATACTCGTCCACAGTACCTGAGGCCACCGCTCCAATCCACGGCTATCCCGGACACAACATCCAGAGACAAAAGCCTGAAGGAACGCCTCCCACTCGCCCTTGTTTCAGAGGCCCAGGAGCTCCCTCTCGGGCTGTACATCCGGCCGGCCATACCCTAGGCGCCACTCATAAGCTGAGTTTGTGTATTCAGACTTCTGTGCCCACAGCCTGGACCCACACATCATCCAGGCTAGGGCCTCTGGACCAAACAGCGAAAGATTGTGCCTGCCCTCTCCAAGGAAAGTGTGCCCAATCCATTGACCACAACCCTACAGGTTAGGGAAAAGCTCCAAGGTCCCTGAAGCCATCAATAGTATAGGCCACCCTGGACTAAGAGGGGCTCTCTGACACCAGCGGAGCAACTATCTCCACTTAGACTCTCACACAGTGTCCCCAGAGACAGAAGGTTGAAATGGACAGGCCCCCAGGCCCTAATCTGAACCTTAGCTTTGGTTTCCATGTTTCCGTTCTCAGAGGACTGTTTTGTAGACCAGCACATGGGGCTTTTCTGAGACACCAAACCAAACCTCTCTCCTCTCCACATGGGCAGCTTTCTTACTGGGATGTATCAAACACTTCAGGTAGGAGAGTTCCGCAGGGCCACTGAACAACCAGCACATTCCAAGGTCTCCATGGACCCAAACGCACATTATGACGCATCCTCAGGAGAGGCCATTTCAACTCAGCCCCCTGGGTCGCGTGTTCCAGAGGCAGCAGATCAAACATATCTTGTCGCTAATAGCCAATGGGAATGCGAGGCATGCTGTACAGGGATCCATCCTTCGAACCCTGCTCTCCAGTCCTTCCATATGGTATGTCCTGGAGCCATGCAACAGGGCTCGAATGTCCCGCAGAAGGAAAGCTTGTGGTTTGGGGCAACCTCCAAACTCAGCGTGGGAAAACTTCCTTGGCCTCATGAGGCCCCCACTTCATGAAGGTGCCATCATGGACACATACTCCAGCCTCAGCCAACGTCTGATCCTCAGCCTGACTTCAGATGCAGGAGATTTTGATTCAGCCTCTGCAGAGTGGGCCTGCTCTGCCCTTGGCTCCATTCCTCACACTAGCTTGTGTTTTCAGACTTCCGTCCTCACACTCCTGGCCCACAAACCCTCCCTACTGGGAATTCTGGGGCCACAATGAAGCACTGTGCCTGCCTCCCAGGAGAAAAACCTTGTCTATGGCGCTGCCCAGAAACCCCAAATGAGGATCAAACTGCTTGGCCCTCGGCAACACCCCAATTGCATAGGCTACCTTAAACAGTGATGCTCTGTCGCAAATAGCCTGAGCCCAGACCTTCCAACAGACACCGACACAGCTGGCTGCACACCCAGCACATTGGACCCGCCACTGCCTTAGGCCACCATCCATTCCCAACCTGGGTTTTCAGTCATCGGAACCTAGACCTTATCTCCAATCCCTGCACAGGGGGGAACCTGATGCACAAGTCAGAACCCCTCCTTCCCCATGGCAAGAAACCTTGCTGCTGGCAGTGAGTCAATCCTTCAGTGTAGGAGAAAATGGCATGGCCCATGAGGCCACGACCAAGCGTGAGGGCAGCCTTGGGCACAAACACATATTGTGACCCTCAGCATGAGTACCTTATTCAAGTAATGCCTCTCAGTGACTGGACCAAGAGCCCGCATATGTGGCTTGCCATGCCCATAGGCACCCAGGACTAACTAGATGGTGTGCATTCCAGTTGAGGGAACCCACTGCTGTGCTCTAGAGTCCCTCTCCTGGTGGGTCCCCTGTGGCAGAAAACAGTACTCTTCATTCCCACAGAATGAACACAAACACTTGGGAGCTTGGACAATCACACGAGAGGAAGGCTCTTCCTCGGCCTCTGAGACAACCCCTACCCTGACCGGATCTGTAAACGCAACACCCAGAGACAAAATCCTGAGTGACTGCCTCCCACTTGCCCTACTTTGATTTCCAGAGGATCTCCCCTCACGGACTAGAGATCAGGCCTGCCATTACATTGGCCCCTAGCTGAGCCAAGTTTGCTTTTTCAGACATCTGTCCCCACAGCCCTGGCAAACACAGCCTCTAGGCTGGGTCCTCTGGAGCCATAACACAGGACCGTGCCTGCTCTCTCCTGGGAAACTGTGTTCATTCCTTTAGCCACACACATCCTTAATATGAGAAACCTCAAGGCCTCCGAGGACATCCCACTACTGGGAGCCTCACTGGAATCACAGGGGCATTCGGACACAAGCTGAGCAGCTACATCCATGAATGCATGCACACAGATGTCAACAGAGATAGAAGGTTGAGCCGGACAGGCCTTTAGGCCGTAGTCTCAACTCTTGCTTTGGTTTCCAGGTGTCACTCCTCAGAGGCTTTGGTTCGAGGAACAGGGTATGGGGCTTTCCTGAGGCACGGGACAGAACTCCTCTCGTCTCCACATGGGAAGTTTCCTTGTTGGAGCCGTGTCAAACACCTCATGTTGGAGAATCCTGCAGAGTCCCTGAGCCACCTCCACATTCCAAGGTCTCCCAGGCCAACAAGCCACAGGAGGACTCATTTTCAGGAGAGTCCATTTCAACTCTCCCCTCTGGGTAGCTCACCCAGGAGCCCGCAGATTGAGCCTGCCTTGTCCTGACTAAAGAGTGGGAATATGAGGTGGCGTTCCCAGGCATCCATACTTAGACACCTGCTCTCGAGTCTTACCGTATGGGGCCTCTTGGAACCATCCAATAGGACTCGACTGTCGTGCAGAAGGTAACCTTCAGTTTTGGAGCATTTCACAAATCCCATCGTAGGCAAAACTTTCTGGCCTCATGAAGCCCCCACACCCTTCAGGAAGAGGCCATGCTGGACAGGAACTCTAGCCTGAGGCACGTCTCATAGTTGACATGACCTCAGTGCAGGAGATCTCGATTCAGCCTCTGCAGAGTGGGCCTGCCGTGCCCTCGGTCCCAAACCTCACGCTAGCTTGTGTTTTCAGACTTCCTTCCTCACACTCTTGGCAAACAAGCTCTCCGGACTAGGAACTCCGGAACCAAAACCCAGCCCAGTGTCTGCCCAACGGAAGAAAAACGTTTCCCTGTGGGGCTCTCCAGAAAACCCAGATGAGGATCAACCTGCTCGGGCCTCGACGGTACCCGAACTGGATAGGCTGCTCTGGGCACTCATGCCCTGCCTGACACAGCCTGAAGCCAGACGTCCAGACAGACAAGGAGACAGCTGGCCGCACACCCAGCACTTCGGACACGCCATGGTCTTATGCCGTCACCTCATCCTAACCTTGGTTTTCAGATATCTGAACCTAGACATTATATCAATTCTCCACACAGCTGGGTATAGCAAGCACAAAACAGAACTCCTCCTTCCCCATGGCTGTCAAGCTTGCTCTTGGCATGGAGTCACACCTTCAGGGTGGGAGAAACCTTCATGGCCCCTGATGCCACGCCCAAACTTGAGTGCTGCTTGGGCACAAATTCACACTGTGACCCTCAGCATGAGCCCCATGTCAAAGAAAGGCCTGTCAGGGCCTGGACCAAGAGCCCACATATGGGGCTTGCCAAGCCCCTATGCACCCAATCCTCACCACGGTTTGAATTTTCCAGTCGCCCCGCCCGTACCTGGAGCTCTGCTCTGGAATCCCTTTCTTGGAGAGACCCATGAGCCAGACAACACGACTCCACCCTTCCCACAAAATGACCCCAAACTCTTGGGAGCTGGGACAAATCCCCAGAGAGGGATACTCGTCCACAGTACCTGAGGCCACCGCTCCAATCCACGGCTATCCCGGACACAACATCCAGAGACAAAAGCCTGAAGGAACGCCTCCCACTCGCCCTTGTTTCAGAGGGCCAGGAGCTCCCTCTCGAGCTGTACTTCCGGCCGGCCATACCCTAGGTGCCACTCATAAGCTGAGTTTGTGTATTCAGACTTCTGTGCCCACAGCCTGGACCCACACAACATCCAGGCTAGGGCCTCTGGACCAAACAGCGAAAGATTGTGCCTGCCCTCTCCAAGGAAAGTGTGCCCAATCCATTGACCACAACCCTACAGGTTAGGGAAAAGCTCCAAGGTCCCTGAGGCCATCAATAGTATAGGCCACCCTGGACTAAGAGGGGCTCTCTGACACCAGCGGAGCAACTATCTCCACTTAGACTCTCAGAGAGTTTCCCCAGAGACAGAAGGTTGAAATGGACAGGCCCCCAGGCCCTAATCTGAACCTTAGCTTTGGTTTCCATGTTTCCGTTCTCAGAGGACTGTTTTCGTATTCCAGCACATGGGGCTTTTCTGAGGCACCAAACCAAACATCTCTCATCTCCACATGGGCAGCTTTCTTACTGGTATGTATCAAACACTTCAGGTAGGAGAGTTCCGCAGGGCCACTGAACAACCAGCACATTCCAAGGTCTCCATGGACCCAAACGCACATTATGACGCATCCTCAGGAGAGGCCATTTCAACTCAGCCCCCTGGGTAGCGTGTTCCAGAGGCAGCAGATCAAACATATCTTGTCGCTAATAGCCAATGGGAATGCGAGGCATGCTGTACAGGGATCCATCCTTCGAACCCTGTTCTCCAGTCCTTCCATATGGTATGTCCTGGAGCCATGCAACAGGACTCGAATGTCCCGCGGAAGGAAACCTTGTGGTTTGGGGCAACCTCCAAACTCAGCGTGGGAAAACTTCCTTGGCCTCATGAGGCCCCCACTTCATGAAGGTGCCATCATGGACACATACTCCAGCCTCAGCCAACGTCTGATCCTCAGCCTGACATCAGATGCAGGAGATTTTGATTCAGCCTCTGCAGAGTGGGCCTGCTCTGCCCTTGGCTCCAATCCTCACACTAGCTTGTGTTTTCAGACTTCCGTCCTCACACTCCTGGCCCACAAACCCTCCCTACTGGGAATTCTGGGGCCACAATGAAGCACTGTGCCTGCCTCCCAGGAGAAAAACCTTGTCTATGGCGCTGCCCAGAAACCCCAAATGAGGATCAAACTGCTTGGCCCTCGGCAACACCCCAATTGCATAGGCTACCTTAAACAGTGATGCTCTGTCGCAAATAGCCTG
The DNA here is from genome assembly GCF_964662115.1 of Mustela nivalis. Lineage (NCBI taxonomy): Eukaryota > Metazoa > Chordata > Mammalia > Carnivora > Mustelidae > Mustela > Mustela nivalis. The sequence continues at coordinate 1,555,647 of NW_028136530.1, forward strand.
AGCCCAGACCTTCCAACAGACACCGACACAGCTGGCTGCACACCCAGCACATTGGACCCGCCACTGCCTTAGGCCACCATCCATTCCCAACCTGGGTTTTCAGTCATCGGAACCTAGACCTTATCTCCAATCCCTGCACAGGGGGGAACCTGATGCACAAGTCAGAACCCCTCCTTCCCCATGGCAAGAAACCTTGCTGCTGGCAGGGAGTCAAACCTTCAGTGTAGGAGAAAACGGCATGGCCCATGAGGCCACGCCCAAGCGTGAGGGCCGCCTTGGGCACAAACACACATTGTGACCCTCAGCGTGAGTACCTTATTCAAGTAACGCCTCTCAGTGACTGGACCAAGAGCCCGCATATGTGGCTTGCCATGCCCATAGGCACCCAGGACTAACTAGATGGTGTGCATTCCAGTTGAGGGAACCCACTGCTGTGCTCTAGAGTCCCTCTCCTGGTGGGTCCCCTGTGGCAGAAAACAGTACTCTTCATTCCCACAGAATGAACACAAACACTTGGGAGCTTGGACAATCACACGAGAGGAAGGCTCTTCCTCGGCCTCTGAGACAACCCCTACCCTGACCGGATCTGTAAACGCAACACCCAGAGACAAAATCCTGAGTGACTGCCTCCCACTTGCCCTACTTTGATTTCCAGAGGATCTCCCCTCACGGACTAGAGATCAGGCCTGCCATTACATTGGCCCCTAGCTGAGCCAAGTTTGCTTTTTCAGACATCTTTCCCCACAGCCCTGGCAAACACAGCCTCTAGGCTGGGTCCTCTGGAGCCATACCACAGGACCGTGCCTGCTCTCTCCTGGGAAACTGTGTCCATTCCTTTGGCCACACACCTCCAGAATATGAGAAACCTCAAGGCCTCCGAGGACATCCCACTACTGGGAGCCTCACTGGACTCACAGGGGCATTCGGACACAAGCTGAGCAGCTACATCCATGAATGCATGCACACAGATGTCAACAGAGATAGAAGGTTGAGCCGGACAGGCGTTTAGGCCGTAGTCTCAACTCTTGCTTTGGTTTCCAGGTGTCACTCCTCAGAGGCTTTGGTTCGAGGAACAGGGTTTGGGGCTTTCCTGAGGCACGGGACAGAACTCCTCTCGTCTCCACATGGGAAGTTTCCTTGTTGGAGCCGTGTCAAACACCTCATGTTGGAGAATCCTGCAGAGTCCCTGAGCCACCTCCACATTCCAAGGTCTCCCAGGCCACCAAGCCACAGGAGGACTCATTTTCAGGAGAGTCCATTTCAACTCTCCCCTCTGGGTAGCTCACCCAGGAGCCCGCAGATTGAGCCTGCCTTGTCCTGACTAAAGAGTGGGAATATGAGGTGGCGTTCCCAGGCATCCATGCTTAGACACCTGCTCTCGAGTCTTACCATATGGGGCCTCTTGGAACCATCCAATAGGACTCGAATGTCGTGCAGAAGGTAACCTGCAGTTTTGGAGCAGTTCACAAATCCCATCGTAGGCAAAACTTTCTGGCCTCATGAAGCCCCCACATCCTTCAGGAAGAGGCCATGCTGGACAAGAACTCTAGCCTGAGGCACGTCTCATAGTTGACATGACCTCAGTGCAGGAGATCTCGATTCAGCCTCTGTAGAGTGGGCCTGCCGTGCCCTCGGTCCCAAACCTCACGCTAGCTTGTGTTTTCAGACTTCCTTCCTCACACTCCTGGCAAACAAGCTCTCCGGACTAGGAACTCCGGAACCAAAACCCAGCCCAGTGTCTGCCCAACGGAAGAAAAACGTTTCCCTGTGGGGCTCTCCAGAAAACCCAGATGAGGATCAACCTGCTCGGGCCTCGACGGTACCCGAACTGGATAGGCTGCTCTGGGCACTCATGCCCTGCCTGACACAGCCTGAAGCCAGACGTCCAGACAGACAAGGAGACAGCTGGCCGCACACCCAGCACTTCGGACACGCCATGGTCTTATGCCGTCACCTCATCCTAACCTTGGTTTTCAGATATCTGAACCTAGACATTATATCAATTCTCCACACAGCTGGGTATAGCAAGCACAAAACAGAACTCCTCCTTCCCCATGGCTGTCAAGCTTGCTCTTGGCATGGAGTCACACCTTCAGGGTGGGAGAAACCTTCATGGCCCCTGATGCCACGCCCAAACTTGAGTGCTGCTTGGGCACAAATTCACACTGTGACCCTCAGCATGAGCCCCATGTCAAAGAAAGGCCTGTCAGGGCCTGGACCAAGAGCCCACATATGGGGCTTGCCAAGCCCCTATGCACCCAATCCTCACCACGGTTTGAATTTTCCAGTCGCCCCGCCCGTACCTGGAGCTCTGCTCTGGAATCCCTTTCTTGGAGAGACCCATGAGCCAGACAACACGACTCCACCCTTCCCACAAAATGACCCCAAACTCTTGGGAGCTGGGACAAATCCCCAGAGAGGGATACTCGTCCACAGTACCTGAGGCCACCGCTCCAATCCACGGCTATCCCGGACACAACATCCAGAGACAAAAGCCTGAAGGAACGCCTCCCACTCGCCCTTGTTTCAGAGGCCCAGGAGCTCCCTCTCGGGCTGTACATCCGGCCTGCCATACCCTAGGTGCCACTCATAAGCTGAGTTTGTGTATTCAGACTTCTGTGCCCACAGCCTGGACCCACACATCATCCAGGCTAGGGCCTCTGGACCAAACAGCGAAAGATTGTGCCTGCCCTCTCCAAGGAAAATGTGCCCAATCCATTGACCACAACCCTACAGGTTAGGGAAAAGCTCCAAGGTCCCTGAGGCCATCAATAGTATAGGCCACCCTGGACTAAGAGGGGCTCTCTGACACCAGCGGAGCAACTATCTCCACTTAGACTCTCAGACAGTGTCCCCAGAGACAGAAGGTTGAAATGGACAGGCCCCCAGGCCCTAATCTGAACCTTAGCTTTGGTTTCCATGTTTCCGTTCTCAGAGGACTGTTTTCGTATTCCAGCACATGGGGCTTTTCTGAGGCACCAAACCAAACATCTCTCATCTCCACTTGGGCAGCTTTCTTACTGGTATGTATCAAACACTTCCGGTAGGAGAGTTCCGCAGGGCCACTGAACAACCAGCACATTCCAAGGTCTCCATGGACCCAAACGCACATTATGACGCATCCTCAGGAGAGGCCATTTCAACTCAGTCGCGTGTTCAACCCCTGGGTCGCGTGTTCCAGAGGCAGCAGATCAAACATATCTTGTCGCTAATAGCCAATGGGAATGCGAGGCATGCTGTACAGGGATCCATCCTTCAAACCCTGCTCTCCAGTCCTTCCATATGGTATGTCCTGGAGCCATGCAACAGGACTCGTATGTCCCACAGAAGGAAACCTTGTGGTTTGGGGCAACCTCCAAACTCAGCGTGGGAAAACTTCCTTGGCCTCATGAGGCCCCCACTTCATGAAGGTGCCATCATGGACACATACTCCAGCCTCAGCCAACGTCTGATCCTCAGCCTGACTTCAGATGCAGGAGATTTTGATTCAGCCTCTGCAGAGTGGGCCTGCTCTGCCCTTGGCTCCAAACCTCACACTAGCTTGTGTTTTCAGACTTCCGTCCTCACACTCCTGTCCCACAAACCCTCCCTACTGGGAATTCTGGGGCCACAATGAAGCACTGTGTCTGCCTCCCAGGAGAAAAACATTGTCTATGGCGCTGCCCAGAAACCCCAAATGAGGATCAAACTGCTTGGCCCTCAGCAAAACCCCAATTGCATAGGCTACCTAAAACAGTGTTGCTCTGTCGCAAATAGCCTGTGCCCAGACCTTCCAACAGACACCGACACAGCTGGCTGCACACCCAGCACATTGGACCCGCCACTGCCTTAGGCCACCATCCATTCCCAACCTGTGTTTTCAGTCTTCGGAACCTACCTTATCTCCAATCCCTGCACAGGGGGGAACCTGATGCACAAGTCAGAACCCCTCCTTCCCCATGGCAAGTAACGTTGCTGCTGGCAGTGAGTCAATCCTTCAGTGTAGGAGAAAATGGCTTGGCCCATGAGGCCACGACCAAGCGTGAGGGCAGCCTTGGGCACAAACACACATTGTGACCCTCAGCATGAGTACCTTATTCAAGTAATGCCTCTCAGTGACTGGACCAAGAGCCCGCATATGTGGCTTACCATGCCCATAGGCACTCAGGACTACCTAGATGGTGTGTATTCCAGTTGAGGGAACCCACTGCTGTGCTCTAGAGTCCCTCTCCTGGGGGGTCCCCTGTGGCAGAAAACAGTACTCTTCATTCCCACAGAATGAACACAAACACTTGGGAGCTTGGACAATCCCCCGAGGAAGGCTCTTCCTCGGCCTCTGAGACAACCCCTACCCTGACCGGACACTGTAAACGCAACACCCAGAGACAAAATCCTGAGTGACTGCCTCCCACTTGCCCTACTTTGATTTCCAGAGGATCTCCCCTCACGGTCTAGAGATCAGGCCTGCCATTACATTGGCCCCTAGCTGAGCCATGTTTGCTTTTTCAGACATCTGTCCCCACAGCCCTGGCAAACACAGCCTCTAGGCTGGGTCCTCTGGAGCCATACCACAGGACCGTGCCTGCTCTCTCCTGGGAAACTGTGTCCATTCCTTTGGCCACACACCTCCAGAATATGAGAAACCTCAAGGCCTCCGAGGACATCCCACTACTGGGAGCCTCACTGGACTCACAGGGGCATTCGGACACAAGCTGAGCAGCTACATCCATGAATGCATGCACACAGATGTCAACAGAGATAGAAGGTTGAGCCGGACAGGCCTTTAGGCCGTAGTCTCAACTCTTGCTTTGGTTTCCAGGTGTCACTCCTCAGAGGCTTTGGTTCGAAGAACAGGGTATGGGGCTTTCCTGAGGCACGGGACAGAACTCCTCTCGTCTCCACATGGGAAGTTTCCTTGTTGGAGCCGTGTCAAACACCTCATGTTGGAGAATCCTGCAGAGTCCCTGAGCCACCTCCACATTCCAAGGTCTCCGAGGCCACCAAGCCACAGGAGGACTCATTTTCAGGAGAGTCCATTTCAACTCTCCCCTCTGGGTAGCTCACCCAGGAGCCCGAAGATTGAGCCTGCCTTGTCCTGACTAAAGAGTGGGAATATGAGGTGGCGTTCTCAGGCATCCATGCTTAGACACCTGCTCTCGAGTCTTACCATATGGGGCCTCTTGGAACCATCCAATAGGACTCGACTGTCGTGCAGAAGGTAACCTTCAGTTTTGGAGCAGTTCACAAATCCCATCGTAGGCAAAACTTTCTGGCCTCATGAAGCCCCCACACCCTTCAGGAAGAGGCCATGCTGGACAAGAACTCTAGCCTGAGGCACGTCTCATAGTTGACATGACCTCAGTGCAGGAGATCTCGATTCAGCCTCTGCAGAGTGGGCCTGCCGTGCCCTCAGTCCCAAACCTCACGCTAGCTTGTGTTTTCAGGCTTCCTTCCTCACACTCTTGGCAAACAAGCTCTCCGGACTAGGAACTCCGGAACCAAAACCCAGCCCAGTGTCTGCCCAACGGAAGAAAAACGTTTCCCTGTGGGGCTCTCCAGAAAACCCAGATGAGGATCAACCTGCTCGGGCCTCGACGGTACCCGAACTGGATAGGCTGCTCTGGGCACTCATGCTCTGCCTGACACAGCCTGATGCCAGACGTCCAGACAGAGAAGGAGACAGCTGGCCGCACACCCAGCACTTCGGACACGCCATGGTCTTATGCCGTCACCTCATCCTAACCTTGGTTTTCAGATATCTGAACCTAGACATTATATCAATTCTCCACACAGCTGGGTATAGCAAGCACAAAACAGAACTCCTCCTTCCCCATGGCTGTCAAGCTTGCTCTTGGCATGGAGTCACACCTTCAGGGTGGGAGAAACCTTCATGGCCCCTGATGCCACGCCCAAAATTGAGTGCTGCTTGGGCACAAATTCACACTGTGACACTCAGCATGAGCCCCATGTCAAAGAAAGGCCTGTCAGGGCCTGGACCAAGAGCCCACATATGGGGCTTGCCAAGCCCCTATGCACCCAATCCTCACCACGGTTTGAATTTTCCAATCGCCCCGCCCGTACCTGGAGCTCTGATCTGGAATCCCTTTCTTGGAGAGACCCATGAGCCAGACAACACGACTCAACCCTTCCCACAAAATGACCACAAACTCTTGGGAGCTGGGACAAATCCCCAGAGAGGGATACTCGTCCACAGTACCTGAGGCCACCGCTCCAATCCACGGCTATCCCGGACACAACATCCAGAGACAAAAGCCTGAAGGAACGCCTCCCACTCGCCCTTGTTTCAGAGGCCCAGGAGCTCCCTCTCGGGCTGTACATCCGGCCGGCCATACCCTAGGCGCCACTCATAAGCTGAGTTTGTGTATTCAGACTTCTGTGCCCAGAGCCTGGACCCACACATCATCCAGGCTAGGGCCTCTGGCCAAACAGCGAAAGATTGTGCCTGCCCTCTCCAAGGAAAGTGTGCCCAATCCATTGACCACAACCCTACAGGTTAGGGAAAAGCTCCAAGGTCCCTGAGGCCATCAATAGTATAGGCCACCCTGGACTAAGAGGGGCTCTCTGACACCAGCGGAGCAACTATCTCCACTTAGACTCTCAGACAGTGTCCCCAGAGACAGAAGGTTGAAATGGACAGGCCCCCAGGCCCTAATCTGAACCTTAGCTTTGGTTTCCATGTTTCCGTTCTCAGAGGACTGTTTTGTAGACCATCACATGGGGCTTTTCTGAGACACCAAACCAAACCTCTCTCATCTCCACATGGGCAGCTTTCTTACTGGGATGTATCAAACACTTCAGGTAGGAGAGTTCCGCAGGGCCACTGAACAACCAGCACATTCCAAGGTCTCCATGGACCCAAACGCACAGTATGACGCATCCTCAGGAGAGGCCATTTCAACTCAGCCCCCTGGGTCGCGTGTTCCAGAGGCAGCAGATCAAACATATCTTGTCGCTAATAGCCAATGGGAATGCGAGGCATGCTGTACAGGGATCCATCCTTCGAACCCTGCTCTCCAGTCCTTCCATATGGTATGTCCTGGAGCCATGCAACAGGACTCGAATGTCCCGCAGAAGGAAACCTTGTGGTTTGGGGCAACCTCCAAACTCAGCGTGGGAAAACTTCCTTGGCCTCATGAGGCCCCCACTTCATGAAGGTGCCATCATGGACACATACTCCAGCCTCAGCCAACGTCTGATCCTCAGCCTGACTTCAGATGCAGGAGATTTTGATTCAGCCTCTGCAGAGTGGGCCTGCGCTGCCCTTGGCTCCATTCCTCACACTAGCTTGTGTTTTCAGACTTCCGTCCTCACACTCCTGGCCCACAAACCCTCCCTACTGGGAATTCTGGGGCCACAATGAAGCACTGTGCCTGCCTCCCAAAAGAAAAACATTGCCTATGGCGCTGCCCAGAAACCCCAAATGAGGATCAAACTGCTTGGCCCTCGGCAACACCCCAATTGCATAGGCTACCTTAAACAGTGATGCTCTGTCGCAAATAGCCTGAGCCCAGACCTTCCAACAGACACCGACACAGCTGGCTGCACACCCAGCACATTGGACCCGCCACTGCCTTAGGCCACCATCCATTCCCAACCTGGGTTTTCAGTCATCGAAACCTAGACCTTATCTCCAATCCCTGCACAGGGGGGAACCTGATGCACATGTCAGAACCCCTCCTTCCCCATGGCAAGAAACGTTGCTGCTGGCAGTGAGTCAATCCTTCAGTGTAGGAGAAAATGGCTTGGCCCATGAGGCCACGACCAAGCGTGAGGGCAGCCTTGGGCACAAACACACATTGTGACCCTCAGCATGAGTACCTTATTCAAGTAATGCCTCTCAGTGACTGGACCAAGAGCCCGCATATGTGGCTTGCCATGCCCATAGGCACCCAGGACTAACAAGATGGTGTGCATTACAGTTGAGGGAACCCACTGCTGTGCTCTAGAGTCCCTCTCCTGGTGGGTCCCCTGTGGCAGAAAACAGTACTCTTCATTCCCACAGAATGAACACAAACACTTGGGAGTTTGGACAATCCCACGAGAGGAAGGCTCTTCCTCGGCCTCTGAGACAACCCCTACCCTGACCGGACACTGTAAACGCAACACCCAGAGACAAAATCCTGAGTGACTGCCTCATACTTGCCCTACTTTGATTTCCAGAGGATCTCCCCTCACGGACTAGAGATCAGGCCTGCCATTACATTGGCCCCTAGCTGAGCCAAGTTTGCTTTTTCAGACATCTGTCCCCACAGCCCTGGCAAACACAGCCTCCTGGCTGGGTCCTCTGGAGCCATAACAGGACCGTGCCTGCTCTCTCCTGGGAAACTGTGTTCATTCCTTTAGCCACACACCTCCTTAATATGAGAAACCTCAAGGCCTCCGAGGACATCCCACTACTGGGAGCCTCACTGGACTCACAGGGGCATTCGGACACAAGCTGAGCAGCTACATCCATGAATGCATGCACACAGATGTCAACAGAGATAGAAGGTTGAGCCGGACAGGCGTTTAGGCCGTAGTCTCAACTCTTGCTTTGGTTTCCAGGTGTCACTCCTCAGAGGCTTTGGTTCGAGGAACAGGGTATGGGGCTTTCCTGAGGCACGGGACAGAACTCCTCTCGTCTCCACATGGGAAGTTTCCTTGTTGGAGCCGTGTCAAACACCTCATGTTGGAGAATCCTGCAGAGTCCCTGAGCCACCTCCACATTCCAAGGTCTCCCAGGCCAACAAGCCACAGGAGGACTCATTTTCAGGAGAGTCCATTTCAACTCTCCCCTCTGGGTAGCTCACCCAGGAGCCCACAGATTGAGCCTGCCTTGTCCTGACTAAAGAGTGGGAATATGAGGTGGCGTTCCCAGGCATCCATGCTTAGACACCTGCTCTCGAGTCTTACCATATGGGGCCTCTTGGAACCATCCAATAGGACTCGACTGTCGTGCAGAAGGTAACCTTCAGTTTTGGAGCAGTTCACAAATCCCATCGTAGGCAAAACTTTCTGGCCTCATGAAGCCCCCACACCCTTTAGGAAGAGGCCATGCTGGACAAGAACTCTAGCCTGAGGCACGTTTCATAGTTGACATGACCTCAGTGCAGGAGATCTCGATTCAGCCTCTGCAGAGTGGGCCTGCCGTGCCCTCGGTCCCAAACCTCACGCTAGCTTGTGTTTTCAGACTTCCTTCCTCACACTCTTGGCAAACAGGCTCTCTGGACTAGGAACTCCGGAACCAAAACCCAGCCCAGTGTCTGCCCAACGGAAGAAAAACGTTTCCCTGTGGGGCTCTCCAGAAAACCCAGATGAGGATCAACCTGCTCGGGCCTCGACGGTACCCGAACTGGATAGGCTGCTCTGGGCACTCATGCCCTGCCTGACACAGCCTGAAGCCAGACGTCCAGACAGACAAGGAGACAGCTGGCCGCACACCCAGCACTTCGGACACGCCATGGTCTTATGCCGTCACCTCATCCTAACCTTGGTTTTCAGATATCTGAACCTAGACATTATATCAATTCTCCACACAGCTGGGTATAGCAAGCACAAAACAGAACTCCTCCTTCCCCATGGCTGTCAAGCTTGCTCTTGGCATGGAGTCACACCTTCAGGGTGGGAGAAACCTTCATGGCCCCTGATGCCACGCCCAAACTTGAGTGCTGCTTGGGCACAAATTCACACTGTGACCCTCAGCATGAGCCCCATGTCAAAGAAAGGCCTGTCAGGGCCTGGACCAAGAGCCCACATATGGGGCTTGCCAAGCCCCTATGCACCCAATCCTCACCACGGTTTGAATTTTCCAGTCGCCCCGCCCGTACCTGGAGCTCTGCTCTGGAATCCCTTTCTTGGAGAGACCCATGAGCCAGACAACACGACTCCACCCTTCCCACAAAATGACCCCAAACTCTTGGGAGCTGGGACAAATCCCCAGAGAGGGATACTCGTCCACAGTACCTGAGGCCACCGCTCCAATCCACGGCTATCCCGGACACAACATCCAGAGACAAAAGCCTGAAGGAACGCCTCCCACTCGCCCTTGTTTCAGAGGCCCAGGAGCTCCCTCTCGGGCTGTACATCCGGCCTGCCATACCCTAGGTGCCACTCATAAGCTGAGTTCGTGTATTCAGACTTCTGTGCCCACAGCCTGGACCCACACATCATCCAGGCTAGGGCCTCTGGACCAAACAGCGAAAGATTGTGCCTGCCCTCTCCAAGGAAAATGTGCCCAATCCATTGAACACAACCCTACAGGTAGGGAAAAGCTCCAAGGTCCCTGAGGCCATCAATAGTATAGGCCACCCTGGACTAAGAGGGGCTCTCTGACACCAGCGGAGCAACTATCTCCACTTAGACTCTCAGACAGTGTCCCCAGAGACAGAAGGTTGAAATGGACAGGCCCCCAGGCCCTAATCTGAACCTTAGCTTTGGTTTCCATGTTTCCGTTCTCAGAGGACTGTTTTCGTATTCCAGCATATGGGGCTTTTCTGAGGCACCAAACCAAACATCTCTCATCTCCACTTGGGCAGCTTTCTTACTGGTATGTATCAAACACTTCCGGTAGGAGAGTTCCGCAGGGCCACTGAATAACCAGCACATTCCAAGGTCTCCATGGACCCAAACGCACATTATGACGCATCCTCAGGAGAGGCCATTTCAACTCAGTCGCGTGTTCAACCCCTGGGTCGCGTGTTCCAGAGGCAGCAGATCAAACATATCTTGTCGCTAATAGCCAATGGAAATGCGAGGCATGCTGTACAGGGATCCATCCTTCAAACCCTGCTCTCCAGTCCTTCCATATGGTATGTCCTGGAGCCATGCAACAGGACTCGTATGTCCCGCAGAAGGAAACCTTGTGGTTTGGGGCAACCTCCAAACTCAGCGTGGGAAAACTTCTTGGCCTCATGAGGCCCCCACTTCATGAAGGTGCCATCATGGACACATACTCCAGCCTCAGCCAACGTCTGATCCTCAGCCTGACTTCAGATGCAGGAGATTTTGATTCAGCCTCTGCAGAGTGGGCCTGCTCTGCCCTTGGCTCCAAACCTCACACTAGCTTGTGTTTTCAGACTTCCGTCCTCACACTCCTGTCCCACAAACCCTCCCTACTGGGAATTCTGGGGCCACAATGAAGCACTGTGCCTGCCTCCCAGGAGAAAAACATTGTCTATGGCCTTGCCCAGAAACCCCAAATGAGGATCAAACTGCTTGGCCCTCAGCAAAACCCCAATTGCATAGGCTACCTAAAACAGTGTTGCTCTGTCGCAAATAGCCTGTGCCCAGACCTTCCAACAGACACCGACACAGCTGGCTGCACACCCAGCACATTGGACCCGCCACTGCCTTAGGCCACCATCCATTCCCAACCTGTGTTTTCAGTCTTCGGAACCTACCTTATCTCCAATCCCTGCACAGGGGGGAACCTGATGCACAAGTCAGAACCCCTCCTTCCCCCTGGCAAGAAACCTTGCTGCTGGCAGTGAGTCAATCCTTCAGTGTAGGAGAAAATGGCTTGGCCCATGAGGCCACGACCAAGCGTGAGGGCAGCCTTGGGCACAAACACATATTGTGACCCTCAGCATGAGTACCTTATTCAAGTAATGCCTCTCAGTGACTGGACCAAGAGCCCGCATATGTGGCTTACCATGCCCATAGGCACTCAGGACTACCTAGATGGTGTGTATTCCAGTTGAGGGAACCCACTGCTGTGCTCTAGAGTCCCTCTCCTGGGGGGTCCCCTGTGGCAGAAAACAGTACTCTTCATTCCCACAGAATGAACACAAACACTTGGGAGCTTGGACAATCCCCCGAGGAAGGCTCTTCCTCGGCCTCTGAGACAACCCCTACCCTGACCGGACACTGTAAACGCAACACCCAGAGACAAAATCCTGAGTGACTGCCTCCCACTTGCCCTACTTTGATTTCCAGAGGATCTCCCCTCACGGTCTAGAGATCAGGCCTGCCATTACATTGGCCCCTAGCTGAGCCATGTTTGCTTTTTCAGACATCTGTCCCCACAGCCCTGGCAAACACAGCCTCTAGGCTGGGTCCTCTGGAGCCATACCACAGGACCGTGCCTGCTCTCTCCTGGGAAACTGTGTCCATTCCTTTGGCCACACACCTCCAGAATATGAGAAACCTCAAGGCCTCCGAGGACATCCCACTACTGGGAGCCTCACTGGACTCACAGGGGCATTCGGACACAAGCTGAGCAGCTACATCCATGAATGCATGCACACAGATGTCAACAGAGATAGAAGGTTGAGCCGGACAGGCCTTTAGGCCGTAGTCTCAACTCTTGCTTTGGTTTCCAGGTGTCACTCCTCAGAGGCTTTGGTTCGAAGAACAGGGTATGGGGCTTTCCTGAGGCACGGGACAGAACTCCTCTCGTCTCCACATGGGAAGTTTCCTTGTTGGAGCCGTGTCAAACACCTCATGTTGGAGAATCCTGCAGAGTCCCTGAGCCACCTCCACATTCCAAGGTCTCCGAGGCCACCAAGCCACAGGAGGACTCATTTTCAGGAGAGTCCATTTCAACTCTCCCCTCTGGGTAGCTCACCCAGGAGCCCGAAGATTGAGCCTGCCTTGTCCTGACTAAAGAGTGGGAATATGAGGTGGCGTTCTCAGGCATCCATGCTTAGACACCTGCTCTCGAGTCTTACCATATGGGGCCTCTTGGAACCATCCAATAGGACTCGACTGTCGTGCAGAAGTTAACCTTCAGTTTTGGAGCAGTTCACAAATCCCATCGTAGGCAAAACTTTCTGGCCTCATGAAGCCCCCACATCCTTCAGGAAGAGGCAATGCTGGACAAGAACTCTAGCCTGAGGCACGTCTCATAGTTGACATGACCTCAGTGCAGGAGATCTCGATTCAGCCTCTGCAGAGTGGGCCTGCCGTGCCCTCGGTCCCAAACCTCACGCTAGCTTGTGTTTTCAGACTTCCTTCCTCACACTCCTGGCAAACAAGCTCTCCGGACTAGGAACTCCGGAACCAAAACCCAGCCCAGTGTCTGCCCAACGGAAGAAAAACGTTTCCCTGTGGGGCTCTCCAGAAAACCCAGATGAGGATCAACCTGCTCGGGCCTCGACGGTACCCGAACTGGATAGGCTGCTCTGGGCACTCATGCTCTGCCTGACACAGCCTGAAGCCAGACGTCCAGACAGACAAGGAGACAGCTGGCCGCACACCCAGCACTTCGGACACGCCATGGTCTTATGCCGTCACCTCATCCTAACCTTGGTTTTCAGATATCTGAACCTAGACATTATATCAATTCTCCACACAGCTGGGTATAGCAAGCACAAAACAGAACTCCTCCTTCCCCATGGCTGTCAAGCTTGCTCTTGGCATGGAGTCACACCTTCAGGGTGGGAGAAACCTTCATGGCCCCTGATGCCACGCCCAAAATTGAGTGCTGCTTGGGCACAAATTCACACTGTGACACTCAGCATGAGCCCCATGTCAAAGAAAGGCCTGTCAGGGCCTGGACCAAGAGCCCACATATGGGGCTTGCCAAGCCCCTATGCACCCAATCCTCACCACGGTTTGAATTTTCCAGTCGCCCCGCCCCTACCTGGAGCTCTGCTCTGGAATCCCTTTCTTGGAGAGACCCATGAGCCAGACAACACGACTCCACCCTTCCCACAAAATGACCCCAAACTCTTGGGAGCTGGGACAAATCCCCAGAGAGGGATACTCGTCCACAGTACCTGAGGCCACCGCTCCAATCCACGGCTATCCCGGACACAACATCCAGAGACAAAAGCCTGAAGGAACGCCTCCCACTCGCCCTTGTTTCAGAGGCCCAGGAGCTCCCTCTCGGGCTGTACATCCGGCCGGCCATACCCTAGGCGCCACTCATAAGCTGAGTTTGTGTATTCAGACTTCTGTGCCCAGAGCCTGGACCCACACATCATCCAGGCTAGGGCCTCTGGACCAAACAGCGAAAGATTGTGCCTGCCCTCTCCAAGGAAAGTGTGCCCAATCCATTGACCACAACCCTACAGGTTAGGGAAAAGCTCCAAGGTCCCTGAGGCCATCAATAGTATAGGCCACCCTGGACTAAGAGGGGCTCTCTGACACCAGCGGAGCAACTATCTCCACTTAGACTCTCAGACAGTGTCCCCAGAGACAGAAGGTTGAAATGGACAGGCCCCCAGGCCCTAATCTGAACCTTAGCTTTGGTTTCCATGTTTCCGTTCTCAGAGGACTGTTTTGTAGACCAGCACATGGGGCTTTTCTGAGACACCAAACCAAACCTCTCTCATCTCCACATGGGCAGCTTTCTTACTGGGATGTATCAAACACTTCCGGTAGGAGATTTCCGCAGGGCCACTGAACAACCAGCACATTCCAAGGTCTCCATGGACCCAAACGCACAGTATGACGCATCCTCAGGAGAGGCCATTTCAACTCAGCCCCCTGGGTCGCGTGTTCCAGAGGCAGCAGATCAAACATATCTTGTCGCTAATAGCCAATGGGAATGCGAGGCATGCTGTACAGGGATCCATCCTTCGAACCCTGCTTTCCAGTCCTTCCATATGGTATGTCCTGGAGCCATGCAACAGGACTCGAATGTCCCGCAGAAGGAAACCTTGTGGTTTGGGGCAACCTCCAAACTCAGCGTGGGAAAACTTCCTTGGCCTCATGAGGCCCCCACTTCATGAAGGTGCCATCATGGACACATACTCCAGCCTCAGTCAACGTCTGATCCTCAGCCTGACTTCAGATGCAGGAGATTTTGATTCAGCCTCTGCAGAGTGGGCCTGCTCTGCCCTTGGCTCCATTCCTCACACTAGCTTGTGTTTTCAGACTTCCGTCCTCACAATCCTGGCCCACAAACCCTCCCTACTGGGAATTCTGGGGCCACAATGAAGCACTGTGCCTGCCTCCCAGGAGAAAAACATTGTCTATGGCGCTGCCCAGAAACCCCAAATGAGGATCAAACTGCTTGGCCCTCGGCAACACCCCAATTGCATAGGCTACCTTAAACAGTGATGCTCTGTCGCAAATAGCCTGAGCCCAGACCTTCCAACAGACACCCACACAGCTGGCTGCACACCCAGCACATTGGACCCGCCACTGCCTTAGGCCACCATCCATTCCCAACCTGGGTTTTCAGTCATCGGAACCTAGACCTTATCTCCAATCCCTGCACAGGGGGGAACCTGATGCACAAGTCAGAACCCCTCCTTCCCCATGGCAAGAAACCTTGCTGCTGGCAGGGAGTCAAACCTTCATTGTAGGAGAAAACGGCATGGCCCATGAGGCCACGCCCAAGCGTGAGGGCCGCCTTGGGCACAAACACACATTGTGACCCTCAGTGTGAGTACCTTATTCAAGTAACGCCTCTCAGTGACTGGACCAAGAGCCCGCATATGTGGCTTGCCATGCCCATAGGCACCCAGGACTAACTAGATGGTGTGCATTCCAGTTGAGGGAACCCACTGCTGTGCTCTAGAGTCCCTCTCCTGGTGGGACCCCTGTGGCAGAAAACAGTACTCTTCATTCCCACAGAATGAACACAAACACTTGGGAGCTTGGACAATCCCACGAGAGGAAGGCTCTTCCTCGGCCTCTGAGACAACCCCTACCCTGACCGGACACTGTAAACGCAACACCCAGAGACAAAATCCTGAGTGACTGCCTCACACTTGCCCTACTTTGATTTCCAGAGGATCTCCCCTCACGGACTAGAGATCAGGCCTGCCATTACATTGGCCCCTTGCTGAGCCAAGTTTGCTTTTTCAGACATCTGTCCCCACAGCCCTGGCAAACACAGCCTCTAGGCTGGGTCCTCTGGAGCCATACCACAGGACCGTGCCTGCTCTCTCCTGGGAAACTGTGTTTATTCCTTTAGCCACACACCTCCTTAATATGAGAAACCTCAAGGCCTCCGAGGACATCCCACTACTGGGAGCCTCACTGGACTCACAGGGGCATTCGGACACAAGCTGAGCAGCTACATCCATGAATGCATGCACACAGATGTCAACAGAGATAGAAGGTTGAGCCGGACAGGCGTTTAGGCCGTAGTCTCAACTCTTGCTTTGGTTTCCAGGTGTCACTCCTCAGAGGCTTTGGTTCGAGGAACAGGGTATGGGGCTTTCCTGAGGCACGGGACAGAACTCCTCTCGTCTCCACATGGGAAGTTTCCTTGTTGGAGCCGTGTCAAACACCTCATGTTGGAGAATCCTGCAGAGTCCCTGAGCCACCTCCACATTCCAAGGTCTCCCACGCCAACAAGCCACAGGAGGACTCATTTTCAGGAGAGTCCATTTCAACTCTCCCCTCTGGGTAGCTCACCCAGGAGCCCGCAGATTGAGCCTGCCTTGTCCTGACTAAAGAGTGGGAATATGAGGTGGCGTTCCCAGGCATCCATGCTTAGACACCTGCTCTCGAGTCTTACCATATGGGGCCTCTTGGAACCATCCAATAGGACTCGACTGTCGTGCAGAAGGTAACCTTCAGTTTTGGAGCAGTTCACAAATCCCATCGTAGGCAAAACTTTCTGGCCTCATGAAGCCCCCACATCCTTCAGGAAGAGGCAATGCTGGACAAGAACTCTAGCCTGAGGCACGTCTCATAGTTGACATGACCTCAGTGCAGGAGATCTCGATTCAGCCTCTGCAGAGTGGGCCTGCCGTGCCCTCGGTCCCAAACCTCACGCTAGCTTGTGTTTTCAGACTTCCTTCCTCACACTCCTGGCAAACAAGCTCTCCGGACTAGGAACTCCGGAACCAAAACCCAGCCCAGTGTCTGCCCAACGGAAGAAAAACGTTTCCCTGTGGGGCTCTCCAGAAAACCCAGATGAGGATCAACCTGCTCGGGCCTCGACGGTACCCGAACTGGATAGGCTGCTCTGGGCACTCATGCTCTGCCTGACACAGCCTGAAGCCAGACGTCCAGACAGACAAGGAGACAGCTGGCCGCACACCCAGCACTTCGGACACGCCATGGTCTTATGCCGTCACCTCATCCTAACCTTGGTTTTCAGATATCTGAACCTAGACATTATATCAATTCTCCACACAGCTGGGTATAGCAAGCACAAAACAGAACTCCTCCTTCCCCATGGCTGTCAAGCTTGCTCTTGGCATGGAGTCACACCTTCAGGGTGGGAGAAACCTTCATGGCCCCTGATGCCACGCCCAAACTTGAGTGCTGCTTGGGCACAAATTCACACTGTGACCCTCAGCATGAGCCCCATGTCAAAGAAAGGCCTGTCAGGGCCTGGACCAAGAGCCCACATATGGGGCTTGCCAAGCCCCTATGCACCCAATCCTCACCACGGTTTGAATTTTCCAGTTGCCCCGCCCGTACCTGGAGCTCTGCTCTGGAATCCCTTTCTTGGAGAGACCCATGAGCCAGACAACACGACTCCACCCTTCCCACAAAATGACCCCAAACTCTTGGGAGCTGGGACAAATCCCCAGAGAGGGATACTCGTCCACAGTACCTGAGGCCACCGCTCCAATCCACGGCTATCCCGGACACAACATCCAGAGACAAAAGCCTGAAGGAACGCCTCCCACTCGCCCTTGTTTCAGAGGGCCAGGAGCTCCCTCTCGGGCTGTACTTCCGGCCGGCCATACCCTAGGCGCCACTCATAAGCTGAGTTTGTGTATTCAGACTTCTGTGCCCACAGCCTGGACCCACACAACATCCAGGCTAGGGCCTCTGGACCAAACAGCGAAAGATTGTGCCTGCCCTCTCCAAGGAAAGTGTGCCCAATCCATTGACCACAACCCTACAGGTTAGGGAAAAGCTCCAAGGTCCCTGAGGCCATCAATAGTATAGGCCACCCTGGACTAAGAGGGGCTCTCTGACACCAGCGGAGCAACTATCTCCACTTAGACTCTCAGAGAGTTTCCCCAGAGACAGAAGGTTGAAATGGACAGGCCCCCAGGCCCTAATCTGAACCTTAGCTTTGGTTTCCATGTTTCCGTTCTCAGAGGACTGTTTTCGTAGACCAGCACATGGGGCTTTTCTGAGGCACCAAACCAATCCTCTCTCATCTCCACATGGGCAGCTTTCTTACTGGGATGTATCAAACACTTCAGGTAGGAGAGTTCCGCAGGGCCACTGAACAACCAGCACATTCCAAGGTCTCCATGGACCCAAACGCACATTATGACGCATCCTCAGGAGAGGCCATTTCAACTCAGCCCCCTGGGTCGCGTGTTCCAGAGGCAGCAGATCAAACATATCTTGTCGCTAATAGCCAATGGGAATGCGAGGCATGCTGTACAGGGATCCATCCTTCGAACCCTGCTCTCCAGTCCTTCCATATGGTATGTCCTGGAGCCATGCAACAGGACTCGAATGTCCCGCGGAAGGAAACCTTGTGGTTTGGGGCAACCTCCAAACTTAGCGTGGGAAAACTTCCTTGGCCTCATGAGGCCCCCACTTCATGAAGGTGCCATCATGGACACATACTCCAGCCTCAGCCAACGTCTGATCCTCAGCCTGACTTCAGATGCAGGAGATTTTGATTCAGCCTCTGCAGAGTGGGCCTGCTCTGCCCTTGGCTCCAATCCTCACACTAGCTTGTGTTTTCAGACTTCCGTCCTCACACTCCTGGCCCACAAACCCTCCCTACTGGGAATTCTGGGGCCACAATGAAGCACTGTGCCTGCCTCCCAGGAGAAAAACCTTGTCTATGGCGCTGCCCAGAAACCCCAAATGAGGATCAAACTGCTTGGCCCTCGGCAACACCCCAATTGCATAGGCTACCTTAAACAGTGATGCTCTGTCGCAAATAGCCTGAGCCCAGACCTTCCAACAGACACCGACACAGCTGGCTGCACACCCAGCACATTGGACCCGCCACTGCCTTAGGCCACCATCCATTCCCAACCTGGGTTTTCAGTCATCGGAACCTAGACCTTATCTCCAATCCCTGCACAGGGGGGAACCTGATGCACAAGTCAGAACCCCTCCTTCCCCATGGCAAGAAACCTTGCTGCTGGCAGTGAGTCAAACCTTCAGTGTAGGAGAAAACGGCATGGCCCATGAGGCCACGCCCAAGCGTGAGGGCCGCCTTGGGCACAAACACACATTGTGACCCTCAGCGTGAGTACCTTATTCAAGTAACGCCTCTCAGTGACTGGACCAAGAGCCCGCATATGTGGCTTGCCATGCCCATAGGCACCCAGGACTAACAAGATGGTGTGCATTACAGTTGAGGGAACCCACTGCTGTGCTCTAGAGTCCCTCTCCTGGTGGGACCCCTGTGGCAGAAAACAGTACTCTTCATTCCCACAGAATGAACACAAACACTTGGGAGCTTGGACAATCCCACGAGAGGAAGGCTCTTCCTCGGCCTCTGAGACAACCCCTACCCTGACCGGACACTGTAAACGCAACACCCAGAGACAAAATCCTGAGTGACTGCCTCACACTTGCCCTACTTTGATTTCCAGAGGATCTCCCCTCACGGACTAGAGATCAGGCCTGCCATTACATTGGCCCCTAGCTGAGCCAAGTTTGCTTTTTCAGACATCTGTCCCCACAGCCCTGGCAAACACAGCCTCTAGGCTGGGTCCTCTGGAGCCATAACACAGGACCGTGCCTGCTCTCTCCTGGGAAACTGTGTTCATTCCTTTAGCCACACACCTTCTTAATATGAGAAACCTCAAGGCCTCCGAGGACATCCCACTACTGGGAGCCTCACTGGACTCACAGGGGCATTCGGACACAAGCTGAGCAGCTACATCCATGAATGCATGCACACAGATGTCAACAGAGATAGAAGGTTGAGCCGGACAGGCGTTTAGGCCGTAGTCTCAACTCTTGCTTTGGTTTCCAGGTGTCACTCCTCAGAGGCTTTGGTTCGAGGAACAGGGTATGGGGCTTTCCTGAGGCACGGGACAGAACTCCTCTCGTCTCCACATGGGAAGTTTCCTTGTTGGAGCCGTGTCAAACACCTCATGTTGGAGAATCCTGCAGAGTCCCTGAGCCAACTCCACATTCCAAGGTCTCCCAGGCCAACAAGCCACAGGAGGACTCATTTTCAGGAGAGTCCATTTCAACTCTCCCCTCTGGGTAGCTCACCCAGGAGCCCGAAGATTGAGCCTGCCTTGTCCTGACTAAAGAGTGGGAATATGAGGTGGCGTTCCCAGGCATCCATGCTTAGACACTTGCTCTCGAGTCTTACCATATGGGGCCTCTTGGAACCATCCAATAGGACTCGACTGTCGTGCAGAAGGTAACCTTCAGTTTTGGAGCAGTTCACAAATCCCATCGTAGGCAAAACTTTCTGGCCTCATGAAGCCCCCACATCCTTCAGGAAGAGGCAATGCTGGACAAGAACTCTAGCCTGAGGCACGTCTCATAGTTGACATGACCTCAGTGCAGGAGATCTCGATTCAGCCTCTGCAGAGTGGGCCTGCCGTGCCCTCGGTCCCAAACCTCACGCTAGCTTGTGTTTTCAGACTTCCTTCCTCACACTCCTGGCAAACAAGCTCTCCGGACTAGGAACTCCGGAACCAAAACCCAGCCCAGTGTCTGCCCAACGGAAGAAAAACGTTTCCCTGTGGGGCTCTCCAGAAAACCCAGATGAGGATCAACCTGCTCAGGCCTCGACGGTACCCGAACTGGATAGGCTGCTCTGGGCACTCATGCTCTGCCTGACACAGCCTGAAGCCAGACGTCCAGACAGACAAGGAGACAGCTGGCCGCACACCCAGCACTTCGGACACGCCATGGTCTTATGCCGTCACCTCATCCTAACCTTGGTTTTCAGATATCTGAACCTAGACATTATATCAATTCTCCACACAGCTGGGTATAGCAAGCACAAAACAGAACTCCTCCTTCCCCATGGCTGTCAAGCTTGCTCTTGGCATGGAGTCACACCTTCAGGGTGGGAGAAACCTTCATGGCCCCTGATGCCACGCCCAAACTTGAGTGCTGCTTGGGCACAAATTCACACTGTGACCCTCAGCATGAGCCCCATGTCAAAGAAAGGCCTGTCAGGGCCTGGACCAAGAGCCCACATATGGGGCTTGCCAAGCCCCTATGCACCCAATCCTCACCACGGTTTGAATTTTCCAGTCGCCCCGCCCGTACCTGGAGCTCTGCTCTGGAATCCCTTTCTTGGAGAGACCCATGAGCCAGACAACACGACTCCACCCTTCCCACAAAATGACCCCAAACTCTTGGGAGCTGGGACAAATCCCCAGAGAGGGATACTCGTCCACAGTACCTGAGGCCACCGCTCCAATCCACGGCTATCCCGGACACAACATCCAGAGACAAAAGCCTGAAGGAACGCCTCCCACTCGCCCTTGTTTCAGAGGGCCAGGAGCTCCCTCTCGGGCTGTACTTCCGGCCGGCCATACCCTAGGCGCCACTCATAAGCTGAGTTTGTGTATTCAGACTTCTGTGCCCACAGCCTGGACCCACACAACATCCAGGCTAGGGCCTCTGGACCAAACAGCGAAAGATTGTGCCTGCCCTCTCCAAGGAAAGTGTGCCCAATCCATTGACCACAACCCTACAGGTTAGGGAAAAGCTCCAAGGTCCCTGAGGCCATCAATAGTATAGGCCACCCTGGACTAAGAGGGGCTCTCTGACACCAGCGGAGCAACTATCTCCACTTAGACTCTCAGAGAGTTTCCCCAGAGACAGAAGGTTGAAATGGACAGGCCCCCAGGCCCTAATCTGAACCTTAGCTTTGGTTTCCATGTTTCCGTTCTCAGAGGACTGTTTTCGTAGACCAGCACATGGGGCTTTTCTGAGGCACCAAACCAATCCTCTCTCATCTCCACATGGGCAGCTTTCTTACTGGGATGTATCAAACACTTCAGGTAGGAGAGTTCCGCAGGGCCACTGAACAACCAGCACATTCCAAGGTCTCCATGGACCCAAACGCACATTATGACGCATCCTCAGGAGAGGCCATTTCAACTCAGCCCCCTGGGTCGCGTGTTCCAGAGGCAGCAGATCAAACATATCTTGTCGCTAATAGCCAATGGGAATGCGAGGCATGCTGTACAGGGATCCATCCTTCGAACCCTGCTCTCCAGTCCTTCCATATGGTATGTCCTGGAGCCATGCAACAGGACTCGAATGTCCCGCGGAAGGAAACCTTGTGGTTTGGGGCAACCTCCAAACTTAGCGTGGGAAAACTTCCTTGGCCTCATGAGGCCCCCACTTCATGAAGGTGCCATCATGGACACATACTCCAGCCTCAGCCAACGTCTGATCCTCAGCCTGACTTCAGATGCAGGAGATTTTGATTCAGCCTCTGCAGAGTGGGCCTGCTCTGCCCTTGGCTCCAATCCTCACACTAGCTTGTGTTTTCAGACTTCCGTCCTCACACTCCTGGCCCACAAACCCTCCCTACTGGGAATTCTGGGGCCACAATGAAGCACTGTGCCTGCCTCCCAGGAGAAAAACCTTGTCTATGGCGCTGCCCAGAAACCCCAAATGAGGATCAAACTGCTTGGCCCTCGGCAACACCCCAATTGCATAGGCTACCTTAAACAGTGATGCTCTGTCGCAAATAGCCTGAGCCCAGACCTTCCAACAGACACCGACACAGCTGGCTGCACACCCAGCACATTGGACCCGCCACTGCCTTAGGCCACCATCCATTCCCAACCTGGGTTTTCAGTCATCGGAACCTAGACCTTATCTCCAATCCCTGCACAGGGGGGAACCTGATGCACAAGTCAGAACCCCTCCTTCCCCATGGCAAGAAACCTTGCTGCTGGCAGTGAGTCAAACCTTCAGTGTAGGAGAAAACGGCATGGCCCATGAGGCCACGCCCAAGCGTGAGGGCCGCCTTGGGCACAAACACACATTGTGACCCTCAGCGTGAGTACCTTATTCAAGTAACGCCTCTCAGTGACTGGACCAAGAGCCCGCATATGTGGCTTGCCATGCCCATAGGCACCCAGGACTAACAAGATGGTGTGCATTACAGTTGAGGGAACCCACTGCTGTGCTCTAGAGTCCCTCTCCTGGTGGGACCCCTGTGGCAGAAAACAGTACTCTTCATTCCCACAGAATGAACACAAACACTTGGGAGCTTGGACAATCCCACGAGAGGAAGGCTCTTCCTCGGCCTCTGAGACAACCCCTACCCTGACCGGACACTGTAAACGCAACACCCAGAGACAAAATCCTGAGTGACTGCCTCACACTTGCCCTACTTTGATTTCCAGAGGATCTCCCCTCACGGACTAGAGATCAGGCCTGCCATTACATTGGCCCCTAGCTGAGCCAAGTTTGCTTTTTCAGACATCTGTCCCCACAGCCCTGGCAAACACAGCCTCTAGGCTGGGTCCTCTGGAGCCATAACACAGGACCGTGCCTGCTCTCTCCTGGGAAACTGTGTTCATTCCTTTAGCCACACACCTTCTTAATATGAGAAACCTCAAGGCCTCCGAGGACATCCCACTACTGGGAGCCTCACTGGACTCACAGGGGCATTCGGACACAAGCTGAGCAGCTACATCCATGAATGCATGCACACAGATGTCAACAGAGATAGAAGGTTGAGCCGGACAGGCGTTTAGGCCGTAGTCTCAACTCTTGCTTTGGTTTCCAGGTGTCACTCCTCAGAGGCTTTGGTTCGAGGAACAGGGTATGGGGCTTTCCTGAGGCACGGGACAGAACTCCTCTCGTCTCCACATGGGAAGTTTCCTTGTTGGAGCCGTGTCAAACACCTCATGTTGGAGAATCCTGCAGAGTCCCTGAGCCAACTCCACATTCCAAGGTCTCCCAGGCCAACAAGCCACAGGAGGACTCATTTTCAGGAGAGTCCATTTCAACTCTCCCCTCTGGGTAGCTCACCCAGGAGCCCGAAGATTGAGCCTGCCTTGTCCTGACTAAAGAGTGGGAATATGAGGTGGCGTTCCCAGGCATCCATGCTTAGACACTTGCTCTCGAGTCTTACCATATGGGGCCTCTTGGAACCATCCAATAGGACTCGACTGTCGTGCAGAAGGTAACCTTCAGTTTTGGAGCAGTTCACAAATCCCATCGTAGGCAAAACTTTCTGGCCTCATGAAGCCCCCACATCCTTCAGGAAGAGGCAATGCTGGACAAGAACTCTAGCCTGAGGCACGTCTCATAGTTGACATGACCTCAGTGCAGGAGATCTCGATTCAGCCTCTGCAGAGTGGGCCTGCCGTGCCCTCGGTCCCAAACCTCACGCTAGCTTGTGTTTTCAGACTTCCTTCCTCACACTCCTGGCAAACAAGCTCTCCGGACTAGGAACTCCGGAACCAAAACCCAGCCCAGTGTCTGCCCAACGGAAGAAAAACGTTTCCCTGTGGGGCTCTCCAGAAAACCCAGATGAGGATCAACCTGCTCAGGCCTCGACGGTACCCGAACTGGATAGGCTGCTCTGGGCACTCATGCTCTGCCTGACACAGCCTGAAGCCAGACGTCCAGACAGACAAGGAGACAGCTGGCCGCACACCCAGCACTTCGGACACGCCATGGTCTTATGCCGTCACCTCATCCTAACCTTGGTTTTCAGATATCTGAACCTAGACATTATATCAATTCTCCACACAGCTGGGTATAGCAAGCACAAAACAGAACTCCTCCTTCCCCATGGCTGTCAAGCTTGCTCTTGGCATGGAGTCACACCTTCAGGGTGGGAGAAACCTTCATGGCCCCTGATGCCACGCCCAAACTTGAGTGCTGCTTGGGCACAAATTCACACTGTGACCCTCCGCATGAGCCCCATGTCAAAGAAAGGCCTGTCAGGGCCTGGACCAAGAGCCCACATATGGGGCTTGCCAAGCCCCTATGCACCCAATCCTCACCACGGTTTGAATTTTCCAGTCGCCCCGCCCGTACCTGGAGCTCTGCTCTGGAATCCCTTTCTTGGAGAGACCCATGAGCCAGACAACACGACTCCACCCTTCCCACAAAATGACCCCAAACTCTTGGGAGCTGGGACAAATCCCCAGAGAGGGATACTCGTCCACAGTACCTGAGGCCACCGCTCCAATCCACGGCTATCCCGGACACAACATCCAGAGACAAAAGCCTGAAGGAACGCCTCCCACTCGCCCTTGTTTCAGAGGGCCAGGAGCTCCCTCTCGGGCTGTACTTCCGGCCGGCCATACCCTAGGCGCCACTCATAAGCTGAGTTTGTGTATTCAGACTTCTGTGCCCACAGCCTGGACCCACACAACATCCAGGCTAGGGCCTCTGGACCAAACAGCGAAAGATTGTGCCTGCCCTCTCCAAGGAAAGTGTGCCCAATCCATTGACCACAACCCTACAGGTTAGGGAAAAGCTCCAAGGTCCCTGAGGCCATCAATAGTATAGGCCACCCTGGACTAAGAGGGGCTCTCTGACACCAGCGGAGCAACTATCTCCACTTAGACTCTCAGAGAGTTTCCCCAGAGACAGAAGGTTGAAATGGACAGGCCCCCAGGCCCTAATCTGAACCTTAGCTTTGGTTTCCATGTTTCCGTTCTCAGAGGACTGTTTTCGTAGACCAGCACATGGGGCTTTTCTGAGGCACCAAACCAATCCTCTCTCATCTCCACATGGGCAGCTTTCTTACTGGGATGTATCAAACACTTCAGGTAGGAGAGTTCCGCAGGGCCACTGAACAACCAGCACATTCCAAGGTCTCCATGGACCCAAACGCACATTATGACGCATCCTCAGGAGAGGCCATTTCAACTCAGCCCCCTGGGTCGCGTGTTCCAGAGGCAGCAGATCAAACATATCTTGTCGCTAATAGCCAATGGGAATGCGAGGCATGCTGGACAGGGATCCATCCTTCGAACCCTGCTCTCCAGTCCTTCCATATGGTATGTCCTGGAGCCATGCAACAGGACTTGAATGTCCCGCGGAAGGAAACCTTGTGGTTTGGGGCAACCTCCAAACTCAGCGTGGGAAAACTTCCTTGGCCTCATGAGGCCCCCACTTCATGAAGGTGCCATCATGGACACATACTCCAGCCTCAGCCAACGTCTGATCCTCAGCCTGACTTCAGATGCAGGAGATTTTGATTCAGCCTCTGCAGAGTGGGCCTGCTCTGCCCTTGGCTCCAATCCTCACACTAGCTTGTGTTTTCAGACTTCCGTCCTCACACTCCTGGCCCACAAACCCTCCCTACTGGGAATTCTGGGGCCACAATGAAGCACTGTGCCTGCCTCCCAGGAGAAAAACCTTGTCTATGGCGCTGCCCAGAAACGCCAAATGAGGATCAAACTGCTTGGCCCTCGGCAACACCCCAATTGCATAGGCTACCTTAAACAGTGATGCTCTGTCGCAAATAGCCTGAGCCCAGACCTTCCAACAGACACCGACACAGCTGGCTGCACACCCAGCACATTGGACCCGCCACTGCCTTAGGCCACCATCCATTCCCAACCTGGGTTTTCAGTCATCGGAACCTAGACCTTATCTCCAATCCCTGCACAGGGGGGAACCTGATGCACAAGTCAGAACCCCTCCTTCCCCATGGCAAGAAACCTTGCTGCTGGCAGGGAGTCAAACCTTCAGTGTAGGAGAAAACGGCATGGCCCATGAGGCCACGCCCAAGCGTGAGGGCCGCCTTGGGCACAAACACACATTGTGACCCTCAGCGTGAGTACCTTATTCAAGTAACGCCTCTCAGTGACTGGACCAAGAGCCCGCATATGTGGCTTGCCATGCCCATAGGCACCCAGGACTAACTAGATGGTGTGTATTCCAGTTGAGGGAACCCACTGCTGTGCTCTAGAGTCCCTCTCCTGGGGGTTCCCCTGTGGCAGAAAACAGTACTCTTCATTCCCACAGAATGAACACAAACACTTGGGAGCTTGGACAATCCCCCGAGAGGAAGGCTCTTCCTCGGCCTCTGAGACAACCCCTACCCTGACCGGACACTGTAAACGCAAAACCCAGAGACAAATTCCTGAGTGACTGCCTCACACTTGCCCTACATTGATTTCCAGAGGATCTCCCCTCACGGACT
Source organism: Mustela nivalis (assembly GCF_964662115.1). NCBI lineage: Eukaryota > Metazoa > Chordata > Mammalia > Carnivora > Mustelidae > Mustela > Mustela nivalis. The sequence continues at coordinate 1,582,579 of NW_028136530.1, forward strand.
AGAGATCAGGCCTGCCATTACATTGGCCCCTTGCTGAGCCAAGTTTGCTTTTTCAGACATCTGTCCCCACAGCCCTGGCAAACACAGCCTCTAGGCTGGGTCCTATGGAGCCATACCACAGGACCGTGCCTGCTCTCTCCTGGGAAACTGTGTTTATTCCTTTAGCCACACACCTCCTTAATATGAGAAACCTCAAGGCCTCCGAGGACATCCCACTACTGGGAGACTCACTGGACTCACAGGGGCATTCGGACACAAGCTGAGCAGCTACATCCATGAATGCATGCACACAGATATCAACAGAGATAGAAGGTTGAGCCGGACAGGCGTTTAGGCCGTAGTCTCAACTCTTGCTTTGGTTTCCAGGTGTCACTCCTCAGAGGCTTTGGTTCGAGGAACAGGGTATGGGGCTTTCCTGAGGCACGGGACAGAACTCCTCTCGTCTCCACATGGGAAGTTTCCTTGTTGGAGCCGTGTCAAACACCTCATGTTGGAGAATCCTGCAGAGTCCCTGAGCCACCTCCACATTCCAAGGTCTCCCAGGCCACCAAGCCACAGTAGGACTCATCTTCAGGAGAGTCCATTTCAACTATCCCCTCTGGGTAGCTCACCCAGGAGCCCGCAGATTGAGCCTGCCTTGTCCTGACTAAAGAGTGGGAATATGAGGTGGCGTTCCCAGGCATCCATGCTTAGACACCTGCTCTCGAGTCTTACCATATGGGGCCTCTTGGAACCATTCAATAGGACTCGACTGTCGTGCAGAATGTAACCTTCAGTTTTGGAGCAGTTCACAAATCCCATCGTAGCCAAAACTTTCTGGACTCATGAAGCCCCCACACCCTTCAGGAAGAGGCCATGCTGGACAAGAACTCTAGCCTGAGGCACGTCTCATAGTTGACATGACCTCAGTGCAGGAGATCTCGATTCAGCCTCTGCAGAGTGGGCCTGCCGTGCCCTCGGTCCCAAACCTCATGCTAGCCTGTCTTTTCAGACTTCCTTCCTCACACTCCTGGCAAACAAGCCCTCCGGACTAGGAACTCCAGAACCAAAACCCAGCCCAGTGTCTGCCCAACGGAAGAAAAACGTTTCCCTGTGGGGCTCTCCAGAAAACCCAGATGAGGATCAACCTGCTCGGGCCTCGACGGTACCCGAACTGGATAGGCTGCTCTGGGCACTCATGCTCTGCCTGACACAGCCTGAAGCCAGACGTCCAGACAGACAAGGAGACAGCTGGCCGCACACCCAGCACTTCGGACACGCCTTGGTCTTATGCCGTCACCTCATCCTAACCTTGGTTTTCAGATATCTGAACCTAGACATTATATCAATTCTCCACACAGCTGGGTATAGCAAGCACAAAACAGAACTCCTCCTTCCCCATGGCTGTCAAGCTTGCTCTTGTCATGGAGTCACACCTTCAGGGTGGGAGAAACCTTCATGGCCCCTGATGCCACGCCCAAACCTGAGTGCTGCTTGGGCACAAATTCACACTGTGACCCTCAGCATGAGCCCCATGTCAAAGAAAGGCCTGTCAGGGCCTGGACCAAGAGCCCACATATGGGGCTTGCCAAGCCCCTATGCACCCAATCCTCACCACGGTTTGAATTTTCCAGTCGCCCCGCCCGTACCTGGAGCTCTGCTCTGGAATCCCTTTCTTGGAGAGACCCATGAGCCAGACAACACGACTCCACCCTTCCCACAAAATGACCCCAAACTCTTGGGAGCTGGGACAAATCTTCAGAGAGGGATACTCGTCCACAATACCTGAGGCCACCGCTCCAATCCACGGCTATCCCAGACACAACATCCAGAGACAAAAGCCTGAAGGAACGCCTCCCACTCGCCCTTGTTTCAGAGGCCCAGGAGCTCCCTCTCGGGCTGTACATCCGGCCTGCCATACCCTAGGCGCCACTCATAAGCTGAGTTTGTGTATTCAGACTTCTGTGCCCACAGCCTGGACCCACACAACATCCAGGCTAGGGCCTCTGGACCAAAAAGCGAAAGATTGTGCCTGCCCTCTCCAAGGAAAGTTTGCCCAATCCATTGACCACAAACCTACAGGTTAGGGAAAAACTCCAAGGTCCCTGAGGCCATCAATAGTATAGGCCACCCTGGACTAAGAGGGGCTCTCTGACACCAGCGGAGCAACTATCTCCACTTAGACTCTCAGACAGTGTCCCCAGAGACAGAAGGTTGAAATGGACAGGCCCCCAGGCCCTAATCTGAACCTTAGCTTTGGTTTCCATGTTTCCGTTCTCAGAGGACTGTTTTCGTAGACCAGCACATGGGGCTTTTCTGAGGCACCAAACCAAACATCTCTCATCTCCACATGGGCAGCTTTCTTACTGGGATGTATCAAACACTTCAGGTAGGCAAGTTCCGCAGGGCCACTGAACAACCAGCACATTCCAAGGTCTCCATGGACCCAAACGCACATTATGACGCATCCTCAGGAGAGGCCATTTCAACTCAGCCCCCTGGGTCGCGTGTTCCAGAGGCAGCAGATCAAACATATCTTGTCGCTAATAGCCAATGGGAATGCGAGGCATGCTGTACAGGGATCCATCCTTCGAACCCTGCTCTCCAGTCCTTCCAAATGGTATGTCCTGGAGCCATGCAACAGGACTCGAATGTCCCGCACAAGGAAACCTTGTGGTTTGGGGCAACCTCCAAACTCAGCGTGGGAAAACTTCCTTGGCCTCATGAGGCCCCCACTTCATGAAGGTGCCATCATGGACACATACTCCAGCCTCAGCCAACGTCTGATCCTCAGCCTGACTTCAGATGCAGGAGATTTTGATTCAGCCTCTGCAGAGTGGGCCTGCTCTGCCCTTGGCTCCAATCCTCACACTAGCTTGTGTTTTCAGACTTCCGTCCTCACACTCCTGGCCCACAAACCCTCCCTACTGGGAATTCTGGGGCCACAATGAAGCACTGTGCCTGCCTCCCAGGAGAAAAACATTGTCTATGGCGCTGCCCAGAAACCCCAAATGAGGATCAAACTGCTTGGCCCTCGGCAACACCCCAATTGCATAGGCTACCTTAAACAGTGATGCACTGTTGCAAATAGCCTGAGCCCAGACCTTCCAACAGACACCGACAAAGCTGGCTGCACACCCAGCACATTGGACCCGCCACTGCCTTAGGCCACCATCCATTCCCAACCTGGGTTTTAAGTCATCGGAACCTTGACCTTATCTCCAATCCCTGCACAGGGGGGAACCTGATGCACAAGTCAGAACCCCTCCTTCCCCATGGCAAGAAACCTTGCTGCTGGCAGTGAGTCAAACCTTCAGTGTAGGAGAAAACGGCATGGCCCATGAGGCCACGCCCAAGCGTGAGGGCCGCCTTGGGCACAAACACACATTGTGACCCTCAGCGTGAGTACCTTATTCAAGTAACACCTCTCAGTGACTGGACCAAGAGCCCGCATATGTGGCTTGCCATGCCCATAGGCACCCAGGACTAACTAGATGGTGTTTATTCCAGTTGAGGGAACCCAATGCTGTGCTCTAGAGTCCCACTCCTGGGGGGTCCCCTGTGGCAGAAAACAGTACTCTTCATTCCCACAGAATGAACACAAACACTTGGGAGCTTGGACAATCCCCCGAGAGGAAGGCTCTTCCTCGGCCTCTGAGACAACCCCTACCCTGACCGGACACTGTAAACACAACACCCAGAGACAAAATCCTGAGTGACTGCCTCCCACTTTACCTGCCATTACATTGGCCCCTAGCTGAGCCAAGTTTGCTTTTTCAGACATCTGTCCCCACAGCCCTGGCAAACACAGCCTCTAGGCTGTGTCCTCTGGAGCCATACCACAGGACCGTGCCTGCTCTCTCCTGGGAAACTGTGTCCATTCCCTTGGCCACACACCTCCAGAATATGAGAAACCTCAAGGCCTCCGAGGACATCCCACTACTGGGAGCCTCACTGGACTCACAGGGGCATTCGGACACAAGCTGAGCAGCTACATCCATGAATGCATGCACACAGATGTCAACAGAGATAGAAGGTTGAGCTGGACAGGCCTTTAGGCCGTAGTCTCAACTCTTGCTTTGGTTTCCAGGTGTCACTCCTCAGAGGCTGTGGTTCGAAGAACAGGGTATGGGGCTTTCCTGAGGCACGGAACAGAACTCCTCTCGTCTCCACATGGGAAGTTTCCTTGTTGGAGCCGTGTCAAACACCTCATGTTGGAGAATCCTGCAGAGTCCCTGAGCCACCTCCACATTCCAAGGTCTCCCAGGCCACCAAGCCACAGTAGGACTCATCTACAGGAGAGTCCATTTCAACTCTCCTCTCTGGGTAGCTCACCCAGGAGCCCGCAGATTGAGCCTGCCTTGTCCTGACTAAAGAGTGGGAATATGAGGTGGCGTTCCCAGGCATCCATGCTTAGACACCTGCTCTCGAATCTTTCCATATGGGACCTCTTGGAACCATCCAATAGGACTCGACTGTTCTGCAGAAGGTAACCTTCAGTTTTGGAGCAGTTCACAAATCCCATCGTAGCCAAAACTTTCTGGCCTCATGAAGCCCCCACACCCTTCAGGAAGAGGCCATGCTGGACAAGAACTCTAGCCTGAGGCACGTCTCATAGTTGACATGACCTCAGTGCAGGAGATCTCGATTCAGCCTCTGCAGAGTGGGCCTGCCGTGCCCTCGGTCCCAAACCTCACGCTAGCTTGTGTTTTCAGACTTCCTTCCTCACACTCCTGGCAAACAAGCCCTCCGGACTAGGAACTCCAGAACCAAAACCCAGCCCAGTGTCTGCCCAACGGAAGAAAAACGTTTCCCTGTGCGGCTCTCCAGAAAATCCAGATGAGGATCAACCTGCTCGGTCCTCGACGGTACCCAAACTGGATAGGCTGCTCTGGGCACTCATGCTCTGCCTGACACAGCCTGAAGCCAGACGTCCAGACAGACAAGGAGACAGCTGGCCGCACACCCAGCACTTCGGACACGCCATGGTCTTATGCCGTCACCTCATCCTAACCTTGGTTTTCAGATATCTGAATCTAGACATTATATCAATTCTCCACACAGCTGGGTATAGCAAGCAAAAAACAGAACTCCTCCTTCCCCATGGCTGTCAAGCTTGCTCTTGGCATGGAGTCACACCTTCAGGGTGGGAGAAACCTTCATGGCCCCTGATGCCACGCCCAAACTTGAGTGCTGCTTGGGCACAAATTCACACTGTGACCCTCAGCATGAGCCCCATGTCAAAGAAAGGCCTGTCAGGGCCTGGACCAAGAGCCCACATATGGGGCTTGCCAAGCCCCTATGCACCCAATCCTCACCACGGTTTGAATTTTCCAGTCGCCCCGCCCGTACCTGGAGCTCTGCTCTGGAATCCCTTTCTTGGAGAGACCCATGAGCCAGACAACACGACTCCACACTCCCAAAAAATGACCCCAAGCTCTTGGGAGCTGGGACAAATCCCCAGAGAGGGATACTCGTCCACAGTACCTGAGGCCACCGCTCCAATCTACGGCTATCCCGGACACAACATCCAGAGACAAAAGCCTGAAGGAACGCCTCCCACTCGCCCTTGTTTCAGAGGCCCAGGAGCTCCCTCTCGGGCTGTACATCCGGCCTGCCATACCCTAGGCGCCACTCATAAGCTGAGTTTGTGTATTCAGACTTCTGTGCCCACAGCCTGGACCCACACAACATCCAGGCTAGGGCCTCTGGACCAAACAGCGAAAGATTGTGCCTGCCCTCTCCAAGGAAAGCGTGCACAATCCGTTGACCATAACCCTACAGGTTAGGGAAAAGCTCCAAGGTCCCTGAGGCCATCAATAGTATAGGCCACCCTGGACTAAGAGGGGCTCTCTGACACCAGCGGAGCAACTATCTCCACTTAGACTCTCAGAGAGTTTCCCCAGAGACAGAAGGTTGAAATGGACAGGCCCCCAGGCCCTAATCTGAACCTTAGCTTTGGTTTCCATGTTTCCGTTCTCAGAGGACTGTTTTCGTAGACCAGCACATGGGGCTTTTCTGAGGCACCAAACCAAACATCTCTCATCTCCACATGGGCAGCTTTCTTACTGGGATGTATCAAACACTTCAGGTAGGAGAGTTCCGCAGGGCCACTGAACAACCAGCACATTCCAAGGTCTCCATGGACCCAAACGCACAGTATGACGCATCCTCAGGAGAGGCCATTTCAACTCAGCCCCCTGGGTCGCGTGTTCCAGAGGCAGCAGATCAAACATATCTTGTCGCTAATAGCCAATGGGAATGCGAGGCATGCTGTACAGGGATCCATCCTTCGAACCCTGCTCTCCAGTCCTTCCATATGGTATGTCCTGGAGCCATGCAACAGGACTCGAATGTCCCGCGGAAGGAAACCTTGTGGTTTGGGGCAACCTCCAAACTCAGCGTGGGAAAACTTCCTTGGCCTCATGAGGCCCCCACTTCATGAAGGTGCCATCATGGACACATACTCCAGCCTCAGCCAACGTCTGATTCTCAGCCTGACTTCAGATGCAGGAGATCTTGATTCAGCCTCTGCAGAGTGGGCCTGCTCTGCCCTTGGTTCCAATCCTCACACTAGCTTGTGTTTTCAGACTTCCGTCCTCACACTCCTGGCCCACAAACCCTCCCTACTGGGAATTCTGGGGCCACAATGAAGCACTGTGCCTGCCTCCCAGGAGAAAAACATTGTCTATGGCGCTGCCCAGAAACCCCAAATGAGGATCAAACTGCTTGGCCCTCGGCAACACCCCAATTGCATAGGCTACCTTAAACAGTGATGCTCTGTCGCAAATAGCCTGAGCCCAAACCTTCCAACAGACACCGACACAGCTGGCTGCACACCCAGCACATTGGACCCGCCACTGCCTTAGGCCACCATCCATTCCCAACCTGGGTTTTCAGTCATCGGAACCTAGACCTTATCTCCAATCCCTGCACAGGGGGGAACCTGATGCACAAGTCAGAACCCCTCCTTCCCCATGGCAAGAAACCTTGCTGCTGGCAGTGATTCAAACCTTCAGTGTAGGAGAAAATGGCATGGCCCATGAGGCGACGCCCAAGCGTGAGGGCCGCCTTGGGCACAAACACATATTGTGACCCTCAGCGTGAGTACCTTATTCAAGTAACGCCTCTCAGTGACTGGACCAAGAGCCCGCATATGTGGCTTGCCATGCCCATAGGCACCCAGGACTAACTAGATGGTGTGTATTCCAGTTGAATGAACCCACTGCTGTGCTCTAGAGTCCCTCTCCTGGGGGGTCCCCTGTGGCAGAAAACAGTACTCTTCATTCCCACAGAATGAACACAAACACTTGGGAGCTTGGACAATCCCACGAGAGGAAGGCTCTTCCTCGGCCTCTGAGACAACACCTACCCTGACTGGACACTGTAAATGCAACACCCAGAGACAAAATCCTGAGTGACTGCCTCCCACTTGCCCTACATTGATTTCCAGAGGATCTCCCCTCACGGACTAGAGATCAGGCCTGCCATTACATTGGCCCCTAGCTGAGCCAAGTTTGCTTTTTCAGACATCTGTCCCCACAGCCCTGGCAAACACAGCCTCTAGGCTGGGTCCACTGGAGCCATACCACAGGACCGTGCCTGCTCTCTCCTGTGAAACTGTGTCCATTCCTTTGGCCACACACCTCCAGAATATGAGAAACCTCAAGGCCTCCGAGGACATCCCACTACTGGGAGCCTCACTGGACTCACAGGGGCATTCGGACATAAGCTGAGCAGCTACATCCATGAATGCATGCACACAGATGTCAACAGAGATAGAAGGTTGAGCCAGACAGGTCTTTAGGCCGTAGTCTCAGCTCTTGCTTTGGTTTCCAGGTGTCACTCCTCAGAGGCTGTGGTTCGAAGAACAGGGTATGGGGCTTTCCTGAGGCACGGAACAGAACTCCTCTCGTCTCCACATGGGAAGTTTCCTTGTTGGAGCCGTGTCAAACACCTCATGTTGGAGAATCCTGCAGGGTCCCTGAGCCACCTCCACATTCCAAGGTCTCCCAGGCCACCAAGCCACAGTAGGACTCATCTTCAGGAGAGTCCATTTCAACTCTCCCCTCTGGGTAGCTCACCCAGGAGCCCGCAGATTGAGCCTGCCTTGTCCTGACTAAAGAGTGGGAATATGAGGTGGCGTTCCCAGGCATCCATGCTTAGACACCTGCTCTCGAGTCTTACCATATGGGGCCTCTTGGAACCATCCAATAGGACTCGACTGTCGTGCAGAAGGTAACCTTCAGTTTTGGAGCAGTTCACAAATCCCATCGTAGCCAAAACTTTCTGGACTCATGAAGCCCCCACACCCTTCAGGAAGAGGCCATGCTGGACAAGAACTCTAGCCTGAGGCACGTCTCATAGTTGACATGACCTCAGTGCAGGAGATCTCGATTCAGCCTCTGCAGAGAGGGCCTGCCGTGCCCTCGGTCCCAAACCTCATGCTAGCCTGTGTTTTCAGACTTCCTTCCTCACACTCCTGGCAAACAAGCCCTCCGGACTAGGAACTCCAGAACCAAAACCCAGCCCAGTGTCTGCCCAATGGAAGAAAAACGTTTCCCTGTGTGGCTCTCCAGAAAACCCAGATGAGGATCAACCTGCTCGGGCCTCGACGGTACCCGAACTGGATACGCTGCTCTGGGCACTCATGCTCTGCCTGACACAGCCTGAAGCCAGACGTCCAGACAGACAAGGAGACAGCTGGCCGCACACCCAGCACTTCGGACACGCCTTGGTCTTATGCCGTCAACTCATCCTAACCTTGGTTTTCAGATATCTGAACCTAGACATTATATCAATTCTCCACACAGCTGGGTATAGCAAGCACAAAACAGAACTCCTCCTTCCCCATGGCTGTCAAGCTTGCTCTTGGCATGGAGTCACACCTTCAGGGTGGGAGAAACCTTCATGGCCCCTGATGCCACGCCCAAACTTGAGTGCTGCTTGGGCACAAATTCACACTGTGACCCTCAGCATGAGCCCCATGTCAAAGAAAGGCCTGTCAGGGCCTGGACCAAGAGCCCACATATGGGGCTTGCCAAGCCCCTATGCACCCAATCCTCACCACGGTTTGAATTTTCCAGTCGCCCCGCCCGTACCTGGAGCTCTGCTCTGGAATCCCTTTCTTGGAGAGACCCATGAGCCAGACAACACGACTCCACCCTTCCCACAAAATGACCCCAAACTCTTGGGAGCTGGGACAAATCCCCAGAGAGGGATACTCGTCCACAGTACCTGAGGCCACCGCTCCAATCCACGGCTATCCCGGACACAACATCCAGAGACAAAAGCCTGAAGGAACGCCTCCCACTCGCCCTTGTTTCAGAGGCCCAGGAGCTCCCTCTCAGGCTGTACATCCGGCCGGCCATACCCTAGGCGCCACTCATAAGCTGAATTTGTGTATTCAGACTTCTGTGCCCACAGCCTGGACCCACACAACATCCAGGCTAGGGCCTCTGGACCAAACAGCGAAAGATTGTGCCTGCCCTCTCCAAGGAAAGCGTGCCCAATCCATTGACCACAACCCTACAGGTTAGGGAAAAGCTCCAAGGTCCCTGAGGCCATCAATAGTATAGGCCACCCTGGACTAAGAGGGGCTCTCTGACACCAGCGGAGCAACTATCTCCACTTAGACTCTCACACAGTGTCCCCAGAGACAGAAGGTTGAAATGGACAGGCCCCCAGGCCCTAATCTGAACCTTAGCTTTGGTTTCCATGTTTCCGTTCTCAGAGGACTGTTTTCGTAGACCAGCACATGGGGCTTTTCTGAGACACCAAACCAAACCTCTCTCATCTCCACATGGGCAGCTTTCTTACTGGGATGTATCAAACACTTCAGGTAGGAGAGTTCCGCAGGGCCACTGAACAACCAGCACATTCCAAGGTCTCCATGGACCCAAACGCACATTATGACGCATCCTCAGGAGAGGCCATTTCAACTCAGCCCCCTGGGTCGCGTGTTCCAGAGGCAGCAGATCAAACATATCTTGTCGCTAATAGCCAATGGGAATGCGAGGCATGCTGTACAGGGATCCATCCTTCGAACCCTGCTCTCCAGTCCTTCCATATGGTATGTCCTGGAGCCATGCAACAGGACTCGAATGTCCCGCAGAAGGAAACCTTGTGGTTTGGGGCAACCTCCAAACTCAGCGTGGGAAAACTTCCTTGGCCTCATGAGGCCCCCACTTCATGAAGGTGCCATCATGGACACATACTCCAGCCTCAGCCAACGTCTGATCCTCAGCCTGACTTCAGATGCAGGAGATTTTGATTCAGCCTCTGCAGAGTGGGCCTGCTCTGCCCTTGGCTCCAATCCTCACACTAGCTTGTGTTTTCAGACTTCCGTCCTCACACTCCTGGCCCACAAACCCTCCCTACTGGGAATTCTGGGGCCACAATGAAGCACTGTGCCTGCCTCCCAGGAGAAAAACATTGTCTATGGCGCTGCCCAGAAACCCCAAATGAGGATCAAACTGCTTGGCCCTCGGCAACACCCCAATTGCATAGGCTACCTTAAACAGTGATGCTCTGTCGCAAATAGCCTGAGCCCAGACCTTCCAACAGACTCCGACACAGCTGGCTGCACACCCAGCACATTGGACCCGCCACTGCCTTAGGCCACCATCCATTCCCAACCTGGGTTTTCAGTCATCGGAACCTAGACCTTATCTCCAATCCCTGCACAGGGGGGAACCTGATGCACAAGTCAGAACCCCTCCTTCCCCATGGCAGGAAACCTTGCTGCTGGCCGTGAGTCAAACCTTCAGTGTAGGAGAAAACGGCAAACCTGCCGGGCCTCATGAAGCCCCCCATATCCTTCAGGGAGAGGCCATCATGGTCAAAAACTCTAGCTTGAAGCACTTCTCATAGTAGACATGACCGCAATGCAGGAGATCTTGATTCAGCCTCTGCAGAGTGGCCTGCCGTGCCCTCGGTCCCAAACCTCACGCTAGCTTGTGTTTTCAGACTTCCTTCCTCACACTCCTGGCAAACAATCCCTCCAGAGTAGGAATTGCAGAACCACAAGCCTGCCCAGTTACTGCCCACCGGTAGAAAACGTTTCCTTGTTGGGCTTTCCATAAAACCCAGATGAGGATAAACCTGCTCTTGCCTCGACGGCACTCAGATTGATAGGCTGCTCTGGGCACTAATGCTCTGCCTTTCACAGCCTGATGCCAGACATCCAGACAGGCAAGGAGACAGCTGGCCACACACCTAGCACTTCTGACACGCCATGATCTTATGCCGTTATCTCTTCCTAACCTTGGTTTTCCGATATCTAAACCCAGATATTATATCAATTCCCCACACTGTTGGGCATCTGAAGCACAAATCAGAACTCCTTCTTCCCCATGGCTGTAAGGCTTGCTCTTGGCATGCAGTCACACCTTCAGGGTGGGAGAAACCTTCATTTCCCCTGAAACCACGCCCAAACTTGAGTGCTGCCTTGGGCAGAAATTCACTCTGTGACCCTCAGCATGAGGCCAATATCAAAGAAAGACCTGTCAGGGCCTTGACCAAGAGCCCTCATATGGGGCGTGCCAAGCCCCTATACACCCAATCCTCACCAGTGTTTGAGTTTTCCAGTCTCCCCCCTGTTCCTGGGGCTCTGCTCTGGAATCACTTTCTTGGAGAGACCCATGAGCCAGACAACACGACTCCACCCTTCCCACAAAATGACCCCAAACTCCTGTTAGCTGGGACAAATCCCCAGAGAGGTTACTCGTCCACAGTCACTGAGGCCACCCCCTACAATCCACGGCTATCCTGGACGCATCCAGAGACAAAAGCCTGAAGGAATCTCGCCCTTGATTCACAAGCCAAGGAGCTCACTCTTTATCTGTACATCCGGCCTGCCATACCCTTGGCGCCACTCATAAGCTGAGTTTTTGTTTTAGAATTATGTGCCCACAGCCTGGACCCACACACCCTCCAGGCTAGGGCATCTGGAGCCACAGTGAAAGATTGTGCCTGCCATCTCCAAGGAAAGTGTGCCCAATCCATTGACCACAACCCTACAGGTTAGGGAAAAGTTCCAAGGCCCCTGAGGCCATCCTGATAGTGTAGGCTGCCCTGGACTAAAAGGGGCACTCTGACACCAGCTCTGCCATTATCACCACTTAGACTTTCAGACAGTGTCCGCAGAGACAGAAGATTGAAATGGACAGGCCCTTAGGCCCTAATATGAACCTTAGCTTTAGTTTTCATGTGTCTGTCCTCAGAGGACTGGTTTCTTATACCAGCATATTAGGTTTTTCTGAGGCTCCAAACCAAACCTCTCTCGTCTCCACATGGAGTGCTTTCTTACTGGATCTGTATCAAACCCTTCTGGTCGGAGAATTCCGCAGGGCCACAGTACAACCATCACATTCCAAGGTCTCCATGGACAGAAACCCACATTATGACGCATCCTCAGGAGAGGCCATTTCAACTCAGCCCACTGGTTAGCTTGCCCCAGAGCCAGCAGAACAAACATATCTTGTCGTTAATGGCCAAAGGGAATGCGAGGCATGTTGTTCAGGGATCCATCCTTTGAACCCTCCTCTTCAGTCCTTCCGTATGGTATGTACTGGAGCCATTCAACAGGACTCGACTGTCTCGCAGAAGGAAACCTTGTGGTTTGTGGCAACCTCCAAACTCAGCGTGGGAAAACTTCGTTGGCCTCATGAGGCACCTGCTTCATGAAGGTGCCATCAAGGGCACAATCCAACCTCAGCCAATGTCTGATCCTCAGCCTGACTTCAGATGCATGAGATATCCTTTCAGCCTTTGCAGAGTGGGCCTGCTCCCCACCTCACCCTATGTTTTGTTTTCAGACTCTACCCTAGCACTCCTGGCCCAAAAGCCCTCATGATTGGGAATTCTGGTTCCAGAACGAAGCACTCGGCCTGCCCCCCAAAGAAAAACATTGTCTATGGCATTGCTCAGAAACCCCAAATGAAAATCAACCTGCTCAGCCCTCGGCAACACCCCAATTGCATAGGCTACCCTAAACACTATGCTCTGTCTTACATAGCCTGAGCCCAGACCTTGTGAGAGACATTGAGACAGTTGGCTTCACACCCAGCACATCGAACCTGCCATGGGTTAGGCCATTTCATCCCTTCCCATTGACCTGGGTGTCTTCCTGGAGGTATATTCTGAGGCTGTGTCAGACTATGCATTTTTTCTGGAGCTTCCTATTGAATTGGGGTGGTATTAGGGGCCTTGCAATTTTCTCTTAATCTGGTGGGTTGGGAAACTGAGACAGGCTGACATTCCTTGGGAGAGCTGGCCCAGTGCTGTTGTGTGTTCCTGGAGGCCCCATCCTGGAGGGCATATGGGTCAGGACTCTGGGTCCAAAGTCTTCAGACACAAACTCGGGTAAGAGTTAAGCTCGAGGTGATGGCAGACCCAATCTGCAGACCCTGAGCGAAGCATCTCCAGATATGAAATTCGGACGGCTGTGAGGCAGGAGCACAGTCTTTTCTGTCTGACTTGTTTGTCTATGATGGCCACGAAATGGAGGGGTGGCCTCATGGGTCCATGTGAGATTCTACCTCTCTGGGAATTCTGCTCGGCACCCAAGAGTTTGGTGTATTTCCGGGGGATGGGAGGAGCGCAGTTTTATGAGTCAGGGATCCCGTCCAAACAGCCATTCCAGAGATGGGTCCTGGGATCTGGAGCCTGGATCACCGCAACAAGGCTTAGGATTTGGGCCTAGGGTCCTGCTCTATGTTTTCCTGGTACAGCTCCCGAGTGTTCTTGTTGGAAATGGGTCTCATTCTGAGGGTCACAATGCCTGTTTTTGCCCAGATGCCCATGCTGAGTGGGTGTGACCTCATGGGCTATGCACTTGGCTCCCACTCTGAGGGTTGGACTGCCATCTCAACATTCAGTTTTCCTGCCATGGGGAAGGAGGTGTACTTTTTTATGCTTCAGGTTCCCCCATGGGCAGGAATTTGAGCTAAGTTCTGGGACAGGTGCCTGAATACCCAGTTCACTTTGAGATGAGGTCCTCGGGCCAAGGCAGGACCCACCTGCAGAAAATGAGGCCTGCTTTCTGGGTGGCTGTCAGGAGCTCGGGCTCGAGCTGTGTCAAACAGAACATTCATGGAGAGTTCGGCCTATGATATTGGGGTGCTTTTGAGAGCTGTGCAACTGGATCCTCATGGGGGATTTTTGCACAGACCCTTTTTTCACTTCTTCTATCTGGTGAGCAGGCAGATGGCTGCATTACGGCTCCAGAATATCCAAGTTGGAGGGTTTGCAGGCGAGGAGTGTGAGGACAGAAGTATGAAAACATAAGCTACGGTTACGCTCAGTGCCGAGCACATGTCTATTCCAATGTACAGCAGTTGTTTCGAGATCTTCAGCACCTGGGCGAGGGGAAGATGTCTGCTCACGCTGGAGTTTGTATCCATGATGGCCAACAAATGGTGGGGAGGCCTCAAGAATTCTTGGAGGTTTTTCCAAGCTGGAGCTTGTGAGCTGCTCCAAACATCAAGGTGTCCTACTAAGGGACAGCAGAAGTCTTCTTACAGGGCTCCAGGGACCCCATTTGGAAGATTCGATAGCAATGCTCTCTGATTGGAGGCCTGGGAAGCCAATCTCTTGTTACCATTGCAGCTGAGGAACAGGGTAAGCTTGAACCAATGACACTGATTCCAAGTTCCAAGTGATTTGCGTTGATGGAAGTTCTCAGTCTAACAGATCCCAATGCTGCTTGATGTCCAGGGAGACCTTAGAATGTGGTGGCGGCTCTCTGACCATTGAGGATTCTCTATCCTTAGGATTAGACCCAGTACCCAGGAGCCAGGTTTCCTTCTTGGGACAGGAGGTGTGCTCTTGTATGGCTCACGGACCACAGGTTGGACCATATGCTTGAATTTCCAGAACAGCCCTCTAGGGAGAGAGACATCAAAACATAAGCTAGGGTTCTGATGAGGTTTTAGGGCCATGGAAGTTTCAATCTTCGGACTAAGTGCCATTGGCCTGCATGTCATCGTGGAGGTAGGTGCTGAGGCTGTGTCAGGCTGTGCACTTTTTCCAGAGTGGCCTATGAAATTGGGGTGCAGTCAGGGGCCTTGCAGTTTTCTCCTAATCTGGACATTTTGGGAAACTGAGATGGGCAGGGTTTCCTCAGGAGAGCAGGGCCAGTGATGTCATGTGTTTCTCGAGGCCCCATCCTGGAGGTCATGTGTGTCAGGACTTTGGGACCAAAGACTTTAGACACAACCTCGGATAAGAGATAGGAGTGAGGTGTTGGCAGTCCGAATCTGAAGACCCTGAGGGAAGCTCCTCGGGATTTGAAATTCAGGTGGCTGGGAGGGAGGAGCACAGGCTTTTCTGTCTGGATTTTGTGTCTAGGATGGCCACTAAATGGAGGGGTGACCTCATGTGTCCATGGGATATTCTTCCACTCTGGTGATTCTGCTTGGCACCCAAGAGTTTGATTTCTTTCTGGGGAAGAGGAAAAGACTGTATTCCATCTCTGGGATCCTGTCCAAACAGGGATTCCAGAGATGGTTTCTGGGTCCAGACACTGGGAAAACTTAACCAAAGCTTCGATTTGGGATCCTGGTCCAGATCCCAAGGGGGATCTTTGGAAAGGGGTCTCATTCTGAGGGTCACAATGCCTGTTTGTGCCCAGCTGCCCATCCTGTGTAGGCGTGGTCTCATGGACCATGCACCTGGTTCCCACTCAGGGTTGTACAGCCATCTCAACATTCAGTTTTCTGGCCATGGGGAAGGAGGAGCACTCTTTTGTGCTTCCGAGTCCCCTATGGGCAGGAATTTGAGCTAAGTCTGGGACAGGTAGCTGAATATCCAGGTTGCTTCAAGATGATGGCCTCGGGCCAAGGTTGGACCCACCTGGAGGATATGGGGCCCACTATCTGGGTGGCTGACAGGAGGTCGGGGATCAGGCGGTGTCAGACAGACAATTTATGCAGAGGTCGGTCTATTATATTGGGGTGCCATTGAGGGCCGTGCAGGAGGATCCTCATGTGGGTTTCTGCGAAGACCCATAGGGCACTTCTTCTTTGTGGTGGGCAGGCAGAAAGCTGCACTGTGGCTTCAGAATTCCCAATATGGAGGGCTTGTAGGCGAGGAGTGTGAAGACAGAAGTCTGAAAACACAAGCCAGGGATAAGCTCAGTGCCGACCACAGGACCATTCCATTGTGCAGTGGTTGTTTCGAATTTCCAGCACCTGAGTATGGGCGAGGGTCAGATGTCTGCTCACGCTGGGTTTGCATCCATGATGGTCAACGAATTGTGGGGTGGCCTCAAGAATTCTTGGAGATTTTCCCAAGCAAGACCTTGTGAGCTGCTCCAAACAGCAAGGTGTCCTACTGTGGGACAGGGGAAGTCCGCTTACAAGGCTCCAGGGTCCCCCTTATAGACAGATTCGACAGCAGAGGTCTCTGAATGGGGGCCTGGGAAGTCTTCCTTGCATGACCATTGCAGCTGAGGAACATTGCAGGCTTGATCTGCTGGTTTTTGTTCAAATTTCCAAGTGATCTAAGTTGACGGATGTTCTCAGTCTAATGAGTCACAATGCTGCTTGGTGTCCAGGGAGACCTTAGAATGTGGTGGTGAGGGTGCCTGGGTGGCTCAATGGGCTAAGCCGCTGCCTTCGGCTCAGGTCATGATCTCAGGGTCCTGGGATTGAGTCCCGCATCGGGCTCTCTGCTCAGCAGGGAGCCTGCTTCTTCCTCTCTCTCTCTCTGCCTTCCTCTATGCCTACTTGTGATCTCTCTCTGTCAAATAAATAAATAAAATCTATATAAAAAAAGAGAATGTGGTTGTGGATCTGTGGCCATGCAGGATTCTCCTACCTGAGGGTTAGACCCAGTTCCCAGGAGCCAGGTTCCCTTCTCGGGACAGGAGGGGTTCTCTTGTATGGCTCAGGGACCACATGTCGGATCATATGTTGGATTTCAAGACCAGGCCTCTGGGCACAGAGGCCTGAATATCTAGGCTAGGGTTCTTATGAGGTTGTAGAGGCATGTCATCCTCAACCTTCGGACTTAGGGACTTTGACCTGTGAGTCTTCCTGGAGGTAGATGCTCAGGCTGTGTCAGACTGTGCATTTTTTCCAGAGTGGCCTATGAAATTGGGGTGGGCTCAGGGGCCTTGCAGGCTTTTCCTAATCTGGAGGGTTTGTGCAACTGAGACGGCAGAATTTCATCCAGAGATCAGGCCCAGTGATGTAGTGTGGTTCTGTCAGCCCCATCCTGCAGGGAATGTGGTTAAGGGCTCTGGGACCAAAGTCTTCAGACACAAAATTGTGTATCAATTAGGAGGGAGGTGATGGCAGCCCCGATCTGCAGACGCTGAGGGCAGCTCCTCAGGATTTGAAATTCGTGTGGCTGGGAGGCAGGAGCAAAGGCTTTTCTGTCTGGATTGTGTCTAGGATGGCCTTGGAATGGTGGGGTGTCCTCATGTGTCCATGGAATATTCTACCTCTCTGGGGATTCTGCCCAGCACCCAAGAGTTTGGTGTCTCACTGAGAAGGAGAGAGCGTGGTTTACTGTTTCACGGTTCCCGTCAACACAGGGATTCCAGAGATGGGTTATAGGTCCCTGTGCCTGGATAACCCTACAAAGGCTTAGTATTTGGGCCTAGAGGCTTGACTGCCTGGCTCTGTGGGGCTTTGGTTCAGATCCCATGGAGACTTGTTGGAAATGGGTTTCAGGGTAAGGGTCACAATGCCTGTTTGTGCCCAGATGCCCATCCTGAGTGGGCATTGGCTCTTGTTCCATGCACCTGGATCCCAATATGAGGGTTGGACCACCATATCAACATTTAATTTTCCTTCTATGAGGAAGGAGGAGTACTCTTTTGTGCTTCAGATTACCCCATGCACAGTAATTTGAGCTATGTTCTGGGACTGGTACGTGAATAACCAGGTTGGTTTGAGATGAAGGACTCAGGTCAAGGCAGGTCACACCTGCCAGATATGGGTCCCGCTATCTAGGTGGCTACCAGGAGGTCGGGGCTCGAGCTGTGTCAGACAAAGCATTAGTTCACAAGGTGGCCTATGATATTGTGGTGCTATAGAGGGCTGTGCTGGTGGAACCTTATATGGAGTTTCACGCAGACCCATAGGGCACCTCTTTTTTCTGGTGGGCAGGCAGAAGGCTGCATTGTGGCTCCCAAATTCCCAATATGGGGGACTTGAAGGCGAGGAGTGTGAGAACAGAAGGCAGAAAACACAATCTATGCTTAATCTCAGTGCCGAGAACATGGCCGTTCCAATGTGCAGTGGTTTTTTTCGAGATCTCCAGCATCTGAGTACAGGCGAGGGTCAGATGTCTGCTCATGATAGAGTTTGTATCTATCGTGGCCAACAAATGAAATATCCAGCACCTGAGTAAAGGTGGATTTCAGATGTTTACGCACACTGGAGTTTGTGTCTCTGATGACCGAATGGAGGAGTGGCATCAAGAGGCTGATGCATGTGAGATGCTCCAAACAGCAAGGTTGTTTTTAATACTGGACAGTTAGAGTCTGGTATGTTTTCTGCAGGGCCCCCCATGTGAAAAGTATGGGTAGCAGAGCCTTTACACATGGATGCCTGGAAAGCACACCTCCATTGACCAATGCAGCTGAGGAACATGCAGGTTCTTTACGGTGCTTCTGGGGCGAAGCACCAAGGTCTTGAGTTGACATGGAATCTCTTGAAGATGGGTTACAATGCTGTTTTTTTTAACCAGGTAGATCTTAGAATGTGTTGGTGGCTAAGGTGCCTGCAGGATTCTCCTACCCTGAGGGTTTAACACAGGTCGAAGAGCACAGTTACCTTCTGGGGACAGGAGATGTAGTGTTTTGTGGCTCAGGGACCACATGCCGTAACATAAGTTCCTATTCAAGAACAGGCCTCTGAAGACAGATGCCCGACAACCTAATCTAGGGTTCCAATGAGTCCCAGGGGCATGAGAGGTTCAATCTTCAGACTTAGGACAGTTGACTTGGGTGTCTGCCAGAATGTAGGTGATCAGGGAGTTTCAGACTGTGCACTTATGTCCAGAGTAACCTCCAATATTGGGGTGGCCACAGGGGCCTTGAATGTTTCAACCAACTCTGGAGGGTTTGGTTAACTGACATGCACAATTTCCATGGGGATGGCAAGCACAGTCCTGTGGTGTGGCTCCAGAGACTCCACCCTGGAGGGCATGTGAGCCATGGTTCTGGGAGGGAAGTCTGCAAACACAAACTTGGGTTAGGTTTAGTGGCTAGGTTATCGCAGGGCAATGTGTAGACCTGGAAGGCTACTCGTCAGGAACAGTAACTGGAATGACCCGAAGGCGGAAGCACAGGCTTTTATATCTGGATTGTGTGTCTAGGGTGACGTCAGAATGTAGCTGTGGCCTCATGGGTCCATGGGAGATTTTTCCTCTAAGGATACAGGCGGCTCCCAATATTTTGATGACTTTTTGGTATGGGAAGACTGCTATTTTCGATCTTAGGTGTGCCCCAAAACAGAGATTCCAGAGATGGGCTCTGGGTCTAGGCGCCTGGAAAATCCCACCAAGGGTTGGGATTTGGGCTTATGGGCAGACGAGGCCTGCAATGCAGGATCTTGGTGGTGCAACTGAGAGGGCTTGTTTGGAAACATGCTCTGGCTGAGCATTACAATGCCTGTTTGTGCCCAGGGTGGCCCTCAGGAGTGGGCGTGGTCCCATTGTCCATTTTCTGGCTCCCACACTGAGGGATGGACACACATTCCAATGTCCAGGTTTCCAGCCATGGGGAAGGAGGAAATATCTATTGTGCTTCATGTTCCCCCATAGGCAGGGATTACAGCAAAGGTCTGGGGACAGATGCCTGAATACCAAGGATGCATAGAGATGACAGATTTGGGCCATGGCCGTTCTCACATGCTGGATATGGGCCCCGCTCTCTGGGTGGCTGACACGAGGTCTGAGCTCAGGCTGTGTCAGACACAGCACTAGTGGCCAGAGAAGTCTATATATTGGGGTTCTCTCCAGGGCCGAGTAAATTGATCCTCATGTAGGGTTTCTGGCCAGACTCACGAAGCACTTCTTTCTGTGGGGCAGGCAGAATGCTGCCTTATGGATCCAGAATTCCCTATCAAGAGGGTTTGGGGACAAATAGGGTGAGAATGCAATTGTAAACACCAGCTATGCTTAAATTGAGTGCCAAGCGGAAGTCAGTTTCAATGTGCAGCAGCTTATACGAGATATCCAGCACCTGAGTAAGGGCAGATGTCAGATATTTGCTCACACTTGAGTTTGTGTCTAGGATGACGACTAATGGAGGGGTGGCTTCAGGAGGCAATGGAGGATTACCCACGCTTAAGATTGTGAGATGCTCCAAACAACAAGGTTTCCTTCTAATGGACAGGAGGAGTCTGTTTTTTTTTCCTCCAGGGTCCCTCAAGTGGAAGTTTGCGTAGCAGAGCCCTCCCGCATGGATGACTGGAAAGCACACGTCCAATGACCATTGCAGCTGAGGAACATGACAGGTTCGTTTTGGTGGTTCTGGTGCCAAGTACCAAGGCCTTGAGTTGACATGGAATCTCTTACAGATGTGTCCCAAAACTGGTTTGTTACAAGGGAGTTCTTAGAATGTATTGGTGGCTATGGGCCACGCTGAGGGTTTGTCACAGGTCGATGTGCACAGTTTCCATCTTGGGAGAGGAGATGTTCTGTTTTGTGGCTCAGGGTACATATGTTGTATCCTGACTTGGTATTCAAGAACAGGCCTCTGAGGATTGATGCTGGCAACCTAATCTAGAGATCCAATGATGTCCTTGGTGCCCATCAGGTTCAATTTTCTTACTAAGGACCATTGATATGGTTGTCTGACTGGATGTAGGTGATCAGGGTGTTTCAGACTGTGCATTTGCATCCAGAGCCACTTCCACTATTGGGGTGGGCTCAGGGGCCTTGCAGGTTTCTCCTAACTTGGAGGCTTTGGGGAACTGTGATGGGCACAGTTTCCTTGGGGATGGCAGACCCAGTCCTGTGGTAAGGCTTCAGAGACCACCTCCTTGAGGATATGAGAGCCATGGTTTTGGGAGGGAAGTCTGCAAACACAAATTTGGGTAAGGGATAGTGGCAAGGTGATGGCAGGTCCAATGCATAGACCTAGAAGGCATCACGTCAGGAACTGTAATTAGGGTGACTGAAAGCTGGTAGCACAGGCTTTTCTATCTGGATTGTGTGTCCAGGATGGGCTCTGAATGTAGACGTGGTCTCATGGTTCAATGGGAGACTTTTCCTCTCTAAGGATCCTGGTGGATCTCCATAGATTGGTGGTTTTTCAGAGAAGAAAAGAGTGCTCTTTTCCATCTTAGGGGTGCTCCAAAACAGGGAAGAATGCTGTTTTCCAACTTAGGCTTATGCCAAAACAGGGATTCCAGAGACGGGCTCTGGGTCTGGGTGCCCGGATATCCCACCAAGTGTTAGGATTTGGGCCTAGGGGCATTCCAGGCCTGCAATGCAGGATCCTAATGGTGTAACAGAGAGGGCTTGTTTGAAAGCATGCTCAGGCTGAGGGTCATCATGCTTCTTTGTGCCCAGGGGGGCCCTCATGAGAGGGCGTAGTCTCATTGGCCATATAGCTGGATCCCACTTTGAGGGTTGGACACCCATTGCAACAGCCAGGCTTCCTGCAATGGAAAGAGGAGTTCTCTATTGTGCTGCAGGTTCCCCCATTGGCAGGGTTACAGGAAAGGTCTGTGGAAAGTTGCCTTAATACCAAGGATGTGTACAGATGACAGGCTAAGAATTCCCAGGTAACAAAACAGCATTGTTACCCATATTCATGACATTCCATGTAGAAATAAGCCCTTAGTACTTCGCCCCAGAGCCACCAGAATGAACTTGCCATGTTCCTAAGCTGCAATGGTCAGTGGAGGTGTGGTTTCCAGGCAACCATACGGGGGTGCTCTGCTACACAAACTTTGCAATTGGCGGGGACCCTTGAGACAAAAAAAACAGAATGCCCCTGTCCGGTAGAAGGAAACCTTCTGTTTGGAGCATCTCACAAGCCCCAGCGTGGGAAATCCTCCATTTCCTCTTGAAGCCACAACTCCATTTGTCAGTCATCATAGACACAAACTCCAGCATGAGCAAACATCTGACA
The DNA here is from genome assembly GCF_964662115.1 of Mustela nivalis. NCBI lineage: Eukaryota > Metazoa > Chordata > Mammalia > Carnivora > Mustelidae > Mustela > Mustela nivalis. The sequence continues at coordinate 1,604,657 of NW_028136530.1, forward strand.
TCCGCCCTTACTCAGTTGCTGGATTTCAATTCGATCGCTGCACACTGGAACTGCCTTTAGTTTGACTGAATTAAGCCATAGCTTGGGTTTACAATTCCATCCTCAGCCTACTGGTCCACAAGCCCTATTGTGAGGGAATTCTGGAGCTACAACACAATATTCTGCCTTCCCCATAGAAAGAAAAAGGGCCTGGAGAGTCTGCCCAGAAAGTCCATATGATGGTCAATCTTCTCGGTGCTAGACGGAACCCTGATTCATAGGCTGCCCTGGGCACTAGTGCTGTGTCTGACATAGCCGGAGCCAGGACCTAGTGTCAGCCACTGAGAGATCAGGGCCCATATACAGCATGTGAGACCAGCTATGGCCCAAGTCTGTCTTCTCTTCTATTCTTGGTATTCAGGCATCTGTACCCACACCTTTGCTGAAATCCTTGCCATCGGGGAAACCTGTAGCACAATAGAGAACTCCTCCTTCCCCATGGAAGGTATTCTGACAGTTGGGATAGTTGCTCAACCCTCAAAGTGGAAGGCAGCTCCATGGCCAAGGAGACCATGTGCACTCATGATGGCTTACCCGGGCACAAGCAGGCATTGTGACCTCAGCCTGAGCATGCTTTCAACCAAACGCTCTCAATTGCATCTCTGGGACCCCGAATTGCAGGCCTAGTACACACCTAGGCCCAAATCCTAACCCTGGTGGGATTTTACAGGGGCCCAGACACAGAGCCCATCTCTGGAATCCCTATTTTGGGGGACCCTTAAGATGGAAAACAGCACTCTTCCCTTCCCCGAGATAGTCACCAAACTCTTGGTAGCCACCAGGATCCTTGAGTGGAACAATCTGCCATAGACCCATGAGAACACACCTGCATTCCGAGGCCATCCTGGACATACAATCCAGATACATATCATGTGCTATCACCTTTGAGTCATCGGATTTACAGTTCCTGACGAGCTGCCTTCCAGGTCTATGCATTGGGCCTGCAATCACCTTGCCATTAACCTAAACTGAGTTTGTGTTTGCAGACTTCCTTCCTAAAACCATGGCTCACATGACCTCCAGGTTCTGGCATCTGAAGCCACACCACAAGACTGTGCCTGAGATCCTCAAGGAAACTGTGCCCATCACTTTTGCCCGATACCTTTAGATTAGGAGAAACCTGCAAGGCCCCTGAGCGCAGCCAAATAATGGAGGCCGCTCTGGGCACAAATGCACAGTCTGAGACACCCTGATCCCCTCCATACAGGCAGACACCCAAGTCAATGCTCCTGAGTCAGAAGATTGAACCTGACATGCCCCGAGGACTTCATTGGCACACTAGATTAGGTTTACAGGTATCTGTCATCAGAGGCCTGCTCTGGAATATCAACTTATGATAAAATATATAGTCCCTGAGCCACAGAACAGAATATGTCCTCCCCAAAAAGGAAGCCATGCTCCTGGAATTGTGTCATACCCTTAGGGTATTTGGATCCTGAATGGCCCCTTGGCAACCAGCACATTCTATGATATTCCTGGTAACAAACCATCATTGTGCCCCATCTTCATGAGACTCCATGTCAACTCAAGGTCTCGATATATTGCCCCAGAGCCACCAGAATGCACCTGCCATGTTCCTCAGGTGCAATGGTCAATAGAGGGGTGATTTCCAGGCATCCCTGTGGGGTTCTCTGCTACAAAACTTTCCACATGGAGAAACCAGAGAAAACAAACCAGACTTCTCCTGTCCGGTAGAAAGAAACTTTGCTATTTGGAGCATCTCACAAGCCCCAGCATGGGAAATCCTCCATGGCCTCTTGACGCCACCCTTCCATTTGTGGGTAATCACAGACACAAACTCCAGTGTGAGCAAACATCTGACATCCACCCTTACTCAGGTGCTGGATATTCGAAACGGCAGCTGCACACTGGAACTGCCTTTTGCTTTTCACTGAACTTAACCATAACTTTGTATTACTATTCTATCCTCACCACACTGGTCCACAATATCTCTTGATAGGGAATTCTGGAGCCACAACGCAGTATTCTGCCTTCCACATAGAAAGAAGAAGGACCTGTTGAGTCTGCCCAGAAACCTCACATGAGGATCAATCTACTCAGACCACGAGGCAACCCTGATTAATAGATTTCCCTGACCACTAGTGCTGTGTCTGACAGAGTCTAAGCCCCGACGACCTCGTGTCAGCCACCCAGAGTTGAGGGCCCATATTTAGCATGAGAGATCGGCCATGGCCCTGGGCCATCATCTGTACCCATCCTTGGTATCCAGTCATCTGTCCCCCAAACTTTGCTGGAATTCCTGCCAATGGCGAACCTGAAACACAATAGAGAACACCTCCTTCCCCATGGCAGGAATATTGGTTGTCCAACCCTCAGCGTGGGAGCCAGCTGCATGGCCAAGGAGACCATGCCCACTCCTGAGGGCCGACATGGGCACAGGCAGGCATGGTGATCCTCAGCCTGAGCATGTTTTCAAACAAACACTCTCAGTTGCTCCTCCAGTACCAGCATTGCAGGCCTGGTATGCCCCTAGGCCCAAATCCTAACCCTTGGTGGGATTTTCCAGGTGCCCAGACCCAGAGTCCGTCTCAGAATCCCTGTTTGGGGCACCCTTAAGATGGAAAACAGCACTCTTCCCTTCCCTGAGAAAGGCACCAAACTATTGGGAGCCGCCAGGATCCTTAGAGAGAAAAAATCTCCCATGGACCCATGAAAACAAACCTGCATTCCGAGGCCATCCTGTCCACACAATCCAGCGAGAAAAGTCTTTGCTACCGCCTTCGAGTCATCCTATTTACATTTCCTGACGAGCTGCCCTCCATGTCTATGCATTGGGCCTGTGATCATCTCGACACTAACCCTAACCCCAGTTTGTGTTTGCCGACTTCTCTCCCAAAACCATGGCTTACATGCCCACCAGGATGTGGTCCCTCAAGCCACATCACAGGAAAGTTCCTGCCTTCCCCAAGAAAACTGTGCCCATCAGGTTGTCCAAACCCTCCAGATTAGGAGAAACCTGCCAGGCCCCTGAACCCACCCCAATATTGGAGGTTGCTCTGGATGCAAACGTGCAGTCTGAAACACCCTGAGCACCTCCATCGAGGCAGAAAGCCAAGTCAATGGTTCTGAGTCAGATGATTGAACCTGACATGCCCCTAGGACTTCACTGGAACCCTAGATTGGGTCTTCAGACATCTGTTCTCAGAGTCCTGTTCTGGAATACCAAGTTATGATACAACATGTGGTCCCTGATTCCCACAACAGAACATCTCCTGTCTCCAGAAGGAAAATGTGCTCTTGGATCTATGTCCAACTTTCAGGGTAGATGGATCCTGCATGACCCATTAGCCCCAGCACCTTCTATGATCTCCCTGGTAACAAACCAGCATTGTGACCCAACTTCCTGAGACTTGATGCCAACTCAAGGTGTTGGTACTTTGCCCAAGAGCCATGAAACGAATCTGCCATGTTCCTCAGGTACAAAGGTCAATGGACGTGTGCTTTCTAGGCATCCAAGAGGTAGTTCTCTGCTACACAAAAATTCCACATAGGGAACCCTAGAGCAAACAAATCAGACTACTCCTGTCAGGTTGAAGGAAACCTTGGTTGTTTGGAGCATCTCACAAGCCCCAGCCTGGGAAGTCCTCCACATTCTCTTGATGCCAACCCTCCATTTGTTAGTCATCATAGACACAAATTCCAGCATGAGCAAACATCTGACATCTGCTCTTACTCAGGTGCTGGATATTCGAATCAGTCACGCACACTGGAAATACCTTTCACTTGACACTGTATTCTTGCATAGTTTGGGTTTACAATTCCATCCTCACCCTACTGGACTGCAAGTCCTCTTGAGAGGGAATTAGGGAGACAAAACGCAACATTCTGCCTTCCCCATAGAAAGAAGAAGGGCCTGGTGAGTCTGCCCAGAAACTCCCCATAAAGATCAATCTACTTGGCCCTCGAGGGAACCCCGATTTATACTTTGCGCTGGCCACTAGCGCTGTGTCTGAGAGAGCCTGAGCCCCAACCTCGTGTCAGCCACCCAGAGTGTGGGGCCCTTATCCAGCATGTGGGACTGGCCATGGCCCAGTCATCTCTACCCATCCTTGGTATTCTGGCAACTATCCCAGATCTTTGCTGGAATCCCTACCAGTGGGGGAACCTGAAGCACAATTGAGAACTCCTCCTTCCCCATGGCAGGAAGCCTGGCTGTTGCTATGGGTGCCCAACCCTCAGAATTAGAACCAGGTGCATGGCCAATGAGACAACGCCCAATCATAAGGGCCGCCTGGGCCAAAGCAGGCATTGTGTCCCTCAACCTTAGCATGCATTCAAACAAATGCTCTCAGTTGTTTCTCCAGGGTCCCGCATCGCAGGCCTGGTATGCCCTTAGGACCAAATCCTAACACTTCGTGGGATTTTCCATGCCAACATAACCAGAGCCCGTCTCTGGAATCTCTGTTTTGAAGCACCCCTATGATGGAAAACAGCACTCTTCCCTCCCCTGAGAAAACTATTAGGAGCTGCCTGGATGCGTAGAGAAGAAAAATCTCCCAGGGCTCCATAAGACCACACCTTCATTCCGAGGCCATCCGGGACACACAATCCAGATACAAGGGACTGTGCTACCACCTTCGAATCACCTGGTTTACAGTTCCAGACGAGCTGCCCTACAGACCTACGCATTGGGCCTGTGATCACCTCGCCATTAACCCTACCCCAAGTTTGTGTTTGCAGACTTCTTTCCCAAAACCATGGCTCACATGCCCTCTATGATGGGTCTCTGTAGCCACACCACAGGAAAGATCCTGCTATCCCCAATGAAACTGTGTCCATCACAGTTGCCCAAACCCTCCAGATTAGGAGAGACCTGCAAGTCCCCTAAGCCCAGTCCAATATTGGAGGCCACTCTGGACACAAATGCACAGTGTGCAACACCCTGATCACCTCCATCCAGGAAGACACCCAAGTCAATGGTCCTGAGTCAGAAGATTGGTCCCTGAACACCACAATAGAATATCTCCTGTCCCCAGATGGAATTCGTGCTCTTCAACTTGTGTCAAGGGTCGGGGTATATGAATTATGCACAGCCCCTTAGCCCCCAGCACATTCTAAGATCTCTCTGGTAACAAACAAACAGCATTGTGATCCATCTTCATGAGATTCCATGTCACTTCAAGTCCTTGGTAATTCGCCCCAGAGCCACCAGAATGAACCTGCCATGTTCCTCACCTGATATGGTCAGTGGAGGTGTGCTTTCCAGGCATCCATGTGGGAGTGCTCTTCTACTTATTCTTTCCACATGTGGGACCCTGGAGCAAACAAACCAGACTGCCACTGACAGGTAGAAGGGAACCCTCTGTTTGGAGCATCTCAGAAGCACCAGCAGGAGAAATCCTCCATGGCCCTTGACACAACCCCTCCATTTGTCAGTCATCATAGACAAAAACTCCAGCATGAGAAAACATCTGAAATCTGCCGTTATTTAGATTCTGCATTTTCTTTTCCACCACTGCACACTAGAACTGCGTTTCACTTGACACTGAATTTATCCATAGCTTGGGTTTAGAATTCCATCCTCAGCCTCCTGGTCTGCAAGCCCTCTAGAGAGGGAATTTGGAGCCACAAGGCAACATTCTCCATTCCCACTAGAAAGAAATAGGGCCTGGTGAATCTTGCCAGAAACTCCACATGAGGTTCAATCTACTTGGCACTCGATGGAACCTTGATTTATAGGCTGTCCTGGGCACTAGTACTAGTACTAGTACTAGTACTAGTACTAGTACTAGTACTGTGTCTGACAGAGCCTGAGCCAAGACCTAGTTTCAGGCACCCAGAGATATGAGCCCATATCCAGCATGTGAGATTGGCCAGGGCCCAAGTCCATCATCTCTACCCATCCTTGGTATTCAGGCACCTGTCCTCAGACCTTTTATGTAATCCCTACCAATGGGGTAACCTAAAGCACAATAGAGAACTCCTCCTTCCCCATGGTAGGAATCCTGGCTGTTGATATGAGTGTCCAAACCTCAAAGTGGGAGCCAGCTGCATGGCCAAGGAGACAATGCCCACTAATGAGGGCTGCCCTGGGCACAAGTAGCCATTGTAACCCTCAGCTTGATCAAGCCTTCAAAAAAATGCTCTTAGTTGCACCTTCAGGATCCTGCATTGCAGGCCTGATATGCCCTTAAGCCCAAATCCTAACACATCGTGGGATGTTCCATGTGCACATACCCAGAGCCCGTCACTGGAATCCCTGTTTTGAGGCACCCCTAAGATGGAAAACAGCACTCTTCACTTCCCTGAGAAAGCCACCAAACTAATGGGATCCCCCAGGATCCTTGAGAAGAAGAATCTCCCATGGTCCCATGAGTCCACACCTGTATTCCGAGGCCAGCGTGGATATGCTATCCAGATACAAGAGACTGTGCTACTGGCTTCGAGTCACCTGATTTACAGTTCCTGACGTGCTGCCCTCCAGATCTTTGGATTGGGACTGTGAACACCTCTCCATTAACCTTATCCCGAGTTTGTGTTTGCAGATCTCTCTCTAAAAACAATAGCTCACATGTCCTCCAGGATGGGGCCCCTAGAGTCACACCACAAGACTGTGCTTGCCATCCCCAAGGAAACTGGGCCCATCACAGTTGCCCAAACCCTCCTGATTAGGAGAAACCCGGAAGGCTCCTGAGCACATCCCAATATTGGAGGCTGCTCTGGATGCAAATGCACAGTCTGAAACACCCTGATCACCTCCATCCAGGCAGACACCCAAATCAATGGTCCTGAGTCAGATAATTGAACCTGACATGGCCCTAGGACCTCATTGGAAGAGGGATTAACTTTTCAGGCACCTGTCCTCAGAGGCCTCTTCTGGAATACCAACTTATGATACAAATTATGGCCCCTGAGCCCCAGGGTGGGAAATCCTCCATGGCCTCTTGACGCCACCTCTCCATTTGTTGGTCATCGTAGACACAAACTCCAGCCTGAGCAAACATCTGACATCCGCCCATATTCAGGCGCTGATATTGGAATCAGCTGCTGCACACTGGAACTGCCTTTCGCTTTGCAATGAATTTAAGCTTAGCTTCAGACTACAATTTCATCCTCACCCTACTGGTCTGCCATATCTCTTGATAGGGAATTCTGGAGCCACAACGCAACATTCTGCCTTCTTCATAGATAGAAGGACCTGGTGAGTCTGCCCATAAACTGCACATGAAGATCAATATACTCAGCCCAGGAGGGAAAACCTATTTATAGTTTGCCCTAGCCACTAGTGCTGTGTCTGACAGAGCCTGAGCCCCGACCTCGTGTCAGCAACCCAGAGGGTGGGGCCCACATTAACCATGTGAGACCGGCCATGGCCCAGGGCTGTCATTACTACCCATCCTTGGTATTCAGGCATCTGTCCCCTAGATCTTAGCTGGAATCCCTACCAATGGGGGGACCTGAAGCACAATAGAGAATTCATCCTTCGCCATGGCAGGAATCCTGGCTTTTGGATGGGTGTCCAACCCTAGGAATGGGAACTGGCTTCATGGCTGAGTAGACATCGCCCAATCCTGATGGCCTCCGGGGCACAAGCAGGCATTGGGACCCTCAGCTTGACCATACTTTCAAACAAACGCTCTCAGTTGCACCTCCAGGATCCCGCATTGCAGGCCTGGTATGGCCCTAGGCCTAAATATTAACCCTTGGTGGGATTTTCCAAGCACTTAGACCCAGAGCTCATCTCTGGAATGCCTGTTTTGGGGCACGCCTAAGCTGGAAAACAGTACTCATCCCTTCCCGGAGAAATCCAACAAACTATTGAGAACCGCCAGGATCCTTGAGAGGAGAAATCTCCCATGGACCCTTGAGACAACACCTGCAATAAAGGCCATTCTGGAAATTAAATCCAGATACAATTACCTGTGCTACCACCTTTGAGTTACGTGATTTACAGTTCCAGTCTTGCTGCCCTCCTGGTCTATGGATTGGGACTATGATCACCTTGCCACTAACCCTAACCTAAGTTTGTGTTTGCAGACTTCTCTCTCAAAATCATGGCACACATGTCCTCCAGGATGGGGTCTCTGGAGTCACACCACAGGACAGTTCCTGCAATCCCCAAGGAAACTGCCCATCACAGTTGTCCAAAAACCCCATATAAGGAGAAACCTGCAAGGTACCTGAGCCAACCCTATTATTGGATGCCACTCTGGACACAAATGCACAGTCTGAAACACCCTCATCACCTGCATCCAGTCAGACACCAGAGTCAATGATCCTGAGTCAGAAGATTGAATGACATTCCCCTAGGGCCTCATTCAAACCCTTTATTAGGTTTTCAGGCTTCTGTCCTCAGAGACCTGTTCTGGATTACCAATTTATGATACAACATATGGCCGCTGAGCCCCACAACAGAATATCTCCTGCCCCCAGAAGCAATCCGGGCTCTTGGGCCTGTGTCAAATCCTCAGGCTAGATGAATCCTGCATGGCCCATTAACCACCAGCACATTCTAAGATCTCCCTGGTAACAAACCAACATTTTGACCCATCTTCATGAGGTTCCATGTCCAATCCAGTCTTTATTTCTTCGCCTCAAAGCCAACAGATGCCATGTTCCTTCGCTGTCATGGTCAATGAAGGTGTGCTTTCCAGTCACCCATGTGGGAGATCTATGTTATCCGATCTTTCGACATGGGGAACCATGGAGGAAACAAATCAGACTGCCCCTGTCTGGTAGAAGGAAACCTTGCTGTTTGAGCATCTCAAAAACACCAGATTGGGAAATCCTCCATAACCTCTTGACGCCACCCCTCCATTTTTGTGTCATCATAGACACAAACTCCAGCATGAGCAAATATCTGACATCCACCCTCACTCAAGTGCTGAATATTGGATTCAAACATTGCACACTGGAAATTCCTTTTGCTTGATACAGAATGTAACCATAGCTTAGGTTTACAATTCCATCCTCAGCCTCCTGGTCCACAAGCCCTCTTGATAGTGAATTCTAGAGCCACAAAGCAGCATTCTGCCTTCCCCTTACAAACAAGAAGGGCCTGGTGAGTCTGCCCAGAAACCATACATGAGGATCAATCTGCTCGGCACTTGAGGGAACCCCAATTTATAGGCTGCCCTGGGCACTAGTGCTGTGTCTGACAGAGCCTGAGCCAAGACCTAGTGTCAGCCACCCAGTGATCGGGGCCCATATCCACGATTTGATACTGGCCATGGCCCATATCCATCATCTTTACCCATCCTTGGTATTCAGGCCTCTGTCCCCAGACCTTTGCTGGAATCCCCGCTAATGGGGGAACCTGAAGCACTATAGAGAACTCCTCTTTCCCCATGGCAGGATTCTGGCTGTTGGGATGGTTTTCCAACCCCCAAAGTGGGAGCCAGCTGCATGGCCAATGTGACCACGCCCACTCATGAGGGCCACCTGGGCATAAGCAAGTATTGTGACCCTCAGCCTGAGAATGATTTCAAACAAGCCCTCTCAGTTGCACCTCCAGGATCCTGCATGCAGGCCTGGTAAGCCACTAGGCCCAAATCCTAACACTTGGTGGGATTTTCCAGGGGACCAAAGCCAGAGTCGGTCTCTGGAATCCATATTTTGGGGCACCCCTAACATGAAAAAAAGCACTCTTCCCTTCCCCGAAAAAGCCACCAACTATTGGGAGCCACCAGGATCCTTAGAGAGGAAAAATCTCCCATGGACCCATGAGGCCACAACTGCATTCTGAGGCCATCCTGCACACAATACAGAGAAAAAAGCCTGTGATTCTGCCTTTGAGTCACCCGATTAACAGTTCCTGAAGAGCTGCCATCCATGTCTATGCATTGGGCCTGTGATAACCTTGCCACTAACTCTAACCCAAGTTTGTGTTTTCAGACTTACCTCCCAAAACCATGGCTCACATGCCCTCCAGTTTGTGATAACTGGAGCCACACCACGGGATTGTACCTGTCTTCCCAAAGGAAACTGTGATTGTCAATATTAAACAAACACTCTAGATTAGGAGAAACCTGCAAGGCCCCTACGCCCAGCCCAATATTGGAGGCCACTCTGGACGCAAATGCACAGTCTGACACACCATATCACCTACATCCAGGCTGATATCCAAGTCAATGGTCCTCAGACAGAAGATTGAACCTGACATGCTCCTAGGATTCACTGGAACACTAGAATAGGTTTTCAGGTATCTGTACTCAGAAGGCTGTTCTGAATATCAATGTATGATACAATATGGTCACTGAGCCACACAAAAGAACATCTCCTGTCCTTAGAAGAAAGCTGTGCTCTGGACCTGTGTCAAACACTCTGGGTAGATGAATCCTTCAAGGCCCCCTGGCAACCAGCACATTCTATGACCTCCCTGACAACATACCAGCATTGTGACCCATCTTCATGAGACTCCATGACAACTCCAGCCCTTGGTACTTCGGCCCAGAGCCACCAGAATGAAACTGCCATGTTCCTCTGCTGCCATGGTCAATGTAGGTGAACTTTCCAGGCATCCAGCAGGAGTGCTCTGATACCAACTTTCCACATGGGGAACCCTGGAGGAAACAAACCAGACTCCCCTGTATGGTAAAAGGAATCTTTTCTGTAAAGATTCCTTTTACCATACAGGGGAGTCTGGGTGGGTAATCCTCCATGGCCTCTTGAGGCCACCCATCCATTTGTTGGTCATCATAGACACTAACTCCAGTGTGAGCAATCAACTGACATCTGCACTTACTCAAGTGCTGGATATTTGAATCAGCTGCTACACACTGGAATTGCCTTATGCTTGGCACTGAATTTAAAAGTAGCTTGGCGGGACGCCTGGGTGGCTCAGTTGGTTAAACAGCTGCCTTCGGCTCAGGTCATGATCCCAGCGTCCTGGGATCGAGTCCCACATCAGGCTCCTTGCTCCGCAGGGAGCCTGCTTCTCCGTCTGACTCTGCCTTCCACTCTGTCTGCCTGTGCTTGCTCTCGCTCGCTCTCTGACAAATAAATAAAATCTTGAAAAAAAAAAGTAGCTTGGGTTTGCAATTCCATCCTCACCCTGGTGTTCAGTAAGCTCTCTTGATAGGGAATTCTGACGCCACAACACAGCATTCTGCCTTCCCCATAGCAAGAAAAAACAGCCTGGAGAGACTGCCCAGAAACCCTACATGAGGATAAATCTACTCGACCCTCGAGTGAACCCCATTTATAGGTTTACCTGGCCACTAGCGCTGAGTCTGACAGAACCTCGTCTCTGACCTCGTGTCAGGACCCAGAGACTGGGCTCCAACTCCAGAATGTGAGACCAGCCATGTCCCAGGGCTGTCATCTCTACCCATTCTTGATTCAGGCATCTGTCCCCAGACATTTGCTGAAATCCCTGCCAATGGGGGAACCAGAAGCACAATAGGGAAATCCTCCTTCCCCGTGGCAGGAATGATGGCTCTTGGGATGGGTTTCCAGACCTCAGAGTGGTAGCCAGCTGAATGGCCAATGATAACCCGCCCACTCATGAGGGCCGCCCTGGACACAAGCAGGCATTGTGACCCCCAACATGAGCATGCTTTCAAACAAACACTCTCAGTTGCATTCCAGAATCCAAATTTGCAGGCCTGATATGCCCCTAAGCACAAATCATAACACCTGGTGGGATTTTTCAGGGGCCCAGAAACACAGCCTGTCTCTGGAATCCCTGTTTTGGGACACCCCTAAGATGGAAAATAGCACTCTCCCCTTCGCCAAGAAAGCCACCATAGTATAGGGAGCCGCTAGGATCCTTGAGAGGAAAAATCTCCCATGGATCCATGAGACCACACCTGTATTCCGAGGACATCCTGGACACAAAAGCCAGATACACAAGCCTGTGCTACCACCTTCAAGGCAACTAATTTATAGTTCCAGACGAGCTGCCCTCCAGGTCTATGCATTGGGCCTGCGATCACCTCACCGCTAACCTTAACCCGAGTTTGTGCTTACAGACTTCTATCCCGAAACCATGGCTCATATTTCCTCCAGGATGGGGTCTCTGGAGCCACACCAAAGGACTGTGCCTGCCATCCCCAAGGAAAATGTGTCCGTCACATTTGCCTAAAACTTCGAGATAAGGAGAAACCTGCAAGGCCCCTGAGCCCACCCCAATACTGGAGGCCCCTCTGGACACAAATGTGCAGTCTGAAATACGCTGATCACCTGAATCCAGTCAGATACCCAAGTCAGTGTTTCTCAGTCAGAAGATTGAACCTGACATGCTCCTATGACCTCATTGTAACCCCTGATTAGGTTTTCAGGCATCTATAATCAGAGACCTGTTCTGGAGTACCAACTTAAGATACAACATATGGTCCCTGATCCCCACAACAGAACATCTCCTTTCTTTAGATGGAAGCCGTGCTCTTGGAACTGTGTCAAACCCTCAGGGTAGATGAATCCTACTTGGCCCGTAGCCACCAGCAGATTCTAAGATCTCACTGGTAACAAGCCAGCATTGTGACCCATCTTCATGAGACTCCATGACAACTCCAGCCCTTGGTACTTCGGCCCAGAGCCACCAGAATGAAACTGCCATGTTCCTCTGCTGCCATGGTCAATGTAGGTGTACTTTCCAGGCATCCAGCGGGAGTGTTCTGATACCAACTTTCCACATGGGGAACCCTGGAGGAAACAAACCAGACTTCCCTGTATGGTAAAAGGAATCTTTTCTGTATGGAGTATCTCAAGCCTGAGGGTGGGTAATCCTCCATGGCCTCTTGAGGCCACCCATCCATTTGTTGGTCATCATAGACACTAACTCCAGCGTGAGCAATCAACTGAAATCTGCACTTACTCAAGTGCTGGATATTTGAATCAGCTGCTACACACTGGAATTGCCTTATGCTTGGCACTGAATTTAAAAGTAGCTTGGCGGGACGCCTGGGTGGCTCAGTTGGTTAAACAGCTGCCTTCGGCTCAGGTCATGATCCCAGCGTCCTGGGATCGAGTCCCACATCAGGCTCCTTGCTCCGCAGGGAGCCTGCTTCTCCGTCTGACTCTGCCTTCCACTCTGTCTGCCTGTGCTTGCTCTCGCTCGCTCTCTGACAAATAAATAAAATCTTGAAAAAAAAAAGTAGCTTGGGTTTGCAATTCCATCCTCACCCTGGTGTTCAGTAAGCTCTCTTGATAGGGAATTCTGACGCCACAACACAGCATTCTGCCTTCCCCATAGCAAGAAAAAACAGCCTGGAGAGACTGCCCAGAAACCCTACATGAGGATAAATCTACTCGACCCTCGAGTGAACCCCATTTATAGGTTTACCTGGCCACTAGCGCTGAGTCTGACAGAACCTCGTCTCTGACCTCGTGTCAGGACCCAGAGACTGGGCTCCAACTCCAGAATGTGAGACCAGCCATGTCCCAGGGCTGTCATCTCTACCCATTCTTGATTCAGGCATCTGTCCCCAGACATTTGCTGAAATCCCTGCCAATGGGGGAACCAGAAGCACAATAGGGAAATCCTCCTTCCCCGTGGCAGGAATGATGGCTCTTGGGATGGGTTTCCAGACCTCAGAGTGGTAGCCAGCTGAATGGCCAATGATAACCCGCCCACTCATGAGGGCCGCCCTGGACACAAGCAGGCATTGTGACCCCCAACATGAGCATGCTTTCAAACAAACACTCTCAGTTGCATTCCAGAATCCAAATTTGCAGGCCTGATATGCCCCTAAGCACAAATCATAACACCTGGTGGGATTTTTCAGGGGCCCAGAAACACAGCCTGTCTCTGGAATCCCTGTTTTGGGACACCCCTAAGATGGAAAATAGCACTCTCCCCTTCGCCAAGAAAGCCACCATAGTATAGGGAGCCGCTAGGATCCTTGAGAGGAAAAATCTCCCATGGATCCATGAGACCACACCTGTATTCCGAGGACATCCTGGACACAAAAGCCAGATACACAAGCCTGTGCTACCACCTTCAAGGCAACTAATTTATAGTTCCAGACGAGCTGCCCTCCAGGTCTATGCATTGGGCCTGCGATCACCTCACCGCTAACCTTAACCCGAGTTTGTGCTTACAGACTTCTATCCCGAAACCATGGCTCATATTTCCTCCAGGATGGGGTCTCTGGAGCCACACCAAAGGACTGTGCCTGCCATCCCCAAGGAAAATGTGTCCGTCACATTTGCCTAAAACTTCGAGATAAGGAGAAACCTGCAAGGCCCCTGAGCCCACCCCAATACTGGAGGCCCCTCTGGACACAAATGTGCAGTCTGAAATACGCTGATCACCTGAATCCAGTCAGATACCCAAGTCAGTGTTTCTCAGTCAGAAGATTGAACCTGACATGCTCCTATGACCTCATTGTAACCCCTGATTAGGTTTTCAGGCATCTATAATCAGAGACCTGTTCTGGAGTACCAACTTAAGATACAACATATGGTCCCTGATCCCCACAACAGAACATCTCCTTTCTTTAGATGGAAGCCGTGCTCTTGGAACTGTGTCAAACCCTCAGGGTAGATGAATCCTACTTGGCCCGTAGCCACCAGCAGATTCTAAGATCTCACTGGTAACAAGCCAGCATTGTGACCCATCTTCATGAGACTCCATGACAACTCCAGCCCTTGGTACTTCGGCCCAGAGCCACCAGAATGAAACTGCCATGTTCCTCTGCTGCCATGGTCAATGTAGGTGTACTTTCCAGGCATCCAGCGGGAGTGTTCTGATACCAACTTTCCACATGGGGAACCCTGGAGGAAACAAACCAGACTTCCCTGTATGGTAAAAGGAATCTTTTCTGTATGGAGTATCTCAAGCCTGAGGGTGGGTAATCCTCCATGGCCTCTTGAGGCCACCCATCCATTTGTTGGTCATCATAGACACTAACTCCAGCATGAGCAATCAACTGAAATCTGCACTTACTCAAGTGCTGGATATTTGAATCAGCTGCTACACACTGGAATTGCCTTATGCTTGGCACTGAATTTAAAAGTAGCTTGGCGGGACGCCTGGGTGGCTCAGTTGGTTAAACAGCTGCCTTCGGCTCAGGTCATGATCCCAGCGTCCTGGGATCGAGTCCCACATCAGGCTCCTTGCTCCGCAGGGAGCCTGCTTCTCCGTCTGACTCTGCCTTCCACTCTGTCTGCCTGTGCTTGCTCTCGCTCGCTCTCTGACAAATAAATAAAATCTTGAAAAAAAAAAGTAGCTTGGGTTTGCAATTCCATCCTCACCCTGGTGTTCAGTAAGCTCTCTTGATAGGGAATTCTGACGCCACAACACAGCATTCTGCCTTCCCCATAGCAAGAAAAAACAGCCTGGAGAGACTGCCCAGAAACCCTACATGAGGATAAATCTACTCGACCCTCGAGTGAACCCCATTTATAGGTTTACCTGGCCACTAGCGCTGAGTCTGACAGAACCTCGTCTCTGACCTCGTGTCAGGACCCAGAGACTGGGCTCCAACTCCAGAATGTGAGACCAGCCATGTCCCAGGGCTGTCATCTCTACCCATTCTTGATTCAGGCATCTGTCCCCAGACATTTGCTGAAATCCCTGCCAATGGGGGAACCAGAAGCACAATAGGGAAATCCTCCTTCCCCGTGGCAGGAATGATGGCTCTTGGGATGGGTTTCCAGACCTCAGAGTGGTAGCCAGCTGAATGGCCAATGATAACCCGCCCACTCATGAGGGCCGCCCTGGACACAAGCAGGCATTGTGACCCCCAACATGAGCATGCTTTCAAACAAACACTCTCAGTTGCATTCCAGAATCCAAATTTGCAGGCCTGATATGCCCCTAAGCACAAATCATAACACCTGGTGGGATTTTTCAGGGGCCCAGAAACACAGCCTGTCTCTGGAATCCCTGTTTTGGGACACCCCTAAGATGGAAAATAGCACTCTCCCCTTCGCTAAGAAAGCCACCATAGTATAGGGAGCCGCTAGGATCCTTGAGAGGAAAAATCTCCCATGGATCCATGAGACCACACCTGTATTCCGAGGACATCCTGGACACAAAAGCCAGATACACAAGCCTGTGCTACCACCTTCAAGGCAACTAATTTATAGTTCCAGACGAGCTGCCCTCCAGGTCTATGCATTGGGCCTGCGATCACCTCACCGCTAACCTTAACCCGAGTTTGTGCTTACAGACTTCTATCCCGAAACCATGGCTCATATTTCCTCCAGGATGGGGTCTCTGGAGCCACACCAAAGGACTGTGCCTGCCATCCCCAAGGAAAATGTGTCCGTCACATTTGCCTAAAACTTCGAGATAAGGAGAAACCTGCAAGGCCCCTGAGCCCACCCCAATACTGGAGGCCCCTCTGGACACAAATGTGCAGTCTGAAATACGCTGATCACCTGAATCCAGGCAGATACCCAAGTCAGTGTTTCTCAGTCAGAAGATTGAACCTGACATGCTCCTATGACCTCATTGTAACCCCTGATTAGGTTTTCAGGCATCTATAATCAGAGACCTGTTCTGGAGTACCAACTTAAGATACAACATATGGTCCCTGATCCCCACAACAGAACATCTCCTTTCTTTAGATGGAAGCCGTGCTCTTGGAACTGTGTCAAACCCTCAGGGTAGATGAATCCTACTTGGCCCGTAGCCACCAGCAGATTCTAAGATCTCACTGGTAACAAGCCAGCATTGTGAGCCATCTTCATGAGATTCCATGTCAACTATAGGCCTTGGTACTTCACCCCAGAGCCTTCAGAAAGAACCTGTCATGTTCCTCAGCTGCAATGTTCAGTGGAAGTGTGCTTTCCAGGCATCCATGTGGGAGTGCTCTGCTACCCAAACTTTCCACATGGGGGACTCTCGAGCAAACAAATCTGACTGCCCTGTCCTGTAGAAGGAAACCTGGCTGTTTGGAGCATCTCACAAGCTCAAGTGTGGGAAATCCTCTATGACCTCTTTTCAACTCCTCTCCATTTGTCGGTCATTATAGACACAAACTCCAGCTTGAGCAAACATCTGACGTCTGCGCTTACTCAGGTGCTGGATATTCGAATCAGCCGCTGCACACTGGAAATGCCATTTGCTTGTCACTGAATTTATTCATAGCTTGGGTTTACAATTCCATCCTCACCCTACTGGTCCACAAGCCCTCATGATAGGGAATTCTGCAGCCACAACACAGCATTCTGCCTTCCCAATAGAAAGAAGAAGGGCCTGGTGAGTCTGCCCAGAAACTCCACATTATGATCAATCTACTTGTCCCTTGAGGGAACCCTGAATTATAGACAGCCCTGGCCCCTAGTGTTGTGTCTGACAGAGCCTAAGCCCCGACCTCGTGTCAGCCACCTAGAAGGCGGGGCCCATATCCCGCATGTTAGACTGGCCACGGAACAGAGCCGTCATCTTTACCCATCCTTGGTATTCAGGCATGTGTCCCCAGAACTTTCCTGGAATCCCTACCAATGAGGGAACCTGAATCACAATAGAGAAATCCTCATTCCCCATGGCAGGATTCCTGTAAGTTCGGAAGGGTGTCCAACACTCAGAGTGTTAGCCTACTGAATGGCCATTGAGACCACCCCCATTCCTGAGGGCCACCCTATGCAAAAGCTTGCATAGTGACCCTCAGCCTGAGCATGCTTTCAAACAAACGCTCTCAGTTGTATCTCCAGGACTTGCATTGGAGGCCTGGTAAGCCCCTATGCCCAAATCATAACCCTTGGTGGGTATTTCCAGGTGCCCAGAGCCAGAGCACTTCTCTGCAATCCCTGTTATGGGACACCCTTAATATGGAAAACAGAACTCTTTCCTCTCTGAGAAAGCCACCACATTATAAGGAGCCGCCAGGATACTTGAGAGGAAATATCACCCATGGACACCTGAGACCACACCTGCATTCTTAGTCCATCGTGGATACACAATCCAGATAAAAAAGACTGTGCTACCTCCTTTGAGGCATGCGATTTACATTTCACACGGAGCTTCCCTCCAGGAGTATGCATTGGGCCTACAATCACTTCGCCACTAAACCTAACCCGCATTTGTGTTTGCAGACATCCCTTCCAAAACCATGGCTCTCATGCCCTCCAGCATGGGGTCTCTGGAGCCACACCACAGGACTGTGCCCACCATTGCCAAGGAAACTGTGCCCATCAAATTGCCCTATCTTTCCAGATTAGGAGAAACCTGCAAGGCCCCTGAGCCCACCCCAATACTGGTTGCCACTCTGTACACAAATGCACAGTCTGGAACACCCTGATCACCTACATCTAGGCAGACTTTGAAGTCAATGATACTGAGTCAGAGGATTGAACCTGACATTCCGTTAGGATTTTATTGGAACCCTAGATTAAATTTTCAGGCATCTATCCTCAGAGGCCTGTTCTGCAATACCAAATTATGATACATTTGGTCCGTTAGCCCCACATCAGAACATCTCTGGTCCGAGAAGGAAACCGTGCCCTTTGACCAGTGTCAAACCCTCAGGGTAGATGAATCCTACATGGTCCCTTAGCCACCAGCACACTGTAAGGTCTCCATGGTAACAAACCTGCATTATGACCCATCTTCATGAGACTTTATGTCAACTCCAGGCCTTGGTAATTCGCCCAAGAGCCACCAGAACGAATTGGCCATGTTTCTCAGCTGCAATTTTAATGGAGGTGTGCTTTTCAGGCATCCACGTGGGAGTGCTCTGCTACCCAAACTTTCCACATGGGGGACCCTGGAGCAAATAAACCAGTCTCCCCCTGTGTGGTAGAAGAAAACTTTGCTGTTTGAAGCATCTCACAAGCCCCAGCATGTGAAATCCTCCATGGCCTCTTGACGCCACCCCTCCATTCATCGGTCATCATAGACATAAACTCCAGCATGAGGAAATGTCTGACTTTCACCTTTACTCAGGTGCTGGATATCTGGAATCAGACACTGCACAATGGAACTGCCTTTTGCTTGGCACTGAATTGAACCTTAGCTTGAGTTTACAATTCCATCCTCACCCTACTGGTCCCCAAGCCCGCTTGATAGGGAATTCTGGGGCCACAACACAGCTTTTTGCCTTCCCCTTAGAAAGAAGAAGGGCATGGTGATTCTGCCCAGCAACTCTGCATGAGGATCAATCTGCTCAGCCCTTGAGGGATCCCTGATTCATACTCAGCCCTGACCACTAGTTCTGTTTCTGACAGAGCCTGAGTGCTCAATTCATGTCAGCTACTCAGAGAGTCAGGCATGTGAGACTGGCCATGTCTCAGGTCCCTCATCTCTACCCATCCTTGGTATTCAGGCATCTGTCCCCAGACATTTGCTAGAATACCTGATAATGGGGGAACCTGAGGCACAATAGAGAATTCTTCCTTTTCCATGGCAGGAATCCTGGTAGTTGGGATGGGTGTCCTACATTAAAGTGGTAGCCAGCTGCATGGACAAGGAGACAACTCCCACTCATAAGGGCTGCCCTAATCACATCAGGCATTGTGACATTCAGACTAGCATGCTTTCAAACAAACGCTCTCAGTTGTACCTCCAAGTCACACATTGTAGGCCTGGTACTCCCCTAGGCCCAAATCCTAATCCTGGTGGGATTTTCCAAGCACCCAGACTCACAGCCCTTCTCTGGAATCCCTTTTTGGGGAACATCTAAGATTGAAAACAGCACTCTTCCATTCAAACGAGAAAGCCACCATACTATTGGGAGCTTCCAGGATCCGTAGAGAGGAAAATACTCTCATGGAAACATTAGAACACACCTGCATTCCAAGGCTATCATGGACACACAATCCAGATACAAAAGCCAGTGCTAGTGCCTTCGAGTACGTGATTTACAGTTCCTGACGATCTGCCCTCCAGGTCTATGCATTGGGCCTACGATCACCTCGCAACTCAACCTAATCCGAGTTTGTGATTGCAGACTTCTCTCCCAAAACCATGGCTTACATGCCCTCCACGATGGAGTCTCTGGAGCCACACCACAGGACTGTGCCTGCCACCCCCAAGGAAACCGTGCCCACAAATTTGCCTAAACCTTCAAGATTAGGAGAAACCTGCAAGGCCCCAGAGCCCACCCCAATATTGGAGGCCACTCTGTACACAAAGGCACAGTCAGAAACACCCTGGTTGCCTACATATAGACAGACACCGAAGTCAATGGTCCTGAGTCTGATGATTCAACCTGAAATTCCCCTTGGACTTCATTGGAACCCTAGATGAAGTTTTTAGGCATCTGTCCTCAGAGGCCTGTTCTGGAATACCAACTTATGATACAACATTTGGTCCGTGAGCCCCACAACAGAACATCTCCGATACCCAGAAAGAAACCGTGTTCTTCGACCGGTGTCAAACCATCAGGATAGACTAATCAAACATGGCCCCTTAGCCACCAGCACATAGTAAGATTTCCGTGGTAACAAAACTGCATTGTGACCCAACTTCATTAGAATCCAGGCCTTGGTACTTTGCCCTAGAGCAACCAGAAAGAACCTGCCATGTTCCTTAGGAGCAATGGTTAATGTAGGTGTGCTTTCCAGTATCCACATGCGAGTACTATGCTACCCAAACTTTGCACATGGGGGAACCTGGTGTAAACAAACCAGACCTCCCCTGTCCAGTAGAAGGAAACCTTATGTTTGGATCAACTCACAGGCCTCAGCGTGTAAACTGCTCCATGGCCTCTTGATGCCACCACTCCATTGGTCGGTCATCATAGACACAAACTCCAGTCTAAGCAAACATCTGACATGCACCCTTATTCCAGTGCTGGATGTCTTGAATAAACCACTGCACATTGGAACTGCCTTCCACTTGGCACTGAATTGAACCATAGCTTGTGTTTACAATTCCATCCTCACCTGACTGGTCCCTAAGCCCTCTTGATAGGGAAATCTGGGGCCACAATGCAGCATTCTGCCTTCCCCATCGAATGAAGAAATGCCTGGTGAGTCTGCCCTGAAAACCCACATGAGGATCAATCAGGTCGGCCCTCGAGTCAACACCGATTTATAGGCTGCCATGGCCACTAGTGCCGTGTCTGACAGAGCCTGAGCTCGACTGAGTTTCAGCCACTAGAGAGCAGGCCCCATATCTAGCATTTGGGATTGCCATGGCCCAAGTATGTCATCTCTACCCATCCTTGATATTCAGGCACCTGTCCCCAGACCTTGGCAGGGATCCCTGCCAATTAGGGAACTTGAAGCACAATAGAGAACTCTTCTTTCCCCATGGCAATAAACCTGGCTTTTGGGATGGGTGTTCTACCCTCAAAGGGGGAGCCAGTTACAACATCAATGACACCACACACACTCCTGAGGACTACCCTTGGCACAAACAGGCATTGTGACCCTCACCCTGAGCATGCTTTCAAAAAATCCCTCTCAGATTCACCACAATGATCCCTCATTTCAGGCCTGGTATGCCTGTAGGTTCAAATCATAAAACTTGGTGGGATTTTAGAGGTGCCCAGACGCAGAGACCATCTCTGGAATTTTTGTTTTGGTGCACCCTTCAGATGGAAAACAGCACTCATCCCTTCCCCAAAAATGTCACCAAATTATGAGGAGCCACCAGGATCCATAGAGAGGCAATGTCTCCCATGGACCCATGAGAACACACCTGCATTCCGAGGCCATCCTGGACACACAATCCGGAGAGAAAAGCCTGTGCTACTGCCTTCCATTCACCCTAATTACAGTTCCAGATGAGCTGCTCTCAAGGTATATGCATTGGGCCTGTGATCACTTCGCCACTCACCCTAATTCGAATTTGTGTTTGCAGACTTATCTACCAAAACCATGGCACACATGCCCTCCAGGATGGGGTCTCTGGATCCACACTGCAGGACTGTCCCTGCCATCCACAAGGAAACTGTTTCCATCACAGTTGCCCAAACTGTCTAGATTAGGAGAAACCTACAAGGCCTCTGGGCCTACCCCAATTTCGGCGGCCGCTCTGAACACAAATGCACAGTCTGAAATACCCTGATCTCCTACATCCAGGAACACAGCCAAGTCAATGGTCCTGAGTCAGAATAATGAACCTAACATGCCCCTAGGACGTCATTGGAACCATTGATTCGGTTTTCAGACATGTGTCCTCAGAGGCCTGTTCTAGAATGCGAACTTATGATACAACATGTGGTGGCTGGGCCACACAACAGAACATCTCCTGTCCCCAGAAGGAAACCGTGCCCTACAATCTGTGCAAAATCCCAGAGTAGTAGATTCCTGCACAACTACTAAGCCACCAGCACATTCTAAGATCTACCTGGTAACAAACCAGCTGTGTGGCCCATCTGCAAGAGATTCCATGTCAAATCAAGGACTTGGTACTTTGCTACAGAGACACCAGAATAAAGCTGCCATGTTCTTCAGTTGCAATGGTCAATGAAGTTGAACATTCCAGGCATCCATGCGGTAGAGCTCTGCTACCCAAACTTTCCACATGGGGGACCCTGGAGCAAATAAACCACACTCCACCTGTCCAGTAGAATGAAACCTTGCTATTTGGAGCAGCTCATGAGTCTCAACGTGAAAATCCCTACATGGCTTCTTGACGCCACCCCTCCATTTGTCAGTCATCATAGACACAAACTCCAGTGTGAGCAAATATCCGACGTCCTCCCTTACTAAGGTGCTGGATATCTCGAAAAAGCTGCTGGACACAGGAACTGCCTTCCGCTTGGCAGTGAATTGAACTGTAGCTTGTGTTTACAATTCCTTCCTCACCCGACTGGTCCCCAAGCCTTCTTGATAGCGAATTATGGAGACACAACACAGCATTCTGCCTTCCCGATAGAAACAAGTGCCTGGTGAGTCTGGCCAGAAACCCCACATGAGGATCAATCTGCTCGGCCCTATATCGGAGGGACCCTGATTTATAGGTTGCCCTGGCCACTAGTGCTGTGTCTGACAGAGCCTGAGCCCAGACCTAGTGTCAGTCACCAGAGTTTGAGCCCCACATCTAGTATTTGGGAATGCCATGGCTCAAGTATTTCATCTCTACCCATCCTTGGTATTCAGGCACCTGTCCCCAGACCTTTGCTGGAATCCCTGATAATGGGGCATCCTGAAGCACAATAGGGAACTCCTCCTTCTTCATATCAGGAAACTTGGCTGTTAGGATGGGTGTTCAACCCTGAAAGGGGGAGTCATTTACAAGTCCAGTGAGACCACACAAACTCCTCAGGGATGCCCTGGAGGCAAACAGGCCTTGTGACCCTCAGCCTGAGCATGCTTTCAAACAATCCTTCTCTGTTGCACCACCATGAACCCGCATTGCAGGCCTAATATGCCCCTAAGCCCAAATCCTAGCACTTGTTGTGATGTCCCAGATGCCATGAACCAGAGCCCGTCTCTGGAATCCCTGTTTTGGGGCACCCATAAGGTGGAAAACATCATTCTCCCCTTCCCCGAAAAAGCCACCAAACTATGGAGAGCCACCAGGATCCATAGAGAGGAAAAGACTCCCATGGACCCATGAGACCACACCTGCATTCCAAGGCCATCCTGGACACACAATCCAGAGAGAAAAGCCTGTGCTACTGCCTTCCAGTCTCCCTAATTATAGTTCATGAGGAGCTTCCCTCCAGGTCTACGCATTGGGCCTGTGATCACCTCGCCACTCACCCTAATTTGTATTTGTGTTTGCAGACTTCTCTCCCAAAACCATGGCTCACATGCCCACCAGAATGTGATCTCTGGAGCCACACCACAGAACTCTGGCTGCCAACCCCAAGGACACTGTGCATATCAGATTTGCCCAAACCTTCCAGATTAGGAGAAACCTGTGTGGCCCCTGAGCCCACACCAATATTGCCGGCCACTCGGGATGGAAATGCGCAGTCTGAAACACCCTTATCACCTACATCCAGGGAAATAGCCAAGTCAATGATCGTGAGATAGACGATTGAACCTAAAATGCCAGTAGGCTCTCAATGGAACCCCATTAGGTTTTCAGGCATCTGTCCTCAGGGGCCTGTTCTGAAATACCAATCTATGACACATCATGTGGTCTCTGAGCCACACGACAGAACATCCCCTGTCCCCAGAAGAACACCATGCTCTTCGACCTGTGCCAAACCCTCAGGGTAGGAGAATCCTGCATGGCACCTTAGGAACCAGCACATTCTAAGTTCTCCCTGGTAACAAACAAGCATTGTGACCCATCTGCAAGAGATCCCATGTCAACTCAAGGCCTTGGCACTTTGTCCCAGAGCCACCAGAACGAATCTGCCATGTTCCTCAGCTGCAATTGTCAATGGAGGTGTGCTTTCCTGGCATCCATGCCGGAGAGCTCTTCTTCACAAACTTTCCACATGGGGAAACCTAGAGTAAACAAACCAGACTTCACCTACTCTGTACAAAGAAATGTTACTTTTTGCAGCAGTTCACAGGCCTCAGCATGTGAACTCCTCCATGGCCTCTTTATACCACCCCTCCACTTGTCGGTCATCATAGACAAAAACTCTAGTGTGAGCAAGCATCTGACATCCACCCTTATTCCAGTGCTGGATGTCTCGAGTAAACTGCTACAAATTGGAACTGCCTTCTGCTTGGCACTGAATTGAACCATAGCTTTTGTTTACAATTCCACCCAAAACTGACTGGTCCCCAAGCTCTCGGGATTGGGAAATCTGGAGCCACAACACAGCATTCTGCCTTCCCTATTGAATGAACAAATGCCTGGGAATATTCCCAAGAAACTCCACATGAGGATCAATCTGCTCCGCCCTCGAATCTACTCTGATATAAAGGCTGCCATGGCCACTAGCGCTGTGTCTGACAGAGCCTGAGCCCCGACCGAGTTTTAGGCCTCATATCTAGCATTTGGGATTGCTATGGCCCAAGTACGTCATCTCCACCCATCCTTGGTATTCAGGCACCTATCTCGAGACCTTGCTGGAAACCCTGCCAATGGGGCAACCTGAAGCACAGAGGAACCTGACGGAAGAGAACTCATCCTTCCTCATGGCAGGACATTTGGCTGTTGGGTTGGGTGTCCAACTCTCTAAGAGGGAGCCAGTTATATGACCAATGAGACCACTCCCACTCCTGAGGGCCGCCATGGGAGCAAACAGGCATTGTGAGACTCAGCCTGAGCAAGCTTTCAAACAATCCCTCTCAGTTGCACCATCATGATCCCGCATTGCAGGCCTCATACACCCCAAGGTGCAAATCCTAACCCTTGGTGGGAAGTCCCAGATGCCCAGAAAAAGAGCCTGTATCTGGAATCCCTGTTTTGGGGCACCCATAAGATGGAAAACAACACTCTTCCCTTCCCCAAAAAAGCCACCAAACTATGAGCTGCACAGATCCATAGAGAGGAAAAGTTTCCCATGGACCCATGAGACTATACCTGCATTCCGAGGCCATCCTGGACACACAATATAGAGAGAAAAGCCTGTGCTACTGCCTTCCAGTCACCCTAATTACAACTCCTGACAAGCTGCACTCCAGATCTACTCATTGGGCCTGTGATCACCTTTCCACTAACCATAACCCACATTTGTGTTTGCAGACTTCTCTCCCAAAACCATGGCTCATATGCCCTCCAGGACAGGGTCTCTGGATCCACAACACATGACTAGGCCTGCCATCCCCAAGGAAACTGTGCCCGTCAAACCTGCCCAAACCTTCCAGTTTAGGAGAAACACGCAAGAGCCCTGAGCCCGACCCAATATTGTCGGCAGCACTGGACACAAATGCCAGTCTGAAATGCCCTGATCACCTACATCCAAGCAGACAGCCATTTCAATGTTCCTGGGTCAGAAGATTGTACCTGACATGCTCCTAGGACGTCATTGGAACACTAGATTAGGTTTTCAGGCATCTGTCCTCAGGGTCCTGTTCTGAAATACCAACTTAGGATACAACATGTGGTCCCTGAGCCACACAATAGAATATCTCCTGTCCCCAGTAGGAAACCATGCCCTTCGACCTGTGCCAAACCCTCAAGATTGGAGAATCCTGCACAGCACCTTAGACACCAGCACAAACTCTAGTTTGTGCGTTGACCCATACCACAAGCTTTCCATCTGCTGGACAGTCGAGTCCTGTTGAATGGCTCCAGGATGTCCCATACGGAAAGACTGGAGAGCAGGATTCGAAGGATGGATGCCTGTACAGCATACCTCACATTCCCATTGGCTCTTTGTGACAAGACATGTTTGAACTACTGGCTCTGGGGAGAGCTAACTAGGGGGCTGAATTGAAATGGACTCTCCTGCGGATGGGTCATAATGTGGGTTTGTGTGCATGGAGACCTTGGAATATGTTGGCAGCTCAGGGGCCATGAAGTAATCGCCTAACCGAAGGGTGTAATATTGCTCCAATTAAAAAGAGATCCCTATGTGGAGATGAGACAGGTTCTCTTTGGTGCCTCAGAAAAGCCCCAGATACTGGTCTTCAAACCAGTTCTCTGAGTAGAGACACCTGGAAACCAAAGCTAGGGTTCAGATTAGAGCCTAGATGCCTGTCCGTTTCAATCTTCTGTCTCTGGGGACACTGTCTGAGTATCTAAGTGGAGATAGTTGCTCAGCTGGTGTCAGAGTGCCCCTCTTAGTCCATGGCCGAGGCATGGCCTTGGAGACCTTATTGGATTTTCCTAATCTCTAGGGTTGTGGCCAATGGATTGGGTACAGTTTTCTTGGAGAGGACTGGCACAGTCCTTCAATGTGTCTCCATAGGCCCTAGCCTGGAGGGTGTGTGGGTCCGGGCTGTGGGCACAGAAGTCTGAAAACACAAACTCGGCTTGGGTGCGGAGCCGAGAGCATGGCAGGATGGACCCACAGACCGTGAGAGGAGATCCTCAGCTTATGAAAGAAGGGCAAATGGGAGGCAGTCACGCAAGCTTTTGTCTTTGGATGTTTTGTCTCCCATAGCCGTGGAATGTAGGGGTGACCTCAGGGGCTATGGAAGAGTCTCCCTCTCTGAGGAGTTGGTCCAGCTCTTAAGATTTTGGGGACATTTTGTGGGAAGGGTGGAGTCCTGCTGTCTGGCTCAGGTGTTCTTCCAGGAGAGGGACTCCAGATCACAGTCCTGGGTTCGAGCAAATGGAATACTCGAGCTCTTGTGAAGATTGGGATCATAGGGGCTTGGCAAGCCCCATATGCGGGCTCTTAGTCCAGGCCCTGAGAGACCTTACTTCGACATGGGGCGCATGCTGATGGTCCCAATGCGAGTTTGTACCCAAGGAGGCACTCAAGTTTAGGCTTGGCCTCAGGGGCCATGAAGGTTTCTCCTACACTGAAGGTATGACTCCATGCCAACAGCAAGCTTTCCAGCCATGGGGAAGGAGAAGATCTGATTTGTGCTTCAGTTACCCACGTTTGCCAGGATTTGATATAATATCTAGGGTCAGATGTCTGAAAACCCAGGTTGGGAAGAGATGACAGCATAAGGCCATGGCCTGTCTGATGTGCTTAGTGTGCAGCCAGCTGTTTCCTTGTCTGTCGGGACGTCAGGCTGTGTCAGACAGAGCATTACTGACCAGGGTAGCTTTTCCAGTTAGGGTGCGGTCGAGGCCAGAGCAGGTTGGTTCTCATTTGTGGTTTCTGGAGAGCCCCATAGGGCAACGTTTTTCTTCTGGTGGGCAGGCAGAAAACTGTGTTGTGGTTCTGGAATTCCCAGTATGGAGGGCTTGTTTGCCAGGAGTGTGAAGAGGGAAGTCTGAAAACACAAGCTAGCGTTAGGTTTGGGGCCGAGGGCATGGCAGGCCCACTCTGCAGAGACTGAATCAAGATCTCCTGCATCTGAGGTCAGGGCGAGTATCAGACGTTGCCTCAGGTTGGAGTTTGTGTCCATTATGGCCCCTTCCTGAAGGGGGTGGGGGCGTCATGAGGCCAGGGAGGTTTCCCAACGCTGGGAGTTATGAGCTGCCCCAAACATCAAGGTTTCCTCTGTAGGACAGTCGAGTACTATGAGATGGTTCTAGGATGACCCCTACAGAAAGACTCGAGAGAAGGGGTCTAAGCATGAATGTCTGCAAATGCCACCTCACATTCCCACTGGCTGTTTGGGGCAAGGCAGGCTCAATCTGCAGGCTCTTGGGCGGGTTTCTCAGAGGGCTGAGTTGAAATGGACTCTCCTGAGGATGAGTCATACTGTGGGTTGGTGGCCATGGAGACCTTGGAATGTGGCGGTGGCTCAGGGACTCTGCAGGTTTCTCCAAACCGAAGGGTTTGACACAGCTCCAACAATGAAGCTTCCCATGTGTAGACGATAGTTGTTCTGTTTGGTGTCTCAGGAAAGCCCCAGATGCTGGTCTTCAAACCCAGGCCTCTGAGGAGTGACACCTGGAAACCAAAGCAAGAGTTCAGATTAGGGCCCAGGGGCCTGTCTGGTTCAATCTACTGTCTCTGCTGACATCTGTCTGTGTTTCTGCATGGAGGTAGTTGCTCAGCTAGTGTCAGGATGCCTTTGTCCAGAGAGGCTTATAGTAGTGGGATGTCCTCGGGGGCCTTGAGGTTTCTCCTATTCTGTGGGGTTATGGGCAATGGAATGGGCATAGTCTCCTTGGAGAGAGCAGGACAGTCCTGTGGTGTGGCTCCAGAGGCCCCAGCCTGGCGGCTGTGTGGGCCAGGGCTGTGGGGACAGATATCCAAAAACACAAACTCGGCTGAGGTTTGGGGCTGAGGTTATGGCAGGAGTGATCTACAGTCCGTGAGGGGAGCTCATTGTGATTAGAAAGTAAGGCGAGTGAGAGGCGGTTGTTCAAGCTTATGGCTCTGGATGTTGTATTCATGATGGTCATTTAATGTAAGCATGGTCTCATGGGCCATGGAAGTCTCCCTCTCTGGTGATTTGTCCGGCTCCCAAGAGATTGGGGTCATTTTGTGGGAAGGGAGGAGTCCTGTTTTCTGCCTCATGTGTCCCCACAATAGAGGGATTCTAGAGCAGAGCACTGGGTACATACAACTGGAATACCCACCCTCTGGTTAGGCTTGGGGTCCATTGGGCATGGCAAGCCCATATGCAGATTCTTGGTCCAGCCACTGAGAGACGTTACTTGAATAGTGGACTCATGCTGAGGGTCACAATGTGTGTTTGTGCCCAAGGTGGTCCCCAATATTGGGCGGGACTTCATTGAGCTTGCAGGTTTCTCCTACACTGAACCTTGGACATGCCAACCTCAGGGTTTCTTGCCATGGGGAAGGAGGAGTTTTGATTTCTGCATCACGTTCACCTCTGGGCACTAATTGGAGATAAGGTCTAGGTTCTGAAGCCTGAAAACCGAGGTTTGGAAGAGATGACGACCTAAGGCCATGGCGGGTCCGATGTGTTCAGTTTGGGGCCAGCTTTCTAGGTGTCGTTCAGGAGGTCTGCACTCAGGCTGTGCCAGACAGGGCATTCGTGCCCAGATATGCTGTATAATTGGGGTACAGTTGAGTGGCATGCAGAAGATAATTATTTGGGGTTTCTCCGTAGCCCCATAGGGCAAAGTCTTTCTTCTGGAGGGCAGGCAGAGTGCTGCATTCTGGCTCCGGAACTGCCAAACTGGAGTCCTTGGGGCCAGGAATGCAAGGATGTAAGTCTGAGAACTGAAGCTTTGCTTTGGTTTCAGGGCGAGGACATGGCAGGCACACTCTGCAGAGCTAAATTGAGATTTCATGCATCTGAGGTCAGGGCGAGGTTCATATGTTGGCTCAGGTTGGAGTTTCTGTCCATGATGGCCCCTTCATGAAGGGGGGTCATCACACCGCCATTGGTGTTTTCCCATGATGGCAGTAGTGAGATGCTCCAAACCACAAGGATTTTCTGCGGGTCAGTTGAAACCTGTTGGATGGCTCCAGGGCATCCCATATGGAACAATTGCAGAGCAGGGTTCTAAGGATGGATGCCTGGGCATCCGGCCTTGCATTCCAATTGTCTCCTAGCGAAACGGCACGTTTGATTGCTGCCTATGATGTAGCAGCCGAGGGGGCTGAGTTGAAATGCATTCTCCTGAGGATCGGTCATAATGTGGGATTGTGTCCATGGAGACCTTGGAATGGGGCAGTGGCACCAGGGCTCTGAAGGATGCTCCTAACCAGAGGTTTTGACACAGCTCCAAGAAGCATTTTTCCCATGGGGAAACAAGATTTGTTCTCATTGGTGCTTCAGTAACCCCCAATATGCTGGTATTGGAAACCAGAACTCTGAGGAGAGATGCCTGGAAACCAAGGCAATGGATCTGATTAGGGCCTGGGGCCTGTCTGGTTTAATCTTCTTCTCTCGGTTCATCTGTCTATGGGATTGAGTGGAGGTAGTTCCTCAGCTGGTGTCAGATTGCCCCTATTTGTCCTGGGCAGTCTACACTATTGGGATGGCCACTTTGACTTTGGAGGTTTCTCCTAATTTGCAAGTTTGTGGCCAATGAAATGGGCAGAATTCCTTTGGGGAGGGAAGGCACAATCCTGAGGTGTGGCTCTAGGGGCTCAAGCATGGAGGGTGTGTGGGTCAGAGCTGTGGGGACAGAAGTCTGAAAACAGAAACTCGTCTTAGGTTTGGGGACATAGGTATGGGAGGCCCGATCTACAGACCTTGAGCAGAACTCTTCAGGATATGAACAAAGAGTGAGTGTGAGGCACTTGCTCAGGCTTTTGACTCTGGATTTTGTGTCACTGATGGCCGTGGAATGTAGGGGCGTCCTCATGGACCATGGGTGAGACTTCCTCTATGGGGATTTGGATGATCCCAATATTTTGGGGTCATTCCGTGGGATGGGAGGAGTCCATTCTGTTTTTTTGTTTTGTTTTTTTTTTTTTTTTTACCTCAGGTGTGCCACTAAAGAGGGATTCCAGAGCAGAACCCTGGGAAGGGGCGACTGGACAACCCGAACTCTGTATAAGATTGGGGGCCTAAGGGCATGGCAATCCCCATATGGGGTACCTTGGTCCAGCCACTGAGAGGTCTTACTTGAGTACAGTGCTCACACTGAGGGTCACAATGCATGTTTGTGCCCAATGTAGGCATCAAGCATGGGCGGGGACTCATGGGCCATGCTTGATTCTCCTACACTGAACTTTGGACAACATACGAACCACAAGGTTTCTTTCCATGGGGAAGGAGGAATTCTGATTTCTGCATCATGTTCACCCCTGGGCAGTGACTGGAGATAAGATCTAAGTTCTGAATCCAGAAAATAGAGGTTGGGATGAGATGATAACCTAAGGTCATGGAGGGTCCGATGTGCTCAGTGTGCGGTCAGCTTTCTGGGTGTTGTTCAGGAGGTATGGATTCAGGCTGTGTCAGACAGTGCATTAGTGCCCAGGTTAGACTGTATAATTTGGGTACAGTTGAGTTCCATGTAGGTTCATCCTCATTTATTGTGTCAGGGAAGCTCGCTGGGGCAGGCAGAGTGCAGCATTGTGGGTCCAGAATTGCCAAACTTAAGGACGTCGGGACCAGGAGTGTAAGGACCTAAGTCTGAGATCATAAGCTAGACTTAAGTTTCAGGGCGAGGGCACGGCAGGCACCCTCTGCAGATCCGAATCAAAATCTCATTCATCTGAAGTCAGGACGAGGATCAGACTTAGGCGCAGGTTGGAGTTTCTGTCCATGATGGCCCCTTCATCAAAGGGGTGGAATCTCGAGGCCATGGAGGTTTTCCCACGTTGGGAGTTGTGGGATGCTCCAAACTGCAAGGATTCCTTCTGCGGGAAAATTGAGAACTGTTGGATGGCTCCAGGACATCCCATATGGAATGACTCCAGAGCCGGGTTCTAAGGATGGATGCCTGAGCAGACTGCCTCTTACACCAATTGTCTCCCTGCCACAAGACAGGTACGATCTGATGGCTATGCAGGAGCAATCGTGGGAGCTGAGTTGAAATGGACTCTCCTGAAGATGGGTCTTAATGTGTGTTTGTGTCCATGAGGACGTTGGAATGGGGTGGTGGCCCCAGGGCTCTAAAGGATTCTAACCGGAGATTTTGAAACAAATCGAAAGAGCAAGTTTTCCATGTGGAGACAAGATTTGTTCTAATTGGTGCCTCAGGAAACCCACATATGCTGGTATTAGAACCAGGCCTCTGAGGAGAGATACATAGAAACCACAGCAATGCATCCAATTAGGTCCTAGGAGCCTCTCTGGTTCAATCTTCTTCTCTGTCGACATCTGTCTATTTTATGAAATGGAGGTAGTTGCTCAGCTGGTGTCAGACCGCTCCTGTTTGTCCGGGCGGCCTACACTATAGGGATGGCCTCGGGGACTTTGGAGGTTTCTCCTAAATTGTATGATTATGGACAATGGAATGGGCAGAATTCCTGTGGTGTGGGCAGGCACAGACCTGATGTGTGGCTCCAAGGGCCCAGCCTTGAGGGTGTGTGGGCAAGGACTGTGGGGACAGATGTCTGAAAACACAAACTCAGCTTAGGTTTTGGGACGTAGGTATGGCAGGTCCGATTTACAGACTATGAGGAGAACTTTTTGGGATATGAATAAAGGGTGAAAGTGTGACACTTGTCAGGCTTTTGCCCCTGGATTTTGTGTCAATGATGGCTGTGTAATGTCGAGGAGTCCTCATGGGCCATGGAAGAGTCTTTCTCTCTGTGGATTTGGCCAGATCCCAATTGTTTTGGGTTAATCTGTGGGATTCAGTTTTGTTAACTAAGGTGTCCCACCAAAAGAGGGATTCCAGAGCAGAGCCCTGGACAACAAGAAATCTAACTAAAAATACGGGCCTAGGGGCATGGCAAGCCCAATATGCCTTCTAATGGTCCAGCCACTGAGAGGCCTTCATTGAGGACAGAACTCATGCTGAGGGTCACAATGCGTGTTTATGCCCTTGTGGTACTCAAGCATGGGTGGGGACTCATGGTGCATGCTTGTTTCTCCTACACTGAATGATAGTCAACATGTCAACCACATGAGTTCTTGCCATGGGGAAGTATTAATTCTGATTTCTGCATGTCATTCACCCCTGGGCAGTGATTGGAGATAAGGTCTAGGTTGTGAAGTCTGAAAACCGAGGTTGGGAAGAGATGACGACCTAAGACCATGTCGGGTCCGATATGCTCAGCGTGGAGCCAGCTGTCTGGGTGTTGGTCGGGAGGTCCAAGCTTGGGCTGTGTCAGACAGGGCATTAGTGCCCAGGGTAGATTGTATAATTGGGGTACAACTGAATGCCGTGCAGGTTGATCTTTATTTGGCATTTCTGGGTAGCCCCAAGGGCAATGTTTTTCTTCTGGAAAATGCAGAGTGCTGCATTGTGGCTCCGGAATTTCCAAAGTGGATGCCTTGTGGACGGGGAGTGTGAGAACGGAAGTCTGAGAACACATGTTAGGCGTAGGTTCTGGGCGAGGGCACGGCAGGCACCCTCTGCAGATCTGAATTGGGATATCATGAATCTGAAGTCAGGGCGAGGTTCAAACCTAGGCTTAGGTTTGAATTTCTGTCCATTCTGGCCACTTTATGAAGGGGACAGCATCTCCAGTCCATGGAGGTTTACCCACAATGGGAGTTGTGAGATGCTCCAAACAACAAGGATTCCTTCTGATCAACATTTGAGACCTTTTGTATCACTCCAGTACATACCATACAGAATGACACCAGAGCAGGGATCTTAGGATGGATACATGGGAAGCCCGCCTCACATTGCAGTTGTCTCCTAGCAAATAGACAGGTTTGATATGCTGGCTCTGTCAGAGCAACCAAGGGGGCTGAGTTGAAATGGACTCTCCTGAGGATGGATGCTAATGTGGGTTTGTGTCCATGGAGACCTTGGAATGGGGCGTTGGTGCATGGGCCCTGAAGGATTCTCCTAACCGGAGGTTTTGAGACATCTCCAAAGGACAAGTTTCCCATGTGGAGACGAGATTTGTTCTGATTGGTGCCTCAGGAAACCCCCATATACTGTTATTGGAATATAGGCCTCTGAAGAGAGATAACTGGAAACCAAAGCAATGGCTCCGTTTAGAGCCTAGGGGCCTGTCCGGTTGAATCTTCTTCTCTGTGTACATCCATCTAAGGTATTAGTGGAGTTAGATGCTCAGCTGGTGTCAGATGGCCCTTGTTTGTCCCAGGCGGCCTACACTATTGTGAAGGCCTTGGGGACTTTGGAGGTTTCTCCTAATTTTATGATTATGGACAATGGAATGGGCAGAATTCCCGTGGAGAGGGAAGGCACAGTTTTGATGTGGCTCCAGGGGCCCCAGCCTGCAGGGTGTGTGCACCAGGACTGTGGAGACAGAAGTCTAAAACACAAACTCAGTTTAGGTTTAGGGACATAGGTATGGCAGGCCCGATCTACAGACCGTGAGGAGAATTCTTCCAGATATGAAGAAAGAGAGATTGTGAGGCACTTGTTCAGGC
This sequence comes from Mustela nivalis, assembly GCF_964662115.1. Taxonomy (NCBI): domain Eukaryota; kingdom Metazoa; phylum Chordata; class Mammalia; order Carnivora; family Mustelidae; genus Mustela; species Mustela nivalis. The sequence continues at coordinate 1,638,872 of NW_028136530.1, forward strand.
TTTTGTTTCTGGATTTTGTGTCAACGATGGGCGTGGAATGTCGGAGAGGCCTCATGGGCCATGGACGAGTCTTCCGCTCTGTGGATTTGGCCCGATTCCAATTGTTTTGGGTCAAACTGTGGGATGGGAGGAGTCCTTTCAGTTTTGTTACCTCAGGTGTCCCACCAAAAGAGGGATTCCAAAGCCGAGCCCTGGGGAGGGGAGACTGGACAACCAGAAATCTGGTTAAAAATTGGGGCCTAGGGGCATGACAAGCCCAATATGCTGTCTTTTGGTCCAGCCACTGAGAGGCCTTACTTGAGAACTGGGCTCACATTGAGGGTCAGAATGCATGTTTGTGAACGACTTGGTCCTCAAGCATCTGCAGGGCCTCATGGGCCACACTGGTTTCAACTACATTTTACGTTGGACAACATGCCAACCACAAGGTTTCTTGCCATGGGGAAGGAGTTCTGATTCCTGCATCATGTTCAACCCTGGGTGGTGACTGGAGATAAGGTTTAGGTTCTGAAGCCTGAAAACCGAGGTTGGAAAGGGATGATGACCTAAGGCCATGGCGGGTCTGATGTGCTCAGTGTGTGGCTAGCTGGGTGGGTGCGAGCCAGGAGGTTCAGTCTCAGGCTGTGCCAGAAAGGGCAGTAGTGCCCAGGGCAGCCTGTATAATTGGGGTCCAGTCAAGTGGCATGCAGGTTGATCCTCATTTGGGGAATCTGGGTAGCCCCAGAGGGCAATGTTTTTCTTCCGGAAAGCAGGCAGAGTGCTGCCTTGTAGTTCTGGAATTGCCAAACTGGAGGGCTTGTGGGCCAGGAATGTGAGGATGGAAGTTGAGAACACAAATTAGACTTACGTTTCTGGGCAAGGGCACGGCAGACACACTCTGCAGAGATGAATCAAGATGTCCTGCATCTGAAGTTAGGGCGAGGATTAGACGATCGCTCAGGTTGGAGCTTTCGTCCCTGATGGCCCCTTCATGAAGCGCAGGGGGCGAAATCACGAGGCCATGGAGGTTTGCCCACGATGGGAGTTGTGAGATGCTCCAAACAGTAAAGATTCTTCTGAGGGACTATTGAGACCTGTTGGTTGGCTCCAGGACTTCCCATACAGCATAATTCTGAGAATGGTTCTAAGTATGGATGTCTGGGAAGCCTGCCTCTCATTCCAATCATCTCCTAGCGACAAGACGGGTTAGATCTGCTGGATCAGGGAAAGCAACTTAGGGGGCTGAGTTGAAATGGACTCTCCTGTGGATGGGTCCTAATGTGGGTGTGTCTCCATGGAGACCTTGGAATGAGGCGCTGGCACCGGGAACCTGAAATGTCCTTCTAACCAGAGGCTTTGAGAGAGCTCCAACATGCAAGTTTCCCATGTGTAGACGAGATTTGTTCTGATGGGTGCCTCAGGAGAAGCACTCAGCTGGTATTGGAAACCAGGCTTTTGAGGAGACATGCCTGTAAACCAAAGCTATGGATCCCATTATGGCCTGGGGTCCTGTCTGGTCAATCTTCTTCTCTGGGGACATCCATCTATGGTATGAGTGGGGGTAGATGCTCAGCTGGTGTCAGATGGCCCTTTTTTGTCCCGGACAACCTACACCATTGGTATGGCCTCAGGGAATTTGGAGGTTTCTCCTAATTTGTACGGTTTTGGATAATGGAATGGGCAGAATTCCCATGGATTGGTTAGGCACAGTCCTAATGTGTGGTTCCAGGGGCCCAGCCTGGGGGTGTGTGGCCCAGGACTTTGAGGACAGAACTCAAAAAACACAAACTCAGCTTAGGTTTGGGAACGTAGGTATGGCACGGCCGAACTACATATCATGAGAAGAACTCTTCAGGATATGAAGAAAGAGCGAGTCTGAGGCGCTTGGTTAGGCTTTTGTCTCTGGATTTTGTATCAGCGATGGCCGTGGAATGTCGGGGAGGCCTCATGGGCCATGGACGAATCTTCCTCTCTGTGGATTTGGCCCTATCCCAATTCTTTTTCGTGAATCTGTGGGATGGGAGGACTCCTTTAAGGTTTGTTACCTGAGGTGTCCCACCAAAAGAGGAATTCCAAAGCAGAGCCCTGGGCAAGAGTGAAGGGACAACCCGAAATATGGTTAAAAATTAGGGTCTAGGGGCATGGCAAGCCCAATATTCTGTTTCTTCATGCAGCCACTGAGAGGCCTTGCCTGAGGACCGGGCTCAGGCTGAGGGTCACAATGTGTGTTTGAGACCAATGTGGCCCTCAAGCATGGGCTGGGTCTCATGTGCCACACTGGTTTCAACTACACTGAAAGTTGGACAACATGCCAACCACGAGGTTTCATGCCAAGGGAACGAGTTCGGATTTCTGCAACATTTTCAAACCTGGGCAGTGATTGGAGATAAGGTCAAGGTTCTGAAGCCTGAAAACCGAGGTTGGGTAGAGATGACGACCTAAGGCCATGGCGGGTCCGATGTGCTCAGTGTGCGGCCAGCTGTCTGGGTGGGGCCAGGAGTTCCAGGCTCAGGCTGTGTCAGAATGGGCAATTGTGCCCACTTCAGCCTATATATTTGGTGTACAGCCAAATGGCGTGCAGGTTGATCCTCATTTGGGGTTTCTGGGTAGCCCCAGAGGGCAATGTTCTTCTTCCAGGGAGCAGGCAGAGTGCCGCATTGTACTTCTGGATTGCCAAACTGGAGGGCTTGTGGGCCAGAAGTCTGAGGACTGAAGTCTGAGAACACAAGCTAGGCTTAGTTTTTATGGGTGAGGACATGGCAGGCACAATCTACAGACCTGAATCGAGATCTCGTGCATCTGAAGTCAGGGTGAGGATCAGACGATCTTCAGGTTGGACTTTCTGTCCCTGATGGCCCCTTCATGAAGGGGGGGAATCACGAGGCCATGGGGGTTTTCGCACGATGGGAGTTGTGAGAAGCTCCAAACTACAAAGATTCTTTTCCAGGACAATTGAGACCTGTTAGTTGGCGCCAGGCCAAGGATTCCAAGCATGGTTCTGAGGATGGATGGCTAGGTACCACACCTGGCATTCCAATTTTCTCCTAGCTACAAGAAAGGTTAGATCTGCTGGATCTGGGGGAGCAACTGAGGAGGCTGAGTTGAAATTGACTCTCCTGTGGATGGATCCTAATATGTTTTTGTGTCTATGGAGACCTTGGAATGAAGCGGTGGCACTGGGGTCCTGAAGGGTTTTTTCAAACAGAGGCTTTGACACAGCTCCAACGTGCAAGTTTCCCATATGTAGATGAGATTTTTTATGACGGATGAGTCAGGAAACAGCCATATGCTGGTATTGAAATCCAGGCCTCTGAGGAGAGATGACTAGATACCACAACAATGAATCCGAATAGTGCCTAGGGGCCTGTTCGTACCTTTTTACCTCTGGGAACATCAGTCTATGCGTCTGAGTGCATGTAGGTTCTCAGTTGGGCTCAGATTGCCCGAGTTTGTCCTGGGAAGCCACCACTATTGGGATGGCCTCAGGGAGTTTGCAGGTTTATCCTATTAGTAGGGTTGTGGCCATTGGAATGGGCACATACAATTCCCTTGGAGAGGGCAAGTACAGTCCTCAGGTTTGGCTCCAGGGGCCTGAGCCTGTAGGGTGTGTAGGCAGAGCTGTTTGGACAGTCGTCTGAAAACACAAACGCGGCTTATGTTTCAGGTCATAGGTATGGCAGGATTGATCTACAGACCATGAGGAGAACTCTTCGGGATTTGAAAGAAGGGCTAGTGTGAGGCTCGTGCTCAAGTTTTTGTCTCTGGATATCGTGTCACTCATGGTCGTGAAATTCCCTAGTGACTTCATGGGAAATGGACGAGTCTTACACTCTGGGCGTTTGGCCCCGTCCAAAGAGTTTGGGGTCATTCTGTGGGATGGAAGAAGTCCGTTTTGTTGTTGTTGTTGATTTGCCATGTTTTGTTTTTTAACCTCAGGTGTCCCACCAAATGAGGGATTCCAGAGTAGAGCCCTGGGGAGGGCCGAACGGACAACCAGAAATCTGGTTAAAAATTGTGGCCTAGGGACATGTCAAGCCCATTATGACATCTAATGGTCGAGCCACTGAGAGGACTTACTAGAGGACAGGACTCACGCTGAGGGTCACAATGTGTGTTTATGCCCACTTCGCAAACAAGAATGGGCAGGGCCTCATGGTGAATCCTGGTTTCTCCTACACTGAACGTTGGACAACATGCCAACCACAAGGTTTCTTGCCATGGGTAAGGAAGAGTTCTGATTTCTGCATCACAGGCACCCCTGGGCAGTGATTGGAGATAATGTCTAGGTACTGAAGCCTACAAACTGAGGTAGGGAAGAGATGATGACCTAAGGCCATGGCGGGTCTGATGTGCTCAGTGTGCGGTCAGCTGTCTGGGTGTTGGTCAGGAGGTCCGGGCTCAGGTTGTGTCAGACAGTGCATTAGTGCCCAGGTTAGACTATATAATTTGGGTACAGTCGAGTGCCATGTAGATTTATCCTCATATAAGTTGTCTGGGCAGCTCATTAGGCAAAATTTGTTTTCTAGAGGGCAGGCAGAGTGCTTCATTGTCAGTCCGGAATTGCTAAACTTGAGGGCTTCATGTAGAGGAGTGTGAGGACGGAAGTCTGAGAACACAAGCTAGACTTGGGTTTCAGGGCGAGGACACGGCAGGTACCACTGTAGATCTGAACCAATATCTCATGCATCTGAAGTCAGGGCGAGGATCAGACGTTGGCTCAGGTTGGAGTTTCTGTGCATGACGGACCCTTCATGAAGGGAGCGGAATCTCAAGGCCATGGAGTTTTTCCCACGTTGGGAGTTGTGGGATGCCCCCATCAAGATTTCCTTCTGCGGGACAATTGAGACCTGTTGGGCAGCTTCAGGACATCCCATATGGAATGACTCCAGGGCACTGTTCGAGGATGGATGCCTGGGAAGCCGGCCTCGCATTCCAAATGTCTCCCAGCAACAAGACAGTTTAGATCTGATGGCTCTGCGGGAGCAACCGGGGTGGCTGACTTGAAATGGACTTTCCTGAGGATGGGTCCTAATGTGTGTTTGTGTCCATGAGGGCCTTAAAAAGGGGCGGTGGCACCGGGACCCTGAAGTATTCTCCTAAGCTTTTGACATAGCTCGATGCACAAGGTTCCTTGTGGAGACGAGATTTGTTTTGATGGGTGCCTCAGGAAAACTTCTATGCTGGTATTGGAATCCAGGCTTTTGAGGAGACATGCCTGTAATCCAAAGCAATGTATCCTATTATGGCCTAGGGTCCTGTCTGGTTCAATCTTCTTCTCAGGGGACATCCATCTATGGTATGAGTGGAGGTAGATGCTCAGCAGGTATCAGACCGCCCTTGTTTGTCCCGGGCGACCTGCACTATTGGGTTGGCCTCAGGGATTTGTAGGGTTCTCCACATTTTACTGTATTGGACAATGGCATCGGCAGAATTCCCATGGATTGGGTTGGCACAGTCCTAATGTGTGACTCCAGGGGCCCCAGCCTGGAGGGTGTGTGGCCCAGGACTTTGAGGACAGAAGACTGAAAACACAAACTCAGCTTAGCTTTGGGGAAGTAGGTATGGCAGGCCCGATCTATAAACCATGAGAAGAACTCTTCCGGATATGAAGAGAGAGCGAGTCTGAGGCGCTTGCTCAGGCTTTTGTCTCTGGATTTTGTATCAGAGATGGCCGTGGAATGTCGGGGAGGCCTCATGGGCCATGGACGAATTTTCTTCTCTGTGGATTTGGCCCGATCCCAATTGTTTTTCGTCAATCTGTGGAATGGGAGGACTCCTTTCAGGTTTGTTACCTCAGGTGTCCCGTCAAAAGAGTAATTCCATGGAATTACTCCCAGCATATGGGAAAACATGCCAACCACTAGGTTTTTGTTTTTTGTTTTTTTACCTCAGGTGGACCACCAAAAGAGGGATTCCAGAGCAGAGTCGTGGGTGGGGGCAACTGCAAAACCATAACTCTGGTTAATATTGGGACCTAAGAACATAGCAAGCCCCATATGTGGGCTCTTGGTCCAGACACTGAGAGGTCTTCCTTGAGGATAGGTCTCACATTGAGTTTCACAATGTGTTTTTGTGCCCAAGGAGCCCCTCAAGACAAGGCGTGGCCTAATGTACCATGCTGGTTTCTCCTACACTGAACGTTGCACAGTATGGGAACCACAAGTTTTCTGGCAATGGGGAAGATGGAGTTCTAATTTCTGCAACACTTTCACTCCTGGACTGTGATTGGATTTAAGGTCTAGGTTCTGAAGCCTGAAAACTGAGGTTGGGAAGAGATGAAGCCCTAAGGCCATGGTGTGTCTGATGTGCTCAGTGTTCGGCCAGCTGTTGAGTGTGGGTAGGGAGGTGCAGGCTCAGGCTGTGGCAGACAGAGAATTAGTGCCCAGGCTAGACTGCATCATTGGGGTGCGGTCGAGTTTCGTGCAGGATAGTACTCATTTGTGGTTACTGGGTAGCCCCAGAGGGCAACGTTTTTCTTCTGGAGGGAAGACACAGTGCCACATAGTGTCTCCAGAATTCCCAAACTGGAAGGCTTGTGGGCCAGGAGTGTGAGGAAAAAATTCTGAGAACACAAGCCAGACTTAGATTTCGGGGTGAGGGGACGGCAGGCACCCTCTGCAGAGATGATTTGAGATCCCGTATACCTGAAGACAGAGCTAGGATCAGACGTTGGCTTAGATCGGAGTCTCTGTCCACGACGGCCCCTTCATGAAGGGGAGGGTGTCACGAGGACATGGAGGTTTTCCCACGATGGGAATTGTGAGATGCTCCAAACCGCAATGATTCCTTTTGTGGGACAGTCGAGACCTGTTGGATGGCTCCAGGACATCCCATAAGGAAATTATCCAGAGCAGGGTTCTAAGGATGGATGCCTGGGCAGCCTGCCTCCCATTCCAGGTGTCTCATAGCGCCAAGGCAAGTTCGATCTGCTGGATCAGGGGAGCAACCGAGGCGGGTGTTTTGAAATGGGTGAGTTGAGGATGGGTCATAATGTGCATTTGTTTCCATGTAGACCTTGGAATGGGGTGTTTGATCCGGGGCCTTGAGGGATGTTCATAACCGGAGGTTTTGATGGAGCTCTAAAGAGTATGTTTCCTATGTAGAGAAGAGAATTGTTTTGATGAGTGCTTAAGGAATTTCCCATATGCTGGTATTGGAAACCAGGACTCTGAGGAGAGATGACTGGAATCAAAAGCAATGGATCTGGTTAGGACATAAGTTCCTGTCAAGTTCAATCTAATTCTATGGGGATATCTGTCTCTGGGTCTGAGTGGTGGTACTTTCCTAACTTGTGAAAGATTATCCCTGTTTGTCCTGGGCAGCCAACACAATTCAGATGGCCTGGGGGAGTTTGGAGGATTCTCCTAATCTATATGGTTGTGGCCAATGGAAATGGCAGGATTCCCCTGGAGAGGGAAGCCACAGTCCTGAGGTGTGGCTCCAGGGGCCCCAGCTTGGATGGTGTGTAGGCCAGGCCTGTGGGGACAGAATTCTGAAAAGAGAAACTCAGCTTAAGTTTGGGGATGTATGTATGAAGGCTCGATCTACAGACCGTGAGAATTTTCCGGGCTATGAACAAAGGGCGAGTATGTGGCGCTTGCTCAGGATTTTGTCTCTGGATTTTGTGTCAACGGTGGCCGTGGAATTTCGGGATGTCCTCAAGGGCCATGGACAATTCTTTCTCTGGTGATATGGCCTGATCCCATGTGGTTGGGAACATTCTGTGGATTGGAAGAGTCCTTGCTGTATATATATATATATATATATATATATATATATATATATATATATATATTTTTTTTTTTTTTTACCTCAGGTGTCCCACCAAATAGGGATTCCAGAGTAGAGCCCTGAGTAGGGGTGACTAGACATCTCGAACTCTTGTTGATATTGGGGGACTAGGGGCTTGGCAAGCCCCATATGTGGGCTGTTGTTCCAGTCACTAAGAGGCTTTACATGAGGATAGGGCTCACGCTGAGGGTCACAATGTGTTTTTGTGCAAATTTGGCCCTCAGGGATAGGTGGGGCCTCATACTCCATGCTGCTTTCTCCTACAATGAACATTGGACAACATGCCAACAACAAGGTTTCTTGCCAAGGCGAAGGAGAAGTTCTGATTCTTGCATCACGTTCACTCCTGAACAGTGAGTGGCGATAAGGTCTAGGTTCTGAAGGTGAAAACTGAGGTTGGGTAGAGATGATGGCCTAAAGCCATTGTGGGTGTGATATGCTCTGTGTACGGCCAGCTGTCTGGGTGTTGGACTGGAGGTCTGCAATCAGGCTGTGTCAGACAGGGCTTTAGTGCACAGGCTAGACTGTATAATTTGGGTATGGTCGAGTGGCATGCAGGTTGTTACTCATTTGGCGTTTCTGGTTAGCCCTATAGGGCAACATTTTTCTTCTGGAGGGCAGGCAGAGTGCTGCATTGTGTCTCCAGAATTGCCAAACTGGAGGGGTGTGGCCAGGATTGTGAGGAAGGAAGACTGAAAACACAAGCTAGCACCAGTTTTGGGGCCAAGAGCATGGCAGGCCCACTCTGCAGAAGCTGAATCGAGATCTCCTGCAGGTGAGGTCAGGGCGAGTATCAGATGTTGCCTCAAGCTGGAGTTTGTGTCCATGACGGCCCCTTCCTGAAGGGGGTGGGGGCGTCATGAGGCCGGGGAGGTTTCCCTACGCTGGGAGTTGTGAGCTGCTCCAAACTTCAAAGTTTCCTTCTTCAGGACAGTCGAGTACTATTGGATGGTTCCAGGATGCCCCATACAGAAAGACTCCAGAGCAGGGCCCTAAGCATGGATGTCAAAAACGCCAACTCACCTTCCCATTGCCTGGTCAAGACAAGGCACGCTCAATCTGCAGGCTCTTGGGTGAGCTACCCAGAAGGCTGAGTTTAAATGGACTCTCCTGAGGATGAGTCATAATGTGGGTTGGTGGCCATGGAGACCTTGGAATGTGGCAGTAGCTAAGGGACTCTGCAGGATTCTCCAACCCGAAGGGCTTGACACAACTCCAACAAGGAAGCTTCCCACGTGGAGATGAGAGGTCTTCTGTCTGGTGCCTCAGGAAAGCCCCGTATGCTGGTCTTCGAACCCAGGCCTCTGAGGAGTGATACCTGGACACCAAAGCAAGAGTTCATAATAGGGCCTAGGGGCCTGTCTGGTTCAATCTTCTGTCTCTGCGGATATCTGTCTGTGTGTCTGCATGGAGGTAGTAGTTGCTCAGCTTGTGTCATAAAGCCCCTATTTGTCCAGTGCGGCTTGCGGTAGTGGGATGTCCTTGGGGACCTTGAGGTTTCTACTATTTTGTAGAGTTGTGGCCAATGGAATGGGCAGTTTCTTAGGAGAGAGCAGGCACAGTTCTGTGGTGTGGCTCCAGAGACACCAGATGGAGGCTGTGTGCGCCGTGGCTGTGCAGACAGACATCCAAAAACCCTAACTCAGCTCAGGTTTGGGGCCGAGGTTACGGTAGGCCTGATGTACAGTCCATGAGGGGAGCTTCTCTGGATATGAAAGAAGGGTGAGAGGGAATCAGTCGCTCAGGCTTTTGTCTCTGGATGTTTTGTTCACAATGGCCGTTTAATGTAGGAGTTGCCTCACGGGTCGTAGAAGTCTCCCTCTCTGGTAGTTTGTCCATCCCCCAAGAGTTTGGGGTCATTCTGTGGGAAGGGAAGTGTCCTGTTTTCTGCTTCATGTGTCCCCCCAGTAGAGGGATTCTAGAGCATAGCAGTGGGTACTGACAACTGGAATACTCGCCCTCTGGTTAAGCCTGGGGGCCTATGGATATGACAAGCCCCATATGCAAGATCTTGGTCCAGCCACTGAGAGGCGTTACTTTAATACGGGACTCACGCTGCAGGTCACAATGCATGTCTGTGCCCTAGGCGGCCCTCAAGCACTGGCGTGGCCTTTCGGACAATGCAGGTTTTCCCACATTGAACGTTGGACAACATGCCAACCACAAGGTTTCTGGCCATGGGGAAGGAGGAATTCTAATTTCTGCATCACGTTCACCCCTGGGCAGTGATTGGAGATAAGGTCTAGGTTCTGAAGCCTGAAAACCGAGGTTGGGAAGAGATAACGACCTACAGCCATAGCGGGTCCTATGTGTCCAGGTTGGGGCCAGCTGTCTGGGTGTCGTTTGGGATGTCTTGTCTCAGGCTGTGCCAGACAGGGCATTAGTATACAGGGTGGGCTGTATAATTGCTTTACAATCGAGTGGCATGCATTAGAAAATCATTTGGGGTTTCTTATTAGCAGCATAGGACAAAGATTTTCTTCTGGAGGGCAGGCAGAGTGCTGCATTGTGGCTTCGGAATTCCCAAACTGGAGGGATTGTGGGTCAGGAGAGTGAGGATGGAAGTCTGAGAACACAAGCTAGGCTTTGTTTTGGGGCAAGGACATGGCAGGCACACTCTGCAGAGCTGAATTTAGATCTCATGCGTCTGAAGTCAGGTCGAAGTTCAGACTTTGGCTCAGGTTTGAGTTTCTGTCCGTGTTGGCCCCTTCAGGAAGGGGGGGCATTATGAGGCCATGGGGGTTTTCCCACTTTTGGAGTTGTGAGATGCTCCAAACCGCAAGTATTTCTTCTGTGGGACAATTAAGATTTGTTGGATGGCTCCAGGACGTCTTATAAGGTATTTTTCCAGAACAGGGTTCTAAGTATGGATGCCTGGGCAGCCAGCCTCACATTCCAATTTTCTCCTAGCAACAAGAAACGTTTGATCTGCTGGCTTGGGGTAGCAACAGAGGGGGCTGAGTTGAAATGGACTTTCCTGAGGATGGTCTTAATGGTGGTTTGAGTCCATGGAGACCTTGGTATGGGGCAGTGGCACCAGGGCCCTGAAGGATTCTCCTAACCAGAGTTTATGACAAAGCTCCAATGAGCAAGTTTTCCATGGGGAGACGAGATTTGTTCTTATTGGTGCCTCAGGAAACCACTATATGCTGGTATTGGAAATGAGGCCTCTGAGGAGAGATGCCTGGAAACCAAAGCAATGGATCTGATTAGGGCCTAGGGGCCTGTCCGGTTCAATATTCTTCTCTGGGGACATCTGTTGTCTGAGTGGAGGTAGTTGCTCAGCTGGTTTGAGATCACCCCTGTTTGTCCTGGGCGGCCTACACTATTGGGATGGCCTCGGTGACTTTGGAGGTTTTTCCTAATTTGCAAGGTTGTGGCCAATGGAATGGGAAGAATTCCCTTGAAAGGGAAGCACAGTCCTGAGGTGTGGCTCCAGGGACCCAAGTGTGGAGCGTGTGTGGTCCAGGGCTATTTGGACAAAAGTCTGAAAACACAAACTCCACTTAGGTTGTGGGATGTAGGTATGGCCGGCCCGATCTATAGACCGTGAGGAGACCTCTTCGGGATATGAACAAAGGGCGAATGTGATGTGCATGCTCATGCTTTTTTTTTTTTTTTTTTTCTGGAAATGTGTCACCGATTGCCATGGAATGTCGGGGTGTCCTCATGGGCCATTGATGAGGCTCCCATTCTGGGGATTTCACCCGATCCCAAGAGTTTGGGGTCATTCTGTGGGAAGGGAGGGGGCCTTTCTGTTTTTTTTTGTTTATTTTTTTTTTAACCTCAGGTGGACCACCAAAAGAGGGATTCCCGAGCAGAGTCGTGGGTGGGGGCAACTGGACAACCAGAACTCTGGTTAACATTGGGACCTGAGAATATGGCAAGCCCCTTATGTGGGCTCTTGGTCCAGACACTGAGAGGCCTTCCTTGAGGATAGGTCTCAAACTGAGTTTCACAATGTGTTTTTGTGCCCAAGGAGCCCCTCAAGTCAGGGCGTGGCCTAATGTACCATGCTGGTTTCTCCTACACTGAACGTTGCACAGTATGGGAACCACAAGTTTTCTGGCAATGGGGAAGATGGAGTTCTAATTTCTGCAACTCTTTCTCTCCTGGACTGTGATTGGATTTAAGGTCTAGGTTCTGAAGCCTGAAAACTGAGGTTGGGAAGAGATGAAGCCCTAAGGCCATGGTGTGTCTGATGTGCTCAGTGTTCGGCCAGCTGTTGAGTGTGGGTTGGGAGGTGCAGGCTCAGGCTGTGGCAGACAGGGAATTAGTGCCCAGGCTAGACTGTATCATTGGGGTGCAGTCGAGTTTCATGCAGGATTGTACTCATTTGTGGTTACTGGGTAGCCCCAAAGGGCAACGTTTTTCTTCTGGAGGGAAGACACAGTGCCACATAGTGGCTCCAGAATTCCAAAACTGGAAGGCTTGTGGGCCAGGAGTGTGAGGAAAAAATTCTGAGAACACAAGCCAGACTTAGATTTCGGGGTGAGGGGATGGCAGGCACCCTCTGCAGAGATGATTCGAGATCCCGTATACCTGAAGACAGAGCTAGGATCAGACGTTTACTTAGGTTGGAGTTTCTGTCCATGACGGCCCATTCATGAAGGGGAGGGTGTCACGAGGACATGGAGGTTTTCCCACGATGGGAATTGTGAGATGCTCCAAACCACAATGATTCCTTCTGTGGGATAGTCGAGACATGTTGGATGGCTCCAGGACATCCCATAAGGAAGTTATCCAGAGCAGGATTCTAAGGATGGATGCCTGGGCAGTCTACCTCCCATTCCAGGTGTCTCATAGAGCCAAGGCAAGTTCGATCTGCTGGATCTTGGGGAGCAACCGAGGCGGGTGTTTTGAAATGGGTGAGTTGAGGATGGGTCATAATATGCATTTGTGTCCATGTGGACCTTGGAATGGGGTGCTTGATCCGGGGCCTTGAGGGATGTTCAAAACCGGAGGTTTTGATGGAGCTCTAAAGAGTATGTTTCCTATGTAGAGAAGAGAATTGTTTTGATGAGTGCCTAAGGAATCTCCCATATGCTGGTATTGGAAACCAGGCCTCTGAGGAGAGATGACTGGAATCAAAAGCAATGGATCTGATTACGGCCTAAGTGCCCGTCCAGTTCAATCTTATTCTATGGGGATATCTGTCTCTGGGTCTGAGTGGAGGTGGTTTCCTAACTTGTGAAAGATCATCCCTGTGTGTCCTGGGCAGCCAACACAATTCAGACGGCCTGGGGGAGTGTGGAGGATTCTCCTAATCTATAGGGTTGTGGCCAATGGAAATGGCAGTATTCCCCGGGAGAGGGAAGCCACAGTCCTGAGGTGTGGCTCAAGGGGCCCCAGCATGGATGGTGTGTGGGCCATGCCTGTGGGGACAGAATTTTGAAAACACAAACTCAGCTTAGGTTTGGGTATTTATGTATGAAGTCTCGATCAACAGACCGTGAGAATTTTCCGGGCTATGAACAAAGGGCGAGTATGTGGTGCTTGCTCAGGCTTTTGTCTCTGGATTTTGTGTCAACGGTGGCCGTGGAATTTCGGGATGTCCTCAAGGGCCAAGGACAATTCTTTCTCTGGTGGTATGGCCTGGTCCCAAGTGGTTGGGATCATTCTGTGGATGGGAAGAGTCCTTTCTGTGTATATATATATATATATATATATATATATATATATATATATATATTTTTTTTTTTTTTTTTTTTTTTTTTTTTTTTTTACCTCAGGTATCCCACCAAAGAGGGATTCCAGAGTAGAGCCGTGAGTAGGGGTGAGTAGACATCTCGAACTCTGGTTGAGATTGGGGGACTAAAGGCTTGGCAAGCCCCATATGTGGGCTGTTGTTCCAGTCACTAAGAGGCTTTACATGAGGATAGGGCTCACGCTGAGGGTCACAATGTGTTTTTGTGCAAATTGTGGCCCTCAGGGATAGGTGGGGCCTCATACTCCATGCTGCTTTCTCCTACAATGAACATTGGACAACATGCCAACAACTAGGTTTCTTGCCAAGGCGAAGGAGAATTTCTGATTCTTGCATCACGTTCACTCCTGAGCAGTGAGTGGAGATAAGGTCTAGGTTCTGAAGGTGAAAACTGAGGTTGGGTAGAGATGATGGCCTAAAGCCATTGTGGGTGTGATATGCTCTGTGTATGGCCAGCTGTCTGGGTGTTGGACTGGAGGTCTGCCCTCAGGCTGTTTCAGACTGGGCTTTAGTGCACAGGCTAGACTGTATGATTGGGGTATGGTCGAGTGGCATGCAGGTTGTTACTCATTTGGCGTTTCTGGTTAGCCCTATAGGGCAACATTTTTCTTCTGGAGGGCAGGCAGAGTGCTGCATTGTGTCTCCAGAATTGCCAAACTGGAGGGGTGTGGCCAGGATTGTGAGGAAGGAAGTCTGAAAACACAAGCTAGCACGAGTTTTGGGGCCAAGAGCATGGCAGGCCCACTCTGCAGAGGCTGAATCGAGATCTCCTGCAGGTGAGGTCAGGGCGAGTATCAGATGTTGCCTCAAGCTGGAGTTTGTGTCCATGACGGCCCCTTCCTGAAGGGGGTGGGGGCGTCATGAGGCCAGGGAGGTTTCCCTACGCTGGGAGTTGTGAGCTGCTCCAAACTTCAAAGTTTCCTTCTTCAGGACAGTCGAGTACTATTGGATGGTTCCAGGATGCCCCATACAGAAAGACTCGAGAGCAGGGCCCTAAGCATGGATGCCGAAAAACGCCAACTCACCTTCCCATTGCCTGGTCTAGACAAGGCACGCTCAATCTGCGGGCTCTTGGGTGAGCTACCCAGAAGGCTGAGTTTAAATGGACTCTGCTGAGGATGAGTCATAATGTGGGTTGGTGGCCATGGAGACCTTGGAATGTGGCAGTAGCTAAGGGACTCTGCAGGATTCTCCAACCCGAAAGGCTTGACGCAACTCCAACAAGGAAGCTTCCCACGTGGAGATGAGAGGTCTTCTGTCTGGTGCCTCAGGAAAGCCCCGTATGCTGGTCTTCGAACCCAGGCCTCTGAGGAGTGATACCTGGACACCAAAGCAAGAGTTCATAATAGGGCCTAGGGGCCTGTCTGGTTCAATCTTCTGTCTCTGCGGATATCTGTCTGTGTGTCTGCATGGAGGTAGTAGTTGCTCAGCTTGTGTCATAATGCCCCTATTTGTCCAGTGCGGCTTGCGGTAGTGGGATGTCCTTGGGGACCTTGAGGTTTCTACTATTTTGTAGAGTTGTGGCCAATGGAATGGGCAGTTTCTTAGGAGAGAGCAGGCACAGTTCTGTGGTGTGGCTCCAGAGACCCCAGCCTGGAGGCTGTGTGGGCCATGGCTGTGCAGACAGACATCCAAAAACCCTAACTCAGCTCAGGTTTGGGGCCGAGTTTACGGCAGGCCTGATCTACAGTCCATGAGGGGAGCTCCTCTGGATATGAAAGAAGGATGAGAGGGAGGCAGTCGCTCAGGCTTTTGTCTCTGGATGTTTTGTCCACAATGGCCGTTAATGTAGGAGTTGCCTCATGGGTCGTAGAAGTCTCCCTCTCTGGTAGTTTGTCCAGCCCCCAAGAGTTTGGGGTCATTCTGTGGGAAGGGAAGTGTCCTGTTTTCTGCTTCATGTCTCCCCCTAGTAGAGGGATTCTAGAGCATAGCAGTGGGTACTGACAACTGGAATACTCGCCCTCTGGTTAAGCCTGGGGGCCTATGGATATGACAAGCCCCATATGCAGGATCTTGGTCCAGCCACTGAGAGGCGTTACTTTAATACGGGACTCACGCTGCAGGTCACAATGCATGTCTGTGCCCTAGGCGGCCCTCAAGCACTGGCGTGGCCTTTCGGACAATGCAGGTTTTCCCACATTGAACGTTGGACAACATGCCAACCACAAGGTTTCTGGCCATGGGGAAGGAGGAATTCTAATTTCTGCATCACGTTCACCCCTGGGCAGTGATTGGAGATAAGGTCTAGGTTCTGAAGCCTGAAAACCGAGGTTGGGAAGAGATGACGACCTACAGCCATAGCAGGTCCTATGTGTCCAGGTTGGGGCCAGCTGTCTGGGTGTCGTTTGGGATGTCTTGTCTCAGGCTGTGCCAGACAGGGCATTAGTATACAGGGTGGGCTGTATAATTGCTTTACAATCGAGTGGCATGCATTAGAAAATCATTTGGGGTTTCTTATTAGCAGCATAGGGCAAAGTTTTTCTTCTGGAGGGCAGGCAGAGTGCTGCATTGTGGCTTCGGAATTCCCAAACTGGAGGGCTTGTGGGCCAGGAGAGTGAGACCGAAGTCTGAGAACACAAGCTAGGCTTAGGTTTCGGGGCAAGGACATGGCAGGCACACTCTGCAGAGCTGAATTGAGCTCTCATGCGTCTGAAGTCAGGTCGAGGTTCAGACTTTGGCTCAGGTTTGAGTTTCTGTCCATGTTGGCCCCTTCAGGAAGGGGGGGCATTATGAGGCCATGGGGGTTTTCCCACTATTGGAGTTGTGAGATGCTCCAAACCGCAAGGATTCCTTCTGTGGGACAATTAAGATTTGTTGGATGGCTCCAGGACGTCTTATAAGGTATTTTTCCAGAACAGGGTTCTAAGTATCGATGCCTGGGCAGCCAGCCTCACATTCCAATTGTCTCCTAGCAACAAGAAACGTTTGATCTGCTGGCTTGGGGTAGCAACAGAGGGGGCTGAGTTGATATGGACTTTCCTGAGGATGGTCTTAATGTTGGTTTGAGTCCATGGAGACCTTGGTATGGGGCAGTGTCACCAGGGCCCTGAAGGATTCTCCTAACCAGAGGTTATGACAAAGCTCCAATGAGCAAGTTTCCATGGGGAGACGAGATTTGTTCTTATTGGTGCCTCAGGAAACCACCATATGCTGGTATTGGAAACGAGGCCTCTGAGGAGAGATGCCTGGAAACCAAAGCAATGGATCTGATTAGGGCCTAGGGGCCTGTCCGGTTCAATATTCTTCTCTGGGGACATCTGTTGTCTGAGTGGAGGTAGTTGCTCAGCTGGTTTGAGATCACCCCTGTTTGTCCTGGGCGGCCTACACTATTGGGATGGCCTCGGTGACTTTGGAGGTTTTTCCTAATTTGCAAGGTTGTGGCCAAAGGAATGGGAAGAATTCCCTTGAAAGGGAAGCACAGTCCTGAGGTGTGGCTCCAGGGACCCAAGTGTGGAGCGTGTGTGGTCCAGGGCTATTTGGACAAAAGTCTGAAAACACAAACTCCACTTAGGTTGTGGGATGTAGGTATGGCCGGCCCGATCTATAGACCGTGAGGAGACCTCTTCGGGATATGAACAAAGGGCGAATGTGATGTGCATGCTCATGCTTTTTTTTTTTTTTCCTGGAAATGTGTCACCGATTGCCATGGAATGTCGGGGTGTCCTCATGGGCCATCGATGGGCTCCCTTTCTGGGGATTTGACCCGATCCCAAGAGTTTGGGGTCATTCTGTGGGAAGGGAGGAGGCCTTTCTGTTTTTTTTTTGTTTTTTTTTTTACCTCCGGTGGACCACCAAAAGAGGGATTCCAGGGCAGAGTCGTGGGTGGGGGCAAGAGGACAACCAGACCTCTGGTTAACATTGGGACCTAAGAACATGGCAAGCCCCTTATGTGGGCTCTTGGTCCAGACACTGAGAGGCCTTCCTTGAGGATAGGTCTCACACTGAGTTTCACAATGTGTTTTTGTGCCCAAGGAGCCCCTCAAGTCAGGGCGTGGCCTAATGTACCATGCTGGTTTCTCCTACACTGAACGTTGCACAGTATGGGAACCACAAGTTTTCTGGCAATGGGGAAGATGGAGTTCTAATTTCTGCAACACTTTCACTCCTGGACTGTGATTGGATTTAAGGTCTAGGTTCTGATGCCTGAAAACTGAGGTTGGGAAGAGATGAAGCCCTAAGGCCATGGTGTGTCTGATGTGCTCAGTGTTCGGCCAGCTGTTGAGTGTGGGTTGGGAGGTGCAGGCTCAGGCTGTGGCAGACAGGGAATTAGTGCCCAGGCTAGACTGTATCATTGGGGTGCAGTCGAGTTTTGTGCAGGGTGGTACTCATTTGTGGTTACTGGGTAGCCCCAGAGGGCAACGTTTTTCTTCTGGAGGGAAGACACAGTGCCACATAGTGACTCCAAAATTCCCAAACTGGAAGGCTTGTGGGCCAGGAGTGTGAGGAAATAATTCTGAGAACACAAGCCAGACTTAGATTTCGAGGTGAGGGGACGGCAGGCACCCTCTGCAGAGATGATTCGAGATCCCGTATACCTGAAGACAGAGCTAGGATCAGACGTTTTCTTAGGTCGGAGTTTCTGTCCATGACGGCCCATTCATGAAGGGGAGGGTGTCACGAGGACATGGAGGTTTTCCCACGATGGGAATTGTGAGATGCTCCAAACCACAATGATTCATTCTGTGGGACAGTCGAGACATGTTGGATGGCTCCAGGACATCCCATAAGGAAGTTATCCAGAGCAGGGTTCTAAGGATGGATGCGTGGGCAGCCTGCCTCCCATTACAGGTGTCTCATAGAGCCTAGGCATGTTCGATCTTCAGGATCTAGGGGAGCAACCGAGGCGGGTGTTTTGAAATGGGTGAGTTGAGGATGGGTCATAATGTGCATTTGTGTCCATGTAGACCTTGGAATGGGGTGCTTGATCCGGGGCCTTGAGGGATGTTCATAACCGGAGGTTTTGATGGAGCTCTAAAGAGTATATTTCCTATGTAGAGAAGAGAATTGTTTTGATGAGAGCCTAAGGAATCTCCCATATGCTGGTATTGGAAACCAGGCCTCTGAGGAGAGATGACTGGAATCAAAAGCAATGGATCTGATTAGGGCCTAAGTGCCCGTCCAGTTCAATCTTATTCTATGGGGATATCTGTCTCTGGGTCTGAGTGGAGGTGGTTTCCTAACTTGTGAAAGATCATCCCTGTGTGTCCTGGGCAGCCAACACAATTCGGATGGCCTGGGGGAGTTTGGAGGATTATCCTAATCTATAAGGTTGTGGCCAATGGAAAGGGCAGAATTCCCCTGGAGAGGGAAGCCACAGTCCTGAAGTGTGGCTCCAGGGACCCCAGCTTGGATGGTGTGTGGGCCAGCACTGTGGGGACAGAAGTATGAAAACACAAACTCAGCTTAGTTTTGGGGATGTATGTATGAAGGCTCGATCAACAGACCGTGAGAATTTTCTGGGCTATGAACAAAGGGCGAGTATGTGGCGCTTGCTCAGGGTTTTGTCTCTGGATTTTGTGTCAATGGTGGCCGTGGAATGTCGGGGTGTCCTCAAGGGCCATGGACAATTCTTTCTCTGGTCATTTGGCCTGATCCCAAGTGGTTGGGATCATTCTGTGGATGGGAAGAGTCCTTTCTGTATTTTTTTTTTTTTTTTTACCTCAGGTGTCCCACCAAAGAGGGATTCCAGAGTAGAGCCCTGAGTAGGTGTGACTAGACATCTCGAACTCTGGTTGAGATTGCGGGACTAGTGGCTTGGCAAGCCCCATATGTGTGCTGTTGTTCCAGTCACTAATAGGCTTTACATGAGGATAGGGCTCACGCTGAGGGTCACAATGTGTGTTTGTGCAAATTGTGGCCCTCAGGGATAGGTGGGGCCTCATAGTCCATGCTGCTTTCTCCTACAATGAACATTGGACAGCATGCCAACCACTAGGTTTCTTGCCAAGGCGAAGGAGAAGTTCTGATTCTTGCATCACGTTCACTCCTGAGCAGTGAGTGGAGATAAGTTCTAGGTTCTGAAGGTGAAAACTGAGGTTGGGTAGAGATGATGGCCTAAAGCCATTGTGGGTGTGATATGCTCTGTGTATGGCCAGCTGTCTGGGTGTTGGACTGGAGGTCTGCCCTCAGGCTGTGTCAGACAGGGCTTTAGTGCACAGGCTAGACTGTATAATTGGGGTATGGTCGAGTGGCATGCAGATTGTTACTCATTTGGCGTTTCTGGTTAGCCCTATACGGCAACATTTTTCTTCTGGAGGGCAGGCAGAGTGCTGCATTGTGTCTCCAGAATTGCCAAACTGGAGGGGTGTGGCCAGGATTGTGAGGAAGGAAGACTGAAAACACAAGCTAGCACGAGTTTTGGGGCCAAGAGCATGGCAGGCCCACTCTGCAGAGGCTGAATCGATATCTCCTGCAGGTGAGGTCAGGGCGATTATCAGATGTTGCCTCAAGCTGGAGTTTGTGTCCATGACGGCCCCTTCCTGTAGGGGGTGGGGGCATCATGAGGCCAGGGAGGTTTCCCTACGCTGGGAGTTGTGAGCTGCTCCAAACTTCAAGGTTTCCTTCTTCAGGTCAGTCGAGTACTATTGGATGGTTCCAGGATGCCCCATACAGAAAGACTCGAGAGCAGGGCCCTAAGCATGGATGCCGAGAAACGCCAACTCACCTTCCCATTGCCTGGTCGAGAAAAGGCACGCTCAATCTGCGGGCTCTTGGGTGAGGTGCGCAGAAGGCTGAGTTTAAATGGACTCTGCTGAGGATGAGTCATAATGTGGGTTGGTGGCCATGGAGACCTTGGAATGTGGCAGTAGCTAAGGGACTCTGCAGGATTCTCCAACCCGAAGGGCTTGACACAACTCCAACATGAAGCTTCCCATGTGGAGATGAGAGGTCTTCTGTCTGGTGCCTCAGGAAAGCCCCGTATGCTGGTCTTCGAACCCAGGCCTCTGAGGAGTGATACCTGGACACCAAAGCAAGAGTTCATAATAGGGCCTCGGGGCCTGTCTGGTTCAATCTTCTGTCTCTGCGGATATCTGTCTGTGTGTCTGCATGGAGGTAGTAGTTGCTCAGCTTGTGTCATAATGCCCCTAATTGTCCAGTGCGGCTTGCGGTAGTGGGATTTCCTTGGGGACCTTGAGGTTTCTACTATTTTGTAGAGTTGTGGCCAATGGAATGGGCAGTTTCTTAGGAGAGAGCAGGCACAGTTCTGTGGTGTGGCTCCAGAGACCCCAGCCTGGAGGCTGTATGGGCCATGGCTGTACAGACAGACATCCAAAAACCCTAACTCAGCTCAGGTTTGGGGCCGAGGTTACGGCAGGCCTGATCTACAGTCCATGAGGGGAGGTCCTCTGGATATGATAGAAGGGTGATAGGGAGGCAGTCGCTCAGGCTTTTGTCTCTGGATGTTTTGTCCACAATGGCCGTTTAATGTAGGAGTTGCCTCACGGGTCGTAGAAGTCTCCCTCTCTGGTAGTTTGTCCAGCCCCCAAGAGTTTGGGTTCATTCTGTGGGAAGGGAAGTGTCCTGTTTTCTGCTTCATGTGTCCCCCCAGTAGAGGGATTCTAGAGCATAGCAGTGGGTACTGACAACTGGAATACTCGCCCTCTGGTTAAGCCTGGGGGCCTATGGATATGACAAGCCCCATATGCAGGATCTTGGTCCAGCCACTGAGAGGCGTTACTTTAATACGGGACTCACGCTGCAGGTCACAATGCATGTCTGTGCCCTAGGCGGCCCTCAAGCACTGGCGTGGCCTTTCGGACAATGCAGGTTTTCCCACATTGAACGTTGGACAACATGCCAACCACAAGGTTTCTGGCCATGGGGAAGGAGGAATTCTAATTTCTGCATCACGTTCACCCCTGGGCAGTGATTGGAGATAAGGTCTAGGTTCTGAAGCCTGAAAACCGAGGTTGGGAAGAGATGACGACCTACAGCCATAGCGGGTCCTATGTGTCCAGGTTGGGGCCAGCTGTCTGGGTGTCGTTTGGGATGTCTTGTCTCAGGCTGTGCCAGACAGGGCATTAGTATACAGGGTGGGCTGTATAATTGCTTTACAATCGAGTGGCATGCATTAGAAAATCATTTGGGGTTTCTTATTAGCAGCATAGGGCAAAGTTTTTCTTCTGGAGGGCAGGCAGAGTGCTGCATTGTGGCTTCGGAATTCCCAAACTGGAGGGCTTGTGGGCCAGGAGAGTGAGACCGAAGTCTGAGAACACAAGCTAGGCTTAGGTTTCGGGGCAAGGACATGGCAGGCACACTCTGCAGAGCTGAATTGAGATCTCATGCGTCTGAAGTCAGGTCGAGGTTCAGACTTTGGCTCAGGTTTGAGTTTCTGTCCATGTTGGCCCCTTCAGGAAGGGGGGGCATTATGAGGCCATGGGGGTTTTCCCACTTTTGGAGTTGTGAGATGCTCCAAACCGAAGGATTCCTTCTGTGGGACAATTAAGATTTGTTGGATGGCTCCAGGACGTCTTATAAGGTATTTTTCCATAACAGGGTTCTAAGTATGGATGCCTGGGCAGCCAGCCTCACATTCCAATTGTCTCCTAGCAACAAGAAACGTTTGATCTGCTGGCTTGGGGTAGCAACAGAGGGGACTGAGTTGAAATGGACTTTCCTGAGGATGGTCTTAATGTTGGTTTGAGTCCATGGAGACCTTGGTATGGAGCAGTGGCACCAGGGCCCTGAAGGATTCTCCTAACCAGAGGTTATGACAAAGCTCCAATGAGCAAGTTTCCATGGGGAGACGAGATTTGTTCTTATTGGTGCCTCAGGAAACCACCATATGCTGGTATTGGAAACGAGGCCTCTGAGGAGAGATGCCTGGAAACCAAAGCAATGGATCTGATTAGGGCCTAGGGGACTGTCCGGTTCAATATTCTTCTCTGGGGACATCTGTTGTCTGAGTGGAGGTAGTTGCTCAGCTGGTTTGAGATCACCCCTGTTTGTCCTGGGCGGCCTACACTATTGGGATGGCCTCGGTGACTTTGGAGGTTTTTCCTAATTTGCAAGGTTGTGGCCAATGGAATGGGAAGAATTCCCTTGAAAGGGAAGCACAGTCCTGAGGTGTGGCTCCAGGGACCCAAGTGTGGAGCGTGTGTGGTCCAGGGCTATTTGGACAAAAGTCTGAAAACACAAACTCCACTTAGGTTGTGGGATGTAGGTATGGCCGGCCCGATCTATAGACCGTGAGGAGACCTCTTCGGGATATGAACAAAGGGCGAATGTGATGTGCATGCTCATGCTTTTTTTTTTTTTTTTTTTCTGGAAATGTGTCACCGATTGCCATGGAATGTCGGGGTGTCCTCATGGGCCATCGATGTCACTTTCTGGGGATTTGACCCGATCCCAAGAGTTTGGTGTCATTCTGTGGGATGGGAGGAGGCCTTTCTGTTTTTTTTTTTTTTGTTTATTTTTTTTGTTTTTTGTTTTTTGTTTTTTTTAACCTCCGGTGGACCACTAAAAGAGGGATTCCAGAGCAGATTCGTGGGTGGGGGCAACATGACAACCAGACCTCTGGTTAACATTGGGACCTAAAAACATGGCAAGCCCCTATGTGGGCTCTTGGTCCAGACACTGAGAGGCCTTCCTTGAGGATAGGTCTCACACTGAGTTTCACAATGTGGTTTTGTGCCCAAGGAGCCCCTCAAGTCAGGGCGTGGCCTAATGTACCATGCTGGTTTCTCCTACACTGAACGTTGCACAGTATGGGAACCACAAGTTTTCTGGCAATTGGCAAGATGGAGTTTTAATTTCGGCAACACTTTCACTTCTGGACTGTGATTGGATTTAAGGTCTAGGTTCTGAAGCCTGAAAACTGAGGTTGGGAAGAGATGAAGCCCTAAGGCCATGGTGTGTCTGATGTGCTCAGTGTTCGGCCAGCTGTTGAGTATGGGTTGGGAGCTGCAGGCTCAGGCTGTGGCAGACAGGGAATTATTGCCCAGGCTAGACTGCATCATTTGGGTGCAGTCGAGTTTCGTGCATGATGGTACTAATTTGTGGTTACTGGGTAGCCCCAGAGGGCAACGTTTTTCTTCTGGAGGGAAGACACAGTGCCACAGAGTGACTCCAAAATTCCCAAACTGGAAGGCTTGTGGGCCAGGAGTGTGAGGAAAAAATTCTGAGAACACAAGCCAGACTTAGATTTCGGGGTGAGGGGACGGCAGGCACCCTCTGCAGAGATAATTTGAGATCCCGTATACCTGAAGACAGAGCTAGGATCAGACGTTTTCTTAGGTCGGAGTTTCTGTCCATGAAGCCCATTCATGAAGGGGAGGGTGTCACGAGGACATGGAGGTTTTCCCACGATGGGAATTGTGAGATGCTCCGAACCACAATGATTCCTTCTGTGGGACAGTCGAGACCTGTTGGATGGCTCCAGGACATCCCATAAGGAAGTTATCCAGAGCAGGGTTCTAAGAATGGATGCGTGGGCAGCCTGCCTCCCATTACAGGTGTCTCATAGAGCCAAGGCAAGTTCGATCTGCTGGATCTAGGGGAGCAACCGAGGCGGGTGTTTTGAAATGGGTGAGTTGAGGATGGGTCATAATGTGCATTTGTGTCCATGTAGACCTTGGAATGGGGTGCTTGATCCGGGGCCTTGAGGGATGTTCATAACCGGAGGTTTTCATGGAGCTCTAAAGAGTATGTTTCCTATGTAGAGAAGAGAATTGTTTTGATGAGTGCCTAAGGAATCTCCCATATGCTGGTATTGGAAACCAGGCCTCTGAGGAGAGATGACTGGAATCAAAAGCAATGGATCTGATTAGGGCCTAAGACCAGTCCAGTTCAATCTTATTCTATGGGGATATCTGTCTCTGGGTCTGAGTGGAGGTGATTTCGTAACTTGTGAAAGATCATCCCTGTGTGTCCTGGGCAGCCAACACAATTCCGATGGCCTGGGGGAGTTTGGAGGATTCTCCTAATCTATAGGGTTGTGGCCAATGGAAATGGCAGAATTCCCCTGGAGAGGGAAGCCACAGTCCTGAGGTGTGGCTCCAGGGGCCCCAGCTTGGATGGTGTGAGGGCCAGGACTGTGGGGACAGAAGTCTGAAAACACAAACTCAGCTTAGGTTTGGGGATGTATGTATGAAGGCTCGATCTACAGACCGTGAGAATTTTCCGGGCTATGAACAAAGGGCGAGTATGTGGCGCTTGCTCAGGGTTTTGTCTCTGGATTTTGTGTCAATGGTGGCCGTGGAATGTCGGGGTGTCCTCAAGGGCCATGGACAATTCTTTCTCTGGTGATTTGGCCTGATCCCAAGTGGTTGGGATCATTCTGTGGATGGGAAGAGTCCTTTCTGTATTTTTTTTTTTTTTTACCTCAGGTGTCCCACCAAAGAGGGATTCCAGAGTAGAGCATTGAGTAGGGGTGACTAGACATCTCGAACTCTGGTTGAGATTGGGGGACTAGGGGCTTGGCAAGCCCCATATGTGGGCTGTTGTTCCAGTCACTAAGAGGCTTTACATGAGGATAGGGCTCACGCTGAGGGTCACAATGTGTGTTTGTGCAAATTGTGGCCCTCAGGAATAGGTGGGGCCTCATAGTCCATGCTGCTTTCTCCTACAATGAACATTGGACAACATGCCAACAACTAGGTTTCTTGCCAAGGCGAAGGAGAAGTTCTGATTCTTGCATCACGTTCACTCCTGAGCAGTGTGTGGAGTTAAGTTCTAGGTTCTGAAGGTGAAAACTGAGGTTGGGTAGAGATGATGGCCTAAAGCCATTGTGGGTGTGATATGCTCTGTGTATGGCCAGCTGTCTGGGTGTTGGACTGGAGGTCTGCCCTCAGGCTGTTTCAGACTGGGCTTTAGTGCACAGGCTAGACAGTATAATTGGGGTATGGTCGAGTGGCATGCAGGTTGTTACTCATTTGGCGTTTCTGGTTAGCCCTATAGGGCAACATTTTTCTTCTGGAGGGCAGGCAGAGTGCTGCATTGTGTCTCCAGAATTGCCAAACTGGAGGGGTGTGGCCAGAATTGTGAGGAAGGAAGTCTGAAAACACAAGCTAGCACGAGTTTTGGGGCCAAGAGCATGGCAGGCCCACTCTGCAGAGGCTGAATCGAGATCTCCTGCACGTGAGGTCAGGGCGAGTATCAGATGTTGCCTCCAGCTGGAGTTTGTGTCCATGATGGCCCCTTCCTGAAGGGGGTGGGGGCGTCATGAGGCCAGGGAGGTTTCCCTACGCTGGGAGTTGTGAGCTGCTCCAAACTTCAAAGTTTCCTTCTTCAGGACAGTCGAGTACTATTGGATGGTTCCAGGATGCCCCATACAGAAAGACTCGAGAGCAGGGCCCTAAGCATGGATGCCGAGAAACGCCAACTCACCTTCCCATTGCCTGGTCGAGACAAGGCATGCTCAATCTGCGGGCTCTTGGGTGAGCTACCCAGAAGGCTGAGTTTAAATGGACTCTCCTGAGGATGAGTCATAATGTGGGTTGGTGGCCATGGAGACCTTGGAATGTGGCAGTAGCTAAGGGACTCTGCAGGATTCTCCAACCCAAAGGGCTTGACACAACTCCAACAAGGAATCTTCCCATGTGGAGATGAGAGGTCTTCTGTCTGGTGCCTCAGGAAAGCCCCGTATGCTGGTCTTCGAACCCAGGCCTCTGAGGAGTGATACCTGGACACCAAAGCAAGAGTTAATAATAGGGCCTAGGGGCCTGTCTGGTTCAATCTTCTGTCACTGCGGATATCTGTCTGTGTGTCTGCATGGAGGTAGTAGTTGCTCAGCTTGTGTCATAATGCCCCTATTTGTCCAGTGCGGCTTGCGGTAGTGGGATGTCCTTGGGGACCTTGAGGTTTCTACTATTTTGTAGAGTTGTCGCCAATGGAATGGGCAGTTTCTTAGAAGAGAGCAGGCACAGTTCTGTGGTGTGGCTCCAGAGACACCAGCCTGGAGGCTGTGTGGGCCATGGCTGTGCAGACAGACATCCAAAAACCCTAACTCAGCACAGGTTTGGGGCCGAGGTTATGGCAGGCCTGATCTACAGTCCATGAGGGGAGCTCTTCTGGATATGAAAGAAGGGTGAGAGGGAGGCAGTCGCTCAGGCTTTTGTCTCTGGATGTTTTGACCACAATGGCCGTTTAATGTAGGAGTTGCCTCATGGGTCGTAGAAGTCTCCCTCTCTGGTAGTTTGTCCAGCCCCCAAGAGTTTGGGGTCATTCTGTGGGAAGGGAAGTGTCCTGTTTTCTGCTTCATGTGTCCCCCCAGTAGAGGGATTCTAGAGCATAGCAGTGGGTACTGACAACTGGAATACTCGCCCTCTGGTTAAGCCTGGGGGCCTATGGATATGACAAGCCCCATATTCAGGATCTTGGTCCAGCCACTGAGAGGCGTTACTTTAATACGGGACTCACGCTGCAGGTCACAATGCATGTCTGTGCCCTAGGCGGCCCTCAAGCACTGGCGTGGCCTTCCGGACAATGCAGGTTTTCCCACATTGAACGTTAGAGAACATGCCAACCACAAGGTTTCTGGCCATGGGGAAGGAGGAATTCTAATTTCTGCATCACGTTCACCCCTGGGCAGTGATTGGAGATAAGGTCTAGGTTCTGAAGCCTGAAAAAAGAGGTTGGGAAGAGATGACGACCTACAGCCATAGCGGGTCCTATGTGTCCAGGTTGGGGCCAGCTGTCTGGGTGTCGTTTGGGATGTCTTGTCTCAGGCTGTGCCAGACAGGGCATTAGTATACAGGGTGGGCTGTATAATTGCTTTACAATCGAGTGGCATGCATTAGAAAATCATTTGGGGTTTCTTATTAGCAGCATAGGGCAAAGTTTTTCTTCTGGAGGGCAGGCAGAGTGCTGCATTGTGGCTTCGGAATTCCCAAACTGGAGGGCTTGTGGGCCAGGAGAGTGAGGACGGAAGTCTGAGAACACAAGCTAGGCTTAGGTTTCGGGGCAAGGACATGGCAGGCACACTCTGCAGAGCTGAATTGAGATCTCATGCGTCTGAAGTCAGGTCGAGGTTCAGACTTTGGCTCAGGTTTGATTTCTGTCCATGTTGGCCCCTTCAGGAAGGGGGGGCATTATGAGGCCATGGGGGTTTTCCCACTAATGGAGTTGGGAGATGCTCCAAACCGCAAGGATTCCTTCTGTGGGACAATTAAGATTTGTTGGATGGCTCCAGGACGTCTTATAAGGTATTTTTCCAGAACAGGGTTCTAAGTATGGATGCCTGGGCAGCAAGCCTCACATTCCAATTGTCTCCTAGCAACAAGAAACGTTTGATCTGCTGGCTTGGGGTAGCAACAGTGGGGGCTGAGTTGAAATGGTCTTTCCTGAGAATGGTCTTAATGTTGGTTTGAGTCCATGGAGACCTTGGTATGGGGCAGTGGCACCAGGGCCCTGAAGGATTCTCCTAACCAGAGGTTATGACAAAGCTCCAATGAGCAAGTTTTCCATGGGGAGACGAGATTTGTTCTTATTGGTGCCTCAGGAAACCACCATATGCTGGTATTGGAAACGAGGCCTCTGAGGAGAGATGCCTGGAAACCAAAGCAATGGATCTGATTAGGGCCTAGGGGCCTGTCCGGTTCAATATTCTTCTCTGGGGACATCTGTTGTCTGAGTGGAGGTAGTTGCTCGGCTGGTTTGAGATCACCCCTGTCTGTCATGGGCGGCCTACACTATTGGGATGGCCTCGGTGACTTTGGAGGTTTTTCCTAATTTGCAAGGTTGTGGCCAATGGAATGGGAAGAATTCCCTTGAAAGGGAAGCACAGTCCTGAGGTGTGGCTCCAGGGACCCAAGTGTGGAGCGTGTGTGGTCCAGGGCTATTTGGACAAAAGTCTGAAAACACAAACTCCACTTAGGTTGTGGGATGTAGGTATGGCCGGCCCGATCTATAGACCGTGAGGAGACCTCTTCGGGATATGAACAAAGGGCGAATGTGATGTGCATGCTCATGCTTTTTTTTTTTTTTTTTTTTCTGGAAATGTGTCACCGATTGCCATGGAATGTCGGGGTGTCCTCATGGGCCATCGATGAGGCTCCCTTTGGGGATTTGACCCGATCCCAAGAGTTTGGGGTCATTCTGTGGGAAGGGAGGAGGCCTTTCTTGTTTTTTTGTTTATTTTTTTTATTATTATTTTTTTTTTACCTAAGGTGGACCACCAAAAGAGGGATTCCAGAGCAGAGTCCTGGGGAGGGGCGACTGGACAACCAGACCTCTGGTTAACATTGGGACCTAAGAACATGGCAAGCCCCATATATGGCTCTTGGTCCAGACACTGAGAGGTCTTCCTTGAGGATATGTCTCACATTGAGTTTCACAATGTGTTTTTGTGCCCAAGGAGCCCCTCAAGTCAGGGCGTGGCCTAATGTTCCATGCTGGTTTCTCCTACACTGAACGTTGCACAATATGGCAACCACAAGTTTTCTGGCCATGGGGAAGATGGAGTTCTAATTTCTGCAACACTTTCACTCCTGGACTGTGATTGGATTTAAGGTCTAGGTTCTGAAGCCTGAAAACTGAGGTTGGGAAGAGATGAAGCCCTAAGGCCATGGTGTGTCTGATGTGCTCAGTGTTCGGCCAGCTGTTGAGTGTGGGTTGGGAGGTGCAGGCTCAGGCTGTGGAAGACAGGGAATTAGTGCCCAGGCTAGACTGTATCATTGGGGTGCAGTCGAGTTTCGTGCAGGATGGTACTCATTTGTGGTTACTGGGTAGCCCCAGAGGGCAACGTTTTTCTTCTGGAGGGAAGACACAGTGCCACATAGTGTCTCCAGAATTCCCAAACTGGAAGGATTGTGGGCCAGGTGTGTGAGGAAAAAATTCTGAGAACACAAGACAGACTTAGATTTCGGGGTGAGGGGACGGAAGGCACCCTCTGCAGAGATGATTCGAGATCCCGTATACCTGAAGACAGAGCTAGGATCAGACATTGGCTTACGTCGGAGTTTCTGTCCATGATGGCCCCTTCATGAAGGGGAGGGTGTCACGAGGACATGGAGGTTTTCCCAGGATGGGAATTGTGAGATGTTCCAAACCGCAATGATTCCTTCTGTGGGACAGTCGAGACCTGTTGGATGGCTCCAGGACATCCCATAAGGAAGTTATCCAGAGCAGGGTTCTAAGGATGGATGCGTGGGCAGCCTGCCTCCCATTACAGGTGTCTCATAGCGCCAAGGCAAGTTCGATCTGCTGGATCTAGGGGAGCAACCGAGGCGGGTGTGTTGAAATGGGTGAGTTGAGGATGGGTCATAATGTGCATTTGTGTCCATGTAGACCTTGGAATGGGGTGCTTGATCCGGGGCCTTGGGGATGTTCATAACCGGAGGTTTTGATGGGCTCTAAAGAGTACGTTTTCTATGTAGAGAAGAGAATTGTTTTGATGAGTGCCTAAGGAATCTCCCATATGCTGGTATTGGAAACCAGGCCTCTGAGGAGAGATGACTGGAAACAAAAGCAATGAATATGGTTAGGGCCTAGGTGCCTGCCCGGTTCAATCTCTTTCCTGAGGATACGTTTCTACGGATCCGAGGGGATGTAGTTGCTCAGCTTGTGTCAGATCGCCCCTGTTTGTCCTGGGCAAACTATAATATTGGGATGGCCTCGGGACTTTGGAGTTTCTCCTAATCTATAGGGTTGTGGCCAATGGAATGGGCAGAAATCGCCTGGAGAGGGCAGGCACAGTTCTGAGTTTGGTTCTAGGGGCCCAGCCTTGAGGCTGTGTGGGCCAGGCCTGTGGGGACAAAAGTCTGAAAACACAAACTCCGCTTAGGAATGGGGACATAGGTATGGCACGCCCAATCTACAGACCGTGATAACACTTCGGGATATGAAAAAGGGTGTGTTTGAGGTGCTTGCTCAGGTTTTGTCTCTGGATTTGTGTCAACAATGTGGGTGGAATGCTGGCGTGGCCTCATGGGTTGTGGACGGCTTTCCTTCTCTGAGGATTTGACCCGATCCCAAGAGTTTGGGTACATTCTGTGGGATGGGAGGAGTCCTTTCTGTTTTTTATTTTATTTTATTTATTTTATTTTATTTTATATTTTATTTTATGTACCTCAAGTGTCCCAATAAAAGAGGGATTCCAGAGCAGAGTCCTTGGGAGGGACAACTGGATAACCCCACCTCTATTTAAGTTTGGGGGCCTAGGGGCATGGCAAGTCCAATATGTGGGCTCTTGATTCAGACACTGGGAGGCCTTCCTTGAGGACAGGGCTCATGCTGAGGGACACAATGCCATTTTTGTGCCCAACAAGGCCCTCAAGCATGGGAAGTGCCTCATGGGCCACGCTTGATTCTCCTACACTGAACGTTGGAGAATATGCCAACCACAAGATTTCCAGCCATGGCGAAGGAAGAGTTGTGATTTCTGCATCACGTTCACCCCTGGACAGTGATTGGAGTTTAGGTCTTGGTTCTGAAACCTGAAAACTGAGGTTGGGAAGAGATGAAGACCTAAGGACCTGATGGGTCCAATGAGCTCATTTTGCGGCCAGCTGTTGAGCATAGGTCTGGAGGTGTGGGCTCATGCTGTGTCAGACAAGGCATTAGACAGGGTAGACTGTATATTTGGGGTGCAGTCGAGTGGCGTTCAGTTGATCCTTATTCGGGTTTCTAAGTAGCTCCATAAGGCAACGTTTTTCTTCTGGAGGGCAGGCAGAGTGCTGCATTGTGGCCCCAGTATTGTCAAACTGTAGGTCTTTTGGGCCATGGGTGTGAGGACGGTAGTCTGAGAACACAAGCTAGGCTTAGTTTTTGGGGTGAGGGCACAGAAGGCACACTCTGCAGAGCTGAATCAAGATCTCATGCACCTGAAGTCAGGGCGAATATCAGACGTTTGCTCAGGTTGGAGTTTCTGTCCAAGATGGCCCCTTTATAACGTGGAGCGTCTCAAGAGGCCATGTAGATTTTACCACAATGGGAGTTGTGAGATGCTCCAGACTGCAAAGATTTCTTCTGTGGGACACTTGAGACCTGTTGGATGGCTCTAGGATGTCCCATGTTGAACGACTCCAGAGTAGGGTTCTAAGGATGGATGCCTGGGCAGCCCGCCTCCCATTCTAGTTGTCTCCTAGC
This sequence comes from Mustela nivalis, assembly GCF_964662115.1. Taxonomy (NCBI): domain Eukaryota; kingdom Metazoa; phylum Chordata; class Mammalia; order Carnivora; family Mustelidae; genus Mustela; species Mustela nivalis. The sequence continues at coordinate 1,670,376 of NW_028136530.1, forward strand.
AACAAGGCAGGTTTGATCTGCAGGCCCTGGGGGAGAAACCAAGGGGGTTGAGTTGACATAGACTCTCCCGAGGATATGATAATGTGGGTTTAAGTCCATGGAGACCTTGGAATGGGGCGCTTGATCCGGGGCCCTGAAAGATTCTCCTAAACAGAGGTTTTTATAGAGCTCCAAAGAGTACATTTCCTATGTGGAGACGAGATTTTTCTGATGAGTGCCTCAGTAATCCCCCGTATGCTGGTATTGGAAACCAGGCCACTGAGGAGAGATGCCTGGAAACAAAAGCAATGGATCTGATTAGGGCCTAGTGCCTGTCCAGTTCAATCTTATTCTATGGGGATATCTGTCTCTGGGTCTGAGTGGAGGTAGTTTCCTAACTTGTGAAAGATCATCCCTGTTTGTCCTGGGCAGCCAACACTATTGGGATGGCCTCGGGGAGTTTGGAGGATTCTCCTAATCTATAGCTTTGTGGCCAAAGGAAATGGCAGAATTCCCCTGGAGAGGGAAGCCACAGTCCTTAGGTGTGGCTCCAGGGGCCCCAGCTTGGATGGTGTGTGTGCCAGGACTGTGGGGACAGAAGTCGGTAAACACAAACTCAGCTTAGGTTTGGGGATGTATGTATGAAGGCTCGATCTACAGACCGTGAGAATTTTCCGGGCTATGAACAAAGGGCGAGTATGTGGCGCTTGCTCAGGCTTTTGTCTCTGGATTTTGTGTCAACGGTGGCCGTGGAATGTCGGGGTGTCCTCAAGGGCCATGGACAATTCTTTCTCTGGTGATTTGGCCTGATCCCAAGTGGTTGGGATCATTCTGTGGATGGGAAGAGTCCTTTCTGTATTTTTTTTTTTTTTTTTACCTCAGGTGTTCCACCAAAGAGGGATTCCAGAGTAGAGCCCTGAGTAGGGGTGACTAGACATCTCGAACTCTGGTTGAATTTGGGGGACTAGGGGCTTGGCAAGCCCCATATGTGGGCTGTTGTTCCAGTCACTAAGAGGCTTTACATGAGGATAGGGCTCACGCTGAGGGTCACAATGTGTGTTTGTGCACATTGTAGCCCTCAGGGTTAGGTGGGGCCTCATAGTCCATGCTGCTTTCTCCTACAATGAACATTGGACAACATGCCAACCACTAGGTTTCTTGCCAAGGCGAAGGAGAAGTTCTGATTCTTGCATCACGTTCACTCCTGAGCAGTGAGTGGAGATAAGGTCTGAAGGTGAAAACTGAGGTTGGGTAGAGATGATGGCCTAAAGCCATTGTGGGTGTGATATGCTCTGTGTACGGCCAGCTGTCTGGGTGTTGGACTGGAGATCTGCCCTCAGGCTGTGTCAGACAGGGCTTTAGTGCACAGGCTAGACTGTAAAATTGGGGTATGGTCGAGTGGCATGCAGGTTGTTACTCATTTGGCGTTTCTGGTTAGCCCTATAGGGCAACATTTTTCTTCTGGAGGGCAGGCAGAGTGCTGCATTGTGTCACCAGAATTGCCAAACTGGAGGGGTGTGGCCAGGATTGTGATGAAGGAAGTCTGAAAACACAAGCTAGCACGAGTTTTGGGGCAAAGAGCATGGCAGGCCCACTCTGCAGAGGCGGAATCGAGATCTCCTGCAGGTGAGGTCAGGGCGATTATCAGATGTTGCCTCAAGCTGGAGTTTGTGTCCATGACGGCCCCTTCCTGTAGGGGGTGGGGGCATCATGAGGCCAGGGAGGTTTCCCTACGCTGGGAGTTGTGAGCTGCTCCAAACTTCAAGGTTTCCTTCTTCAGGAAAGTCGAGTACTATTGGATGGTTCCAGGATGCCCCATACAGAAAGACTCGAGAGCAGGGCCCTAAGCATGGATGCCGAGAAACGCCGACTCACCTTCCCATTGCCTGGTCGAGAAAAGGCACGCTCAATCTGCGGGCTCTTGGGTGAGCTGCGCAGAAGGCTGAGTTTAAATGGACTCTGCTGAGGATGAGTCATAATGTTGGTTGGTGGCCATGGAGACCTTGGAATGTGGCAGTAGCTAAGGGACTCTGCAGGATTCTCCAACCCGAAGGGCTTGACACAACTCCAACAAGGAAGCTTCCCATGTGGAGATGAGAGGTCTTCTGTCTGGTGCCTCAGGAAAGCCCCGTATGCTGGTCTTCGAACCCAGGCCTCTGAGGAGTGATACCTGGACACCAAAGCAAGAGTTCATAATAGGGCCTAGGGGCCTGTCGGCTCAATCCTCTGTCTCTGCGGATATCTGTCTGTGTGTCTGCATGGAGGTAGTAGTTGCTCAGCTTGTGTCATAATGCCCCTATTTGTCCAGTGCGGCTTGCGGTGGTGGGATGTCCTTGGGGACCTTGAGGTTTCTACTATTTTGTAGAGTTGTGGCCAATGGAATGGGCAGTTTCTTAGGAGAGAGCAGGCACAGTTCTGTGGTGTGGCTCCAGAGACCCCAGCCTGGAGGCTGTGTGGGCCATGGCTGTGCAGACAGACATCCAAAAACCCTAACTCAGCTCAGGTTTGGGGCCGAGGTTACGGCAGGCCTGATCTACAGTCCATGAGGGGAGCTCCTCTGGATATGAAAGAAGGGTGAGAGGGAGGCAGTCGCTCAGTCTTTTGTCTCTGGATGTTTTGTCCACAATGGCCGTTTAATGTAGGAGTTGCCTCATGGGTCGTAGAAGTCTCCCTCTCTGGTAGTTTGTCCAGCCCCCAAGTGTTTGGGGTCATTCTGTGGGAAGGGAAGTGTCCTGTTTTCTGCTTCATGTGTCCCCCCAGTAGAGGGATTCTAGAGCATAGCAGTGGGTACTGACAACTGGAATACTCGCCCTCTGGTTAAGCCTGGGGGCCTATGGATATGACAAGCCCCATATGCAGGATCTTGGTCCAGCCACTGAGAGGCGTTACTTTAATACGGGACTCACGCTGCAAGTCACAATGCATGTCTGTGCCCTAGGCGGCCCTCAAGCACTGGCGTGGCCTTTCGGACAATGCAGGTTTTCCCACATTGAATGTTGGACAACATGCCAACCACAAGGTTTCTGGCCATGGGGAAGGAGGAATTCTAATTTCTGCATCACGTTCACCCCTGGGCAGTGATTGGAGATAAGGTCTAGGTTCTGAAGCCTGAAAACCGAGGTTGGGAAGAGATGACGACCTACAGCCATAGCGGGTCCTATGTGTCCAGGTTGGGGCCAGCTGTCTGGGTGTCGTTTGGGATGTCTTGTCTCAGGCTGTGCCAGACAGGGCATTAGTATACAGGGTGGGCTGTATAATTGCTTTACAATCGAGTGGCATGCATTAGAAAATCATTTGGGGTTTCTTATTAGCAGCATAGGGCAAAGTTTTTCTTCTGGAGGGCAGGCAGAGTGCTGCATTGTGGCTTCGGAATTCCCAAACTGGAGGGCTTGTGGGCCAGGAGAGTGAGGACGGAAGTCTGAGAACACAAGCTAGGCTTAGGTTTCGGGGCAAGGACATGGCAGGCACACTCTGCAGAGCTGAATTGAGATCTCATGCGTCTGAAGTCAGGTCGAGTTTCAGACTTTGGCTCAGGTTTGAGTTTCTGTCCATGTTGGCCCCTTCAGGAAGGGGGGGCTTTATGAGGCCATGGGGGTTTTCCCACTATTGGAGTTGTGAGATGCTCTAAACCGCAAGGATTCCTTCTGTGGACAATTAAGATTTGTTGGATGGCTCCAGGACGTCTTATAAGGTATTTTTCCAGAACAGGGTTCTAAGTATGGATGCCTGGGCAGCCAGCCTCACATTCCAATTGTCTCCTAGCAACAAGAAACGTTTGATCTGCTGGTTGGGGTAGCAACAGAGGGGACTGAGTTGAAATGGACTTTCCTGAGGATGGTCTTAATGTTGGTTTGAGTCCATGGAGACCTTGGTATGGGGCAGTGGCACCAGGGCCCTGAAGGATTCTCCTAACCAGAGGTTATGACAAAGCTCCAATGAGCAAGTTTTCCATGTGGAGACGAGATTTGTTCTTATTGGTGCCTCAGGAAACCACCATATGCTGGTATTGGAAACGAGGCCTCTGAGGAGAGATGCCTGGAAACCAAAGCAATGGATCTGATTAGGGCCTAGGGGCCTGTCCGGTTCAATATTCTTCTCTGGGGACATCTGTTGTCTGAGTGGAGGTAGTTGCTCGGCTGGTTTGAGATCACCCCTGTTTGTCCTGGGCGGCCTACACTATTGGGATGGCCTCGGTGACTTTGGAGGTTTTTCCTAATTTGCAAGGTTGTGGCCAATGGAATGGGAAGAATTCCCTTGAAAGGGAAGCACAGTCCTGAGGTGTGGCTCCAGGGACCCAAGCGTGGAGTGTGTGTGGTCCAGGGGTATTTGGACAAAAGTCTGAAAACACAAACTCCACTTAGGTTGTGGGATGTAGGTATGGCCGGCCCGATCTATAGACCGTGAGGAGAACTCTTCGGGATATGAACAAAGGGCGAATGTGAGGTGTTGCTCATGCTTTTTTTTTTTTTTTTTTCTGGAAATGTGTCACCGATTGCCATGGATTGTCAGGGTGTCCTCATGGGCCATCGATGAGGCTCCCTTTCTGGGGATCTGACCCCATCCTAAAAGTTTGGGGTCATTCTGTGGGAAGGGAGGAGGCCTTTCTTTTTTTTTTTTGTTTACTTTTTTTTTTTTTTTTTTTTTTTTTTTTTTACCTCTGGTGGACCACCAAAAGAGGGATTCCAGAGCAGAGTCGTGGGTGGGGGCAACTGAACAACCAGACCTCTGGTTAACATTGGGACCTAAGAACATGGCAAGCCCCATATGTGGGATCTTGGTCCAGACACTGAGAGGCCTTCCTTGAGGATAGGTCTCACACTGAGTTTCACAATGTGGTTTTGTGCCCAAGGATCCCCTCCAGTCAGGGCATGGCCTAAAGTACCATGCTGGTGCCTCCTACACTGAACGTTGCACAGTATGGGAACCACAAGGTTTCTGGCCATGGGGAAGAAGGAGTTCTAATTTCTGCAACACTTTCACTCCTGGACTGTGATTGGATTTAAGGTCTAGGTTCTGAAACCTGAAAACTGAGGTTGGGAAGAGATGAAGCCCTAAGGCCATGGTGTGTCTGATGTGCTCAGTGTTCGGCCAGCTGTTGAGTGTGGGTTGGGAGGTGCAGGCTCAGGCTGTGGCAGACAGGGAATAAGTGCCCAGGCTAGACTGTATCATTGGCATGCAGTCGAGTTTCGTGCAGGATGTTACTCATTTGTGGTTACTTGTTAGCCCCAGAGGGCAACGTTTTTAGTCTGGAGGGAAGACACAGTGCCACATAGTGTCTCCAGAATTCCCAAACTGGAAGGCTTTAGGGCCAGGAGTGTGAGGAAAAAATTCTGAGAACACAAGCAGGACTTAAATTTCGGGGTGAGGGGACGGCAGGCACCCTCTGCAGAGATGATTCGAGATCCCGTATACCTGAAGACAGAGCTAGGACCAGACGTTTTCTTAGGTCGGAGTTTCTGTCCATGATGGCCCCTTCATGAAGGGGAGGGTGTCACGAGGACATGAAGGTTTTCCCACTATGGGAATTGTGAGATGCTCCAAACCACAATGATTCCTTCTGTGGGACAGTCGAGACCTGTTGGATGGCTCCAGGACATCCCATAAGGAAGTTATCCAGAGCAGGGTTCTAAGGATGGATGCCTGGGCAGCCTGCCTCCCATTCCAGGTGTCTCCTAGAGCCAAGGCAAGTTCGATCTGCTGGATCTAGGGGAGCAACCGAGGCGGGTGTGTTGAAATGGGTGAGTTGAGGATGGGTCATAATGTGCATTTGTGTCCATGTAGACCTTGGAATGGGGTGCTTGATCCGGGGCCTTGAGGGATGTTCATAACCGGAGGTTTTGATGGAGCTCTAAAGAGTATGATTCCTATGTAGAGAAGAGAATTGTTTTGATGAGTGCCTAAGGAATCTCCCATATGCTGGTATTGGAAACCAGGCCTCTGAGGAGAGATGACTGGAATCAAAAGCAAGGGATCTGATTAGGGCCTAAGTGCTCGTCCAGTTCCTTCTTATTCTATGGAGATATCTGTCTCTGGGTCTGAGTGGAGGTGGTTTCCTAACTTGTGAAAGATCATCCCTGTTTGTCCTGGGAAGCCAACACAGTTCGGATGGCCTTGGGGAGTTTGGAGGATTCTCCTAATCTATAGGGTTGTGCCCAATGGAAATGGCAGAATTCCCCTGTAGAGTGAAGCCACAGTCCTGAGGTGTGGCTCCAGGGGCCCCAGCTTGGATGGTGTGTGGGCCAGGACTGTGGGGACAGAAGTCTGAAAACACAAACTCAGCTTAGGTTTGGGGATGTATGTATGAAGGCTCGATCTACAGACCGTGAGAATTTTCCGGGCTATGAACAAAGGGCGAGTATGTGGCGCTTGCTCAGGGTTTTGTCTCTGGATTTTGTGTCAATGGTGGCCGTGGAATGTCGTGGTGTCCTCAAGGGCCATGGACAATTCTTTCTCTTGTGATTTGGCCTGATCCCAAGTGGTTGGGATCATTCTGTGAATGGGAAGAGTCCTTTCTGTATTTATTTTTTTACCTCAAGTGTCCCACCAAAGAGGGATTCCCGAGTAGAGCCCTGAGTAGGGGTGACTAGACATCTCGAACTCTGGTTGAGATTGGGGGACTAGAGGCTTGGCAAGCCCCATATGTGGGCTGTTGTTCCAGTCACTAAGAGGCTTTACATGAGGATAGGGCTCACGCTGAGGGTCACAATGTGTGTTTGTGCACATTGTGGCCCTCAGGGATAGGTGGGGCCTCATAGTCCATGCTGCTTTCTCCTACAATGAACATTGGACAACATGCCAACCACTAGGTTTCTTGCCAAGGCGAAGGAGAAGTTCTGATTCTTGCATCACGTTCACTCCTGAGCAGTGAGTGGAGATAAGGTCTAGGTTCTAAGGTGAAAACTGAGGTTGGGTAGAGATGATGGCCTAAAGCCATTGTGGGTGTGATATGCTCTGTGTATGGCCAGCTGTCTGGGTGTTGGACTGGAGGTCTGCCCTCAGGCTGTGTCAGACAGGGCTTTAGTGCACAGGCTAGACTGTATAATTGGGGTATGGTCGAGTGGCATGCAGGTTGTTACTCATTTGGCGTTTCTGGTTAGCCCTATAGGGCAACATTTTTCTTCTGGAGGGCAGGCAGAGTGCTGCATTGTGTCTCCGAAATTGCCAAACTGGAGGGGTGTGGCCAGGATTGTAAGGAAGGAAGTCTGAAAACACAAGCTAGCACGAGTTTTAGGGCCAAGAGCATGGCAGGCCCACTCTGCAGAGGCTGAATCGAGATCTCCTGCACGTGAGGTCCGGGCGATTATCAGATGTTGCCTCAAGCTGGAGTTTGTGTCCATGACGGCCCCTTCCTGAAGGGGGAGGGGCGTCATGAGGCCAGGGAGGTTTCCCTACGCTGGGAGTTGTGAGCTGCTCCATATTTCAAGGTTTCCTTCTTCAGGACAGTCGAGTACTATTGGATGGTTCCAGGATGCCCCATACAGAAAGACTCGAGAGCAGGGCCCTAAGCATGGATGCCGAGAAACGCCAACTCACCTTCCCATTGCCTGGTCGAGAAAAGGCACGCTCAATCTGCGGGCTCTTGGGTGAGCTACCCAGAAGGCTGAGTTTAAATGGACTCTGCTGAGGATGAGTCATAATGTGGGTTGGTGGCCATGGAGACCTTGGAATGTGGCAGTAGCTAAGGGACTCTGCATGATTCTCCAACCCGAAGGGCTTGACACAACTCCAACAAGGAAGCTTCCCATGTGGAGATGAGAGGTCTTCTGTCTGGTGCCTCAGGAAAGCCCCATATGCTGGTCTTCGAACCCAGGCCTCTGAGGAGTGATACCTGGACACCAAAGCAAGAGTTCATAATAGGGCCTCGGGGCCTGTCTGGTTCAATCTTCTGTCTCTGCGGATATCTGTCTGTGTGTCTGCATGGAGGTAGTAGTTGCTCAGCTTGTGTCATAATGCCCCTATTTGTCCAGTGCGGCTTGCGGTAGTGGGATGTCCTTGGGGACCTTGAGGTTTCTACTATTTTGTAGAGTTGTGGCCAATGGAATGGGCAGTTTCTTAGGAGAGAGCAGGCACAGTTCTGTGGTGTGGCTCCAGAGACCCCAGCCTGGAGGCTGTGTGGGCCATGGCTGTGCAGACAGACATCCAAAAACCCTAACTCAGCTCAGGTTTGGGGCCGAGGTTACGGCAGGCCTGATCTACAGCCCATGAGGGGAGCTCCTCTGGATATGAAAGAAGGGTGAGAGGGAGGCAGTCGCTCAGGCTTTTGTCTCTGGATGTTTTGTCCACAATGGCCGTTTAATGTAGGAGTTGCCTCATGGGTCGTAGAAGTCTCCCTCTCTGGTAGTTTGTCCAGCCGCCAAGAGTTCGGGTCATTCTGTGGGAAGGGAAGTGTCCTGTTTTCTGCTTCATGTGTCCCCCCAGTAGAGGGATTCTAGAGCATAGCAGTGGGTACTGACAACTGGAATACTCGCCCTCTGTTTAAGCCTGGGGGCCTATGGATATGACAAGCCCCATATGCAGGATCTTGGTCCAGCCACTGAGAGGCGTTACTTTAATACGGGACTCACGCTGCAGGTCACAATGCATGTCTGTGCCCTAGGCGGCCCTCAAGCACTGGCGTGGCCTTTCGGACAATGCAGGTTTTCCCACATTGAACGTTGGACAACATGCCAACCACAAGGTTTCTGGCCATGGGGAAGGAGGAATTCTAATTTCTGCATCACGTTTACCCCTGGGCAGTGATTGGAGATAAGGTCTAGGTTCTGAAGCCTGAAAACCGAGGTTGGGAAGAGATGACGACCTACAGCCATAGCAGGTCCTATGTGTCCAGGTTGGGGCCAGCTGTCTGGGTGTCGTTTGGGATGTCTTGTCTCAGGCTGTGCCAGACAGGGCATTAGTATACAGGGTGGGCTGTATAATTGCTTTACAATCGAGTGGCATGCATTAGAAAATCATTTGGGGTTTCTTATTAGCAGCATAGGGCAAAGTTTTTCTTCTGGAGGGCAGGCAGAGTGCTGCATTGTGGCTTCGGAATTCCCAAACTGGAGGGCTTGTGGGCCAGGAGAGTGAGACCGAAGTCTGAGAACACAAGCTAGGCTTAGGTTTCGGGGCAAGGACATGGCAGGCACACTCTGCAGAGCTGAATTGAGATCTCATGCGTCTGAAGTCAGGTCGAGGTTCAGTCTTTGGCTCAGGTTTGAGTTTATGTCCATGTTGGCCCCTTCAGGAAGGGGGGGCATTATGAGGCCATGGGGGTTTTCCCACTATTGGAGTTGTGAGATGCTCCAAACCGCAAGGATTCCTTCTGTGGGACAATTAAGATTTGTTGGATGGCTCCAGGATGTCTTATAAGGTATTTTTCCAGAACAGGGTTCTAAGTATGGATGCCTGGGCAGCCAGCCTCACATTCCAATTGTCTCCTAGCAACAAGAAACGTTTGATCTGCTGGTTGGGGTAGCAACAGAGGGGACTGAGTTGAAATGGACTTTCCTGAGGATGGTCTTAATGTTGGTTTGAGTCCATGGAGACCTTGGTATGGGGCAGTGGCACCAGGGCCCTGAAGGATTCTCCTAACCAGAGGTTATGACAAAGCTCCAATGAGCAAGTTTTCCATGGGGAGACGAGATTTGTTCTTATTGGTGCCTCAGGAAACCACCATATGCTGGTATTGGAAACGAGGCCTCTGAGGAGAGATGCCTGGAAACCAAAGCAATGGATCTGATTAGGGCCTAGGGGCCTGTCCGGTTCAATATTCTTCTCTGTGGACATCTGTTGTCTGAGTGGAGGTAGTTGCTCGGCTGGTTTGAGATCACCCCTGTTTGTCCTGGGCGGCCTACACTATTGGGATGGCCTCGGTGACTTTGGAGGTTTTTCCTAATTTGCAAGGTTGTGGCCAATGGAATGGGAAGAATTCCCTTGAAAGGGAAGCACAGTCCTGAGGTGTGGCTCCAGGGACCCAAGTGTGGAGCGTGTGTGGTCCAGGGCGATTTGGACAAAAGTTTGAAAACACAAACTCCACTTAGGTTGTGGGTTGTAGGTATGACCGGCCCGATATATAGACCGTGAGGAGACCTCTTCGGGATATGAACAAAGGGCGAATGTGAGGTGCTTGCTCATGCTTTTTTTTTTTTTTCTGGAAATGTGTCACCGATTGCCATGGAATGTCGGGGTGTCCTCATGGGCCATCGATGAGGCTCCCTTTCTGGGGATTTGACCTGATCCTAAAAGTTTGGGGTCATTCTGTGGTAATGGAGGAGGCCTTTCTGTGTTTTTTGTTTACTTTTTTTTTTTTTTTTTTTTTTTTTACCTCAGGTGGACCACCAAAAGAGGGATTCCAGAGCAGAGTCGTGGGTGGGGGCAACTGGACAACCAGACCTCTGGTTAACATTGGGACCTAAGAACATGGCAAGCCCCATATGTGGGCTCTTGGTCCAGACACTGAGAGGCCTTCCTTGAGGATATGTCTCACACTGAGTTTCACAATGTGGTTTTGTGCCCAAGGATCCCCTCAAGTCAGGGCGTGGCCTAAAGTACCATGCTGGTTTCTCCTACACTGAACGTTGTACAGTATGGGAACCACAAGTTTTCTGGCCATGGGGAAGATGGAGTTCTAATTTCTGCAACACTTTCACTCCTGGACTGTGATTGGATTTAAGGTCTAGGTTCTGAAGCCTGAAAACTGAGGTTGGGAAGAGATGAAGCCCTAAGGCCATGGTGTGTCTGATGTGCTCAGTGTTCGGCCAGCTGTTGAGTGTGGGTTGGGAGGTGCAGGCTCAGGCTGTGGCAGACAGGGAATTAGTGCCCAGGGTAGACTGTATCATTGGGGTGCAGTCGAGTTTCGTGCAGGATGGTACTCATTTGTGGTTACTGGGTAGCCCCAGAGGGCAACGTTTTTCTTCTGGAGGGAAGACACAGTGCCACATAGTGGCTCCAGATATCCCAAACTGGAAGGCTTTAGGGCCAGGAGTGTGAGGAAAAAATTCTGAGAACACAAGCCAGACTTAGATTTCGGGGTGAGGGGAAGGCAGGCACCCTCTGCAGAGATGATTCGAGATCCCGTATACCTGAAGACAGAGCTAGGATCAGACGTTGGCTTAGGTCGGAGTTTCTGTCCATGACGGCCCCTTCATGAAGGGGAGGGTGTCACGAGGACATGGAGGTTTTCCGACGATGGGAATTGTGAAATGCTCCAAACCACAATGATTCTTTCTGTGGGACAGTCGAGACCTGTTGGATGGCTCCAGGACATCCCATAAGGAAGTTATCCAGAGCAGGGTTTTAAGGATGGATGCCTGGGCAGCCTGCCTCCCATTCCAGGTGTCTCATAGAGCCAAGCCAAGTTCGATCTGCTGGATCTAGGGGAGCAACCGAGGCGGGTGTGTTGAAATGGGTGAGTTGAGGATGGGTCATAATGTGCATTTGTGTCCATGTACACCTTGGAATGGGGTGCTTGATCCGGGGTCTTGAGGGATGTTCATAACCGGAGGTTTTGATGGAGCTCTAAAGAGTATGTTTCCTATGTAGAGAAGAGAATTGTTTTGATGAGTGCCTAAGGAATCTCCCATATGCTGGTATTGGAAACCAGGCCTCTGAGGAGACATGACTGGAATCAAAAGCAAGGGATCTGATTAGGGCCTAAGTGCCCGTCCAGTTCCTTCTTATTCTATGGAGATATCTGTCTCTGGGTCTGAGTGGAGTTGGTTTCCTAACTTGTGAAAGATCATCCCTGTGTGTCCTGGGCAGCCAACACAATTCCGATGGCCTGGGGGAGTTTGGAGGATTCTCCTAATCTATAGGGTTGTGACCAATGGAAATGGCAGAATTCCCCTGGAGAGGGAAGCCACAGTCCTGAGGTGTGGCTCCAGGGGCCCCAGCTTAGATGTTGTGTGGGCCAGGACTGTGGGGACAGAAGTCTGAAAACACAAACTCAGCTTAGGTTTGGGGATGTATGTATGAAGGCTCCATCTACAGACCGTGAGAATTTTCCGGGCTATGAACAAAGGGTGAGTATGTGGCGCTTGCTCAGGGTTTTGTCTCTGGATTTTGTGTCAATGGTGGCCGTGGAATGTCGGGGTGTCCTCAAGGGCCATGGACAATTCTTTCTCTGGTGATTTGGCCTGATCCCAAGTGGTTGGGATCATTCTGTGAATGGGAAGAGTCCTTTCTGTATTTTTTTTTTTTTTTACCTCAGGTGTCCCACCAAAGAGGGATTCCCGAGTAGAGCCCTGAGTAGGGGTGAGTAGACATCTCGTACTCTGGTTGAGATTGGGGGACTAGGGGCTTGGCAAGCCCCATATGTGGGCTGTTGTTCCAGTCACTAAGAGGCTTTACATGAGGATAGGGCTCACGCTGAGGGTCACAATGTGTGTTTGTGCACATTGTGGCCCTCTGGGATAGGTGGGGCCTCATAGTCCATGCTGCTTTCTCCTACAATGAACATTGGACAACATGCCAACCACTAGGTTTCTTGCCAAGGCGAAGGAGAAGTTCTGATTCTTGCATCACGTTCACTCCTGAGCAGTGAGTGGAGATAAGGTTTAGGTTCTGAAGGTGAAAATTGAGGTTGGGTAGAGATGATGGCCTAAAGCCATTGTGGGTTTGATATGCTCAAGTGTACGGCCAACTGTCTGGGTGTTGGACTGGAGGTCTGCCCTCAGGCTGTGTCCGACAGGGCTTTAGTGCACAGGCTAGACTGTATAATTGGGGTATGGTCGAGTGGCATGCAGGTTGTTACTCATTTGGCGTTTCTGGTTAGCCCTATAGGGCAACATTTTTCTTCTGGAGGCCAGGCAGAGTGCTGCATTGTGTCTCCAGAATTTCCAAATTGGAGGGGTGTGGCCAGGATTCTTAGGACGGAAGGCTGAGAACACAAGTTAGGCTTAGGTTTCAGGGCGAGGGCCCAGCAGGCACACTCTCAAGTGCTGAATCGAGATCTCATGCTTCTGAATTCAGGGCGAGGATCAGACTTTGGCTTAGGATGGAGTTTCTGTCCGTGATGGCCCATTTATGAAGGTGTGGGGCATCATGAGGAAATGGAGGTTTTCTCACAGTGTTATTGTGTGATGCTTCAAACCACAAGGATTCATTCTGCGAGACAGTCAAGACAGGTTTGTTGGATTCAAGACGTCCCATAAAGAAGTTCTCCAGAGCAGGGTTCTAAGGATGGATGCCTGGGAAGCCCGCCTCCCATTCCAACTGTCTCTTAGTGACCAGGAAGTTTTGATCTGCTGGCTCTGGGTGAGCAGCCGAGGGGGCTGATTTGAAATGGACTCTCCTGAGAATGGATCATAATGTAAGTTCGTGTCCTTGGAGACCTTGGGATTGGGCCATGGTGCCAGCGCCCTGAAGGATCCTCCTAACCTGAGGTATTGACACAGCTCCAAAGAGCAAGTTTCCCATGTGGAGATGAGATCTGTTCTGATTGTTTCCTTAGGAAACCCCCATATTCTGATATTGGAAACCAGGCCTCTGAGGAGAGATACCTAGAAACCAAAGCAATGCATCAGAAGTTGGCTCAGGTTGGAGTTTCTGTCCATGATGGCCCCTTTATAAAGGGGAGCATCTCATGAGGCCATTTAGGTTTTCCCACGATAGGAGTTGTGAGATGCTCCAATCTGCAAGGATTCCTTCTGTGGGACAGTCAAGACCTGTTGGAAGGCTCCAGGACATCCCATATGGAACGGCGCCAGAGCAGGATTCCAAGGATGGATGCCTAGAGAGTCTGCTTTGCATTCCAGTTGTCTCCTAGCGACAAGGCAGGTTTGATATTCTGCCTCTGGGGGAGTAATCGACGGGGCTGAGTTGAAATGTACTCTCCTGCCAAATGGTCATAATGCGGGTATGTGTCCATGGAGACCTTGGAATAGGACGGTTGCTCCGGCTACCTGAAGGTTTCTCCTAACTGGAGGCTTTTACAGAGCTCCAAAGGATAAGTTTCCCATGTGAAGACAAGATTTGTTCTGATTGGTATCTCTGGAATCCCCCATATGCTGGTATTGGAAAACAGGCCTCTGAGGAGAGATGCTTAGAAAAAAAAGCAATGGAACCAATTACATTCTAGGGGCCAGTCCAGTTTAATCTTCTTCTCTTGGGTTATCTGTCTACGGGTGAGTTGACGTCGTTGCTCAGCTTTTGAGAGATCGCCCCTCTTTGTCCTGGGTGGCCTACACTATTGGAATGGCCTCTGGGACTTTGGAGGTTTCTCCTTATCTGTAGGGTTGTGGCCAATGGAATGGGAAGAATTTCCTTGGAGAGGGCAGGCACAGTCCTGAGGTGCGGCTCCAGGGGCCTCAGTCTGGAGGGTGTGTGGGACAGGGATGTCAGGATAGAAGTCTGAAAACACAAACTCGGCTTAGGTTTGGGGACATAGGTATGGCAGGCCCAATCTACAGACTATGAGGAGAATTTTTTGGGCTATGACCTAAGGGTGAGTGTGAACGCTTGCTGAAGCTTATGTCTCTGGATTTTGTGTCAATAGTGGCCGTGGAATGTCGGGCTGGCCTCATGGGCCATGGACGAGTCTTTCTCTCTGGATCCCAATCACTTGGGATGGCCCAATCCCAAGTGATTGGGGTCATTCTGTGAGTGGGAGGAGTCCTTTCTGTGTTTATTTACCTCAAATGTCCCACCAAAGAGGGATTCCAGAGCAGAGCCCTGAGTAGGGGTGACTAGATGTCTCTACCTCTGGTTAAGATTGGGTGACTTGGGGCATGGCAGGCCCCATATGTGGGCTCATGGTCCAGCCACTGAGAGGCTTTACTTGAGGACAGGGCTCAAACTGAGGGTCCCAATGTGTGTTTGAGCCCACCGCAGCTCTTAAGCATAGGCAGGGCCTCAGGGACCCTACACTACCCTCAGGGGCCCTACTACTGCCCCTGTAGGCCCTACAGGGGTCCTACACTGAACGTTGGACAAGATGCCAACCACAAGATTCTGGCGAGAGGGAAGGACGAGTTCTGATTTCTGCATCACGTTCACCCATGGGAAGTGAGTAGAGATAAGGTCTAGGATTCTGTAGCCTGAAAACCGAAGTTGGAAAGAGATGGCGACCTAAGGCCATGGCGGTTCAGATGTTCTCAGTGTACTGCAAGCTGTCTGGGTGTCGGTTGGGAATTCAGGCCTCAGGTTCTGTCAGACAGGGCATTAGTGCACAGGCTAGACTATATAATTGGTGTACAGTTGAGTGACGTGCAGGTTTATCCTCATTTGAGGTTTCTGGGTAGACCCATAGGGCAATATTTTTCTTCTAGAGGGCAGGCAGAGTGCAGCACTGTGTCATCGGAAATCCCAAAATAGAGGGCGTGTGGTCCAGGAGAGTTAGGACGGAAGTCGGAGAACACTAGCTACGCTTAGGTTTTGGGGTGAGGGCACAGCAGGTACACTCTGAAGAGCTGAATCAAGATCTCGTGCATCTGAAGTCAAGGCGAAGATCAGCTGTTGGCTCAGGTTGGAGTTTCTTTCCATGATCTGCCTTCATGAAGATTGGGGGCATCATGTGACCTTGGAAGCTTTCCATGATATGAGTTGTTAGGTGGTCCATGCACAAGGACTCCTGTGGGACAGTCGAGACCTGTTGGATGGCTCATGGATGTCCCATAAGGAACGACGCAAGAGCAGGGTTCTAAGGATGGATGCCTGAAGAGCCCAACTCGCATTTCAATTGTCTCCTAGCAACAAGGCAGGTTCAATCTGCTGGCTCTGGAGTAGCAACCGAGGGGGTTTAGTTGAAATGGACTCTCCTGAGGATGGGTCATAATTTGGGATTGTGTCCATGGAGATATTCAAATGGGGCAGTGGCTCCAGTGACCTGAGGTTTTCTCCTAACTGGAGGTTATGACACAGCTCCATAGAGCAAGATTCCCATGTGGAGACGAGATTTTTTCTGATAGGTAGCTCTGGAAACCCCCTTATGCTGGTATTGGAATCCAGGCCTCTGAGGAGAGATGCCTGAAAACAAAAGCAATGGATCCAATTAGGGCCTAGGTGCCTGTCTTGTTCAATATTCTTTTCTATGGATATCTGTCTAAGGTTCTGATTGGAGGTAGTGGCTCAGCTTGTGCCAGAGGGTCCCTGTATGTCCAGGACATCCTACACTATTGGGATGGCCTCAGAGATTTTGGATGATTCTCCTAATCTGTCAGGTTGTGCCAAATGAATGAGCAGAATTCCCTTGGAGAGGGCAGGCACAGTCCTGAGGTGTGGCTCCATGGGGCCCAGCCTTTAGAATGTGTGGGTGAGGACAATGGAGACAGAAGTCTGAAAACACAAACTCGGCTTAGGTTTGGGGACATAGGTATGGCAGGCCCGATCTACAGACCTTGAGAATTTTGGGGGCTCTGAACAAAGGGAAAGTGTGTGGCGCTTTTTCAGGTTTTTGTCTCCGGATTTTGTGTCAATGGTGGCCGTGGAATGTCAGGCTGGCCTCATCGACCATGGACGAGTATTTCTCTCTGTGGATTTGGCCAGATTCCAAGTATTTGGGGTCATTCTTTGGATGGTAGGAGTCCTTACTTTTTTTTCTTTATCTTGGGTTTTTTTTTTTTCCTTATGTGTCCCACCAAAGAGGTATTCCAGAAAAGAGCTCTGAATAAGGTTGACTAGACTTCTCAAGCTCTGGCTAGGATTGGGGGAGTAGGGGCATGGCAAGTCCCATATGCAGGCTCTTGGTCCAGCCACGGAGAGGCTTTACTTGAGGCCAGGGTTCATGCTTAGGGTCCTAATGTGTGTTTGTGCCCATCGCAGCCCTCAAGCATGTCTGAGGCCTCATTTGCCATGCTGGGTTCTCATATACTGAACGTTGGACAACATGCCAACCACAAGGTTTCTGGTCATGGGGAAGGTGAAGTTCTGATTTCTGCATCACGTACATCACTTAGTTGTGAGTGGAGATAATGTCTAGGTTCTGAAGCCTGAAGACCAAGGTTGGGAAGAGATGATGAACTAAGGCCATGGCATGTTTGATGTGTTCAGTGTGAGGCCAGGTGTCTGGGTGTCGGTCACGAGGTCTGGGGTCAGGCTGTGTCAGACAGGGCATTAGTGCCCAGGCTAGACTGTATAATTGGGGTACAGTCTAGAGAATTGCAGGTTGATCCTCATTTGATGTTTCTGGGTAGACCCCTAGGGCAAAGTCTCTCTTCTGGAGGGCAGGCAGAGTGCTGCATTTTGTCTCCAGAATTCCCAAAGTGGAAGGCTTGTGGGCCAGGAGTGTGAGGATGGAAGTCTGAGAACACGAGCTGGCTTAGGTTTTGGGGCGAGGGCAAGGCAGGCACACTCTGCAGAGCTGAATTGAGATCTCATGCATCTGAGGTCAGGGCGAGGATCAGACGGGAGTTTCTGTCCATGATGTCCTCTACCTGAAGGTGGAGGCATCACGAGGCCATGGAGGTTTTCCCACGGTGCGAGTGTGTGATGCTGCAAACCACAAGGATTCCTTCTGCAGGACAGTTGAGACCTGTTGAATGAATCAAGTACACCCCATTAGGAATTTCTCCAGAGCAGAGTTCTAACATGGATACCTGGGCAACGAACTCGCATTCCAATTGTCTCCTAGTGACAAAGCAGGTTTGATCTGCTGGCACTGGGTGAGCAACCGCCAGGTTTGTGTTGAAATGGACTCTCCTGAGGATGGGTCATAATGTGGGATTGTGTCCATTGAGACATTGGAATGGGGCGGTGGCTCCAGTGACGTGAAATTTGCTCCTAACTGGAGGTTTTGACACAGTTCCATATAGCATGATTCCCATGTGGCATGCGATTTGTTCTGATTGGTAGCTCCAGAAACCCCCATGTGCTGGTATTGGAATCCAGGCCTCTGAGGAGAGATACATGAAAACAAAAGCAATGAATTCGTTTAGGGCCTAGGTGCCTGTCCTCTTCAATCTTCTTTTCTATGGATATCTATCTACAGGTCTGATTGGAGGTAGTGGCTCAGCTTGTGGCAGATGGTCCCTGTTTGTCCCGGACATCCTACAATATTGGGGTGGCCTCGGGGACTTCGGATGTTTTTCCTAATCTGTCAGGTTGTGCCAAAGGAATGAGCAGAATTCCCATGGAGAGGGCAGGCACAGTCCTGAGGTGTGGCTCCATGGGGCCAAGCCTTGAGGGTATGTGGGCCAGGACAATGGAGACAGAAGTCTGAAAACACAAACGTGGCTTAGGTTTGGGGACATAGGTATGGCAGGCCCGATCTACAGACCGTGAGAATTTTCAGGCTTTGAACAAAGGGCGAGTGTGTGGCGCTTTTTCAGGCTTTTGTCTCCGGATTTTGTGTCAATGGTGGCCGTGGAATGTCAGGATGGCCTCATCAGCCATGGACGAGTATTTCTCTCTGTGCATTTGGCCCAATTCCAAGTGTTTGCGGTCATTCTTTGGACGGTAGGAGTCCTTTCTCTATTTTTTTTTTAACCTCATGTGTCCCACCAAGGAGGGTTTCTAGAGAAGAGGTCTGAGTAGGGGTGACTAGACTTCTCAAGCACTGGTTAAGGTTTGGGGAGTAGGGGCATGGTAATCTCCATATGTGGGCTCTTGGTCCAGCCCCAGAGAGGCTTTACTTGAGGCCAGGGTTCATGCTTAGGGTCCTAATGTGTGTTTGTGCCCATCGCAGCCCTCAAGCATGTCTGAGGCCTCATGGGCCATGCTGGTTTCTCCTACACTGCATGTTGGACAACATGCCAACCACAGGGTTTCTGGTCATGGGGAAGGAGGAGTTCTGATTTCTGCATCACGTACACGGCATGGCAGTGAGTAGAGATAAGGTCTAGATTCTGAAGCCTGAAAACCGAGGTTGGTAAAAGATGACGACCTAAGGCCATGGTGGGTCCGATGCACTTAGTGTGCGGCCAGATGTCTGTGTCCATCATGAGGTCTGGGCTCAGGCTGTGTCATGCAGGGCATTAGTCCCCAGGCTAGACTGTATAATTGGGGTACAGTCGAGTGATGTGAAGGTTGGTCCTCATTTGGGGTTTCTGGTTGGCCCCATAGGGCAAAGATTTTCTTCTGGAGGGCAGGCAGAGTGCTGCATTCTGGCTCCAGAATTGCCAACTTCAGGGCTTGTGGGCCAGGTGTTTTTGGACAGAAGTCTGAGAACACAAGTTCAGCTTAGAATTCGCAGCGGTGACATGGCAGGCACACTCTACAGACCTGAAATGAGATCTCGTGCATCTGAAGTCAGGGCGAGGATCAGATGTTGGCTTAGGTTGGAGTTTCTGTACATGATGTCCCCTTCATGAAGGTGGGGGGGCATCAGGAAACCATGGAAGATTTCCAACTTTGTGAGTGTGTGATGCTCCAAACCACAAGGATTCCGTCAGCGGGACAGTCACGACCTTTTGGATGGATCAAGGACGTCCCATAAGAAATGCTCCAAAGCACAGTTCTAATGATGGATAACTGGGCAGTCCAACTTGCATTCCAGTTGTGTCCTAGTGAAAAGGAGGATTCGATCTGCTGTCACTGGGGGAACAACCGAGGGGGCTGAAATGAAATGGACTCTCATGAGGATCAGTCATGATATGGATTTGTGTCCATGGATCCCTTGGAATGGGGCAGTGGCTCTGTTGCCCTGAAGAATTCTCCTAACCTGAGGTTTTGATGCAGCTCCAAAGAGCAAGTTTCCCATGTAGAGACGAGATTTGTTCTGAAACCCCCACAACCTGGTATTGGAAACCAAGCATCTGGGGAACAATGCCTGGAATCCAAAGCAATGGATCTGATTACGGTCTAGGGGCCTGTCTTTTTCAATATTCTCCTCTGAGTGTCTCTGTCTAAGATTCAGAATGGAGGTCACTGCTCAGCTTGTGTCAGATCACCCATGTTTGTTGGGGGAGGCCAACACTATTGGGCTGGTCTTGGGAATTGGAGGTTTCTCCTAATCTGTAAGGTTGTGGCAAATGAAACGGGCAGAGTTCCCTTGGAGAGCACTGGCACAGTCCTTAGGTGTGACACCACCTTTCTGGGTGTCATCCAGGAGGTCCAGGCTCAGGCTGTGTCAGACAGGGCATTAGTGCCAAGCTTAGACTGTATAATTGAAGTAAAGTTGAGTGGCATGCAGGTTGATCCTCATTTGGCGTTTCTGGGTAGCCCCAGGGGCAACGTTTTTCTTCTGGAGGGAAGGAAGAGTGCTGCATTGTGGCGACGGAATTCTCACACTGGAGGGCTTGTGGGCCAGAATTGTGAGGAAGGAAGTGAGAGAACACAAGCTAGGCTTAGGTTTTGGGTCAAGATCATGGCAGGCACACTCTGTAGAGCTAAATCTAAATCTCATGCATCTGAAGTCAGGGCGAGGATCAGACGTAGGCTCAGGTTGAAGTTTCTGTTCAGGATGGCCCCTTCATGATGGTGGGGGGCATCATGGGGCTATGGAGACTTTCCCACGATTGGCATTGTAAGTTGCTCCAATCGGCAAGGATTCCTTCTACGGGACAGTCGAGACCGGTCAGATTGCTCCAGGACGTCCCATGCGGAACCACGGCAGTGCAGGGTTCTAAGGATGGATTCCTGGAGTGCCCGCCTCACATTCCTATTGTCTCCTAGTGACAAGGCAGGTTCGATCTGCTTCTTTTGGGGAGCAACCAAAGGGGATGTGTTGAAATGGACTCGCCTGCGGATGGGTCATAATGCGGGTTTGTGTCCATGGAGACCTTGGAATGGGGTGTTGGCTGCTGGGACCTGAAGGTTTCCCTTAACTGGAGGTTGTGACACAGCTCCAAAATGCATGTTTCCCATGTGGAAATGAGATTTGTTCAGACTGGTACCTCTTGAAGAACACATATGCTGGTATTGGAAACCAGGCCTCTGAGGAGAGATGCCTGGAATCAAAAGCAATGGATCTGATTAGGGCCTAGGTGCCTGTCCGGTTCAATCTTCTTCTCTGGGGTTATCTGTCTATGGATCTGAGTTGAGGTAGTTGCTCATCTTGGGACAGATCACCCTGTTTGCCCTGAGTGGCCAACACTATTGGGATGGCCTCAGGGACGTTGGAGTGTTCTCCTAATCTTTAGGGTTGTGGCCAATGGAATGGGCAGAATTTGCTTGGAGAAGGCAGGCACAGTCCTGAGGCATGGCTCCAGGGGCCCCAGCCTGGAGGGTGTGTGGGCCAGGACAGTGGGGACAGAAACCTGAAAACCCAAACTCAGCTTAGATTTGGGGACGTAGGTATGACATGCCTGATCTATAGACCGCGAGAAGAATTTATCAGGCTATGAACAAAGGGCAAGTGTGAGGCATATCTCCAGGCTTTTGTCTCTAGATTTTGTGTCAATGGTGGCCATGGAATGACGGGATGGCCTCTTTGGCCATGGATGATTCTTTCTCTTTTAAGATTTGGTCAGATCCCAAGTTTTGGGGCTCATTCAGGGGATGGAGGAGACCCTTCAATATTTTTTTTCCTCAGGGGTTCCAGAGCAGAGACCTGAATAGGGGTGATTAGAACTCTCAACCTCTCATTAATATTGGGGGACTAGGGATGGCAATGCGGGTTCTTGGTCCAGACCCTGAGAGGCTTTACTTGAGGACAGGGCTCACACTGAGGGTCCCAATGTGTTTGTGCCCATTGCGGTTCTCAAGCATGGGCGGGGACTCATGGGCTACACTGGATTCTCCTACACTGAACGTTGGAAAACATGCCAACCACAAGGTTTCTTGCCTTGAGGAAGAAGGAGTTTCATTTCTGCATCACGTTCACCCCTGGGTAGTGAGTATATATAAGGTCTAGGTTCTGAAGCCTGAAAACCAAGGTTGGGAAGAGATGATGACCTAAAGCCATGGCGGGTCTGATGTGCTCAGTGTACAGCCAGCTGTCTGGGTGTCGGTTGAAAATTCAGACCTCAGGCTGTGCAAGACAGGGCATTAACGCCGAAGCAAAACTGTATAATTGGGGTAGAGTCAAGTGGCATGCAGGTTGATCCTCATTTGGTGTTTCTGGTTAGCCCCATAGGACAACGTTTCTCTTCTGGAGGGCAGTCAGAGTGCTGCATTGTGTCTCTCCAGAATTCCCTAACTGGAGGGCTGGTGGGCTCGGAGTGTGAGGACGAAGTCTGAGAACAATAGCTAGGTTTTGCTTCGGGGCAGGGTTTCGGCAGGCACACTCTGCAGAGTTGAATCAAGATTTCGTGCATCTGAAGTCAGGGCGAGGATTAGACGTTGGCTCAGGTTGGAGTTTCTGTCCAAGATGGCTCTTTCATGAAGGGGACAGTGCACCACGAGGCCACAGAGCTTTTCCCATGATGGGAGTTGTGAGGTGCTCCAAAGCGCAAGGATTCCTTCTGCAGGACAGCTGTGACCTGTTGGATGGCTCCAGGACGTCCCATATGGAATTACTTCAGAGTAGTTTTCTACAGATGGATGCCTAGCCAGTCCGCCTCACATTCCAATTGTCTCCTAGTGACAAGATAGGTTCGATCTGCTGGCTCTAGGGGAGCACCCAAGGGCACTGAGTTGAAATAGACTCTCCTGCAGATGGGTCCTAATGTGGGATTGTGTCCATGGAGACCTTGGAATGAGGTGGTGGCACCGGGGCCCTGAAGGATTTTCCTAGCCGGAGGTTTTGACACAGCTTGAAAGAGCACGTTTCCCATGTGGAGAAGACATTTGTTCTGACTGATGCCTCAGGAAACCCCCATATGGTGGTATTGAAAACCAGGCCTCTGAGGTTCTGACATAGCTCCTCGAGCAAGTTTCCAATGTGCAGACAAGACTTGCTCTGAAGGAGCCTATGGAAACCCCATAGGCTGGTATTGGAAACCAGGCCTCTGAGAAGAGATGCCTGGAAACCAAAGCAATGGATCTGATTAGGGCCTAGGGGCCTGTCCAGTTCAATGTTCTTCTCTGGGGACATCTGTCTCCGAGTTGGTGTGGAGCTAGTTGCTCAGCTAGTGTCAGATCACCCCTGTTTGTTCCGAGCAGCCTACAATATTGGGATGGTCCCAGGGACATTGGAGATTTCTCCTGATTTATATGGTTGTGGCCAATGGAATATGAAGAATTCCCTTTGAGAAGGCAGGAACAATCCTGATGTGTGGTTCCAGGGGCCCTAGCATGGAGGATGTGTGTTTTCACACAACTGTCCAAACAACCCTGGCCTACATATCTACAGGCTCAGGCCCCTGGAGCCAAACCTGAGGACTGTACTTGTCCTCTCAGAGGGAATTGTGTGTGCCCATTCCAAAGGCCACAACCCTTCTAATAGGATAAACCTCCAAAGTCCCTGATCCATCTCAATAGTGGTGGCTTCCCAGGAAAAAGAGGGGTAATCTGAGCCCAAATGAGCACCTACCTGCACTCAGACCCATAGACAGATATCTCCAGAGGTATGAAGGAAAGAACAGGCAACTAGGCACTAATTAGATCCATTGCTTTGGTTTCCAGGCATCTCTCCTCAGAGACCTGGATTTCAAGAGCAGCATATAGCTGTTTCTTGACTCACCCATCAGAAAACATCTCATCTACACATGGGAAACTTGCACGTTGGGGCTGTGTCAAAGCCTCTGTTTAGGAGAACCCTTTAGGGCCCCAGTGCCACCGCTTCATTCCAAGGTCTCCATATACACAAAATGACATTAGAAACCATCCCCAGGGGTGTCCATTTCAACTCAGCGTCCACGGTTGCTCCCCACAGATCCAGGAGATCTAACCTGTCTTGTTGCTAGGAGACATTTGGAATACGAGGTGGGCTACCCAGCCATCCATCCTTAGAACCCTGCTCAGAATCATTGGCCTGGAGCCAAACAACAGGTCTCAATTGTCCTGCAGAAGACTCTCTGCAGTTTGGAGCTTCTCACAACTCCCATCTTGGGAAAACACCCATGGCCTCGTGATGCCCCCCCCCCCACTCATGAAGGGGCCATCAGGGACAGAAACTCCAGCCTGAGCGATCGTCTGATCCTCGCCCTGACTTCAGATGCACGAGGTCTCGATTCAGGTCTGTCGATTGTGCCTGCCATGGCCTCACCCAGAAACCTAATCCTAGCTTGTGTTCTCAGACTTTTTCGTCAGACTACTGGCCCACAAGCCCTCCAGTTTGGCAATCCAGAACTACAATGCAGCACTCTGCCGGCCCTCCAGAAGAAAAACATTGTCCTCTGGGGCTACACAGTAACCCCAAATGAGGATCAACCTGCACCGACCTTGGCTGTACCCCAAATACATAGGCTGACCAGGGCACTAATGCCCTTTCTGACACAGCCTGAGCCTGGACCCCCTGGACCCTCCCAGACAGCTGGCCGCACACTGAGCACATCGATCCGCCGTGGCCTTAGGTCGTCATCTCTTCCCAACATCGGTTTTCAGGTTTCAGAACCTAGACCTTATCTCCAATCACTGCCCAGGGTTGAAGGTGATGCAGAAATCAGAACTCCTTCCCCATGGCAAGAAACCTTGTGGTTGGCATGTTGTCCAACGTTCAGTGTAGTTGAAACCAGTGTGGCCCATGAGGCCCCGCCCATGCTCGCAGGCCACATTGGTCACAAACACACATTGTGACGCTCAGGCTGAGCCCAGTCCTCAAGTAAGGCCACTCAGTGGCTGGATGAAGAGATAGCATATTGGGTTGCCATGCCCCTAGGCCCCAATTTTTAACCATAGTTCGGGTTGACCCTTCAGTCTTCCCCACGGCTTGGCTTTGGAATTCCTCTTTTGGTGGGACACCTGAGGTAACAAAACTGAAATGAGTCCTCCCATCCCACAGATTGACGAAAAGCAATTGGGAATCGGGCCAAATCCTCAGAGAGGAAGATTCGTCCATGGCCCATGAGGCCTCCCCGACATTACACGGCCATCGCTGATCAAAATCCAGAGAAAAAAGCCTGAGCAAGCGCCTCAGACTCGCCCTTTCTTCATATCCTGAAGAGTTCTTCTCATGGTTTGTAGATCGGGCCTGCCATACCTACGTCCCCAACCTAAGCTGAGTTTGTGTTTCCAGACTTCTGTCCTCAAAGTCTTGGGCCACACACCCTCCAGGCTGGGCCCCTGGAGCCACACATTAGGACTGTGCCTACCAATCCATGGGAATTCTGCCCATTCCATGGTCCAAAATCGTACAAATTAGGAGAAACCTCCAAATTCCCTGAGGCCATCCCAATAGTGTAGGTCGCCCGGAACAAACAAGGGCTGTCTGACACCAGCTGATAATCGACCTCCACTCATACCATAGATGGATGTCCCCAGAGAAGAAGATTGAAACAGACAGGACCCTAGGCCATAATAGGATCCATTGCTTTAAGTTTCAGGCATGTGTCCTCAAAAGCCTGATTCCAATACGAGCATAGGGGTTTTCCTGAGGCACCCATCAGAACTCATCTCGTCTCCACAAGGAAACCTGTGCATGGGAGCCATGTCCAAAGCTTAGGAGAGTACTTCAGGGTCCCGGTGCCACCGCCCCATTCCAAGGCCCTCATGGACACAAAAACACATTAGGACCCATTCTCAGGAAAGTCCATTTCAACTCAGCCACCCCGGTTGCTCCGGCAGAGCCATCAGATCTAAACTGTCTTGTTGCCAGGAGACAATTGGAATGCGAGGCGGGCTTCCCAGGCATCCATCCGCGAACGGTGCTCTGGAGTCATTCCATATGGGATGTCCTGGAGCTGTCCAACAGGTCTCAATTGTCCCGCAGAAGGAATCCTTGAAGGGGGCATCCCACAACTCCCAACGTGGGAAAACCTCAATGGCCTCGAGATTCCGCTCCCTTCATGAAGCGGCCGTCATGCTCAGAAACTCCAACCTGAGCCAACGTCTGATCCTCGCCCTGACTTCAGATGCATGAGATATTGGTTCAGATCTGCAGGGGGTACCTGCCGTGCCCTCGCCCTGAAACCCTAGTCTAGCTTGTCTTCTCAGACTTCCGTCCTCACACTCCTGGCCCCGAAGCCCTCAAGTTTGGCAATTCCGGACCCACAATGCAGCACTGTGCCTGCCCTCTAGAAAAAAAATTATTGCCTCATGAGCTGCCCAGGCACCTTAAATGAGGGTAAACCTACACAGCACTCGACTTTACCCAAATTATATAGTCTAACCTGGGCACTAATGCACTGTCGAACACAACCTGAGCCCGGACCTCCTGACCAACACCCAGAAAGCTGACCGCACACTGAGCACATAAAACCCACCATGGCCTTAGGTCATCATCTCTTCCCTACCTCAGTTTTCAGGCTTCAGAACCGAGACCTTATCTCCAATCACTGCCCAGGGGTGAGTGTGATGCAGAAATCAGAACTCCTCCTTACCCATGGCAAGAACCCTGTGGTTGGCACGTTGTCCAACGTTCACTGTAGGAAAAACCAGCATTCACCCTGAGGCCTCGCCCATTCTTGAGTGCGACGAGGGCATACACACGCATTGTGACCCTCAGCATGAGTCCTGTCCTCTAGTAAGTCCTCTCGTGGCTGGACCATTAGATGTCATAATGGGCTTGACATGTCCCTAGGCCCCAATTTTTAACAAGATTTCTGATTGTCCAGTCGCCCCTCCCGAGGGCTCTACTCTGGAATCCATCATTTGGTGGGACACCTGAGGTTAAAAAAGAAAACAACAACAACAACAACAACCAAAAAAAATGGACTTCTTACAGCCCACAGAATGACCGCAAACTCTTTGGACGTGGCCAAACCACCAGAGAGTAAGACTCGTCCATTTCCCATGAAGTCACCCAGAAATTCCACGACCATGAGTGACACGATATCCAGAGACAAAAACTTGAGCAGGAGCCTCACATCGCCCTTCTTTCAAATCCCGAAGAGTTCTCCTCATGGTCTGTACATCAGTCCTGCCATACCTAAGACCCGAAACATAAGCCGAGTTTGTGTTTTCAGACAACTGTCCAAACAGCCCTTGCCTACACAACCTACAGGCTCAGGCCCCTGGAGCCAAACCTGAGGACTGTACTTGCCCTCTCCAAGGGAATTGTGTGTGCCCATTCCAATGGCCACAACCCTTCTCATAGGATAAACCTTCAAAGTCCCTGATCCATCTCAATAGTGGTGGCTTCCCAGGAAAAACAGGGGCAATCCGAGCCCAACTGAGTACCTACCTGAACTCAGACCCATAGACAGATGTCCCCAGAGGTAAAAAGGAAAGAACAGGCACCTAGGCACTAATCAGATCCATTGCTTTGGTTTCCAGGCATCTCTCCTCAGAGGCCTGGATTTCAAAAGCAGCATATAGCTGTTTCTTGACTCACCCATCAGAAAACATCTCATCTACACATGGGAAACTTGCACGTTGGAGCTGTGTCAAATCCTTTGTTTAGGAGAACCCTTTAGGGCCCCAGTGCCACCGCTTCATTCCAAGGTCTCCATAGACACAAAAGCACGTTAGGACCCATCCCCAGGGGTGTCCATTTCAACTCAGCGTCCTCGGTTGCTCCCCACAGATCCAGGAAATCTAACCTGTCTTGTTGATAGGAGACAATTGGAATGCGACGTGGGCTACCCAGCCATCCATCCTTAGAACCCTGCTCAGAATCATTGGCCTGGAGCAAAACAACAGGTCTCAATTGCCCTGCAGAAGACTCTCTGCAGTTTGGAGCTTCTCACAACTCCCATCGTGGGAAAACACCCATGGCCCCGTGATGCCCCCCCCCATTCATGAAGGGGCCATCAGGGACAGAAACTCCAACCTGAGTGTTCGCTGATCCTCACCCTGACTTCAGATGCACGAGATCTCGATTCAGGTCTGTAGATTGTGCCTGCCATGGCCTCACCCAGAAACCTAAGCCTAGCTTCTGTTCTCAGACTTTTGTCGTCAGACTACTGGCCCACAAGCCCTCCAGTTTGGCAATCCAGAACTACAATGCAGCACGCTGCCGGCCCTCCAGAAAAAAAAACATTGTCCTCTGGGGCTACCCAGTAACCCCAAATGAGGATCAAACGGCACCGACCATGGCTGTACCCCAAATACATAGGCTGACCAGGGCACTAATGCCCTTTCTGACACAGCCTGAGCCTGGACCCCCTGGACCCTCCAAGACAGCTGGCCGCACACTGAGCACATCGAGCCGCCATGGCCTTAGGTCGTCATCACTTCCCAACCTCGGTTTTCAGGTTTCAGAACCTAGACCTTATCTCCAATCACTGCCCAGAGTTGAAGGTGATGCAGAAATCAGAACTCCTTCCCCATGGCAACAAACCTTGTGGTTGGCATGTTGTCCAACGTTCAGTGTAGTTGAAACCAGTGTGGCCCATGAGGCCCAGCCCATGCTCGCGGGACACATTGGTCACAAACACACATTGTGAAGCTCATGCTGAGCCCAGTCCTCAAGTAAGGCCGCTCGGTGGCTGGATGAAGAGATAGCATATTGGGCTTGCCATGCCCCTAGGCCCCAATTTTTAACCATAGTTCGGGTTGACCCTTCAGTCTTCCCCACGGCTTAGCTTTGGAATTCCTCTTTTGGTGGGACACCTGAGGTAACAAAACTGAAATGAGTCCTCCCATCCCACAGATTGACGAAAAGCAATTGGGAATCGGGCCAAATCCTCAGAGAGGAAGATTCGTCCATGGCCCATGAGGCCTCCCCGACATCCCACGGCCATCGCTGATACAAAATCCAGAGACAAAAGCCTGAGCAAGCGCCTCAGACTCGCACTTTCTTCATATCCTGAAGAGTTCTTCTCATGGTTTGTTGATCGGGCCTGCCATACCTACGTCCCCAAACCTAAGCTGAGTTTGTGTTTTCAGACTTCTGTCCTCAAAGTCTTGGGCCCCACACCCTCCAGGCTGGATCCCTGGAGCCACACATTAGGACTGTGCCTACCAATCCATGGGAATTCTGCCCATTCCAGGGTCCAGAATCGTACAAATTAGGAGAAACCTCCAAAGTCCCTGAGGCCATCCCAATAGTGTAGGTCGCCCAGAACAAACAAGGGCTGTCTGACACCAGCTGATAATCGACCTCCACTCATACCATAGATGGATGTCCCCAGAGAAGAAGATTGAACCAGACAGGACCCTAGGCCATAATAGGATCCATTGCTTTGGGTTACAGGCAGGTGTCCTCAAAAGCCTGATTCCAATACGAGCATAGGGGTTTTCCTGAGGCACCCATCAGAACTCATCTCGTCTCCACAAGGAAACCTGTGCATGGGAGCCATGTCCAAAGCTTAGGAGAGTACTTCAGGGTCCCGGTGCCACCGCCCCATTCCAAGGCCCTCATGGACACAAAAACACATTAGGACCCATCCTCAGGAAAGTCCATTTCAACTCAGCCACCCCGGTTGCTCCGGCAGAGCCATCAGATCTAAACCGTCTTGTTGCTAGGAGACAATTGGAATGTGAGGCGTGCTTCCCAGGCATCCATCCGCGAACGGTGCTCTGGAGTCATTCCCTATGGGATGTCCTGGAGCTGTCCAACAGGTCTCAATTGTCCCGCAGAAGGAATCCTTGAAGGGGGCATCCCACAACTCCCAACGTGGGAAAACCTCAATGGCCTCGAGATTCTGCTCCCTTCATGAAGCGGCCGCCATGCTCAGAAACTCCAACCTGAGCCAACGTCTGATCCTCGCCCTGACTTCAGATGCATGAGATATTGGTTCAGATCTGCAGGGGGTACCTGCCGTGCCCTCGCCCTGAAACCCAAGTCTAGCTTGTCTTCTCAGACTTCCGTCCTCACACTCCTGGCCCCGAAGCCCTCAAGTTTGGCAATTCCGGACCCACAATGCAGCACTGTGCCTGCCCTCTAGAAAAAAAATTATTGCCTCATGAGCTGCCCAGGCACCTTAAATGAGGGTAAACCTACACAGCACTCGACTTTACCCAAATTATATAGTCTAACCTGGGCACTAATGCACTGTCGAACACAACCTGAGCCCGGACCTCCTGACCAACACCCATAAAGCTGACCGCACACTGAGCACATAAAACCCGCCATGGCCTTAGGTCATCATCTCTTCCCTACCTCAGTTTTCAGGCTTCAGAACCGAGACCTTATCTCCAATCACTGCCCAGGGGTGAGTGTGATGCAGAAATCAGAACTCCTCCTTACCCATGGCAAGAACCCTTGTGGTTGGCACGTTGTCCAATGTTCAGTGTAGGAAAAACCAGCATTCACCCTGAGGCCCCGCCCATTCTTGAGTGCGACGAGGGCATACACACGCATTGTGACCCTCAGCATGAGTCCTGTCCTCTAGTAAGTCCTCTCTGTGGATGGACCATTAGATGTCATATGGGCTTGACATGTACCTAGGCCCCAATTTTTAACCAGATTTCTGATTGTCCAGTCGCCCCTCCCCAGGGCTCTACTCTGGAATCCATCATTTGGTGGGACACCTGAGGTTAAAAAAGAAAACAACAACAAAACCAAAAAAAAAAAAATAAACGGACTTCTTCCAGCCCACAGAATGACCCCAAACTCTTTGGACGGGGCCAAACCACCAGAGAGTAAGACTCGTCCATTTCCCATGAAGTCACCCAGAAATTCCACGACCATGAGTGACACGATATCCAGAGACAAAAGCTTGAGCAGAGCCTCACACTCGCCCTTCTTTCAAATCCCGAAGAGTTCTCCTCATGGTCTGTAGATCAGTCCTGCCATATCTATGACCGAAACATAAGCCGAGTTTGTGTTTTCAGACAACTGTCCAAACAGCCCTGGCCTACACAACCTAGAGGCTCAGGCCCCTGGAGCCAAACCTGAGGACTGTACTTGCCCTCTCCAAGGGAATTGTGTGTGCCCATTCCAATGGCCACAACCCTTCTCATAGGATAAACCTCCAAAGTCCCTGATCCATCTCAATAGTGGTGGCTTCCCAGGAAAAACAGGGGCAATCTGAGCCCAACTGAGCACCTACCTGCACTCAGACCCATAGACAGATGTCCCCAGAGGTAAAAAGGAAAGAACAGGCCCCTAGGCACTAATCAGATCCATTGCTTTGCTTTCCAGGCATCTCTCCTCAGAGGCCTGGATTTCAAAAGCAGCATATAGCTGTTTCTTGACTCACCCATCAGAAAACATCTCATCTACACATGGGAAACTTGCACGTTGGAGCTGTGTCAAATCCTCTGTTTAGGAGAACCCTTTAGGGCCCCAGTGCCACCGCTTCATTCCAAGGTCTCCATAGACACAAAAGCACGTTAGGACCCATCCCCAGGGGTGTCCATTTCAACTCAGCGTCCTCGGTTGCTCCCCACAGATCCAGGAGATCTAACCTGTCTTGTTGCTAGGAGACAATTGGAATGCGAGGTGGGCTACCCAGCCATCCATCCTTAGAACCCTCTCAGAATCATTGGCCTGGAGCCAAACAACAGGTCTCAATTGTCCCGCAGAAGACTCTCTGCAGTTTGGAGCTTCTCACAACTCCCATCTTGGGAAAACACACATGGCCTCGTGATGCCCCCCCCCACTCATGAAGGGGCCATCAGGGACAGAAACTCCAACCTGAGCGATCGTCTGATCCTCGCCCTGACTTCAGATGCACGAGATCTCGATTCAGGTCTATAGATTGTGCCTGCCATGGCCTCACCCAGAAACCTAAGCCTAGCTTGTGTTCTCAGACTTTTGTCGTCAGACTACTGGCCCACAAGCCCTCCAGTTTGGCAATCCAGAACTACAATGCAGCACTCTGCCGGACCTCCAGAAGAAAAACATTGTCCTCTGGGGCTACCCAGTAACCCCAAATGAGGATCAACCTGCACCGACCTTGGCTGTACCCCAAATACATAGGCTGACCAGGGCACTACTGCCCTTTCTGACACAGCGTGAGCCTGGACCCCCTGGACCCTCCCAGACAGCTGGCCGCACACTGAGCACATCGAGCCGCCATGGCCTTAGGTCGTCATCTCTTCCCAACCTCGGTTTTCAGGTTTCAGAACCTAGACCTTATCTCCAATCACTGCCCAGGGTTGAAGGTGATGCAGAAATCAGAACTCCTTCCCCATGGCAAGAAACCTTGTGGTTGGCATGTTGTCCAACGTTCAGTGTAGTTGAAACCAGTGTGGCCCATTAGGCCCCGCCCATGCTCGCGGGACACATTGGTCACAAACACACATTGTGACGCTCAGGCTGAGCCCAGTCCTCAAGTAAGGCCACTCAGTGGCTGGATGAAGAGATAGCATATTGGGCTTGCCATGCCCCTAGGCCCCAATTTTTAACCATAGTTCGGGTTGTCCCTTCAGTCGTCCCCACGGCTTGGCTTTGGAATTCCTCTTTTGGTGAGACACCTGAGGTAACAAAACTGAAATGAGTCCTCCCATCCCACAGATTGACGAAAAGCAATTGGGAATTGGGCCAAATCCTCAGAGAGGAAGATTCGTCCATGGCCCATGAGGCCTCCCCGACATCCCACGGCCATCGCTGATACAAAATCCAGAGACAAAAGCCTGAGCAAGCACCTCAGACTCGCACTTTCTTCGTATTCTGAAGAGTTCTTCTCATGGTTTGTTGATCGGGCCTGCCATACCTACGTCCCCAAAACTAAGCTGAGTTTGTGTTTTCAGACTTCTGTCCTCAAAGTCTTGGGCCCCACACCCTCCAGGATGGATCCCTGGAGCCACACATTAGGACTGTGCCTACCAATCCATGGGAATTCTGCCCATTCCAGGGTCCAAAATCGTACAAATTAGGAGAAACCTCCAAAGTCCCTGAGGCCATCCCAATAGATTTGGTCGCCCTGAACAAACAAGGGCTGTCTGACACCAGCTGATAATCGACCTCCACTCATACCATAGATGGATGTCCCCAGAGAAGAAGATTGAACCAGACAGGACCCTAGGCCATAATAGGATCCATTGCTTTGGGTTACAGGCATGTGTCCTCAAAAGCCTGATTCCAATACGAGCATAGGGGTTTTCCTGAGGCACCCATCAGAACTCATCTCGTCTCCACAAGGAAACCTGTGCATGGGAGCCATGTCCAAAGCTTAGGAGAGTACTTCAGGGTCCCGGTGCCACCGCCCCATTCCAAGGCCCTCATGGACACAAAAACACATTAGGACCCATCCTCAGGAAAGTCCATTTCAACTCAGCCACCCCGGTTGCTCAGGCAGAGCCATCAGATATAAACAGTCTTGTTGCTAGGAGACAATTGGAATGCGAGTCGGGCTTCCCAGGCATCCATCCGCGAACGATGCTCTGGAGTCATTCCATATGGGATGTCCTGGAGCTGTCCAACAGGTCTCAATTGTCCCGCAGAAGGAATCCTTGAAGGGGGCATCCCACAACTCCCAACGTGGGAAAACCTCAATGGCCTCGAGATTCCGCTCCCTTCATGAAGCGGCCGTCATGCTCAGAAACTCCAACCTGAGCCAACGTCTGATCCTCGCCCTGACTTTACATGGATGAGATATTGGTTCAGATATGCAGGGGGGACCTGCCATGCCCCCCCCAAAACCCAAGTCTAGCTTGTCTTCTCAGACTTCCGTCCTCACACTCCTGGCCCCAAAGCCCTCAAGTTTGGCAATTCCGGACCCACAATGCAGCACTCTGCCTGCCCTCTAGAAAAAAAATTATTGCCTCATGAGCTGCCCAGGCACCTTAAATGAGGGTAAAACTACACAGCACTCGACTTTACCCAAATTATATAGTCTAACCTGGGCACTAATGCACTGTCGAACACAACCTGAGCCCGGACCTCCTAACCAACACCCAGAAAGCTGACCGCACACTGAGCACATAAAACCCGCCATGGCCTTAGGTCATCATCTCTTCCCTACCTCAGTTTTCAGGCTTCAGAACGAGAACTTATGTCCAATCACTGCCCAGGGGTGAGTGTGATGCAGAAATCAGAACTCCTCTTTACCCATGGCAAGAACCCTTGTGGTTTGCACGTTGTTCAACGTTCAGTTTAGGAGAAACCAGCATTCACCCTGAGGCCCCACCAATTCTTGAGTGTTACGAGGGCATACACACGCATTGTGACCCTCAGCATAAGTCCTGTCCTCTAGTAAGTCCTCTCAGTGGCTGGACCATTAGATGTCATAATGGGCTTGACATGTCCCTAGGCCCCAATTTTAAACCAGATTTCTTATTGTCCAGGCGCCCCTCCCCAGGGCTCTACTCTGCAATCCATTATTTGGTGGGACACCTGAGGTTAAAAAAGAAAACAACAACAACAAAAACAAAAACGGACTTCTTCCAGCCCACAGAATGAACCCAAACTCTTTGGACGGGGCCAAACCACCAGAGAGTAAGACTCGTCCATTTCCCATGAAGTCACCCAGAAATTCCACGACCATGAGTGAAACGATATCCAGAGACAAAAGCTTGAGCAGAGCCTCACACTCGCCCTTCTTTCAAATCCCGAAGAGTTCTCCTCATGGTCTGTAGATCAGTCCTGCCATATCTATGACCGAAACATAAGCCGAGTTTGTGTTTTCAGACAACTGTCCAAACAGCCCTGGCCTACACAACCTAGAGGCTCAGGCCCCTGGAGCCAAACCTGAGGACTGTACTTGCCCTCTCCAAGGGAATTGTGTGTGCCCATTCCAATGGCCACAACCCTTCTCATAGGATAAACCTCCAAAGTCCCTGATCCATCTCAATAGTGGTGGCTTCCCAGGAAAAACAGGGGCAATCTGAGCCCAACTGAGCACCTACCTGCACTCAGACCCATAGACAGATGTCCCCAGAGGTAAAAAGGAAAGAACAGGCCCCTAGGCACTAATCAGATCCATTGCTTTGGTTTCCAGGCATCTCTCCTCAGAGGCCTGGATTTCAAAAGCAGCATATAGCTGTTTCTTGACTCACCCATCAGAAAACATCTCATCTACACATGGGAAACTTGCACGTTGGAGCTGTGTCAAAGCCTCTGTTTAGGAGAACCCTTTAGGGCCCCAGTGCCACCGCTTCATTCCAAGGTCTCCATAGACACAAAAGCACGTTAGGACCCATCCCCAGGGGTGTCCATTTCAACTCAGCGTCCTCGGTTGCTCCCCACAGATCCAGGAGATCTAACCTGTCTTGTTGCTAGGAGACAATTGGAATGCGAGGTGGGCTACCCAGCCATCCATCCTTAGAACCCTCTCAGAATCATTGGCCTGGAGCCAAACAACAGGTCTCAATTGTCCCGCAGAAGACTCTCTGCAGTTTGGAGCTTCTCACAACTCCCATCTTGGGAAAACACACATGGCATCGTGATGCCCCCCCCCCCACTCATGAAGGGGCGATCAGGGACAGAAACTCCAACCTGAGCGATCGTCTGATCCTCGCCCTGACTTCAGATGCACGAGATCTCGATTCAGGTCTGCAGATTGTGCGTGCCATGGCCTCACCCAGAAACCTAAGCCTAGCTTGTGTTCTCAGACTTTTGTCGTCAGACTACTGGCCCACAAGCCCTCCAGTTTGGCAATCCAGAACTACATGCAGCATTCTGCGGCCCTCCAGAAGAAAAACATTGTCTTCTGGGGCTACCCAGTAACCCCAAATGAGGATCAACCTGCACCGACCATGGCTGTACCCCAAATACATAGGCTGACCAGGGCAGTAATGCCCTTTCTGACACAGCCTGAGCCTGGACCCCCTGGACCCTCCCAGACAGCTGGCTGCACACTGAGCACATCGAGCCGCCATGGCCTTAGGTCGTCATCGCTTCCCAACCTCGGTTTTCAGGTTTCAGAACCTAGACCTTATCTCCAATCACTGCCCAGGGTTGAAGGTGATGCAGAAATCAGAACTCCTTCCCCATGGCAAGAAAACTTGTGGTTGGCATGTTGTCCAACGTTCAGTGTAGTTGAAACCAGTGTGGCCCATGAGGCCCCGCCCATGCTCGCGGGACACATTGGTCACAAACACACATTGTGACGCTCAGGCAGAGCCCAGTCCTCAAGTAAGGCCTCTTAGTGGCTGGATGAAGAGATAGCATATTGGGCTTGCCATGCCCCTAGGCCCCAATTTTTAACCATAGTTCGGGTTGTCCCTTCAGTCTTCCCCACGGCTTGGCTTTGGAATTCCTATTTTGGTGGGACACCTGAGATAACAAAACTGAAATGAGTCCTCCCATCCCACAGATTGACGAAAAGCAATTGGGAATCGGGCCAAAACCTCAGAGAGGAAGATTCGTCCATGGCCCATGAGGCCTCCCGACATTCCCCGGCCATCGCTGATACAAAATCCAGAGACAAAAGCCTGAGCAAGCGCCTCAGACTCGCACTTTCTTCATATACTGAAGAGCTCTTCTCATGGTTTGTAGATCGGGCCTGCCATACCTACGTACCCAAACCTAAGCTGAGTTTGTGTTTTCAGACTTCTGTCCTCAAAGTCTTGGGCCCCACACCCTCCAGGCTGGGCCCCTGGAGCCACACATTATGACTGTGCCTACCAATCCCTGGGAATTCTGCCCATTCCATGGTCCAAAATCGTACAAATTAGGAGAAACCTCCAAAGTCCCTGAGGCCATCCCAATAGTGTAGGTCGCCCGGAAGAAACAAAGGCGGTCTGACAACAGCTGATAATCGACCTCCACTCATACCATAGATGGATGTCCCCAGAGAAGAAGATTGAACCAGACAGGACCCAGGGCATAATAGGATCCATTGCTTTGGGTTACAGGCATGTGTCCTCAAAATCCTGATTCCAATACGAGCATAGGGGTTTTCCTGAGGCACCCATCAGAACTCATCTCGTCTCCACAAGGAAACCTGTGCATGGGAGCCATGTCCAAAGCTTAGGAGAGTACTTCAGGGTCCCGGTGCCACCGCCCCATTCCAAGGCCCTCATGGACACAAAAACACATTAGGACCCACTCTCAGGAAAGTCCATTTCAACTCAGCCACCCCGCTTGCTCCGGCAGAGCCATCAGATCTAAACTGTCTTGTTGCTAGGAGACAATTGGAATGCGAGGCGGGCTTCCCAGGCATCCATCCGCGAACGGTGCTCTGGAGTCATTCCATATGGGATGTCCTGGAGCTGTCCAACAGGTCTCAATTGTCCCGCAGAAGGAATCCTTGAAGGGGGCATCCCACAACTCCCAACGTGGGAAAACCTCAATGGCCTCGAGATTCCGCTCCCTTCATGAAGCGGCCGTCATGCTCAGAAACTCCAACCTGAGCCAACGTCTGATCCTCGCCCTGACTTTACATGGATGAGATATTGGTTCAGATATGCAGGGGGGACCTGCCATGCCCCCCCCAAAACCCAAGTCTAGCTTGTCTTCTCAGACTTCCGTCCTCACACTCCTGGCCCCAAAGCCCTCAAGTTTGGCAATTCCGGACCCACAATGCAGCACTCTGCCTGCCCTCTAGAAAAAAAATTATTGCCTCATGAGCTGCCCAGGCACCTTAAATGAGGGTAAAACTACACAGCACTCGACTTTACCCAAATTATATAGTCTAACCTGGGCACTAATGCACTGTCGAACACAACCTGAGCCCGGACCTCCTAACCAACACCCAGAAAGCTGACCGCACACTGAGCACATAAAACCCGCCATGGCCTTAGGTCATCATCTCTTCCCTACCTCAGTTTTCAGGCTTCAGAACGAGAACTTATGTCCAATCACTGCCCAGGGGTGAGTGTGATGCAGAAATCAGAACTCCTCTTTACCCATGGCAAGAACCCTTGTGGTTTGCACGTTGTTCAACGTTCAGTTTAGGAGAAACCAGCATTCACCCTGAGGCCCCACCAATTCTTGAGTGTTACGAGGGCATACACACGCATTGTGACCCTCAGCATAAGTCCTGTCCTCTAGTAAGTCCTCTCAGTGGCTGGACCATTAGATGTCATAATGGGCTTGACATGTCCCTAGGCCCCAATTTTAAACCAGATTTCTTATTGTCCAGGCGCCCCTCCCCAGGGCTCTACTCTGCAATCCATTATTTGGTGGGACACCTGAGGTTAAAAAAGAAAACAACAACAACAAAAACAAAAACGGACTTCTTCCAGCCCACAGAATGAACCCAAACTCTTTGGACGGGGCCAAACCACCAGAGAGTAAGACTCGTCCATTTCCCATGAAGTCACCCAGAAATTCCACGACCATGAGTGAAACGATATCCAGAGACAAAAGCTTGAGCAGAGCCTCACACTCGCCCTTCTTTCAAATCCCGAAGAGTTCTCCTCATGGTCTGTAGATCAGTCCTGCCATATCTATGACCGAAACATAAGCCGAGTTTGTGTTTTCAGACAACTGTCCAAACAGCCCTGGCCTACACAACCTAGAGGCTCAGGCCCCTGGAGCCAAACCTGAGGACTGTACTTGCCCTCTCCAAGGGAATTGTGTGTGCCCATTCCAATGGCCACAACCCTTCTCATAGGATAAACCTCCAAAGTCCCTGATCCATCTCAATAGTGGTGGCTTCCCAGGAAAAACAGGGGCAATCTGAGCCCAACTGAGCACCTACCTGCACTCAGACCCATAGACAGATGTCCCCAGAGGTAAAAAGGAAAGAACAGGCCCCTAGGCACTAATCAGATCCATTGCTTTGGTTTCCAGGCATCTCTCCTCAGAGGCCTGGATTTCAAAAGCAGCATATAGCTGTTTCTTGACTCACCCATCAGAAAACATCTCATCTACACATGGGAAACTTGCACGTTGGAGCTGTGTCAAAGCCTCTGTTTAGGAGAACCCTTTAGGGCCCCAGTGCCACCGCTTCATTCCAAGGTCTCCATAGACACAAAAGCACGTTAGGACCCATCCCCAGGGGTGTCCATTTCAACTCAGCGTCCTCGGTTGCTCCCCACAGATCCAGGAGATCTAACCTGTCTTGTTGCTAGGAGACAATTGGAATGCGAGGTGGGCTACCCAGCCATCCATCCTTAGAACCCTCTCAGAATCATTGGCCTGGAGCCAAACAACAGGTCTCAATTGTCCCGCAGAAGACTCTCTGCAGTTTGGAGCTTCTCACAACTCCCATCTTGGGAAAACACACATGGCATCGTGATGCCCCCCCCCCACTCATGAAGGGGCGATCAGGGACAGAAACTCCAACCTGAGCGATCGTCTGATCCTCGCCCTGACTTCAGATGCACGAGATCTCGATTCAGGTCTGCAGATTGTGCGTGCCATGGCCTCACCCAGAAACCTAAGCCTAGCTTGTGTTCTCAGACTTTTGTCGTCAGACTACTGGCCCACAAGCCCTCCAGTTTGGCAATCCAGAACTACATGCAGCATTCTGCGGCCCTCCAGAAGAAAAACATTGTCTTCTGGGGCTACCCAGTAACCCCAAATGAGGATCAACCTGCACCGACCATGGCTGTACCCCAAATACATAGGCTGACCAGGGCAGTAATGCCCTTTCTGACACAGCCTGAGCCTGGACCCCCTGGACCCTCCCAGACAGCTGGCTGCACACTGAGCACATCGAGCCGCCATGGCCTTAGGTCGTCATCGCTTCCCAACCTCGGTTTTCAGGTTTCAGAACCTAGACCTTATCTCCAATCACTGCCCAGGGTTGAAGGTGATGCAGAAATCAGAACTCCTTCCCCATGGCAAGAAAACTTGTGGTTGGCATGTTGTCCAACGTTCAGTGTAGTTGAAACCAGTGTGGCCCATGAGGCCCCGCCCATGCTCGCGGGACACATTGGTCACAAACACACATTGTGACGCTCAGGCAGAGCCCAGTCCTCAAGTAAGGCCTCTTAGTGGCTGGATGAAGAGATAGCATATTGGGCTTGCCATGCCCCTAGGCCCCAATTTTTAACCATAGTTCGGGTTGTCCCTTCAGTCTTCCCCACGGCTTGGCTTTGGAATTCCTATTTTGGTGGGACACCTGAGATAACAAAACTGAAATGAGTCCTCCCATCCCACAGATTGACGAAAAGCAATTGGGAATCGGGCCAAAACCTCAGAGAGGAAGATTCGTCCATGGCCCATGAGGCCTCCCGACATTCCCCGGCCATCGCTGATACAAAATCCAGAGACAAAAGCCTGAGCAAGCGCCTCAGACTCGCACTTTCTTCATATACTGAAGAGCTCTTCTCATGGTTTGTAGATCGGGCCTGCCATACCTACGTACCCAAACCTAAGCTGAGTTTGTGTTTTCAGACTTCTGTCCTCAAAGTCTTGGGCCCCACACCCTCCAGGCTGGGCCCCTGGAGCCACACATTATGACTGTGCCTACCAATCCCTGGGAATTCTGCCCATTCCATGGTCCAAAATCGTACAAATTAGGAGAAACCTCCAAAGTCCCTGAGGCCATCCCAATAGTGTAGGTCGCCCGGAAGAAACAAAGGCGGTCTGACAACAGCTGATAATCGACCTCCACTCATACCATAGATGGATGTCCCCAGAGAAGAAGATTGAACCAGACAGGACCCAGGGCATAATAGGATCCATTGCTTTGGGTTACAGGCATGTGTCCTCAAAATCCTGATTCCAATACGAGCATAGGGGTTTTCCTGAGGCACCCATCAGAACTCATCTCGTCTCCACAAGGAAACCTGTGCATGGGAGCCATGTCCAAAGCTTAGGAGAGTACTTCAGGGTCCCGGTGCCACCGCCCCATTCCAAGGCCCTCATGGACACAAAAACACATTAGGACCCACTCTCAGGAAAGTCCATTTCAACTCAGCCACCCCGCTTGCTCCGGCAGAGCCATCAGATCTAAACTGTCTTGTTGCTAGGAGACAATTGGAATGCGAGGCGGGCTTCCCAGGCATCCATCCGCGAACGGTGCTCTGGAGTCATTCCATATGGGATGTCCTGGAGCTGTCCAACAGGTCTCAATTGTCCCGCAGAAGGAATCCTTGAAGGGGGCATCCCACAACTCCCAACGTGGGAAAACCTCAATGGCCTCGAGATTCCGCTCCCTTCATGAAGCGGCCGTCATGCTCAGAAACTCCAACCTGAGCCAACGTCTGATCCTCGCCCTGACTTTACATGGATGAGATATTGGTTCAGATATGCAGGGGGGACCTGCCATGCCCCCCCCAAAACCCAAGTCTAGCTTGTCTTCTCAGACTTCCGTCCTCACACTCCTGGCCCCAAAGCCCTCAAGTTTGGCAATTCCGGACCCACAATGCAGCACTCTGCCTGCCCTCTAGAAAAAAAATTATTGCCTCATGAGCTGCCCAGGCACCTTAAATGAGGGTAAAACTACACAGCACTCGACTTTACCCAAATTATATAGTCTAACCTGGGCACTAATGCACTGTCGAACACAACCTGAGCCCGGACCTCCTAACCAACACCCAGAAAGCTGACCGCACACTGAGCACATAAAACCCGCCATGGCCTTAGGTCATCATCTCTTCCCTACCTCAGTTTTCAGGCTTCAGAACGAGAACTTATGTCCAATCACTGCCCAGGGGTGAGTGTGATGCAGAAATCAGAACTCCTCTTTACCCATGGCAAGAACCCTTGTGGTTTGCACGTTGTTCAACGTTCAGTTTAGGAGAAACCAGCATTCACCCTGAGGCCCCACCAATTCTTGAGTGTTACGAGGGCATACACACGCATTGTGACCCTCAGCATAAGTCCTGTCCTCTAGTAAGTCCTCTCAGTGGCTGGACCATTAGATGTCATAATGGGCTTGACATGTCCCTAGGCCCCAATTTTAAACCAGATTTCTTATTGTCCAGGCGCCCCTCCCCAGGGCTCTACTCTGCAATCCATTATTTGGTGGGACACCTGAGGTTAAAAAAGAAAACAACAACAACAAAAACAAAAACGGACTTCTTCCAGCCCACAGAATGAACCCAAACTCTTTGGACGGGGCCAAACCACCAGAGAGTAAGACTCGTCCATTTCCCATGAAGTCACCCAGAAATTCCACGACCATGAGTGAAACGATATCCAGAGACAAAAGCTTGAGCAGAGCCTCACACTCGCCCTTCTTTCAAATCCCGAAGAGTTCTCCTCATGGTCTGTAGATCAGTCCTGCCATATCTATGACCGAAACATAAGCCGAGTTTGTGTTTTCAGACAACTGTCCAAACAGCCCTGGCCTACACAACCTAGAGGCTCAGGCCCCTGGAGCCAAACCTGAGGACTGTACTTGCCCTCTCCAAGGGAATTGTGTGTGCCCATTCCAATGGCCACAACCCTTCTCATAGGATAAACCTCCAAAGTCCCTGATCCATCTCAATAGTGGTGGCTTCCCAGGAAAAACAGGGGCAATCTGAGCCCAACTGAGCACCTACCTGCACTCAGACCCATAGACAGATGTCCCCAGAGGTAAAAAGGAAAGAACAGGCCCCTAGGCACTAATCAGATCCATTGCTTTGGTTTCCAGGCATCTCTCCTCAGAGGCCTGGATTTCAAAAGCAGCATATAGCTGTTTCTTGACTCACCCATCAGAAAACATCTCATCTACACATGGGAAACTTGCACGTTGGAGCTGTGTCAAAGCCTCTGTTTAGGAGA
Organism: Mustela nivalis; assembly: GCF_964662115.1. Taxonomy (NCBI): domain Eukaryota; kingdom Metazoa; phylum Chordata; class Mammalia; order Carnivora; family Mustelidae; genus Mustela; species Mustela nivalis. The sequence goes on from NW_028136530.1 coordinate 1,712,569, forward strand.
ACCCTTTAGGGCCCCAGTGCCACCGCTTCATTCCAAGGTCTCCATAGACACAAAAGCACGTTAGGACCCATCCCCAGGGGTGTCCATTTCAACTCAGCGTCCTCGGTTGCTCCCCACAGATCCAGGAGATCTAACCTGTCTTGTTGCTAGGAGACAATTGGAATGCGAGGTGGGCTACCCAGCCATCCATCCTTAGAACCCTCTCAGAATCATTGGCCTGGAGCCAAACAACAGGTCTCAATTGTCCCGCAGAAGACTCTCTGCAGTTTGGAGCTTCTCACAACTCCCATCTTGGGAAAACACACATGGCATCGTGATGCCCCCCCCCCACTCATGAAGGGGCGATCAGGGACAGAAACTCCAACCTGAGCGATCGTCTGATCCTCGCCCTGACTTCAGATGCACGAGATCTCGATTCAGGTCTGCAGATTGTGCGTGCCATGGCCTCACCCAGAAACCTAAGCCTAGCTTGTGTTCTCAGACTTTTGTCGTCAGACTACTGGCCCACAAGCCCTCCAGTTTGGCAATCCAGAACTACATGCAGCATTCTGCGGCCCTCCAGAAGAAAAACATTGTCTTCTGGGGCTACCCAGTAACCCCAAATGAGGATCAACCTGCACCGACCATGGCTGTACCCCAAATACATAGGCTGACCAGGGCAGTAATGCCCTTTCTGACACAGCCTGAGCCTGGACCCCCTGGACCCTCCCAGACAGCTGGCTGCACACTGAGCACATCGAGCCGCCATGGCCTTAGGTCGTCATCGCTTCCCAACCTCGGTTTTCAGGTTTCAGAACCTAGACCTTATCTCCAATCACTGCCCAGGGTTGAAGGTGATGCAGAAATCAGAACTCCTTCCCCATGGCAAGAAAACTTGTGGTTGGCATGTTGTCCAACGTTCAGTGTAGTTGAAACCAGTGTGGCCCATGAGGCCCCGCCCATGCTCGCGGGACACATTGGTCACAAACACACATTGTGACGCTCAGGCAGAGCCCAGTCCTCAAGTAAGGCCTCTTAGTGGCTGGATGAAGAGATAGCATATTGGGCTTGCCATGCCCCTAGGCCCCAATTTTTAACCATAGTTCGGGTTGTCCCTTCAGTCTTCCCCACGGCTTGGCTTTGGAATTCCTATTTTGGTGGGACACCTGAGATAACAAAACTGAAATGAGTCCTCCCATCCCACAGATTGACGAAAAGCAATTGGGAATCGGGCCAAAACCTCAGAGAGGAAGATTCGTCCATGGCCCATGAGGCCTCCCGACATTCCCCGGCCATCGCTGATACAAAATCCAGAGACAAAAGCCTGAGCAAGCGCCTCAGACTCGCACTTTCTTCATATACTGAAGAGCTCTTCTCATGGTTTGTAGATCGGGCCTGCCATACCTACGTACCCAAACCTAAGCTGAGTTTGTGTTTTCAGACTTCTGTCCTCAAAGTCTTGGGCCCCACACCCTCCAGGCTGGGCCCCTGGAGCCACACATTATGACTGTGCCTACCAATCCCTGGGAATTCTGCCCATTCCATGGTCCAAAATCGTACAAATTAGGAGAAACCTCCAAAGTCCCTGAGGCCATCCCAATAGTGTAGGTCGCCCGGAAGAAACAAAGGCGGTCTGACAACAGCTGATAATCGACCTCCACTCATACCATAGATGGATGTCCCCAGAGAAGAAGATTGAACCAGACAGGACCCAGGGCATAATAGGATCCATTGCTTTGGGTTACAGGCATGTGTCCTCAAAATCCTGATTCCAATACGAGCATAGGGGTTTTCCTGAGGCACCCATCAGAACTCATCTCGTCTCCACAAGGAAACCTGTGCATGGGAGCCATGTCCAAAGCTTAGGAGAGTACTTCAGGGTCCCGGTGCCACCGCCCCATTCCAAGGCCCTCATGGACACAAAAACACATTAGGACCCACTCTCAGGAAAGTCCATTTCAACTCAGCCACCCCGCTTGCTCCGGCAGAGCCATCAGATCTAAACTGTCTTGTTGCTAGGAGACAATTGGAATGCGAGGCGGGCTTCCCAGGCATCCATCCGCGAACGGTGCTCTGGAGTCATTCCATATGGGATGTCCTGGAGCTGTCCAACAGGTCTCAATTGTCCCACAGAAGGAATCCTTGAAGGGGGCATCCCACAACTCCCAACGTGGGAAAACCTCAATGGCCTCGAGATTCTGCTCCCTTCATGAAGCGGCCGCCATGCTCAGAAACTCCAACCTGAGCCAACGTCTGATCCTCGCCCTGACTTCAGATGCATGGGATATTGGTTCAGATCTGCAGGGGGTACCTGCCGTGCCCTCGCCCTGAAACCCAAGTCTAGCTTGTCTTCTCAGACTTCCGTCCTCACACTCCTGGCCCCGAAGCCCTCAAGTTTGGCAATTCCGGACCCACAATGCAGCACTCTGCCTGCTCTCTAGAAAAAAAATTATTGCCTCATGAGCTGCCCAGGCACATTAAATGAGGGTAAACCTACACAGCACTCGACTTTACCCAAATTATATAGTCTAACCTGGGCACTAATGCACTGTCGAACACAACCTGAGCCCGGACCTCCTGACCAACACCCAGAAAGCTGTCCGCACACTGAGCACATAAAACCCGCCATGGCCTTAGGTCATCATCTCTTCCCTACTTCAATTTTCAGGCTTCAGAACCGAGACCTTATCTCCAATCACTGCCCAGGGGTGAGTGTGATGCAGAAATCAGAACTCCTCCTTACCCATGGCAAGAACCCTTGTGGTTGGCACGTTGTCCAATGTTCAGTGTAGGAAAAACCAGCATTCACCCTGAGGCCCCGCCCATTCTTGAGTGCGACGAGGGCATACACACGCATTGTGACCCTCAGCATGAGTCCTGTCCTCTAGTAAGTCCTGTCTGTGGCTGGACCATTAGATGTCATAATGGGCTTGACATGTCCCTAGGCCCCAATTTTTAACCAGAATTCTGATTGTCCCGTCGCCCCTCCCCAGGGCTCTACTCAGGAATCCATCATTTGGTGGGACACCTGAGTTTAAAAAAGAAAACAACAACAAAAAAAAAAAAAAAAAAAAAAAAAAAACGGACTTCTTCCAGCCCACAGAATGACCGCAAACTCTTTGGACGGGGCCAAACCACCAGAGAGTAAGACTCGTCCATTTCCCATGAAGTCACCCAGAAATTCCACGACCATGAGTGACACGATATCTAGAGACAAAAACTTGAGCAGAGCCTCACACTCGCCCTTCTTTCAAATCTCGAAGAGTTCTCCTCATGGTCTGTACATCAGTCCTGCCATACCTATGACCCGAAACATAAGCTGAGTTTGTGTTTTCAGACAACTGTCCAAACAGCCCTGGCCTACACAACCTACAGGCTCAGGCCCCTGGAGGCAAACCTGAGGAATGTACTTGCCTTCTCCAAGGGAATTGTTTGTGCCCATTCCTATGGCCACAACCCTTCTAATAGGATAAACCTCCAAAGTCCCTGATCCATCTCAAAAGTGGTGGCTTCCCAGGAAAAACAGGGGCAATCTGAGCCCAAATGAGCACCTACCTGCACTCAGACCCATAGACAGATGTCCCCAGAGGTAAAAAGGAAAGAACAGGCCCCTAGGCACTAATCAGATCCATTGCTTTGGTTTCCAGGCATCTCTCCTCAGAGGCCTGGATTTCAAAAGCAGCATATAGCTTTTTCTTGACTCACCCATCAGAAAACATCTCATCTACACATGGGAAACTTGCACGTTGGAGCTGTGTCAAAGCCTCTGTTTAGGAGAACCCTTTAGGGCCCCAGTGCCACCGCTTCATTCCAAGGTCTCCATACACAAAAGCACATTAGGACCCATCACCAGGGGTGTCTATTTCAACTCAGCATCCTCGGTAGCTGCCCACAGATCCAGGAGATCTAACCTGTCTTGTTGCTAGGAGACAATTGGAATGTGAGGTGGGCTACCCAGCCATCCATCCTTAGAACCCTGCTCAGAATCATTGGCCTGGAACCAAACAACAGGTCTCAATTGTCCTGCAGAAGACTCTCTGCTGTTTGGAGCTTCTCACAACTCCCATATGGGAAAACCCCCATGGCCTCGTGATGCCCCCCCATTCATGAAGGGGCGATCAGGGACAGAAACTCCAACCTGAGCGATCGTCTGATCCTCGCCCTGACTTCAGATGCACGAGATCTCGATTCAGGTCTGTAGATTGTGCCTGCCATAGCCTCACCAAGAAACCTAAGCCTAGCTTGTGTTCTTAGACTTTTGTCGTCAGACTACTGGCCCACAAGCCCTCCATTTGGAAATCCAGAACTACAATGCAGCACTCTGCCGGCCCTCCAGAAGAAAAACATTGTCCTCTGGGGCTACCCAGTAACCCCAAATGAGGATAACCTGCACCGACCATGGCTGTACCCCAAATACATAGGCTGACCAGGGCACTAATGCCCTTTCTGACACAGCCTGAGCCTGGACCCCCTGGACCCTCCCAGACAGCTGGCCGCACACTGAGCACATCGAGCCGCCATGGCCTTAGGTCGTCATCGCTTCCCAACCTCGGTTTTCAGGTTTCAGAACCTAGACCTTATCTCCAATCACTGCCCAGGGTTGAAGGTGATGCAGAAATCAGAACTCCTTCCCCATGGCAAGAAAACTTGTGGTTGGCATGTTGTCCAACGTTCAGTGTAGTTGAAACCAGTGTGGCCCATGAGGCCCCGCCCATGCTCGCGGGCCACATTGGTCACAAACACACATTGTGACGCTCAGGCTGAGCCTCAAGTAAGGCCGCTCAGTGGCTGGATGAAGAGATAGCATATTGGGCTTGCCATGCCCCTAGGCCCCAATTTTTAACCATAGTTCGGGTTGACCCTTCAGTCTTCCCCGCGGCTTGGCTTTGGAATTCCTATTTTGGTGGGACACCTGAGGTAACAAAACTGAAATGAGTCCTCCCATCCCACAGATTGACGAAAGCAATTGGGAATCGGGCCAAATCCTCAGAGAGGAAGATTCGTCCATGGCCCATGAGGCCTCCCCGACATTCCACGGCTATCGCTGATACAAAATCCAGAGACAAAAGCCTGAGCAAGCGACTCAGACTCACACTTTCTTCATATCCTGAAGAGTTCTTCTCATGGTAGTAGATCGGGCCTGCCATACCTACGTCCCCAAACCTAAGCTGAGTTTGTTTTCAGACAACTGTCTAAACAGCCCTGGCCTACACAACCTACAGGCTCAGGCCCCTGGAGGCAAACCTGAGGAATGTACTTGCCTTCTCCAAGGGAATTGTTTGTGCCCATTCCTATGGCCACAACCCTTCTAATAGGATAAATCTCCAAAGTCCCTGATCCATCTCAAAAGTGGTGGCTTCCCAGGAAAAACAGGGGCAATCTGAGCCCAAATGAGCACCTACCTGCACTCAGACCCATAGACAGATGTCCCCAGAGGTAAAAAGGAAAGAACAGGCCCCTAGGCACTAATCAGATCCATTGCTTTGGTTTCCAGGCATCTCTCCTCAGAGGCCTGGATTTCAAAAGCAGCATATAGCTTTTTCTTGACTCACCCATCAGAAAACATCTCATCTACACATGGGAAACTTGCACGTTGGAGCTGTGTCAAAGCCTCTGTTTAGGAGAACCCTTTAGGGCCCCAGTGCCACCGCTTCATTCCAAGGTCTCCATACACAAAAGCACATTAGGACCCATCACCAGGGGTGTCTATTTCAACTCAGCATCCTCGGTAGCTGCCCACAGATCCAGGAGATCTAACCTGTCTTGTTGCTAGGAGACAATTGGAATGTGAGGTGGGCTACCCAGCCATCCATCCTTAGAACCCTGCTCAGAATCATTGGCCTGGAACCAAACAACAGGTCTCAATTGTCCTGCAGAAGACTCTCTGCTGTTTGGAGCTTCTCACAATTCCCATATGGGAAAACCCCCATGGCCTCGTGATGCCCCCCCATTCATGAAGGGGCGATCAGGGACAGAAACTCCAACCTGAGCGATCGTCTGATCCTCGCCCTGACTTCAGATGCACGAGATCTCGATTCAGGTCTGTAGATTGTGCCTGCCATAGCCTCACCAAGAAACCTAAGCCTAGCTTGTGTTCTTAGACTTTTGTCGTCAGACTACTGGCCCACAAGCCCTCCATTTGGAAATCCAGAACTACAATGCAGCACTCTGCCGGCCCTCCAGAAGAAAAACATTGTCCTCTGGGGCTACCCAGTAACCCCAAATGAGGATAACCTGCACCGACCATGGCTGTACCCCAAATACATAGGCTGACCAGGGCACTAATGCCCTTTCTGACACAGCCTGAGCCTGGACCCCCTGGACCCTCCCAGACAGCTGGCCGCACACTGAGCACATCGAGCCGCCATGGCCTTAGGTCGTCATCGCTTCCCAACCTCGGTTTTCAGGTTTCAGAACCTAGACCTTATCTCCAATCACTGCCCAGGGTTGAAGGTGATGCAGAAATCAGAACTCCTTCCCCATGGCAAGAAAACTTGTGGTTGGCATGTTGTCCAACGTTCAGTGTAGTTGAAACCAGTGTGGCCCATGAGGCCCCGCCCATGCTCGCGGGCCACATTGGTCACAAACACACATTGTGACGCTCAGGCTGAGCCTCAAGTAAGGCCGCTCAGTGGCTGGATGAAGAGATAGCATATTGGGCTTGCCATGCCCCTAGGCCCCAATTTTTAACCATAGTTCGGGTTGACCCTTCAGTCTTCCCCGCGGCTTGGCTTTGGAATTCCTATTTTGGTGGGACACCTGAGGTAACAAAACTGAAATGAGTCCTCCCATCCCACAGATTGACGAAAGCAATTGGGAATCGGGCCAAATCCTCAGAGAGGAAGATTCGTCCATGGCCCATGAGGCCTCCCCGACATTCCACGGCCATCGCTGATACAAAATCCAGAGACAAAAGCCTGAGCAAGCACCTCAGACTCGCACTTTCCTCATATCCTGAAGAGTTCTTCTCATGGCCTGCCATACCTACGTCCCCAAATCTAAGCTGAATTTGTGTTTTCAGACTTCTGTCCTCAAAGTCTTGGGCCAACCACTTTGCAGGCTGGGCCCCTGGAGCCACACATTAGGACTGTGCCTACCAATCCATGGGAATTCTGCCCATTCCATGGTCCAAAATAGTACAAATTAGGAGAAACCTCCAAAGTCCCTGAGGCCATCCCAGTAGATTTGGTCGCCCTGAACAAACAAGGGCTGTCTAACGCCAGTTGATAATCGACCTCCACTCATACCATAGATGGACGTCCCCAGAGAAGAAGATTGAACCAGACATGACCCTAGGCCATAATAGGATCCATTTCTTTGGGTTACAGGCATGTGTCCTCAAAAGCCTGATTCCAATACGAGCATAGGAGTTTTCCTGAGGCACCCATCAGAACTCATCTCGTCTCCACAAGGAAACCTGTGCATCGGAGCCATGTCCAAAGCTTAGGAGAGTACTTCAGGGTCCCGGTGCCACCGCCCCATTCCAAGGCCCTCATGGACACAAAAACACATTAGGACCCATCCTCAGGAAAGTCCATATCAACTCAGCCACCCCGGTTGCTCCGGCAGAGCCATCAGATCAAAACTGTCTTGTTGCTAGGAGACAATTGGAATGCGAGGCGGGCTTCCCAGGCATCCATCCACGAATGATGCTCTGGAGTCATTCCATATGGGATGTCCTGGAGCTGTCCAACAGGTCTCAATTGTCCCACAGAAGGAATCCTTGAAGGGGGCATCCCACAACTCCCAACGTGGGAAAACCTCAATGGCCTCGAGATTCCGCTCCCTTCATGAAGCGGCCGTCATGCTCAGAAACTCCAACCTGAGCCAACGTCTGATCCTCGCCCTGACTTCAGATGCATGAGATATTGGTTCAGATCTGCAGGGGGTACCTGCCATGCCCTCGCCCTGAAACCCAAGTCTAGCTTGTCTTCTCAGACTTCCGTCCTCACACTCCTGGCCCCGAAGCCCTCAAGTTTGGCAATTCCGGACCCACAATGCAGCACTCTGCCTGCCCTCTAGAAAAAAAATTATTGCGTCATGAACTGTCCAGGCACCTAAATGAGGGTAAACCTACACAGCACTCGACTTTACCCAAATTATATAGTGTAACCTGGGCACTAATGCACTGTCGAACAAACCTGAGCCCGGACCTCCTAACCAGCACCAAGAAAGCTGACTGCACACTGAGCACATAAAACCCGCCATGGCCTTAGGTCATCATCTCTTCCCTACCTCAGTTTTCAGGCTTCAGAACCGAGACCTTATCACCAATCACTGCCCAGGGGTGAGTGTGATGCAGAAATCAGAATTCCTCCTTACCCATGGCAAGAATCCTTGTGGTTGGCACGTTCAGTGTAGGAGAAACCAGCATTCACCCTGAGGCCCCGCCCATTCTTGAGTGCGATGAGGGCATACACACGCATTCTGACCCTCAGCATGAGTCCTGTCCTCTAGTAAGTCCTCTCAGTGGCTGGAACATTAGATGTCATAATGGGCTTGACATGTCCCTAGGCCCCAATTTTTAACCAGATTTCTGATTGTCCAGTCGCCCCTCCCCAGGGCTCTACTCTGGAATCCATCATTTGGTGGGACACATGAGGTTAAAAAAGAAAACAACAACAACAACAACAACAACAACAACAACAACAACAACAAAAAACGGACTTCTTCCAGCCCACAGATTGACCGCAAACTCTTTGGACGGGGCCAAACCACCAGAGAGTAAGACTCGTCCATTTCCCATTAAGTCACCCAGAAATTCAACGACCATGAGTGACACGATATCCAGGACAAAAACTTGAGCAGAGCCTCACACTCGCCCTTCTTTCAAATCCCGAAGAGTTCTCCTCATGGTCTGTAGATCAGTTCTGCCATACCTATTACCCGAAATATAAGCCGAGTTTGTGTTTTCAGACAACTGTCCAAACAGCCCTGGCCTACACAACCTACAGGCTCAGGCCCCTGGAGCCAAACCTGAGGACTGTACTTGCCCTCTCCAAGGGAATTGTGTGTGCCCATTCCAATGGCCACAACCCTTCTCATAGTATAAACCTCCAAAGTCCCTGATCCATCTCAATAGTGGTGGCTTCCCAGGAAAAACACGGGCAATCTGAGCCCAAATGAGCACCAACCTGCACTCAGACCCATAGACAGATGTCCCCAGAGGTAAAAAGGAAAGAACAGGCCCCTAGCCACTAATCAGATCCATTGCTTTGGTTTCCAGGCATCTCTCCTCAGAGGCCTGGATTTCAAAAGCAGCATATAGCTGTTTCTTGACTCACCCATCAGAAACATCTCATCTACACATGGGAAACTTGCACGTTGGAGCTGTGTCAAAGCCTTTGTTTAGGAGAAACCTTTTGGGCCCCAGTGCCACCGCTTCATTCCAAGGTCTCCATAGACACAAAAGCACGTTAGGACCCATCCCCAGGGGTGTCCATTTCAACTCAGCGTCCTCGGTTGCTCCCCACAGATCCAGGAGATCTAACCTGTCTTGTTGCTAGGAGACAATTGGAATGCGAGGTGGGCTACCCAGCCATCCATCCTTAGAGCCCTGCTCAGAATCATTGGCCTGGAGCCAAACAACAGGTCTCAATTGTCCTGCAGAAGACTCTCTGCAGTTTGGAGCTTCTCACAACTCCCATCGTGGGAAAACACCAATGGCCTCGTGAAGCCCCCCCCATTCATGAAGGGGCCATCAGGGACAGAAACTCCAACCTGAGCGATCGTCTGATCCTCGCCCTGACTTCAGATGCACGAGATCTCGATTCAGGTCTGTAGATTGTGCCTGCCATGGCCTCACCCAGAAACCTAAGCCTAGCTTGTGTTCTCAGACTTTTGTCGTCAGACTACTGGCCCACAAGCCCTCCAGTTTGGCAATCCAGAACTACAATGCAGCACTCTGCCGGCCCTCCAGAAGAAAAACATTGTCCTCTGGGGCTACCCAGTAACCCCAAATGAGGATCAACCTACACCGACCTTGGCTGTACCCCAAATACATAGGCTGACCAGGGCACTAATGCCCTTTCTGACACAGCCAGAGCCTGGAATCCCTGGCCCATCCCAGACAGCTGGCCGCACACTGAGCACATCGAGCCTCCATGGCCTTTGGTCGTCATCTCTTCCAAACTCCGTTTTCAGGTTTCAGATCTTAGACCTAATCTCCAATCATGCCGAAGGTTGAAGGTGATGCAGAAATCAGAACTCCTTCCCCATGGCAAGAAACCTTGTGGTTGGCATGTTGTCCAACGTTCAGTGTCATTGAAACCAGTGTGGCCCATGAGGCCCGGCCAATGCTCGCGGGCCACATTGGTCACAAACATACATTGTGACCCTCAGGATGAGCCCAGTCCTCAAGTAAGGCCACTCAGTGGCTGGATGAAGAGATAGCATATTGCGCTTGCCATGCCCCTAGGCCCCAATTTTTAACGATAGTTCGGGTTGACCCTTCAGTCTTCCCCACGGCTTGGCTTTGGAATCCTCTTTTGGTGGGACACCTGAGGTAACAAACCTGAAATGAGTCCTCCCATCCCACAGATTGACGAAAAGCAATTGGGAATCGGGCCAAATTCTCAGAGAGGAAGATTCGTCCATGGCCCATGAGGCCTCCCCGACATTCCTCGGCTATCGCTGATACAAAATCCAGAGACAAAAGCCTGAGCAAGCGACTCAGACTCGCACTTTCTTCATATCCTGAAGAGTTCTTCTCATGGTAGTAGATCGGGCCTGCCATACCTACGTCCCCAAACCTATGCTGAGTTTGTTTTCAGACAACTGTCTAAACAGCCCTGGCCTACACAACCTACAGGCTCAGGCCCCTGGAGGCAAACCTGAGGAATGTACTTGCCTTCTCCAAGGGAATTGTTTGTGCCCATTCCTATGGCCACAACCCTTCTAATAGGATAAATCTCCAAAGTCCCTGATCCATCTCAAAAGTGGTGGCTTCCCAGGAAAAACAGGGGCAATCTGAGCCCAAATGAGCACCTACCTGCACTCAGACCCATAGACAGATGTCCCCAGAGGGAAAAAGGAAAGAACAGGCCCCTAGGCACTAATCAGATCCATTGCTTTGGTTTCCAGGCATCTCTCCTCAGAGGCCTGGATTTCAAAAGCAGCATATAGCTTTTTCTTGACTCACCCATCAGAAAACATCTCATCTACACATGGGAAACTTGCACGTTGGAGCTGTGTCAAAGCCTCTGTTTAGGAGAACCCTTTAGGGCCCCAGTGCCACCGCTTCATTCCAAGGTCTCCATACACAAAAGCACATTAGGACCCATCACCAGGGGTGTCTATTTCAACTCAGCATCCTCGGTAGCTGCCCACAGATCCAGGAGATCTAACCTGTCTTGTTGCTAGGAGACAATTGGAATGTGAGGTGGGCTACCCAGCCATCCATCCTTAGAACCCTGCTCAGAATCATTGGCCTGGAACCAAACAACAGGTCTCAATTGTCCTGCAGAAGACTCTCTGCTGTTTGGAGCTTCTCACAACTCCCATATGGGAAAACCCCCATGGCCTCGTGATGCCCCCCCATTCATGAAGGGGCGATCAGGGACAGAAACTCCAACCTGAGCGATCGTCTGATCCTCGCCCTGACTTCAGATGCACGAGATCTCGATTCAGGTCTGTAGATTGTGCCTGCCATAGCCTCACCAAGAAACCTAAGCCTAGCTTGTGTTCTTAGACTTTTGTCGTCAGACTACTGGCCCACAAGCCCTCCATTTGGAAATCCAGAACTACAATGCAGCACTCTGCCGGCCCTTCAGAAGAAAAACATTGTCCTCTGGGGCTACCCAGTAACCCCAAATGAGGATAACCTGCACCGACCATGGCTGTACCCCAAATACATAGGCTGACCAGGGCACTAATGCCCTTTCTGACACAGCCTGAGCCTGGACCCCCTGGACCCTCCCAGACAGCTGGCCGCACACTGAGCACATCGAGCCGCCATGGCCTTAGGTCGTCATCGCTTCCCAACCTCGGTTTTCAGGTTTCAGAACCTAGACCTTATCTCCAATCACTGCCCAGGGTTGAAGGTGATGCAGAAATCAGAACTCCTTCCCCATGGCAAGAAAACTTGTGGTTGGCATGTTGTCCAACGTTCAGTGTAGTTGAAACCAGTGTGGCCCATGAGGCCCCGCCCATGCTCGCGGGCCACATTGGTCACAAACACACATTGTGACGCTCAGGCTGAGCCTCAAGTAAGGCCGCTCAGTGGCTGGATGAAGAGATAGCATATTGGGCTTGCCATGCCCCTAGGCCCCAATTTTTAACCATAGTTCGGGTTGACCCTTCAGTCTTCCCCGCGGCTTGGCTTTGGAATTCCTATTTTGGTGGGACACCTGAGGTAACAAAACTGAAATGAGTCCTCCCATCCCACAGATTGACGAAAGCAATTGGGAATCGGGCCAAATCCTCAGAGAGGAAGATTCGTCCATGGCCCATGAGGCCTCCCCGACATTCCACGGCCATCGCTGATACAAAATCCAGAGACAAAAGCCTGAGCAAGCACCTCAGACTCGCACTTTCCTCATATCCTGAAGAGTTCTTCTCATGGCCTGCCATACCTACGTCCCCAAATCTAAGCTGAATTTGTGTTTTCAGACTTCTGTCCTCAAAGTCTTGGGCCAACCACTTTGCAGGCTGGGCCCCTGGAGCCACACATTAGGACTGTGCCTACCAATCCATGGGAATTCTGCCCATTCCATGGTCCAAAATAGTACAAATTAGGAGAAACCTCCAAAGTCCCTGAGGCCATCCCAGTAGATTTGGTCGCCCTGAACAAACAAGGGCTGTCTAACGCCAGTTGATAATCGACCTCCACTCATACCATAGATGGACGTCCCCAGAGAAGAAGATTGAACCAGACATGACCCTAGGCCATAATAGGATCCATTTCTTTGGGTTACAGGCATGTGTCCTCAAAAGCCTGATTCCAATACGAGCATAGGAGTTTTCCTGAGGCACCCATCAGAACTCATCTCGTCTCCACAAGGAAACCTGTGCATGGGAGCCATGTCCAAAGCTTAGGAGAGTACTTCAGGGTCCCGGTGCCACCGCCCCATTCCAAGGCCCTCATGGACACAAAAACACATTAGGACCCATCCTCAGGAAAGTCCATATCAACTCAGCCACCCCGGTTGCTCCGGCAGAGCCATCAGATCAAAACTGTCTTGTTGCTAGGAGACAATTGGAATGCGAGGCGGGCTTCCCAGGCATCCATCCACGAACGATGCTCTGGAGTCATTCCATATGGGATGTCCTGGAGCTGTCCAACAGGTCTCAATTGTCCCACAGAAGGAATCCTTGAAGGGGGCATCCCACAACTCCCAACGTGGGAAAACCTCAATGGCCTCGAGATTCCGCTCCCTTCATGAAGCGGCCGTCATGCTCAGAAACTCCAACCTGAGCCAACGTCTGATCCTCGCCCTGACTTCAGATGCATGAGATATTGGTTCAGATCTGCAGGGGGTACCTGCCATGCCCTCGCCCTGAAACCCAAGTCTAGCTTGTCTTCTCAGACTTCCGTCCTCACACTCCTTGCCCCGAAGCCCTCAAGTTTGGCAATTCCGGACCCACAATGCAGCACACTGCCTGCCCTCTAGAAAAAAAATTATTGCGTCATGAACTGTCCAGGCACCTAAATGAGGGTAAACCTACACAGCACTCGACTTTACCCAAATTATATAGTGTAACCTGGGCACTAATGCACTGTCGAACAAACCTGAGCCCGGACCTCCTAACCAGCACCAAGAAAGCTGACTGCACACTGAGCACATAAAACCCGCCATGGCCTTAGGTCATCATCTCTTCCCTACCTCAGTTTTCAGGCTTCAGAACCGAGACCTTATCACCAATCACTGCCCAGGGGTGAGTGTGATGCAGAAATCAGAATTCCTCCTTACCCATGGCAAGAATCCTTGTGGTTGGCACGTTCAGTGTAGGAGAAACCAGCATTCACCCTGAGGCCCCGCCCATTCTTGAGTGCGATGAGGGCATACACACGCATTCTGACCCTCAGCATGAGTCCTGTCCTCTAGTAAGTCCTCTCAGTGGCTGGAACATTAGATGTCATAATGGGCTTGACATGTCCCTAGGCCCCAATTTTTAACCAGATTTCTGATTGTCCAGTCGCCCCTCCCCAGGGCTCTACTCTGGAATCCATCATTTGGTGGGACACATGAGGTTAAAAAAGAAAACAACAACAACAACAACAACAACAACAACAACAACAACAACAACAACAAAAAACGGACTTCTTCCAGCCCACAGATTGACCGCAAACTCTTTGGACGGGGCCAAACCACCAGAGAGTAAGACTCGTCCATTTCCCATTAAGTCACCCAGAAATTCAACGACCATGAGTGACACGATATCCAGGACAAAAACTTGAGCAGAGCCTCACACTCGCCCTTCTTTCAAATCCCGAAGAGTTCTCCTCATGGTCTGTAGATCAGTTCTGCCATACCTATTACCCGAAATATAAGCCGAGTTTGTGTTTTCAGACAACTGTCCAAACAGCCCTGGCCTACACAACCTACAGGCTCAGGCCCCTGGAGCCAAACCTGAGGACTGTACTTGCCCTCTCCAAGGGAATTGTGTGTGCCCATTCCAATGGCCACAACCCTTCTCATAGTATAAACCTCCAAAGTCCCTGATCCATCTCAATAGTGGTGGCTTCCCAGGAAAAACACGGGCAATCTGAGCCCAAATGAGCACCAACCTGCACTCAGACCCATAGACAGATGTCCCCAGAGGTAAAAAGGAAAGAACAGGCCCCTAGCCACTAATCAGATCCATTGCTTTGGTTTCCAGGCATCTCTCCTCAGAGGCCTGGATTTCAAAAGCAGCATATAGCTGTTTCTTGACTCACCCATCAGAAACATCTCATCTACACATGGGAAACTTGCACGTTGGAGCTGTGTCAAAGCCTTTGTTTAGGAGAAACCTTTTGGGCCCCAGTGCCACCGCTTCATTCCAAGGTCTCCATAGACACAAAAGCACGTTAGGACCCATCCCCAGGGGTGTCCATTTCAACTCAGCGTCCTCGGTTGCTCCCCACAGATCCAGGAGATCTAACCTGTCTTGTTGCTAGGAGACAATTGGAATGCGAGGTGGGCTACCCAGCCATCCATCCTTAGAGCCCTGCTCAGAATCATTGGCCTGGAGCCAAACAACAGGTCTCAATTGTCCTGCAGAAGACTCTCTGCAGTTTGGAGCTTCTCACAACTCCCATCGTGGGAAAACACCAATGGCCTCGTGAAGCCCCCCCCATTCATGAAGGGGCCATCAGGGACAGAAACTCCAACCTGAGCGATCGTCTGATCCTCGCCCTGACTTCAGATGCACGAGATCTCGATTCAGGTCTGTAGATTGTGCCTGCCATGGCCTCACCCAGAAACCTAAGCCTAGCTTGTGTTCTCAGACTTTTGTCGTCAGACTACTGGCCCACAAGCCCTCCAGTTTGGCAATCCAGAACTACAATGCAGCACTCTGCCGGCCCTCCAGAAGAAAAACATTGTCCTCTGGGGCTACCCAGTAACCCCAAATGAGGATCAACCTACACCGACCTTGGCTGTACCCCAAATACATAGGCTGACCAGGGCACTAATGCCCTTTCTGACACAGCCAGAGCCTGGAATCCCTGGCCCATCCCAGACAGCTGGCCGCACACTGAGCACATCGAGCCTCCATGGCCTTTGGTCGTCATCTCTTCCAAACTCCGTTTTCAGGTTTCAGATCTTAGACCTAATCTCCAATCATGCCGAAGGTTGAAGGTGATGCAGAAATCAGAACTCCTTCCCCATGGCAAGAAACCTTGTGGTTGGCATGTTGTCCAACGTTCAGTGTCATTGAAACCAGTGTGGCCCATGAGGCCCGGCCAATGCTCTCGGGCCACATTGGTCACAAACATACATTGTGACCCTCAGGATGAGCCCAGTCCTCAAGTAAGGCCACTCAGTGGCTGGATGAAGAGATAGCATATTGGGCTTGCCATGCCCCTAGGCCCCAATTTTTAACGATAGTTCGGGTTGACCCTTCAGTCTTCCCCACGGCTTGGCTTTGGAATCCTCTTTTGGTGGGACACCTGAGGTAACAAACCTGAAATGAGTCCTCCCATCCCACAGATTGACGAAAAGCAATTGGGAATCGGGCCAAATTCTCAGAGAGGAAGATTCGTCCATGGCCATGAGGCCTCCCCGACATTCCTCGGCTATCGCTGATACAAAATCCAGAGACAAAAGCCTGAGCAAGCGACTCAGACTCGCACTTTCTTCATATCCTGAAGAGTTCTTCTCATGGTAGTAGATCGGGCCTGCCATACCTACGTCCCCAAACCTAAGCTGAGTTTGTTTTCAGACAACTGTCTAAACAGCCCTGGCCTACACAACCTACAGGCTCAGGCCCCTGGAGGCAAACCTGAGGAATGTACTTGCCTTCTCCAAGGGAATTGTTTGTGCCCATTCCTATGGCCACAACCCTTCTAATAGGATAAATCTCCAAAGTCCCTGATCCATCTCAAAAGTGGTGGCTTCCCAGGAAAAACAGGGGCAATCTGAGCCCAAATGAGCACCTACCTGCACTCAGACCCATAGACAAATGTCCCCAGAGGTAAAAAGGAAAGAACAGGCCCCTAGGCACTAATCAGATCCATTGCTTTGGTTTCCAGGCATCTCTCCTCAGAGGCCTGGATTTCAAAAGCAGCATATAGCTTTTTCTTGACTCACCCATCAGAAAACATCTCATCTACACATGGGAAACTTGCACGTTGGAGCTGTGTCAAAGCCTCTGTTTAGGAGAACCCTTTAGGGCCCCAGTGCCACCGCTTCATTCCAAGGTCTCCATAGACTCAAAAGCACATTAGGACCCATCACCAGGGGTGTCTATTTCAACTCAGCATCCTCGGTAGCTGCCCACAGATCCAGGAGATCTAACCTGTCTTGTTGCTAGGAGACAATTGGAATGTGAGGTGGGCTACCCAGCCATCCATCCTTAGAACCCTGCTCAGAATCATTGGCCTGGAACCAAACAACAGGTCTCAATTGTCCTGCAGAAGACTCTCTGCTGTTTGGAGCTTCTCACAACTCCCATATGGGAAAACCCCCATGGCCTCGTGATGCCCCCCCATTCATGAAGGGGCGATCAGGGACAGAAACTCCAACCTGAGCGATCGTCTGATCCTCGCCCTGACTTCAGATGCAAGAGATCTCGATTCAGGTCTGTAGATTGTGCCTGCCATAGCCTCACCAAGAAACCTAAGCCTAGCTTGTGTTCTTAGACTTTTGTCGTCAGACTACTGGCCCACAAGCCCTCCATTTGGAAATCCAGAACTACAATGGGGCACTCTGCCTGCCCTCCAGAAGAAAAACATTGTCCTCTGGGCCTACCCAGTAACCCCAAATGAGGATAACCTGCACCGACCTTGGCATTACCCCAAATACATAGGCTGACCAGGTCACTAATGCCCTTTCTGACACAGCCTGAGCCTGGACCCCCTGGCCCCTCCCAGACAGCTGGCCGCACACTGAGCACATCGAGCCGCCATGGCCTTAGGTCGTCATCTCTTCCTAACCTCGGTTTTCAGGTTTCAGAACCTAGACCTTATCTCCAATCACTGCCCAAGGTTGAAGGTGATGCAGAAATCAGAACTCCTTCCCCATGGCAAGAAACCTTGTGGTTGGCATGTTGTCCAACGTTCAATGTAGTTGAAACCAGTGTGGCCCATGAGGCCCCGCCCATTTTCGCAGGCCACATTGGTCACAAACACACATTGTGAACCTCAGGCTGAGCCCAGTCCTCAAGTAAGGCCACTCAGTGGCTGGATGAAGAGATAGCATTTTGGGCTTGCCATGCCCCTAGGCCCCAATTTTTAACCATAGTTCGGGTTGTCCCTTCAGTCTTCCCCACGGATTTGCTTTGGAATTCCTCTTTTAGTGGGACACCTGAGGTAACAAACCTGAAATGAGTCCTCCCATCCCACAGATTGACGAAAAGCAATTGGGAATCGGGCCAAATCCTAAGAGAGGAAGATTCGACCATGGCCCATGAGGCCTCCCCGACATTCCACGGCTATCGCTGATACAAAATCCAGAGACAAAAGCCTGAGCAAGCGCCTCAGTCTCGCACTTTCTTCATATCTTGAAGAGTTCTTCTCATGGTTTGTCGATCGGGCCTGCCATACCTACGTCCCCAAACCTAAGCTGAGTTTGTGTTTCAGACTTCTGTCCTCAAAGTCTTGGGCCACACACGCTCCAGGCTGGGCGCCTGGAGCCACACATTAGGACTGTGCCTACCAATCCATGGGAATTCTGCCCATTCCATGGTCCAAAATCGTACAAATTAGGAGAAACCTCCAAAGTCCCTGAGGCCATCCCAATAGTGTAGGTCGCCCGGAACAAACAAGGACTGTCTGACACCAGCTGATAATCGACATCCACTCATACCATAGATGGATGTCCCCAGAGAAGAAGATTGAACCAGACAGGACCCTAGGCCATAATAGGATCCATTGCTTTGGGTTACAGGCATGTGTCCTCAAAAGCCTGATTCCAATACGAGCATAGGGGTTTTCCTGAGGCACCCATCAGAACTCATCTCGTCTCCACAAGGAAACCTGTGCATGGGAGCCATGTCCAAAGCTTAGGAGAGTACTTCAGGGTCCCGGTGCCACCGCCCCATTCCAAGGCCCTCATGGACACAAAAACACATTAGGACCCATCCTCAGGAAATTCCATTTCAACTCAGCCACCCCGGTTGCTCCAGCAGAGGCATCAGATCTAAACTGACTTGTTGCTAGGAGACAATTGGAATGCGAGGCGGGCTTCCCAGGCATCCATCCGCGAACGGTGCTCTGGAGTCATTCCATATGGGATGTCCTGGAGCTGTCCAACAGGTCTCAATTGTCCCGCAGAAGGAATCCTTGAAGGGGGCATCCCACAACTCCCAACGTGGGAAAACCTCAATGGCCCCGAGATTCCGCTCCCTTCATAAAGCGGCCGTCATGCACAGGAACTCCAACCTGAGCCAACGTCTGATCCTCGCCCTGACTTCAGAAGCATGAGATAGTGGTTCAGATCTGCAGGGGGTACCTGTCGTGCCCTCGCCCTGAAACCCACGTCTAGCTTGTCTTCTCACACTTCCGACCTCAAACTCCTGGCCCCGAAGTCCTAAAATTTGGCAATTCCGGACTCACAATGTAGCACTCTGCCGGCCCTCTAGAAAAAAAAAAATTATTGCCTCATGAGCTGCCCAGGCACCTTAAATGAGGGTAAACCTACACAGCAATCGACCTTACCCAAATTATATAGTCTAACCTGGGCACTAATGCACTGTCGAACACAACCTGAGGCCGGACCTCCTGACCAACACCCAGAAAGCTGACCGCACACTGAGCACATAAAACCCGCCATGGCCTTAGGTCATCATCTCTTCCCTACCTCAGTTTTCAGGCTTCAGAAACGAGACCTTATCTCCAATCACTGCCCAGGGGTGAATGTTATGCAGAAATCAGAACTCCTCCTTACGCATGGCAAGAACCCTTGTGGTTGGCACGTTATCCAACGTTCAGTGTAGGAGAAACCAGCATTCACCCTGAGGCCCCGCCCATTCTTGAGTGCGACGAGGGCATACACACGCATTGTGACCCTCAGCATGAGTCCTGTCCTCTAGTAAGTCCTCTCAGTGGCTGGACCTTTAGATGTCATAAAGGGCTTGACATGTACCTAGGCCCCAATTTTTAACAAGATTTCTGACTGTCCAGTCGCCCCTTCCCAGGTCTCTATTCTGGAATCCCTCATTTGGTGGGACACCTGAGGTTAAAAAAGAAAACAACAACAACAACAACAACAACAACAACAACAAAACGGACTTCTTCCAGCCCACAGAATGACCCCAATCTCTTTGGACGGGGCCAAACCACCAGAGAGTAAGACTCGTCCATTTCCCATAAAATCACCCAGAAATTCCACGGCCATGTGTGACACGATATCAAGAGACAAAAACTTGAGAAGGATCCTCACACTCACCCTTCTTTCAAATCCTGAAGAGTTCTCCTCATGGTCTGTACATCAGTCCTGCCATACCAGAGACCCGAAACATAAGCCGAGTTTGTGTTTTCAGACAACTGTCCAAACAGCCCTGGCCTACACAACCTACAGGCTCAGGCCACTGGAGCCAAACCTGAGGACTGTACTTTCCCTCTCCAAGGGAATTGTGTGTGCCCATTCCAATGGCCACAACCCTTCTCATAGGATAAACCTCCAAAGTCCCTGATCCATCTCAAAAGTGGTGGCTTCCCAGGAAAAACAGGGGCAATCTGAGCCCAAATGAGCACCTACCTGCACTCAGACCCATAGACAGATGTCCCCACAGGTAAAAAGGAAAGAACAGGCCCCTAGGCACTAATCAGATCCATTGCTTTGGTTTCCAGGCATCTCTCCTCAGAGGCCTGGATTTCAAAAGCAGCATATAGTTGTTTCTTGACTCACCCATCAGAAAACATCTCATCTACACATGGGAAACGTGCACGTTGGAGCTGTGTCAAAGCCTCTGTTTAGGAGAACCCTTTAGGGCACCAGTGCCACCTCTTCATTCCAAGGTCTCCATAGACACAAAAGCACATTAGGAACCATCCTTAGGGGTGTCCATTTCAACACAGCGGCCTCGGTTGCTCCCCACAGATCCAGGACATTTAACCTGTCTTGTTGCTAGGAGACAATTGGAATGCGAGGTGGGCTACCCAGCCATCCATCCTTAGAACCCTGCTCAGAATCGTTGGTCTGGAGCCAAACACAGGTCACAATTGTCCTGCAGAAGACTCTCTGCAGTTTGGAGCTTCTCACAACTCCCATCGTGGGAAAACACCCATGGCCTCGTGATGCCCCCCCCCATTCATGAAGGGGCCATCAGGGACAGAAACTCCAACCTCAGCGATCGTCTGATCCTCGCGCTGACTTCAGATGCACGAGATCTCGATTCAGCTCTGTAGATTGTGCCTGCCATGGCCTCACCCAGACCTAAGCCTAGCTTGTGTTCTCAGACTTTTGTCGTCAGACTACTGGCCCACAAGCCCTCCAGTTTGGCAATCCAGAACTACAATGCAGCACTCTGCCGGCCCTCCAGAAGAAAAACATTGTCCTCTGGGGCTACCCAGTAACCCCAAATGAGGATCAACCTGCACCGACCATGGCTGTACCCCAAATACATAGGCTGACCAGGGCAGTAATGCCCTTTCTGACACAGCCTGAGCTTGGAGCCCCTGGCCCCTCCCAGACAGCTGGCCGCACACTGAGCACATCCAGCCGCCATGGCCTTAGGTCGTCATCTCTTCCCAACCTCGGTTTTCAGGTTTCAGAACCTAGACCTTATCTCCATTCACTGCCCAAGGTTGAATGGGATGCAGAAATCAGAACTCCTTCCCCATGGCAAGAAACCTTGTGGTTGGCATGTTGTCCAACGTTCAGTGTAGTTGAAACCAGTGTGGCCCATGAGGCCCCGCCCATGCTCGCAGGCCACATTGGTCACAAACACACATTGTGAACCTCAGGCTGAGCCCAGTCCTCAAGTAAGGCCACTCAGTGGCTGGATGAAGAGATAGCATTTTGGGCTTGCCATGCCCCTAGGCCCCAATTTTTAACCATAGTTCGGGTTGTCCCTTCAGTCTTCCCCACGGATTTGCTTTGGAATTCCTCTTTTAGTGGGACACCTGAGGTAACAAACCTGAAATGAGTCCTCCCATCCCACAGATTAACGAAAAGCAATTGGGAATCGGGCCAAATCCTAAGAGAGGAAGATTCGACCATGGCCCATGAGGCCTCCCCGACATTCCACGGCTATCGCTGATACAAAATCCAGAGACAAAACCCTGAGCAAGCGCCTCAGTCTCGCACTTTCTTCATATCTTGAAGAGTTCTTCTCATGGTTTGTCGATCGGGCCTGCCATACCTACGTCCCCAAACCTAAGCTGAGTTTGTGTTTTCAGACTTCTGTCCTCAAAGTCTTGGGCCACACACGCTCCAGGCTGGGCGCCTGGAGCCACACATTAGGACTGTGCCTACCAATCCATGGGAATTCTGCCCATTCCATGGTCCAAAATCGTACAAATTAGGAGAAACCTCCAAAGTCCCTGAGGCCATCCCAATAGTGTAGGTCGCCCGGAACAAACAAGGACTGTCTGACACCAGCTGATAATCGACATCCACTCATACCATAGATGGATGTCCCCAGAGAAGAAGATTGAACCAGACAGGACCCTAGGCCATAATAGGATCCATTGCTTTGGGTTACAGGCATGTGTCCTCAAAAGCCTGATTCCAATACGAGCATAGGGGTTTTCCTGAGGCACCCATCAGAATTCATCTCGTCTCCACAAGGAAACCTGTGCATGGGAGCCATGTCCAAAGCTTAGGAGAGTACTTCAGGGTCCCGGTGCCACCGCCCCATTCCAAGGCCCTCATGGACACAAAAACACATTAGGACCCATCCTCAGGAAATTCCATTTCAACTCAGCCACCCCGGTTGCTCCGGCAGAGGCAACAGATCTAAACTGTCTTGTTGCTAGGAGACAATTGGAATGCGAGGCGGGCTTCCCAGGCATCCATCCGCGAACGGTGCTCTGGAGTCATTCCATATGGGATGTCCTGGAGCTGTCCAACAGGTCTCAATTGTCCCGCAGAAGGAATCCTTGAAGGGGGCATCCCACAACTCCCAACGTGGGAAAACCTCATGGCCCCGAGATTCCGCTCCCTTCATAAAGCGGCCGTCATGCACAGGAACTCCAACCTGAGCCAACGTCTGATCCTCGCCCTGACTTCAGAAGCATGAGATAGTGGTTCAGATCTGCAGGGGGTACCTGTCGTGCCCTCGCCCTGAAACCCACGTCTAGCTTGTCTTCTCACACTTCCGACCTCAAACTCCTGGCCCCGAAGTCCTAAAATTTGGCAATTCCGGACCCACAATGCAGCACTCTGCCGGCCCTCTAGAAAAAAAAAAATTATTGCCTCATGAGCTGCCCAGGCACCTTAAATGAGGGTAAACCTACACAGCACTCGACCTTACCCAAATTATATAGTCTAACCTGGGCACTAATGCACTGTCGAACACAACCTGAGGCCGGACCTCCTGACCAACACCCAGAAAGCTGACCGCACACTGAGCACATAAAACCCGCCATGGCCTTAGGTCATCATCTCTTCCCTATCTCAGTTTTCAGGCTTCAGAAACGAGACCTTATCTCCAATCACTGCCCAGGGGTGAATGTTATGCAGAAATCAGAACTCCTCCTTACGCATGGCAAGAACCCTTGTGGTTGGCACGTTGTCCAACGTTCAGTGTAGGAGAAACCAGCATTCACCCTGAGGCCCCGCCCATTCTTGAGTGCGACGAGGGCATACACACGCATTGTGACCCTCAGCATGAGTCCTGTCCTCTAGTAAGTCCTCTCAGTGGCTGGACCTTTAGATGTCATAATGGGCTTGACATGTCACTAGGCCCCAATTTTTAACCAGATTTCTGACTGTCCAGTAGCCCCTCCCCAGGTCTCTACTCTGGAATCCCTCATTTGGTGGGTCACCTGAGGTTTAGAAAGAAAAAAACAACAACAACAACAAAAAAAAAAAAAAAAAAACGGACTTCTTCCAGCCCACAGAATGACCCCAATCTCTTTGGACGGGGCCAAACCACCAGAGAGTAAGACTCGTCCATTTCCCATAAAGTCTCCCAGAATTTCCACGACCATGAGTGACACGATATCCAGAGACAAAAACTAGAGCAGAGCCTCACACTAGCCCTTCTTTCAAATCCCGAAGAGTTCTCCTCATGGTCTGTACATCAGTCCTGCCATACCTATGACCCGAAACATAAGCCGAGTTTGTGTTTTCAGACAACTGTCCAAACAGCCCTGGCCTACACAACCTACAGGCTCAGGCCCCTGGAGCCAAACCTGAGGACTGTACTTGCCCTCTCCAAGGGAATTGTGTGTGCCCATTCCAATGGCCACAACCCTTCTCATAGGATAAACCTCCAAAGTCCCTGATCCATCTCAAAAGTGGTGGCTTCCCAGGAAAAACAGGGGCAATCTGAGCCCAAATGAGCACCTACCTGCACTCAGACCCATAGACAGATGTCCCCAGAGGTAAAAAGGAAAGAACAGGCCCCTAGGCACTAATCAGATCCATTGCTTTGGTTTCCAGGCATCTCTACTCAGAGGCCTGGATTTCAAAAGCAGCATATAGCTGTTTCTTGACTCATCAGAAAACATCTCATCTACACATGGGAAACGTGCACGTTGGAGCTGTGTCAAAGCCTCTGTTTAGGAGAACACTTTAGGGCACCAGTGCCACCTCTTCATTCCAAGGTCTCCATAGACAAAAAAGCACTTTAGGACCCATCCTTAGGGGTGTCCATTTCAACACAGCGTCCTCGGTTGCTCCCCACAGATCCAGGAGATCTAACCTGTCTTGTTGCTAGGAGACAATTGGAATGCGAGGTGGGCTACGCAGCCATCCATCCTTAGAACCCTGCTCAGAATCATTGGCCTGGAGCCAAGCAACGGTCTCAATTGACCTGCAGAAGACTCTGCAGTTTGTAGCTTCTCACAACTCCCATCGTGGGAAAACACCCATGGCCTCGTGATGCCCCCCCCATTCATGAAGGGGCCCTCAGGGACAGAAACTCCAACCTGAGCGATCGTCTGATCCTCGCCCTGACTTCAGATGTACGAGATCTCGATTCAGGTCTGTAGATTGTGCGTGCCATGGCCTCACCCAGAAACCTAAGCCTAGCTTGTGTTCTCAGACTTTTGTCGTCAGACTACTTGCCCACAAGCCCTCCAGTTTGGCAATCCAGAGCTACAATGCAGCACTTGCTGGCCCTCCAGAAGAAAAACATTGTCCTCTGGGGCTACCCAGTAACCCCAAATGAGGATCAACCTACACCGACCTTGGCTGTACCCCAAATACATAGGCTGACCAGGGCACTAATGCCCTTTCTGACACAGCCTGAGCCTGGACTCCCTGGCCCGTCCCAGACAGCTGGCCGCACACTGAGCACATCGAGCCTCCATGGCCTTTGGTCGTCATCTCTTCCCAACCTCGGTTTTCAGGTTTCAGAACCTAGACCTAATCTCCAATCATGCCCAAGGTTGAAGGTGATGCAGAAATCAGAACTCCTTCCCCATGGCAGAAACCTTGTGGTTGGCATGTTGTCCAACGTTCAGTGTCGTTGAAACCAGTGTGGCCCATGAGGCCCCGCCAATGCTCGCGGGCCACATTGGTCACAAAAACATTGTGACCCTCAGGCTGAGCCCAGTCCTCAAGTAAGGCCACTCAGTGGCTGGATGAAGAGATAGCATATTGGGCTTGCCATGCCCCTAGGCCCCAATTTTTAACCATAGTTCGGGTTGTCCCTTCAGTCATCCCCACGGCTTTG
Source organism: Mustela nivalis (assembly GCF_964662115.1). Classification (NCBI taxonomy): domain Eukaryota; kingdom Metazoa; phylum Chordata; class Mammalia; order Carnivora; family Mustelidae; genus Mustela; species Mustela nivalis. The sequence continues at coordinate 1,737,979 of NW_028136530.1, forward strand.
CTTTGGAATTCCTCTTTTGGAGGGACACCTGAGGTCACAATCCTGAAATGAGTCCTCCCATCCCACAGATTGACGAAAAGCAATTGGGAATCGGGCCAAATTCTCAGAGAGGAAGATTCGTCCATGGCCCATGAGGCCTGGCCGACATTCACGGCCATCGCTGATACAAAATCCAGGGACAGAAGCCTGAGCAAGCGACTCAGACTCGCACTTTCTTCATATCCTGAAGAGTTCTTCTCATGGTTTGTAGATCGGGCCTGCCATACCTACGTCCCCAAACCTATGCTGAGTTTGTTTTCAGACAACTGTCTAAACAGCCCTGGCCTACACAGCCTTCAGGCTCAGGCCCCTGGAGCCAAACCTGAGGAATGTACTTGCCTTCTCCAAGGGAATTGTTTGTGCCCATTCCTATGGCCACAACCCTTCTAATAGGATAAACCTCCAAAGTCCCTGATCCATCTCAAAAGTGTTGGCTTCCCAGGAAATACTGGGGCAATATGAGCCCAAATGAGCACCTACCTGCACTCAGACCCATAGACAGATGTCCCCAGAGGTAAAAAGGAAAGAACAGGCCCCTAGGCACTAATCAGATCCATTGCTTTGGTTTCCAGGCATCTCACCTCAGAGCCTGGATTTCAAAAGCAGCATATAGCTATTTCTTAATTCACCCATAAGAAAACATCTCATCTACACATGGGAAACTTGCACGTTGGAGCTGTGTCAAAGCCTCTGTTTAGGAGAACCCTTTAGGGCCCCAGTGCCACCGCTTCATTCCAAGGTCTCCATAGACACAAAAGCACGTTAGGACCCATCCCCAGGGGTGTCCATTTCAACTCAGCATCCTCGGTAGCTGCCCACAGATCCAGGAGATCTAACCATTCTTGTTGCTAGGAGACAATTGGAATGCGAGGTGGGCTACGCAGCCATCCATCCTTAGAACCCTGCTCAGAATCATTGGCCTGGAGCCAAACAACAGGTCTCAATTGTCCTGCAGAAGACTCTCTGCAGTTTGGAGCTTCTCAAACTCCCATAGTGGGAAAACCCCCATGGCCTCATGATGCCCCCCCATTCATGAAGTTGCCATCAGGGACAGAAACTCCAACCTGAGCGATCGTCTGATCCTCGCCCTGACTTCAGATGGACGAGATCTCGATTCAGGTGTGTAGATTGTGCCTGCCATAGCCTCACCAAGAAACCTAAGCCTAGATTGTGTTCTTAGACAATTGTCGTCAGACTACTGGCCCACAAGCCCTTCATTTGGAAATCCAGAAATAAAATGGAGCACTCTGCCTGCCCTCCAGAAGAAAAACATTGTCCTCTGGGGCTACCCAGTAACCCCAAATGAGGATCAACCTGCACCGACCTTGGCATTACACCAAATATATACGCTGACCAGGTCACTAATGCCCTTTCAGACACAGCCTGAGCCTGGACTCCCTGGCCCCTCCCAGACAGCTGGCCGCACATTGAGCACATCCAGCTGCCATGGGTTAGGTCGTCATCTCTTCCCAACCTCGGTTTTCAGGTTTCAGAACCTAGACCTTATCTCCAATCAGTGCACAAGGTTGAAGGTGATGCAGAAATCAGAACTCCTTCCCCATGGCAAGAAACCTTGTGGTTGGCATGTTGTCCAACGTTCAGTGTCGTTGAAACCAGTGTGGCCCATGAGGCCCCGCCCATGCTCGCGGGCCACATTGGTCACAAACACACATTGTGACCCTCAGGCTGAGCCCAGTCCTCAAGTAAGGCCACTCAGTGGCTGGATGAAGAGATAGCATATTGGGCTTGCCATGCCCCTAGGCCCCAATTTTTAACCATAGTTCGGGTTGTCCCTTCAGTCTTCCCCACGGCTTGGCTTTGGAATTCCTCTTTTGGTGGGACACCTGAGGTAACAAACCTGAAATGAGTCCTCCCATCCCACAGATTGACGAAAAGCAATTGGGAATCGGGCCAACTCCTCAGAGAGGAAGATTCCTCCATGGCCCATGAGGCCTCCCCGACATTCCACGGCCTTCGCTGATACAAAATCCAGAGACAAAAGCCTGAGCAAGCGCCTCAGTCTCGCACTTTCTTCATATCTTGAAGATTTCTTCTCATGGTTTGTAGATCGGGCCTGCCATACCTACGTCCCCAAACCTAAGCTGAGTTTGTGTTTTCAGACTTCTGTCCTCAAAGTCTTGGGCCACACACGCTCCAGGCTGGGCGCCTGGAGCCACACATTAGGACTGTGCCTACCAATCCATGGGAATTCTGCCCATTCCATGGTCCAAAATCGTACAAATTAGGAGAAACCTCCAAAGTCCCTGAGGCCATCCCAATAGAGTAGGTCGCCCGGAACAAACAAGGGCTGTCTAACGCCAGCTGATAATCGACCTCCACTCATACCATAGATGGATGTCCCCAGAGAAGAAGATTGAACCAGACAGGACCCTAGGCCATAATAGGATCCATTGCTTTGAGTTACAGGCATGTGTCCTCAAAAGCCTGATTCCAATACGAGCATAGGGGTTTTCCTGAGGCACCCATCAGAACTCATCTCGTCTCCACAAGGAAACCTGTGCATGGGAGCCATGTCCAAAGCTTAGGAGAGTACTTCAGGTTCCCGATGCCACCGCCCCATTCCAAGGCCCTCATGGGCACAAAAACACATTAGGACCCATCCTCAGGAAATTCCATTTCAACTCAGCCACCCCGGTTGCTCCGGCAGAGCCATCAGATCAAAACTCTCTTGTTGCTAGGAGACAATTGGAATGCGAGGCGGGCTTCCCAGGCATCCATCCGCAAATGGTGCTCTGGAGTCATTCCATATGGGATGTCCTGGAGCTGTCCAACAGGTCTCAATTGTCCCGCAGAAGGAATCCTTGAAGGGGGCATCCCACAACTCCCAACGTGGGAAAACCTCAATGGCCCCGAGATTCCGCTCCCTTCATAAAGCGGCCGTCATGCACAGGAACTCCAACCTGAGCCAACGTCTGATCCTCGCTCTGACTTCAGAAGCATGAGATATTGGTTCAGATCTGCAGGGGGTACCTGTCGTGCCCTCACCCTGAAACCCATGTCTAGCTTGTCTTCTCACACTTCCGTCCTCAAACTCCTGGCCCCGAAGTCCTAAAATTTGGCAATTCCGGACCCACAATGCAGCACTCTCCCGGCCCTCTAGAAAAAAAAAAATTATTGCCTCATGAGCTGCCCAGGCACCTTAAATGAGGATAAACCTACACAGCTCTCGACCTTGCCCAAATTATATAGTCTAACCTGGGCACTAATGCACTGTCGAACACAACCTGAGCCCGGACCTCCTGACCAACACCCAGAAAGCTGACCGCACACTGAGCACATAAAACCCGCCATGGCCTTAGGTCATCATCTCTTCCCTACCTCAGTTTTCAGGCTTCAGAAACGAGACCTTATCTCCAATCACTGCCCAGGGGTGAATGTTATGCAGAAATCAGAACTCCTCCTTACCCATGGCAAGAACCCTTGTGGTTGGCACGTTGTCCAACGTTCAGTGTAGGAGAAACCAGCATTCACCCTGAGGCCCCGCCCATTATTGAGTGCGACGAGGGCATACACATGCATTGTGACCCTCAGCATGAGTCCTGTCCTCTAGTAAGTCCTCTCAGTAGCTGGACCTTTAGATGTCATAATGGGCTTGACATGTCACTAGGCCCCAATTTTTAACCAGATTTGTGACTGTCCAGTCGCCCCTCCCCAGGTCTCTATTCTGGAATCCCTCATTTGGTGGGACACCTGAGGTTAAAAAAGAAAACAACAACAACAACAACAACAACAAAAAACGGACTTCTTCCAGCTCACAGAATGACCCCATTCTCTTTGGATGGGGCCAAACCACCAGAGAGTAAGAATCGTCCATTTCCCATGAAGTCACCCAGAAATTCCACGACCATGAGTGACACGATATCAAGAGACAAAAACTTGAGCAGGAGCCTCACTCGCCCTTCTTTCAAATCCCGAAGAGTTTTCCTCATGGTCTGTAGATCAGTCCTGCGATACCTATGACCCGAAACATAAGCTGAGTTTGTGTTTTCAGACAACTGTCCATACAGCCCTGGCCTACACAACCTACAGGCTCAGAACCCTGGAGCCAAACCTGAGGACTGTACTTGCCCTCTCCAAGGGAATTGTGTGTGCCCATTCCAATGGCCACAACCCTTCTAATAGGATAAACCTCCAAAGTCCCTGATCCATCTCAAAAGTGGTGGCTTCCCAGGAAAAACAGGGGCAATCTGAGCCCTACAGAGCACCTACCTGCACTCAGACCCATAGACAGATGTCCCCAGAGGCAAAAAAGGAAAGAACAGGCCCCTAGGCACTAATCAGATCCATTGCTTTGGTTTCCAGGCATCTCTCCTCAGAGGCCTGGATTTCAAAAGCAGCATATAGTTGTTTCTTGAATCACCCATCAGAAAACATCTCATCTACACATGGGTAACTTGCACGTTGGAGCTGTGTCAAAGCCTCTGTTTAGGAGAACCATTTAGGGCACCAGTGCCACCTCTTCATTCCAAGGTCTCCATAGACACAAAAGCACATTAGGACCCATCCTTAGGAATGTCCATTTCAACACAGTGTCCTCGGTTGCTCCCCACAGATCCAGGACATTTAACCTGTCTTGTTGCTAGGAGACAATTGGAATGCGAGGTGGGCTACCCAGCCATCCATCCTTAGAACCCTGCTCAGAGTCATTGGTCTGGAGCCAAACAACAGGTCTCAATTGTCCTGCAGAAGACTCTCTGCAGTTTGGAGCTTCTCACAACTCCCATCGTGGGAAAACACCCATGGCCTCGTGATGCCCCCCCCCCCCATTCATGAAGGGGCCATCAGGGACTGAAACTCCAACCTGAGCGATCGTCTGATCCTCGCCCTGACTTCAGATGCACGAGATCTCGATTCAGGTCTGTAGATTGTGCCTGCCATGGCCTCACCCAGAAACCTAAGCCTAGCTTGTGTTCTCAGACTTTTGTCGTCAGACTACTGGCCCACAAGCCCTCCAGTTTGGCAATACAGAACTACAATGCAGCACTTTGCCTGCCCTCCAGAAGAAAAACATTGTCCTCTGGGGCTACCCAGTAACCCCAAATGAGGATCAACCTGCACCGACCTTGGCTGTACCCCAAATACATAGGCTGACCAGGGCACTAATGCCCTTTCTGACACAGCCTGAGCCTGGAGCCCCTGGCCCCTCCCAGACAGCTGGCCGCACACTGAGCACATCCAGCCGCCATGGCCTTAGGTCGTCATCTCTTCCCAACCACGGTTTTCAGGTTTCAGAACCTAGACCTTATCTCCAATCAGTGCCCAAGGTTGAAGGTGATGCAGAAATCAGAACTCCTTCCCCATGGCAAGAAACCTTGTGGTTGGCATGTTGTCCAACGATCAGTGTCGTTGAAACCAGTGTGGCCCATGAGGCCCTGCCCATGCTCGCGGACCACATTGGTCACAAACACACATTGTGACCCTCAGGCTGAGCCCAGTCCTCAAGTAAGGCCACTCAGTGGCTGGATGAAGAGATAGCATATGGGCTTGCCATGCCCCTAGGCCCCAATTTTTAACCATAGTTCGGGTTGTCCCTTCAGTCTTCCCCACGGCTTGGCTTTGGAATTCCTCTTTTGGTGGGACACCTGAGGTAACAAAACTGAAATGAGTCCTCCCATCCCACAGATTGACGAAAAGCAATTGGGAATCGGGCCAAATCCTCAGAGAGGAAGATTCCTCCATGGCCCCTGAGGCCTCCTCGACATTCCACGGCCATCGCTGATACAAAATCCAGAGACAAAAGCCTGAGCAAGCGCCTCAGACTAGCACTTTCTTCATATCCTGAAGAGTTCTTCTCATGGTTTGTAGATCGGGCCTGCCATACCTACGTCCCCAAATCTAAGCTGAGTTTGTGTTTTCAGACTTCTGTCCTCAAAGTCTTGGGGCAACCACCCTGCAGGCTGGGTTCCTGGAGCCACACATTAGGACTGTGCCTACCAATCCATGGGAATTCTGCCCATTCCATTGTCCAAAATAGTACAAATTAGGAGAACCCTGCAAAGTCCCTGAGGCCATCCCAATAGTGTAGTTCACCCGGAAAAAACAAGGGCTCTCTGACACCAGCTGATAATCGCCCTCCACTCATACCATAGATGGATGTCCCCAGAGAAGAAGAATGAACCAGACAGTTCCCTAGGCCATAATAGGATCCATTGCTTTGGGTTACAGGCATGTGTCCTCAAAAGCCTGATTCCAATATGAGCATAGGGGTTTTCCTGAGGCACCCATCAGAACTCATCTCGTCTCCACAAGGAAACCTGTGCATGGGAGCCATGTCGAAAGCTTAGGAGAGTACTTCAGGGTCCCGGTGCCACCGCCACATTCCAAGGCCCTCATGGGCACAAAAACACATTAGGACCCATCCTCAGGAAAGTCCATTTCAACTCAGCCACCCCGGTTTCTCCGGCAGAGGCATCAGATCTAAACTGTCTTGTTGCTAGGAGACAATTGGAATTGGAGACGGGCTTCCCAGGCATCCATCCGCGAACGGTGCTCTGGAGTCATTCCATATGGGATGTCCTGGAGCTGTCCAACAGGTCTCAATTGTCCCGCAGAAGTAATCCTTGAAGGGGGCATCCCACATCTCCCAACGTGGGAAAACCTCAATGGCCTCGAGATTCCGCTCTTTTCATGAAGCGGCCGTCATGCTCAGAAACTCCAACCTGAGCCAACGTCTGATCCTCGCCCTGACTTCAGATGCATGAGATATTGGTTCAGATCTGCAGGGGGTACCTGCCGTGCCCTCGCCCTGAAACCCAAGTCTAGCTTGTCTTTTCAGACTTCCGTCCTCACACTCCTGGCCCCGAAGCCCTCAAGTTTGGCAATTCCGGACCCACAATGCAGCACTCTGCCTGCCCTCTAGAAAAAAAATTATTGCCTCATGAGCTGCCCAGGCACCTTAAATGAGGATAAACCTACACAGCTCTCGACCTTGCCCAAATTATATAGTCTAACCTGGGCACTAATGCACTGTCGAACACAACCTGAGCCCGGACCTCCTGACCAACACCCAGAAAGCTGACCGCACACTGAGCACATAAAACCCGCCATGGCCTTAGGTCATCATCTCTTCCCTACCTCAGTTTTCAGGCTTCAGAAACGAGACCTTATCTCCAATCACTGCCCAGGGGTGAATGTTATGCAGAAATCAGAACTCCTCCTTACCCATGGCAAGAACCCTTGTGGTTGGCACGTTGTCCAACGTTCAGTGTAGGAGAAACCAGCATTCACCCTGAGGCCCCGCCCATTATTGAGTGCGACGAGGGCATACACATGCATTGTGACCCTCAGCATGAGTCCTGTCCTCTAGTAAGTCCTCTCAGTAGCTGGACCTTTAGATGTCATAATGGGCTTGACATGTCACTAGGCCCCAATTTTTAACCAGATTTGTGACTGTCCAGTCGCCCCTCCCCAGGTCTCTATTCTGGAATCCCTCATTTGGTGGGACACCTGAGGTTAAAAAAGAAAACAACAACAACAACAACAACAACAAAAAACGGACTTTTTCCAGCTCACAGAATGACCCCATTCTCTTTGGATGGGGCCAAACCACCAGAGAGTAAGAATCGTCCATTTCCCATGAAGTCACCCAGAAATTCCACGACCATGAGTGACACGATATCAAGAGACAAAAACTTGAGCAGGAGCCTCACTCGCCCTTCTTTCAAATCCCGAAGAGTTTTCCTCATGGTCTGTAGATCAGTCCTGCGATACCTATGACCCGAAACATAAGCTGAGTTTGTGTTTTCAGACAACTGTCCATACAGCCCTGGCCTACACAACCTACAGGCTCAGAACCCTGGAGCCAAACCTGAGGACTGTACTTGCCCTCTCCAAGGGAATTGTGTGTGCCCATTCCAATGGCCACAACCCTTCTAATAGGATAAACCTCCAAAGTCCCTGATCCATCTCAAAAGTGGTGGCTTCCCAGGAAAAACAGGGGCAATCTGAGCCCTACAGAGCACCTACCTGCACTCAGACCCATAGACAGATGTCCCCAGAGGCAAAAAAGGAAAGAACAGGCCCCTAGGCACTAATCAGATCCATTGCTTTGGTTTCCAGGCATCTCTCCTCAGAGGCCTGGATTTCAAAAGCAGCATATAGTTGTTTCTTGAATCACCCATCAGAAAACATCTCATCTACACATGGGTAACTTGCACGTTGGAGCTGTGTCAAAGCCTCTGTTTAGGAGAACCATTTAGGGCACCAGTGCCACCTCTTCATTCCAAGGTCTCCATAGACACAAAAGCACATTAGGACCCATCCTTAGGAATGTCCATTTCAACACAGTGTCCTCGGTTGCTCCCCACAGATCCAGGACATTTAACCTGTCTTGTTGCTAGGAGACAATTGGAATGCGAGGTGGGCTACCCAGCCATCCATCCTTAGAACCCTGCTCAGAGTCATTGGTCTGGAGCCAAACAACAGGTCTCAATTGTCCTGCAGAAGACTCTCTGCAGTTTGGAGCTTCTCACAACTCCCATCGTGGGAAAACACCCATGGCCTCGTGATGCCCCCCCCCCCATTCATGAAGGGGCCATCAGGGACTGAAACTCCAACCTGAGCGATCGTCTGATCCTCGCCCTGACTTCAGATGCACGAGATCTCGATTCAGGTCTGTAGATTGTGCCTGCCATGGCCTCACCGAGAAACCTAAGCCTAGCTTGTGTTCTCAGACTTTTGTCATCAGACTACTTGCCCACAAGCCCTCCAGTTTGGCAATACAGAACTACAATGCAGCACTCTGCCTGCCCTCCAGAAGAAAAACATTGTCCTCTGGGGCTACCCAGTAACCCCAAATGAGGATCAACCTGCACCGACCTTGGCTGTACCCCAAATACATAGGCTGACCAGGGCACTAATGCCCTTTCTGACACAGCCTGAGCCTGGAGCCCCTGGCCCCTCCCAGACAGCTGGCCGCACACTGAGCACATCCAGCCGCCATGGCCTTAGGTCGTCATCTCTTCCCAACCACGGTTTTCAGGTTTCAGAACCTAGACCTTATCTCCAATCAGTGCCCAAGGTTGAAGGTGATGCAGAAATCAGAACTCCTTCCCCATGGCAAGAAACCTTGTGGTTGGCATGTTGTCCAACGATCAGTGTCGTTGAAACCAGTGTGGCCCATGAGGCCCTGCCCATGCTCGCGGACCACATTGGTCACAAACACACATTGTGACCCTCAGGCTGAGCCCAGTCCTCAAGTAAGGCCACTCAGTGGCTGGATGAAGAGATAGCATATGGGCTTGCCATGCCCCTAGGCCCCAATTTTTAACCATAGTTCGGGTTGTCCCTTCAGTCTTCCCCACGGCTTGGCTTTGGAATTCCTCTTTTGGTGGGACACCTGAGGTAACAAAACTGAAATGAGTCCTCCCATCCCACAGATTGACGAAAAGCAATTGGGAATCGGGCCAAATCCTCAGAGAGGAAGATTCCTCCATGGCCCCTGAGGCCTCCTCGACATTCCACGGCCATCGCTGATACAAAATCCAGAGACAAAAGCCTGAGCAAGCGCCTCAGACTAGCACTTTCTTCATATCCTGAAGAGTTCTTCTCATGGTTTGTAGATCGGGCCTGCCATACCTACGTCCCCAAATCTAAGCTGAGTTTGTGTTTTCAGACTTCTGTCCTCAAAGTCTTGGGGCAACCACCCTGCAGGCTGGGTTCCTGGAGCCACACATTAGGACTGTGCCTACCAATCCATGGGAATTCTGCCCATTCCATTGTCCAAAATAGTACAAATTAGGAGAACCCTGCAAAGTCCCTGAGGCCATCCCAATAGTGTAGTTCACCCGGAAAAAACAAGGGCTCTCTGACACCAGCTGATAATCGCCCTCCACTCATACCATAGATGGATGTCCCCAGAGAAGAAGAATGAACCAGACAGTTCCCTAGGCCATAATAGGATCCATTGCTTTGGGTTACAGGCATGTGTCCTCAAAAGCCTGATTCCAATATGAGCATAGGGGTTTTCCTGAGGCACCCATCAGAACTCATCTCGTCTCCACAAGGAAACCTGTGCATGGGAGCCATGTCGAAAGCTTAGGAGAGTACTTCAGGGTCCCGGTGCCACCGCCACATTCCAAGGCCCTCATGGACACAAAATCACATTAGGACCCATCCTCAGGAAAGTCCATTTCAACTCAGCCACCCCGGTTTCTCCGGCAGAGGCATCAGATCTAAACTGTCTTGTTGCTAGGAGACAATTGGAATTGGAGACGGGCTTCCCAGGCATCCATCCGCGAACGGTGCTCTGGAGTCATTCCATATGGGATGTCCTGGAGCTGTCCAACAGGTCTCAATTGTCCCGCAGAAGTAATCCTTGAAGGGGGCATCCCACATCTCCCAACGTGGGAAAACCTCAATGGCCTCGAGATTCCGCTCTTTTCATGAAGCGGCCGTCATGCTCAGAAACTCCAACCTGAGCCAACGTCTGATCCTCGCCCTGACTTCAGATGCATGAGATATTGGTTCAGATCTGCAGGGGGTACCTGCCGTGCCCTCGCCCTGAAACCCAAGTCTAGCTTGTCTTTTCAGACTTCCGTCCTCACACTCCTGGCCCCGAAGCCCTCAAGTTTGGCAATTCCGGACCCACAATGCAGCACTCTGCCTGCCCTCTAGAAAAAAAATTATTGCCTCATGAGCTGCCCAGGCACCATAAATGAGGGTAAACCTACACAAAATTCGACTTTAACCAAATTATATAGTCTAACCTGGGCACTAATGCACTGTCGAACACAACCTGAGTCCGGACCTCCTGACCAACAGCCAGAAAGCTGACCGCACACTGAACACATAAAACCCGCCATGGCCTTAGGTCATCATCTCTTCCCTACCTCAGTTTTCAGGTTTCAGAACTGAGACCTTATCTCCAATTACTGTCCAGGGGTGAGTGTGATGCAGAAATCAGAACTCCTCCTTACCCATGGCAAGAACCCTTGTGGTTGGCACGTTCAGTGTAGGAGAAACCAGCATTCACCCTGAGGCCCCGCCCATTCTTGAGTGCGATGAGGGCATACACACGCATTGTGACCCTCAGCATGAGTCCTGTCCTCTAGTAAGTCCTCTCAGTGGTTGAACCATTTGATGTCATAATGGGCTTGACATGTCCCTAGGCCCCAATTTTTAACCAGATTTCTGATTGTCCAGGCGCCCCTCCCCAGGACTCTACTCTGGAATCCATCATTTGGTGGGACACCTGAGGTTAAAAAAGAAAACAACAACAACAACAAAAAAAAAAAACGGACTTCTTCCAGCCCACAGAATGACCCCAAACTCTTTGGACGGGTCCAAACCACCAGAGAGTAAGACTCGTCCATTTCCCATGAAGTCACCCAGAAATTCCACGACCATGAGTGACACGATATCCAGAGACAAAAACTTGAGCAGGAGCCTCACACTCGCCCTTCTTCCAAATCCCGAAGTGTTCTCCTCATGGTCTGTAGATCAGTCCTGCCATACCTATGACCGAAACATAAGCCGAGTTTGTGTTTTCAGACAACTGTCCAAACAGCCCTGGCCTACACAACCTACAGGCTCGGGCCCCTGGATCCAAACCTGAGGACTGTTGTTGCCCTCTCCAAGGGAATTGTGTGTGCCTATTCCCAAGGCCACAACCCTTCTAATAGGATAAACCTCCAAAGTCCCTGCTCCATCTCAATAGTGGTGGCTTCCCAGGAAAAACAGGGGCATTCTGAGCCCAAGTGAGCACCTACCTGCACTCAGACCCATAGACAGATGTCCCCAGAGGTAAAAAGGAAAGAAAAGGCCCCTAGGCACTAATCAGATCCATTGCATTGGTTTCCAGGCATCTCTCCTCAGAGGCCTGGATTTCAAAAGCAGCATATAGCTGTTTCTTGACTCACCCATCAGAAAACATCTCATCTACACATGGGAAATTTGCACGTTGGAGCTGTATCAAAGCCTCTGTTTAGGAGAACTCTTTAGGGCCCCAGTGCCACCGCTTCATTCCAAGGTCTCCATAGATACAAAAGCACGTTAGGACCCATCCCCAGGGGTGTCCATTTCAACTCAGCGTTTTCGGTTGCTCCCCACAGATCCAGGAGATCTAACCTGTCTTGTTGCTAGGAGACAATTGGAATGCGAGGTGTGCTACCCAGCCATCCATCCTTAGAACCCTGCTCAGAATCATTGGCCTGAGCCAAGCAACAAGTCTCAATTGTCCTGCAGAAGACTCTCTGCAGTTACAGCTTCTCACAACTCCCATCGTGGGAAAACACCCATGGCCTCGTGATGCCCCCCCCCCCATTCATGAAGGGGCCATCAGGGATAGAAACTCCAACCTGAGCGATCGTCTGATCCTCGCCCTGACTTCAGATGCACGAGATCTCGATTCAGGTCTGTAGATTGTGCCTGCCATGGCCTCACCGAGAAACCTAAGCCTAGCTTGTGTTCTCAGACTTTTGTCATCAGACTACTTGCCCACAAGCCCTCCAGTTTGGCAATACAGAACTACAATGCAGCACTCTGCCTGCCCTCCAGAAGAAAAACATTGTCCTCTGGGGCTACCCAGTAACCCCAAATGAGGATCAACCTGCACCGACCTTGGCTGTACCCCAAATACATAGGCTGACCAGGGCACTAATGCCCTTTCTGACACAGCCTGAGCCTGGAGCCCCTGGCCCCTCCCAGACAGCTGGCCGCACACTGAGCACATCCAGCCGCCATGGCCTTAGGTCGTCATCTCTTCCCAACCACGGTTTTCAGGTTTCAGAACCTAGACCTTATCTCCAATCAGTGCCCAAGGTTGAAGGTGATGCAGAAATCAGAACTCCTTCCCCATGGCAAGAAACCTTGTGGTTGGCATGTTGTCCAACGATCAGTGTCGTTGAAACCAGTGTGGCCCATGAGGCCCTGCCCATGCTCGCGGACCACATTGGTCACAAACACACATTGTGACCCTCAGGCTGAGCCCAGTCCTCAAGTAAGGCCACTCAGTGGCTGGATGAAGAGATAGCATATGGGCTTGCCATGCCCCTAGGCCCCAATTTTTAACCATAGTTCGGGTTGTCCCTTCAGTCTTCCCCACGGCTTGGCTTTGGAATTCCTCTTTTGGTGGGACACCTGAGGTAACAAACCTGAAATGAGTCCTCCCATCCCACAGATTGACGAAAAGCAATTGGGAATCGGGCCAAATCCTCAGAGAGGAAGATTCGACCATGGCCCATGAGGCCTCCCCGACATTCCACGGCCATCGCTGATACAAAATCCAGAGACAAAAGCCTGAGCAAGCGCCTCAGACTCGCACTTTCGTCAAATCTTAAAGAGTTCTTCTCATGGTTTGTAGATCGGGCCTGCCATACGTACGTCCCCAAACCTAAGCTGAGTTTGTGTTTTCAGACTTCTGTCCTCAAAGTCTTGGGCCACACACGCTCCAGGCTGGGCGCCTGGAGCCACACATTAGGACTGTGCCTACCAATCCATGGGAATTCTGCCCATTCCATGGTCCAAAATCGTACAAATTAGGAGAAACCTCCAAAGTCCCTGAGGCCATCCCAATAGTGTAGGTCGCCCGGAACAAACAAGGACTGTCTGACACCAGCTGATAATCGACATCCACTCATACCATAGATGGATGTCCCCAGAGAAGAAGATTGAACCAGACAGGATCCTAGGCCATAATAGGATCCATTGCTTTGGGTTACAGGCATGTGTCCTCAAAAGCCTGATTCCAATACGAGCATAGGGGTTTTCCTGAGGCACCCATCAGAACTCATCTCGTCTCCACAAGGAAACCTGTGCATGGGAGCCATGTCCAAAGCTTAGGAGAGTACTTCAGGGTCCCGGTGCAACCGCCCCATTCCAAGGCTCTCATGGACACAAAAACACATTAGGACCCATCCTCAGGAAAGTTCATTTCAACTCAGCCACCCCGGTTGCTCCGGCAGAGCCATCAGATCAAAACTGTCTTGTTGCTAGGAGACAATTGGAATGCGAGGCGGGCTTCCCAGTCATCCATCCGCGAACGGTGCTCTGGAGTCATTCCATATGGGATGTCCTGGAGCTGTCCAACAGGTCTCAATTGTCCCGCAGAAGGAATCCTTGAAGGGGGCATCCCACAACTCCCAACGTGGGAAAACCTCAATGGCCCCGAGATTCCGCTCCCTTCATAAAGCGGCCGTCATGCACAGGAACTCCAACCTGAGCCAACGTCTGATCCTCGCCCTGACTTCAGAAGCATGAGATTTTGGTTCAGAATTGCAGGGGATACCTGTCGTGCCCTCGCCCTGAAACCCATGTCTAGCCTGTCTTCTCACACTTCCGTCCACAAACTCCTGGCCCCGAAGTCCTAAAATTTGGCAATTCCGGACCCACAATGCAGCACTCTCCCGGCCCTCTAGAAAAAAAAAAAAATTATTGCCTCATGAGCTGTCCAGGCACCTTAAATGAGGATAAACCTACACAGCACTCGACCTTACCCAAATTATATAGTCTAACCTGGGCACTAATGCACTGTCGAACACAACCTGAGCCCGGACCTCCTGACCAACACCCAGAAAGCTGACCGCACACTGAGCACATAAAACCCGCCATGGCCTTAGGTCATCATCTCTTCCCTACCTCAGTTTTCAGGCTTCAGAACCGAGACCTTATCTCCAATCACTGCCCAGGGGTGAATGTTATGCAGAAATCAGAACTCCTCCTTACCCATGGAGAGAACCCTTGTGGTTGGCACGTTGTCCAACGTTCAGTGTAGGAGAAACCAGCATTCACCCTGAGGCCCCGCCCATTCTTGAGTGCGACGAGGGCATACACACGCATTGTGCCCCTCAGCATGAGTCCTGTCCTCTAGTAAGTCCTCTCAGTGGCTGGACCTTAGATGTCATAATGGGCTTGACATGTCACTAGGCCTCAATTTTTAACCAGATTTCTGACTGTCCAGTCGCCACTCCCCAGGTTTCTATTCTGGAATCCCTCATTTGGTGGGACACCTGAGGTTAAAAAAGAAAACAACAACAACAACAAAAAAAAAAAAAAAAAAAAGGACTTCTTCCAGCCCACAGAATGACCCCAATCTCTTTGGACGGGGCCAAACCACCAGAGAGTAAGATTCGTCCATTTCCCATAAAGTCACCCAGAAATTCCACGACCATGAGTGACACGATATCCAGAGACAAAAACTTGAGAAGGAGCCTCACACTCGCCCTTCTTTCAAATCCTGAAGAGTTCTCCTCATGGTCTGTACATCAGTCCTGCCATACCTATGACCCGAAACATAAGCCAAGTTTGTGTTTTCAGACAACTATCCAAACAGCCCTGGCCTACACAACCTACAGGCTCAGGCCCCTGGAGCCAAACCTGAGGACTGTACTTGCCCTCTCCAAGGGAATTGTGTGTGCCCATTCCAATGGCCACAACCCTTCTAATAGGATAAACCTCCAAAGTCCCTGATCCTTCTCAAAAGTGGTGGCTTCCCAGGAAAAACAGGGGCATTCTGAGCCCAAATGAGCACCTACCTGCACTCAGACCCATAGACAAATGTCCCCAGAGGTAAAAAGGAAAGAACAGGCCATTAGGCACTAATCAGATCCATTGCTTTGGTTTCCAGGCATCTCTCCTCAGAGGCCTGGATTTCAAAAGCAGCATATAGCTGTTTCATGACTCACCCATCAGAAAACATCTCATCTACACATAGGAAACTTGCACGTTGGAGCTGTGTCAAAGCCTCTGTTTAGGAGAACACGTTAGGGAACCAGTGCCACCTCTTCATTTTAAGGTCTCCATAGACAAAAAAGCACATTAGGACCCATCCTTAGGGGTGTCCATTTCAACACAGCGTCCTCGGTTGCTCCCCACAGATCCAGGAGATTTAACCTGTCTTGTTGCTAGGAGACAATTGGAATGCGAGGTGGGCTACGCAGCCATCCATCCTTAGAACACTGCTCAGAATCATTGGCCTGGAGTCAAACAACGGTCTCAATTGACCTGCAGAAGACTCTCTGCTGTTTGGAGCTTCTCATAACTCTCATCGTGGGAAAACCCCATGGCCTCGTGGTGCCCCCCCCCATTCATGAAGGGGCCATCAGGGACAGAAACTCCAACCTGAGCGATCGTCTGATCCTCGCCCTGACTTCAGATGCACGAGATCTCGATTCAGGTCTGTAGATTGTGACTGCCATGGCCTCACCCAGAAACCTAAGCCTAGCTTGTGTTCTCAGACTTTTGTCGTCAGACTACTGGCCCACAAGCCCTCCAGTTTGGCAATCCAGAACTACAATGCAGCACTTGCCGGCCCTCCAGAAGAAAAACATTGTCCTCTGGGGCTACCCAGTAACCCCAAATGAGGATCAACCTACACCGACCTTGGCTGTACCCCAAATACATAGGCTGACCAGGGCACTAATGCCCTTTCTGACACAGCCTGAGCCTGGAGCCCCTAGCCCGTCCCAGACAGCTGGCCGCACACTGAGCACATCGAGCCTCCGTGGCCTTAGGTCGTCATCTCTTCCCAACCTCGGTTTCCAGGTTTCAGAACCTAGACCTAATCTCCAATCACTGCCCAAGTTTGAAGGTGATGCAGAAATCAGAACTCCTTCCTCATGGCAAGAAACCTTGTGTTTGGCATGTTGTCCAACGTTCAGGGTCGTTCAAAACAGTGTGGCACATGAGGCCCCGCCAATGCTCGTGGGCCACATTGGACACAAACACACATTGTGACCCTCAGGCTGAGCCCAGTCCTCAAGTAAGGCCACTCAGTGGCTGGATGAAGAGATAGCATATTGGGCTTGCCATGCCCCTAGGCCCCAATTTTTAACCATAGTTCGGGTTGTCCCTTCAGTCTTCCCCACGGCTTTGCTTTGGAATAACTCTTTTGGTGGGACACCTGAGGTAACAAAACTGAAATGAGTCCTCCCATCCCACAGATTGACGAAAAGCAATTGGGTATCGGGCCAAATTCTCAGAGAGGAAGATTCGTCCATGGCCCATGAGGCCTCCCCGACATTCCACGGCCATCGCTGATACAAAATCCAGAGACAAAAGCCTGAGCAAGCGCCTCAGACTCGCACTTTCTTCATATCCTGAAGAGTTCTTCTAATGGTTGTAGATCAGGCCTGCCATACCTACGTCCCCAAACCTAATCTGAGTTTGTTTTCAGACAACTGTCTAAACAGCCCTGGCATACACAACCTACAGGCTCAGGCCCCTGGAGCCAAACCTGAGGACTGTACTTGCCTTCTCCAAGGGAATTGTTTGTGCCCATTCCTATGGCCACAACCCTTCAAATAGGATAAACCTCCAAAGTCCCTGATCCATCTCAAAAGTGGTGGCTTCCCAGGAAAAACAGGGGCAATCTGAGTCCAAATGAGCACCCACCTGCACTCAGACCCATAGACAGATGTCCCCAGAGGTAAAAAGGAAAAAAAAAGGCCCCTAGGCACTAATCAGATCCATTGCTTTGTTTTCCAGGCATCTCTCCTCAGAGGCCTGGATTTCAAAAGCAGCATATAGCTGTTTCTTGATTCACCCATCAGAAAACATCTCATCTACACATGGGAAACTTGCACGTTGGAGCTGTGTCAAAGCCTCTGTTTAGGAGAACCCTTTAGGGCCCCAGTGCCACCGCTTCATTCCAAGGTCTCCATAGACACAAAAGCACATTAGGACCAATCCCCAGGGGTGTCCATTTCAACTCAGCATCCTCGGTAGCTGACCGCAGATCCAGGAGATCTAACCTGTCTTGTTGCTAGGAGACAATTGGAATGCGAGGTGGGCTACCCAGCCATCCATCCTTAGAACCCTGCTCAGAATCATTGCCCTGGAGCCAAACAACAGGTCTCAATTGTCCTGCAGAAGACTCACTGCAGTTAGGAGCTTCTCACAACTCCCATAGTGGGAAAACACCCATGGCCTCGTGATGCCCCCCCCCCCATTCATGAAGGGGCCATCAGGGACATAAACTCCAACCTGAGCGATCGTCTGATCCTCGCCCTGACTTCAGATGCACGAAATCTTGATTCAGGTCTGTAGATTGTGCCTGCCATAGCCTCACCCAGAAACCTAAGCCGAGCTTTTGTTCTTAGACTTTTGTCGTCAGACTACTGGCCCACAAGCCCTCCATTTGGAAATCCAGAACTACAATGGAGCACTATGACTGCCCTCCAGAAGAAAAATATTGTCCTCTGGGGCTACCCAGTAACCCCAAATGAGGATCAACCTACACCGACCTTGGCTGTACCCCAAATACATAGGCTGACCAGGGCACTAATGCCCTTTCTGACACAGCCTGAGCCTGGACCCCCTGGCCCCTCCCAGACAGCTGGCCACACACTGAGCACATCCAGCCGCCATGGCCTTAGGTCGTCATCTCTACCCAACCTCGGTTTTCAGGTTTCAGAACCTAGACTTATCTCCAATCACTGCCCAAGGTTGAAGGTGATGCAGAAATCAGAACTCCTTCCCCATGGCAAGAAACCTTGTGGTTGTCATGTTGTCCAACGTTCAGTGTCGTGGAAACCAGTGTGGCCCATGAGGCCCCGCCCATGCTCGCGGGCCACATTGGTCACAAACACACATTGTGACCCTCAGGCTGAGCCCAGTCCTCAAGTAAGGCCACTCAGTGGCTGGATGAAGAGATAGCAAATTGGGCTTGCCATGCCCCTAGGCCCCAATTTTTAACCATAGTTCGGGTTGTCCTTTCAGTCTTCCCCACGGCTTGGCTTTGGAGTTCCTCCTTTGGTGGGATACCTGAGGTAACAAACCTGAAATGAGTCCTCCCATCCCACAGATTTACGAAAAGCAATTGGGAATCGGGCCTTTCCTCAGAGAGGAAGATTCGTCCATGGCCCTTGAGGCCTCCCCGACATTCCACGGCCATCGCTGATACAAAATCCAGAGACAAAAGCCTGAGCAAGCACCTCAGACTCGCACTTTCTTCGTATTCTGAAGAGTTCTTCTCATGGTTTGTCGATCGGGCCTGCCATACCTACGTCCCCAAAACTAAGCTGAGTTTGTGTTTTCAGACTTCTGTCCTCAAAGTCTTGGGCCACACACCCTCCAGGCTGGGCCCCTGGAACCACACATTAGGACTGTGCCTACCAATCCATGGGAATTCTGCCCATTCCATGGTCCAAAATCGTACAAATTAGGAGAAACCTCCAAAGTTCCTGAGGCCATCCCAATAGTTTAGGTCGACCGGAACAAACAAGGGCTGTCTGACACCAGCTGATAATCGACCTCCACTCATACCATAGATGGATGTCCCCAGAGAAGAAGATTGAACCAGACAGACCCTAGGCCATAATAGGATCCATTGCTTTGGGTTACAGGCATGTGTCCTCAAAAGCCTGATTCCAATACGAGCATAGGGGTTTTCCTGAGACACCCATCAGAACTCATCTCGTCTCCACAAGGAAACCTGTGCATGGGAGCCATGTCCAAAGCTTAGGAGAGTACTTCAGGGTCCCGGTGCCACCGCCCCATTCCAAGGCCCTCATGGACAGAAAAACACATTAGGACCCATCCTCAGGAAAGTCCATTTCAACTCAGCCACCCCGGTTGCTCCGGCAGAGCCATCAGATCAAAACTGTCTCGTTGCTAGGAGACAATTGGAATGCGAGGCGGGCTTTCCAGGCATCCATCCGCGATCGGTGCTCTAAAGTATATCCATATGGGATGTCCTGGAGCTGTCCAAAAGGTCTCAATTGTCCCGCAGAAGGAATCCTTGAAGGGGGCATCCCACAACTCCCAACGTGGGAAAACCTCAATGGCCTCGAGATTCCGCTCCCTTCATGAAGCGGCCGTCATGCACAGGAACTCCAACCTGAGCCAACGTCTGATCCTCGCCCTGACTTCAGAAGCATGATATATTGGTTCAGATCTGCAGGGGGTACCTGCCGTGCCTTTGCCCTGAAACCCATGTCTAGCTTGTCTTCTCACACTTCCGTCCTCACACTCCTGGCCCTGAATTCCTAAAATTTGGCAATTCCAGACCCACAATGCAGCACTCTGCCGGCCCTCTAGAAAAAAAAAAAAATATTGCCTCATGAGCTACCCAGGCACCTTAAATGAAGATAAACCTACACAGCACTCGACCTTACCCAAATTATATAGTCTAACCTGGGCACTAATGCACTGTCGAACACAACCTGAGCTCGGAATTCCTGACCAACACCCAGAAAGCTGACCGCACACTGAGCACATAAAACCCGCCATGGCCTTAGGTCATCATCTCTTCCCTACCTCAGTTTTCAGGCTTCAGAACCGAGACCTTATCTCCAATCACTGCCCAGGGGTGAATGTGATGCAGAAATCAGTACTCCTCCTTACCCATGGCAAGAACCCTTGTGGTTGGCACGTTGTCCAACATTCAGTGTAGGAGAAACCAGCATTCACGCTGAGGGCCTGCCCATTCTTGAGTGAGACGAGGGCATACACATGCATTGTGACCCTCAGCATGAGTCCTGTCCTCTAGTAAGTCCTCTCAGTGGCTGGATCATTAAATGTCATAATGGGCTTGACATGTCCCTAGGCCCCAATTTTTAACCAGATTTCTGATTGTCCAGTCGCCCCTCCCCAGGGCTCTACTCCGGAATCCCTCATTTAGTGGGACACCTGAGGTTAAAAAAGAAAACAACAACAACAACAACAACAACAAAACGGACTTCTTCCAGCCCACAGAATGACCCCAAACTCTTTGGACGGGGCCAAACCACCAGAGAGTAAGACTCGTCCATTTCCCATGAAGTCACCCAGAAATTCCACGACCATGAGTGACACGATATCCAGAGACAAAAACTTGAGCAGGAGCCTCACACTCGCCCTTCTATCAAATCCCGAAGAGTTCTCGTCATGGTCTGTAGATCAGTCCTGCCATACCTATGACCCGAAACATAAGCCGAGTTTGTGTTTTCAGACAACTGTCCAAACAGCCCTGGCCTACACAACCTACAGGCTCGGGCCCCTGGAGCCAAACCTGAGGACTGTACTTGCCCTCTCCAAAGGAATTGTGTGTGCCCATTCCAATGGCCACAACCCTTCAAATAGGATAAACCTCCAAAGTCCCTGATCCATCTCAAAAGTGGTGGCTTCCCAGGAAAAACAGGGGCAATCTGAGCCCAAATGAGCACCTACCTGCACTCAGACCCATAGACAGATGTCCCCAGAGGTAAAAAGGAAAGAACAGGCCCCTAGGCACTAATCAGATCCATTGCTTTGGTTTCCAGGCATCTCTCCTCAGAGGCCTGGATTTCAAAAGCAGCATATAGCTCTTTCTTGATTCACCCATCAGAAAACATCTCATCTACACATGGGAAACTTGCACGTTGGGGCTGTGTCAAAGCCTCTGTTTAGGAGAACCATTTAGGGCACCAGTGCCACCGCTTCATTCCAAGGTCTCCATAGACTTAAAAGTACATTAGGACCCATCCTTTGGGGTGTCCATTTCAACTCAGCGTCCTCGGTTGCTCCCCACAGATCCAGGAGATCTAACCTGTCTTGTTGTTTAGGAGACAATTGGAATGCGAGGTGGGCTACGCAGCCATCCATCCTTAGAACCCTGCTCAGATTCATTGGCCTGGAGCCAAGCAACAGGTCTCAATTGACCTGCAGAAGACTCTCTTCTGTTTGGAGCTTCTCATAACTCCCATCGTGGGAAAACCCCCATGGCCTCGTGATACCCCCCCCAATTCATGAAGGGGCCATCAGGGACAGAAACTCCAACGTGAGCGATTGTCTGATCCTCGCCCTGACTTCAGATGCACGAGATCTCTATTCAGGTCTGTAGATTGTGCCTGCCATGGCCTCACCCAGAAACCTAAGCCTAGCTTGTGTTCTCAGACTTTTGTCGTCAGACTACTGGCCCACAAGCCCTCCAGTTTGGCAATCCAGAACTACAATGCAGCACTCTGCCGGCCCTCCAGTAGAAAAACATTGTCCTATGGGGCTACCCAGTAACCCCAAATGAGGATCAACCTGCACCGTCCTTGGATGTACCCAAATACATAGGCTGACCAGGGCACTAATGCCCTTTCTGACACAGCCTGAGCCTGGACTCCCTGGCCCGTCCCAGACAGCTGGCCGCACACTGAGCACATCGAGCCTCCGTGGCCTTAGGTCGTCATCTCTTCCCAACCTCGGTTTCCAGGTTTCAGAACCTAGACCTTATCTCCAATAACTGCCCAAGGTTGAAGGTGATGCAGAAATCAGAACTACTTTCCCATGGCAAGAAACCTTGTGGTTGGCATGTTGTCTAACGTTCAGTGTGGTTGAAACCAGTGTGGCCCATGTGGCCCCGCCCATGCTCGCGGGCCACATTGTTCACAAACACACATTGTGACCCTCAGGCTGAGCCCAGTCCTCAAGTAAGGCCACTCAGTGGCTGGATGAAGAGATAGCAAATTGGGATGCCATGCCCCTAGGCCCCGATTTTTAACCATATTTCGGGATGTCCCTTCAGTCTTCCCCACGGCTTTGCTTTGGAATTCCTCTTTTGGTGGGACACCTGAGGTAACAAACCTGAAATGAGTCCTCCCATCCCACAGATTGACGAAAAGCAATTGGGAATCGGGCCAAAACCTCAGAGAGGAAGATTCGTCCATTGCCCATGAGGCCTCCCCGACATTCCACGGCCATCGCTGATAAAAAATCCAGACACAAAAGCCTGAACAAGCGACTCAGTCTCGCACTTTCTTCATATGCTGAAGAGTTCTTCCCATGGTTTGTAGATCGGGCCTGCCATACCTACGTCCCCAAACCTAAGCTGAGTTAATTTTCAGACAACTGTCCAAACAGCCCTGGCCTACACAACCTACAGGCTCAAAACCCTGGAGCCAAACCTGAGGACTGTACTTGCCCTCTCCAAGGGAATTGTGTGTTCCCATTCCAATGGCCACAACCCTTCTAATAGGATAAACCTCCAAAGTCCCTGATCCATCTCAATAGTGGTGGCTTCCCAGGAAAGACAGGGGCAATCTGAGCCCAACTGAGCACCTACCTGCACTCAGACCCATAGACAGATGTCCCCAGAGGTAAAAAGGAAAGAACAGGCCCCTAGGCACTAATCAGATCCATTGCTTTGGTTTCCAGGCATCTCTCCTCAGAGGCCTGGATTTCAAAAGCAGCATATAGCTGTTTCTTGATTCACCCATCAGAAAACATCTCATCTACACATGGGAAACTTGCACGTTGGAGCTGTGTCAAAG
Source organism: Mustela nivalis (assembly GCF_964662115.1). NCBI lineage: Eukaryota > Metazoa > Chordata > Mammalia > Carnivora > Mustelidae > Mustela > Mustela nivalis. The sequence continues at coordinate 1,761,192 of NW_028136530.1, forward strand.
CCTCTGTTTAGGAGAATCCTTTAGGGCCCCAGTGCCACCGCTTCATTCCAAGGTCTCCATAGACACAAAAGCACATTAGGACCAATCCCCAGGGGTGTCCATTTCAACTCAGCATCCTCGGTAGCTGACCACAGATCCAGGAGATCTAACCTGTCTTGTTGCTAGGAGACAATTGGAATGCGAGGTGGGCTACCCAGCCATCCATCCTTAGAACCCTGCTCAGAATCATTGCCCTGGAGCCAAACAACAGGTCTCAATTGTCCTGCAGAAGACTCACTGCAGTTTGGAGCTTCTCACAACTCCCATAGTGGGAAAACACCCATGGCCTCGTGATGCCCCCCCCCATTCATGAAGGGGCCATCAGGGACAGAAACTCCAACCTGAGCGATCGTCTGATCCTCGCCCTGACTTCAGATGCATGAGATCTCGATTCAGGTCTGTAGATTGTGCCTGCCATGGCCTCACACAAAAACCTAAGCCTTGCTTGTGTTCTCAGACATTTGTCGTCAGACTACTGGCCCACAAGCCCTCCATTTGGCAATCCATAACTACAATGCAGCACTCTGCCTGCCCTCCAGAAGAAAAACATTGTCCTCTGGGGATACCCAGTAACCCCAAATGAGGATCAACCTGCACCGACCTTGGCTGTACCCCAATTACATAGGCTGACCAGGGCACTAATGCCCTTTCTGACATAGCCTGAGCCTGGACCCCCTGGCCCCTCCCAGACAGCTGGCCGCACACTGAGCACATCGAGCCGCCATGGCCTTAGGTCGTCATCTCTCCCAACCTCGGTTTTCAGGTTTCAGAACCTAGACCTTATCTCCAATCGCTGCCCAAGGTTGAAGGTGATGCAGAAATCAGAACTCCTTCCCCATGGCAAGAAACCTTGTGGTTGGCATGTTGTCCAACGTTCAGTGTCGTTGAAACCAGTGTGGCCCATGAGGCCCCGCCCATGCTTGCAGGCCACATTGGTCACAAACACACATTGTGACCCTCAGGCTGAGCCCAGTCCTCAAGTAAGGCCACTCAATGGCTGGATGAAGAGATAGCTATTGCGCTTGCCATGCCCCTAGGCCCCAACTTTTAACCATATTTCGGGATGTCCCTTCAGTATTCCCCACGGCTTGGCTTTGGAATTCCTCTTTTGGTGGGACACCTGAGGTAACAAACCTGAAAGGAGACCTCCCATCCCACAGAATGACGAAAAGCAATTGGGAATCGGGCCAATCCTCAGAGAGGAAGATTCGTCCATGGCCCATGAGGCCTGCCCGACATTCCACGGCCATCGCTGATACAAAATCCAGAGACAAAAGCCTGAGCAAGCACCTCAGACTCGCACTTTCTTCATATCCTGAAGAGTTCTTCTCATGGTTTGTCGATCGGGCCTGCCATAACTATGTCCCCAAACCTAAGCTGAGTTTGTGTTTTCAGACTTCTGTCCTCAAAGTCTTGGTCCACACACCCTCCAGGCTGGGCGCCTGAAGCCACACATTAGGACTGTGCCTACCAATCCATGGGAATTCTGCCCATTCCATGGTCCAAAATCGTACAAATTAGGAGAAAACTCCAACGACCCTGAGGCCATCCCAATAGTGTGGGTCGCCCGGAACAAACAAGGGGTGTCTGACAGCAGCTGATAATCGACCTCCACTCATACCATAGATGGATGTACCCAGAAAAGTGGATTGAACCAGACAGGACCCAAGGCCATAATAGGATCCATTGCTTTGGGTTACAGGCATGTGTCCTCAAAAGCCTGATTCCAATACGAGCATAGGGGTTTTCCTGAGGCACCCATCAGAACTCATCTCGTCTCCACAAGGAAACCTGTGCATGGGAGCCATGTCCAAAGCTTAGGAGAGTACTTCAGGGTCCCGGTGCCACCGCCCCATTCCAAGGCCCTCATGGACACAAAAACACATTAGGGCACATCCTCAGGAAAGTCCATTTCAACTCAGCCACCGAGGTTGCTCCCGCAGAGCCATCAGTTCTAAACTGTCTTGTTGCTAGGAGACAATTGGAATGCGAGGCGGGCTTCCCAGGCATCCATCCCCGAACGGTGCTCTGGAGTCATTCCATATGGGATGTCCTGGAGCTGTCCAACAGGTCTCAATTGTCCCGCAGAAGGAATCCTTGAAGGGGGCATCCCACAACTCCCAACGTGGGAAAACCTCAATGGCCTCGAGATTCCGCTCCCTTCATGAAGAGGCTGTCATGCTCAGAAACTCCAACCTGAGCCAACGTCTGATCCTCGCCCTGACTTCAGATGCATGAGATATTGGTTCAGATCTGCAGGGGGTACCTGCCGTGCCCTCGCCCTGAAACCCAAGTCTAGCTTGTCTTCTCAGACTTCCGTCCTCACACTCCTGGCCCCAAAGCCCTCAAGTTTGGCAATTCCGGACCCACAATGCAGCACTCTGCCTGCACTCTAGAAAAAAAATTATTGCCTCATGAGCTGCCCAGGCACCTTAAATGAGGGTAAACCTACACAGCTCTCGACTTTACCCAAATTATATAGTCTAACCTGGGCACTAATGCACTGTCGAACACAACCTGAGCCCGGACCTCCTGACCAACACCCAGAAAGCTGACCGCACACTGAGCACATAAAACCCGCCATGGCCTTAGGTCATCATCTCTTCCCTACCTCAGTTTTCAGGCTTCAGAACCGAGACCTTATCTCCAATCACTGCCCAGGGGTGAGTCTGATGCAGAAATCAGTACTCCTCCTTACCCATGGCAAGAACCCTTGTGGTTGGCATGTTGTCCAACGATCAGTGTAGGAGTAACCCTGAGGCCCCGCCCATTCTTGAGTGGGAGGAGGGCATACACACGCATTGAGACCCTCAGCATGAGTCCTGTCCTTTAGTAAATCCTCTCAGTGGCTGGACCTTTAGATGTCATAATGGGCTTGAAATGTCACTCGGGCCCAATTTTTAACCAGATTTCTGACTGTCCAGTCGCCCCTCCCCAGGTCTCTACTCCGGAATCCCTCATTTGGTGGGACACCTGAGGTTAAAAAAGAAAACAACAACAACAACAACAACAACAAAATAAAACGGACTTCTTCCAGCCCACAGAATGAACCCAAACTCTTTGGACGAGGCCAAACCACCAGAGAGTAAAACTCGTCCATTTTCCATGAAGTCACCCAGAAATTCCACGACCATGAGTGACACGATATCCCGAGACAAAAACTTGAGCAGGAGCCTCACACTCGCCCTTCTTTCAACCCGAAGAGTTCTCCTCATGGTCTGTAGATCAGTTCTGCCATACCGATGACCCGAAAAATAAGCCGAGTTTGTGTTTTCAGACAACTGTCCAAACAGCCCTGGCCTACACAACCTACAGGCTCGGGCCCCTGGAGCAAACCTGAGGACTGTACTTGCCCTCTCCAAGGGAATTGTGTGTGCCCATTCCAATGGCCACAACCCTTCTAATAAGTTAAACCTCCAAAGTCCCTGTTATATCTCAATAGTGGTGGCTTCCCAGGAAAAACAGGGGCAATCTGAGCCCAAATGAGCCCCTACCTGCACTCCGACCCATAGAGAGATGTCCTCAGAGGTAAAAAGGAAAGAACAGGCCCCTAGGCACTAATCAGATCCATTGCTTTGCTTTCCAGGCATCTCTCCTCAGAGGCCTGGATTTCAAAAGCAGCATATAGCTTTTTCTTGATTCACCCATCAGAAAACATCTCATCTACACATGGGAAACTTGCACGTTGGAGCTGTGTCAAAGCCTCTGTTTAGGAGAACCCTTTAGGGCCCAAGTGCCACCGCTTCATTCCAAGGTCTCCATAGACACAAAAGCACATTCGGACCCATCCCCAGGGGTGTGCATTTCAACTCAGCATCCTCGGTAGCTCCCCACAGATCCAGGAGATCTAACCTGTCTTGTTGCTAGGAGACAATTGGAATGCGAGGTGGGCTACCCAGCCATCCATCCTTAGAACCCTGCTCAGAATCATTGGCCTGGAGCCAAACAACAGGTCTCAATTGTCCTGCCAAAGACTCTCTGCAGTTTGGAGCTTCTCACAACTCCCATCATGGGAAAACCCCCATGGCCTCGTGATGCCCCCACCATTCATGAAGGGGCCATCAGGGACAGGAACTCCAACCTGAGCGATCGTTTGATCCTCGCCCTGATTCAGATGCACGAGATCTCGATTCAGGTCTGTAGATTGTGCCTGCCATGGCCTCACCCAGAAACCTAAGCCTAGCTTGTGTTCTCAGACTTTTGTCGTCAGACTACTGGCCCACAAGGCCTCCAGTTTGGCAATCCAGAAGTACAATGCAGCACTCTGCCTGCCCTCCAGATAAAAAACATTGTCCTCTGGGGCTAACCAGTAACCCCAAATGAGGATCAACCTGCACCGACCTGGGCTGTACCCCAAATACATAGGCTGACCAGGGCACTAATGCCCTTTCTGACACAGCCTGAGCCTGGACCCCCTGGCCCCTCCCAGAGAGCTGGACGCACACTGAGCACATCAAGCCGCCATGGCCTTAGGTCGTCATCGATTCCCAACCTCGGTTTTCAGGTACAGAACTTAGACCTTATCTCCAATCACTGTCCATGTTGAAGGTGATGCAGAAATCAGAACTCCTTCCCCATGGCAAGAAACCTTGTGGTTGGCATGTTGTCCAACGTTCAGTGTCGTTGAAACCAGTGGCCCATGAGGCCCCGCACGTGAATGCGGGCCACATTGGTCACAAACACATTGTGATGCTCAGGCTGAGCCCAGTCCTCAGGTAAGGCCACTCAGTGGCTGGATGAAGAGATAGCATATGGGCTTGCCATGCCCCTAGGCCCCAATTTTTAACCATATTTCGGATTGTCCCTTCAGTCTTCCCCACGGCTTTGCTTTGGAATTCCTCTTTTGGTGGGACACCTGAGGTAACAAAACTGAAATGAGTCCTCCCATCCCACAGATTGACGAAAAGCAATTGGGAATCGGGCCAAATCCTCAGAGAGGAAGATTCGTCCATGGCCCATGAGGCCTCCCCGACATTCCACGGCCATCACTGATACAAAATCCAGAGACAAAAGCCTGAGCAATCGCCACAGACTCGCACTTTCTTCATATCCTGTAGAGTTCTTCTCATGGTTTGTAGATCGGGCCTGCCATACCTACGTCGCAAACCTAAGCTGAGTTTGTGTTTTCAGACTCCTGTCCTCAACGTCTTGGGCCACACACCCTCCAGGCTGGGCCCCTGTAGCCACACATTAGGACTGTGCCTACCAATCCATGGTTATTCTGCCCATTCCATGGTCCAAAATCGTACAAATTAGGAGAAACCTCCAACGACCCTTAGGCCATCCCAATAGTGTGGGTCACCCGGAACAAACAAGGGGTGTCTGACACCAGCTGATAATCGACCTCCACTCATACCATTGATGGATGTCCCCAGAGAAGAAGATTGAACCAGACAGGATCCTAGGCCATAATAAGATCCATTGCTATGGGTTACAGGCATGTGTCCTCAAAAGCCTGATTCCAATACGAGCATAGGGGTTTTCCTGAGGCACCCATCAGAACTCATCTCGTCTCCACAAGGAAACCTGTGCATGGGAGCCATGTCCAAAGCTTAGGAAAGTACTTCAGGTTGCCGGTGCCACCGCCCCATTCCAAGGCCCTCATAGACACAAAAACACATTAGGGCACATCCTCAGGAAAGTCCATTTCAACTCAGCCACCGAGGTTGCTCCAGCAGAGCCATCAGATCTAAACTGTCTTGTTGCTAGGAGACAATTGGAATGCGAGGCGGGCTTCCCAGGCATCCATCCGCGAACGGTGCTCTGGAGTCATTCCGTATGGGATGTCCTGGAGCTTTCCAAGAGGTCTCAATTGTCTCGCAGAAGGAATCCTTGAAGGGGGCATCCCACAACTCCCAACGTGGGAAAACCTCAATGGCCTCGAGATTCCGCTCTCTTCATGAAGCGGCCGTCATGCAGAGAAACTCCAACCTTTGCCAATGTCTGATCCTTGCGCTGACTTCAGATGCATGAGATATTGGTTCAGATCTGCAGAGGGTACCTGCCGTGCCCTCGCCCTGAAACCCAAGTCTGGCTTGTCTTCTCAGACTTCCGTCCTCACACTCCTGGCCCCGAAGCCCTCAAGTTTGGCAATTCCGGACCCACAATGCAGCACACTGCCTGCCCTATAGAAAAAAAAAATTATTGCCTCATGAGCTGCCCAGGCACCATAAATGAGGATCAACCTACACAGCACTCGACTTTACCCAAATTATATAGTCTAACCTGGGCACTAATGCACTGTCGAACACAACCTGAGCCCAGACCTCCTGACCAACACCCAGAAAGGTGACCGCACACTGAGCACATAAAACCCTCCATGGCCTTAGGTCATCACCTCTTCCCTACCTCAGGTTTCAGGCTACAGAACCGAGACCTTATCTCCAATCACTGCCCCGGGGTGAGTGTGATGCAGAAATCAGAACTTCACCTTACCCATGGCAAGAACCCTTGTGGTTGGCATGTTGTCCAAAGTTCAGTGTAGGAGAAACCAGCATTCACCCTGAGGCCCAGCCCATTCTTGAGTGCGACGAGGGCATACACACGCATTGTGACCCTCAGCATGAGTCCTGTCCTCTAGTAAGTCCTCTCAGTTGCTGGACCATTAGATGTCATAATGGGCTTGACATGTCCCTAGGCCCCAATTTTTAATCAGATTTCTGATTGTCCAGTCGCCCCTCCCCTGGGTTCTACTCTGGAATCCCTCATTTGTTGGGACACCTGAGGTTAAAAAAAAGAAAAAAAAGAGAGAGGGAGAGAGACAAGAATGAAAGGTGAGATAAAAGAGAAGGTTCAGCCCAAATGGGTTCCAAGGTAAGATTTATGAAGTTTACAAACAAAAACAGACAAACAAAAAGACTGATAAAAGTATATGAGAAGAGAAAATTATATATATATATATATATATATATATATATATATATATATATTTGCATATATAAATGCAAATAAAGGAATAACCTCATCAGAAATAACCCCGAGTGTAAGATTTATATACTATTAGGACAAACACAAAAACACAGAAATAGGGGCGCCTGGGTGGCTCAGTGGGTTAAGCCGCTGCCTTCGGCTCAGGTCATGATCTCAGGGTCCTGGGATCAAGTCCCACATCGGGCTCTCTGCTCAGCAGGGAGCCTGCTTCCTCTCTCTCTCTCTCTCTCTGCCTGCCTCTCTGCCTACTTGTGATCTCTCTCTGTCAAATATATAAATAAAAAACAACACAGAAATACTGGTGGAAGAAAAAGATTGTAGAGTGGTTGTAAATTCTCAGTGTGGGTGAGGAAGTTTTTTTGTTTTTTGTTTTTTTGTTTTTTTTTCCCGGATATATCTTGATGTATTTGTTAAAGACTCCACTTTCCTAAGATAAATGGGGATTAGGAATTGTTTTACCTATAGGGGTGGCTTTGATTGGGAAAAGGGGATTACCTTGAAGTTTAATTCTATATGAATATTAGAAAATAAAAATTAAAAAAGGAATAAACTAGACTAAACTAAACTAAAATTAAAAAAAATAAATTTAAAAAACAGAAATGCAAAAGGAAAACACAGGTGTATGTATCAAAATGTTCAGGTTAGAAGGTTATTATGGAATTTGATGTACTGGACATCTCACTGTGACGGTAAATAGGTTAAAAAATTTTCTATATATAATAAAAAATTATCTTTAATAAAATGAGCCAGGATAGTGGGAACAAATTAATAATAAAAATTGTCCTATGAAGTAGTGGTGGTTGATCTCTTGTTGTTTTTTTTTTTTTTTCCTTTCCCGGTTGGTTTTCTGGGGGAGGGGCCTGCCACGTGGGATTTCAGTCAATGATGTTCTCTGAGTTAAGTCCTCCCACCCCCCTCAAGGGGGTGTGCTCTTAGGAAACTGTTTTTTTCAGGCTTTTGTTCTCTGGACGTTTTTATATTTGTTCACTTTTGTTTTTCTCTTGCCTTGAGGGCTTTTGATGGTTTTTGTAGGTTTAGAGGAAAGCAAACTGTACCCTGTCCTTCGTCTCAGAGAGAAGCCTCAATCTGTCCGAAGAGCCCAAATAAAATCCCCCTTCAACACTGGCAGAGCAGGTTCCCAGTCGCGGTCCCTGGGGACTCAAGATTTTTTGCTTGTACCAAAACCACAGCAGTGGCCGCTGTCTGGGCAGCTCCAGACTGCCAGAGAAGTTCCAAGCAGCAATCGCAAACTGAGATTTTCCCCCTGGCACAAGCTGGGAGTGCCTGGTATTTCCAGGTCCGAGAGCACCAGGCTGGTGCCTGTGCCACCTCTCTCTCTGGAGGGCGCAGGGCATGACTCGGACTCTGATGGCATGGCAGGGCACTTGCATGGGGACTGCAAAAAAGCTGTGCTTCTGTTGGCTGGCGAGGCTCCCAGCCCCTCATGGGAGCTGGGAGCCACACGCTCTCAGGCGAGCTTGCTGGTGGTTCAGGGACCAAGACCTGGTTTCTCTGCCGCACTCTTTCTGGCTCTGCACCAGGGGTGGTTGTCCTGGGTCTGGGGACTTAAGCCCCTGACCCTAACACCCCGATTCCTGCAATTTCTTCCCAGTGATCCCTTGCTCTTCTTGAGTGCTTTCTACCATACTTCTGAGATAATGCTGGTCCCCAGACGCAGGGCACTCTCGTATTGGGATATTACTTTCCAGTGGGTCACCTCTGGTAGCACCCTCCCACTTTTGTTTATCTTCCGATATCAGTCCAACTTTCCCACTCTGCTTTACCTGCCCACTGGCGTTTTCTGCTCTGGTAGAGATCCAGATGTGTATAATTCGGGTCTCAGGCTGATTTTGTCGGTGAGTGGAGTTCAATAGAAGTAGGGTTCAGGTTGAAAGGGAGCCTCCTCCTACTTCTCCGCCATCTTGTCTCCAGTATAACATTTTAACAATGTTTTTTTTTAATTAAATTAATTTCTTTATTTTCAGAAAAACAGTATTCATTATTTTTTTCACCAACCCAGTGCTCCATGCAATCTGTGCCCTCTATAATACCCACCACCTGGTACCCCAAGATCCCACCCCCCCGCCACTTCAAACCCCTAGGTTGTTTTTCAGAGTCCATAGTCTCTCATGATTCACCTCCCCTTCCAATTCCCCCAAACTCCCTTCTCCTCTCTAAGACCCCTTTTTCTCCATGATATTTGTTATGCTCCACAAATAAGTGAAACCATATGATAATTGATTCTCTCTGCCTTTCTTCATTCAGCAAAATCTCTTCCAGTCCCGTCCATGCTGCTACAAAAGTTGGGTAGTCATCCTTTCTGATGGAGGCATAATACTCCATGGTGTCATAGTGTATATGGACCACATCTTCCTTATCCATTCGTCCGTTGAAGGGCATCTTGGTTCTTTCATAGTTTGGCGACCATGGCCATTGCTGCTATAAACATTAGGGTACAGATGGCCCTTCTTTTCACGACATCTGTATCTTTGGGGTAAATACCCAGGAGTGCAATTGCAGGGTCATAGGGAAGTTCTGTTTTTAATTTCTTGAGGAATCTCCACACTGTTCTCCAAAGAGGCTGCACCAACTTGCAATCCCACCAACAGTGTAAAAGGGTTCCCCTTTCTCCACATCCTCTCCAACACATGTTGTTTCTTGTTTTGTTAACTTTGGCAATTCTAACTGGTGTAAGGTGATATCTCACTGTGGTTTTATTTTGAATCACCCTGAGGGCTAGTGATGATGTACATTTTTTCATGTGTCTGATTGCCATTTGTATGTCTTCATTAGAGAATTGTCTGTTCATATCTTCTGCCCATTTTTTGATATGTTTGCCTATTTCCTATGTGTTGAGTTTGAGGAGTTCATTATAGATCCTGGATATCAACCTTTTGTCTGTACTGTTATTTGCAAATATCTTATCACATTCCATGGGTTGCATCTTTGTTTTTTTGACTTTTTCCTTTCCTGTGCAGAGGCTTTTGATTTTGATGAAGTCCCAAGAGTTTATTTTGGCTTTTGTTTCCTTTGCCTTTGGAGACATATCTTGAAATAAGTTGCTGTGGCTGATATAGAAGAGATTACTGCCAATGTTCTCCTCTAGGGTTCTGATGGATTCCTGTCTTACATTGAGGTCTTTTATCCATTTTACCAATGTTTATTCTTCTGATCCTTGAGCATGGAATGGTCTTCTGTCTTTTTTGTTTTCTTCAATTTTTTTCATGAGTGTTCTGTAGTTCCTCAAGAAAAATCCTTTACTTCTTTGGTATGGTTTATTCCCAGGTATCTTATGGTTTCAGTGCTGTAGTAAATGGAATTGATTCTCTAATGTCCCTTTCTGTATTTTCATTGATAATGTAGAAGAAGGCCACTGATTTCTGTACAATGATTTTGTATCCTGCCACATTATTGAGTTGCTGTATGAGTTCTGGTAGTTTGGAGGTGGGGTGTTTTGAGTTTTCCATATAAATTATGTCATCTGTGAGGAGAGAGTGTTTGACTTCTTCATTACCAATTTGGAAACCTTTTATTTCTCATTGTTGTCTGATTGCTGTTGCTAGGATTTCAAATAGTTTGTAGAACAAGAGTGGTGAGAGTGGGCATCCTTGTCATGTTCCTGATCTCAAAGGGAAGCCTGTCAGCTATTACCCATTGAGGATAATATTCACTGTGGGTTTTTCATAGACATTTTATGAAGTTGACTAATGTTCCCTCTATCCCTATAATTTGAAGCATTTTAATCAGGACCGGATGCTGGATTTTGTATAATGCTTTTTTCTTCTTCAATGGAGAGGACCATGTGGTTCTCCTCTCCATGCTTCATAATTTGTTCTATGACATTGATTGATTTGTGAATGCTGAACCATCCTTGCAACCCAGGGATAGATCCCACCTGGTCATGGTGGATCATCTTTTGAATGTACTGTTGGATCCTGTGAGCTAGGATCTTGTTGAGAATCTTAGTATCCATATTCATCAGTGATATTGGTCTGAAATTTTCCTTTTGGTGAGGTCTTTGCCTGGTTTGTGGAGCAGGGTAATGCTGCCTTCATAAAAAGGGTCTGGAAGTTTTCTTTCTGCTTAATTTTTGGAACGAGCTTCAGGAGAAGACATGTTATTTCTTCTATTAAAGTCTGGTAGATTTCTCCTGTGAATCCATCAAGTCCTGGGCTCTTGTGTATTGGGAGGTTTTTGAACACTGCTTCAATCTTGTTACTGGGTAAAAGTCTATTTATGTTGTGAATTTCTTCCCGGTTCAATTTTGGGATTATACTTTTCTAAAAATGCATCTATTTCACAAAGTTTGCTTAGCATATTGGCATACAACTGTTTAATTTTTTAAATTATTTTCAGTGTAACCATATTCAATGTTTTAGTACAACTCCCAGTGTTCCATGCACTCCATACCATCTCTAAAAAGCACCACTTGGTTCCCCCAAACTCCCACCCAACCCATGCAAAGACCTCAGATTCTTTTACAGAGTCCATAGTCTCTCATGGTTCACCTCCGCTTCCAGTTTCCCTCAACTCCCTTCTCCTCTCCATCTCCCCTTGTCCTCCATGGTATTGTTTATGCTCCACACTTAAGTAAAACAATATGATAACTGACTCTGTCTGCTTATCTTATTCCACTAAGCATAATCTCTTCCAGTCCTGTCCATGTTGCTGCAAAATTTGGGTATTCAACCTTTCTGATGGAGGCATAATACTCCATTGTGTATATGGACTACATCTTCCTTATCCATTCATCTTTTGAAGTTCATCTTCGTTTTTTCCACAGTTTGTTGACCATGGCCATTGCTGCTATAAACATTGGGGTACAGATGACCCTTCGTTTCACTCCATCTGTATCTTTGGGGTAAATACCCAGTAGTGCAATTGCAGGGTCATAGGATAGCTCTGTTTTTAATTTCTTGAGGAATCTCCACACTGTTTTCCAAAGTAGCTGCACCAACTTGCATCCCCACCAACAGTGTAAGAGGGTTTCCCTTTCTCCACATCCTCTCCAACACATGTTGTTTCCTGTCTTGCTTATTTTGGCTGTTCTAACTGGTGTAAGGTGGTATCTCAATGCGGTTTTAATGTGCATCAGTCTGATGGCTAATGATGATGAACCTTTTTTTTTTTCATGTGTCTGATAGCCATTTGTATGTCTTCATTGGAGAAGTGTCTCTTCATATCTTCTGCCCATTTTTAAAATATGATTGTCTGTTTTGTGTGTGTTGAGTTTGAGGAGTTCTTTATAGGTCCTGGATATCAACCATTTGTCTGTCCTGTCATTTGCAAGTATCTTCTCGCAATCCTTGGGTTGCTCTTTGTTTTGTTGACTGTTTCCTTTGCTATGCAGAAGGTTTAGATTTTGACGAAGTCCCAGAAGTTTATTTTGGCTTTTGTTTCCTTTCCCTTTGGAGACATATCTTGAAAGAAGTTGCTGTGGCTGACATCGAAGAGATTACTGCTTATATTCTCCTCTATGATTCTGATGGATTTTGTCTCACATTGAGGTCTTTTATCCATTTTGAGTTTATCTTTGTGTGCGGTGTAAGACAATGGTCCAGTTTCATTCTTCTACGTATAGTTGCCCAGTTTTCTCTGCACCATTTATGGAAGAGACTGTCTTTTTTCCACTGTATATTTTTTCCTGTTTTGTCTAAGATTATTTGACCATAGAGTTGAGGGTCCATATCAGGGCTCTCTACTCTGTTCCACTGGTCTATATGTCTATTTTTTTGCCAGTACCATGCTGTCTTGGTTATCATAGCTTTGTAGTAAAGCTTAAAGTCCGGAAATGTGATGCCCCCATTTGCTTTTTTTTTTATTTTCCAATTGATTTATTTTCAGAAAAAAAGTACTTATTATTTTTTCACCACACCCAGTGCTCCATGCAATTTGTGCTCTCTATAATGCCCACCACCTGGTACCAACCTCCCACACCCCCGCCACTTCAAAACCCTAAGATTGTTTTTCAGAGTCCATAGTCTCTCATGGTTCACCTCCCCTTCCAATTTCCCCAAACTCCCTTTTCCTCTCTAACTCCCCTTGTCCTCCATGCTATTTGTTATGCTCCATACATAAGTGGAACCTTATGATAATTGATTCTCTCTGCTTGACTTATTTAACTTATTTCACTCAGCAGAATCTTTTCCAGTCCCATTCATGTAGCTACATATGTTAGGTATTCATCCTTTCTGATGGAGGCCTAATACTCTGTAGTGTATATGGACCACATATTCCTTATCCAATCATCCATTGAAGGGCATCTTGGTTCTATCCACTCTTTGACGACCATGGACATTGCTTCTATAAATTTGGGGGTAGAGATGGCCCTTCTTTTCACTCCATCTGTTTCTTTGGGGGTAAATACCCAGTAGTGCAATTGCAGGGTCTTAGGGAAGTTCTATTTTTAATTTCTTGAGTAATCTCCACACTGTTCTCCAGAGTGGCTGCACCGACTTGCTTTCCCACCATCAGTGTAAGAGGGTTCCCCTTTCTCTACATCCTCTCCAACACATGTTGATTCCTATCTTTCTAAGGCCATTCTAACTGGTGTAAGGTGATATCTCAATGTGGTTTTAGTTTGCATCTCCCTGATGGCTAGTGATGACAAACATTTTTTAATGTGTCTGATAGCCATTTGTATGTCTTCATTGGAGAAATGTCTCTTTGTATCTTCTGCCCATTTTTTAATAGGATTATCTGTGTTGTGTGTGTTGAGTTTCAGGAATTCTTTATAGATCCTGGATAAAAGGTTTTGTCAGTACTGTCATTTGCAAATATCTACTCGAATTCCGTGGGTTGCCTCATTGTTTTGTTGACTGTTTCCTTTGCTGTGTAGAAGCTTTTGATCTTTATGAAGTCCCAAACGTTCATCTTCACATTTTTTTCCTTTGCCTTTGGAGACACATTTTGAAAGAAGTTGCTATGGCCAATGTTGAAGAGGTTTCTGCCTATTTTCTCCTCCAAGATTCTGATGGATTCCTGCCTCAGGTTGAGGTCTTTTATCCATTTCGAGTTTCTCTTTGTGTATGGTGTCAGAGAATGGTCTAGTTTCATTCATCTACACAAAGCTGTCCCAATTTTCTCAGCAGCATTTATTGAAAAGACGTTTTTTTTCCTTTGTATATTTTTTCCTGCTTTCTTGAAAATTATTTGACTATAGATTGATGGTCCATATCTGAGCTCTCTACTCTGTTACACTGGTCTAATGGCCTGTTTTTATGCCAGTCCCCTGCTGTCTTGGTGGTCACAGCTTTGTAGTAACCCTTGAAACCAGGCAACAGGGTGCACCCAGTTTTGTTCTTTCCTTTTTGCCATTTCCTTAGCAATACGGGATCTCCTCTGATTCCACACCAATTTTAGGCTTCTGTTTGCTCCAGCTCTTTGAAAAATACCGGAGGAATTTTGATCAGAATGGCATTAAAAGGATAGATTTCTCTAGGTTGTATAGACTTTTAAAGACTGTTTATTCTTCTGATCCACGAGTATGGAATGGTCTTCCATCTTTATGGTTTTCTTCCATTTATTTCATGAGTGTTCTGTAGTTCCCTGAGTATAGATTGCTTATCACTTTGGTTTGGATTATTCCCAGGTATCTTATGGTTTTGGAGCTGTAGTAAATGGAATTGATTCTCTAATTTCCCTTTCTGTATTTTCATTGTTAAAGGATAAGAAAACCACTGATTTTTGTACAAAGATTTTGTATCCTCCCACATTATTGAAGTGCTGTATGCGTTCTAGTAGTTTTGGGGTGGATTCTTTTGGGTTTTCCATATAAAGTATGTCATCTGTGAAGAGAGAGTTTGACTTCTTCATTGCCAATTTGGATACATTTTATTTCTCCTTGTTGTCTGATTGCTGTTGCTAGGACTTCAAATACTATGTTGAATAAGAGTGGAGAGAGTGGGCAACCCTGTCATGATATCCCATGGACCCATGAGATCACACCTGTATTCCGAGGCCATCCTGGACACACAATTCAGATAGAAAAGCCTGTGCTACCGCCTTTGAGTCACCCTAATAACAATTCCTCACAAGCTGCCCTCAAGGTCTATGCATTGGGCCTGTGATCACCGTGCCACTAACCCTAACCGGAATTTGTGTTTGAAGACTTCATTCCCAAAACCATGGCTCACCTGCCCTCCAGGATGGTGTCTCTGGAGCCACACCAGAGGACTGTGCCTGCCATCCCCATGGAAGCTCTGACGGTGACAATTGCCCAACCCCTCCAGATTAGGAGAAACCTGTAAGGCCCCTGAGCCAATCAGCATATTGGTGAACCCTCTGAATGCAATGCCCAGTCTGATACACCCTCATCACCTACATCCAGGCAGGAAGCCATGTCAATGGTCCTGAGTCAGAAGTTTTACACTGACATGTCCCTAGGACCTCATTGGAACCCTAGATGAGGTTTTCAGGCACCTGTCCTCAGTGACCTGTTCTGGAATACCAACCTATGATAAAACATGTCATCCCTGAGCCCCACAAAAGAACATCTAGTGTCCCCAGAAGAAAGACTTGCTCTTGGACCTGTGTCAAACTGTCAGGGTAGATGAACTCTGCATGGCCCCTTAGCCACCAGCACATTCTAAGATCTCCCTGGTAACAAACCAGCATTGTGCCCAATTTACATGAGACTCCATGTCAACTCAAGGCCTTGGAACTACACCCCATAGCCACCACAACAAACCTGCCATGTTCCTCAGCTGCAATGGTCAATGCAGGTGTGCTTTCCAGGAATCCATGAGGGAGTGCTCTGCTACACAAAGTTCCCTCATGGGGGACCCTGGAGAAAAAAAAAAACAGACTCCCCCTGTCTGGTAGAAGGAAACCTTGCTGTTTGGATCATCTCAGAAGCCCTAGCGTGGTAAATCCTCCATTGCCTCTTGACGCCACCCCTCCATTTGTTGGTCATCATAGACAAAAACTCCAGTGTGAGCAAACATCTGACATCCGCCCTTACTCAGGTGTTGGATATCTCCAATCAGCCACTGCACATTGGAACTGTTTTTCGCTTGGCACTGAATTTAACATTAGCGTGTGTTTACCATTCCATCCTCATGCTCCTGGTCCACAAACACTCTTGATAGGAAATTCTGTAGCCACAACGCAGCATTCTGCCTGCCACAAGAAAGAAGAATAGCCTGGTAAGTCTGCCCAGTAACCCCACATGAGGATCCACCTGCAGGGCCCTTGACGACACCCTAATGTCATAGGCCACCATGGGAACTAAGGCTCTGTCTGACACAGCCTGCACCACGATCTTTAGTCAGCCACCCAGACAGTGGGTCCCATATACTACAGATGGGACTTGTTGTGGCCCAAAGCCGTCATCTCTACTCAACCTGGATATTCAGGCATCTGTGCCTAGCACTTAGCTCAAATCCTACCCTATGAGGGAACCTGAAGAACAAGGGTACACCTCCTTCCTAATGGCAGGAAATCTGGCTGGTGAGATGGGTGTTTCACCCTCAGAGTGGGAACCAGCTGCATGGACATGAGACCACGACCACACATGGGAGCCGCCCTGGGCACAAACAGGCTTTGTGATCCTCAGCATGAGCCTGTTTCCAACAAACCCCCATGGTAGCTGGACCAGGAGCCGGCAGAGTGGGCCTTCCAGGTGCCTAGAGGCAAATCTTCACACTTGGTGGTGTTTTCTGGCGCTGAGACCCGGAAACTGTCTCTGGAATCGCTCTAGTGGGGATCCATTGAGACGGAAAACAGCAGTCTTCCCTTCCCCCAGAGACACAAAGTCTTGGGAGCTGGGCAGAAACCCCAGAGATGAAGAATGTTCCATGGCCCCATGAAGCCATCCCTACATTTGGCCACCGTTCTGGACACACAATCCAGACAGAAAAGTCTACCCACCGCCTCCATGATACCTTAATTTCACTACACAATGAGCTGCCCTCAGATCCTACAGATCAGGGCTGTGATCACCTCGGGCCTGACCCTAACCCTAGTTCGCATTGGCAGATTTCTGTCTCCAAAATCCTGCCCTCATGCCATCCAGACTTGGGCCTCTGGTGCCACACCAGAAGACTGTGACTACCCTCCCAAAGGAAACTCTGCCTTTCACTGTTGCCCAAACCCTGAAGATTAGGAGCAAAGTACAAAGCCCCTGAGCCCACCTCAAATTCAAAGAAAGCTCTGGAACCAAATGCACATTCTGACACACAATGAGCACTTGTCTCCAGGCAGACATTCAAGTCAAAAGCCCTGAGTAGAAGTTTGAATCTGACATACACCAAGGACTTCATTGACCCTAGCTTAGGTTTTCAGGCGCCCATCCTGAGAGGCCTGTTCTCTAATACCAACTTATATTCCAACATGTGGTCCCTGAGAAACACAACAGAACCCCTGCTGTTCCCAGAAAGATACCTTGCTCTTGGTAGCTGTGTCCAAGACTCAGTGTAGGAGAATCCTGCATGGCCCCTGACCACCCCAACTTTCTAACGTCTCCCTGGATACAAACCAGCATTGTGATCCAACAGCATGAAACTCCATGTCAACTCAGCCCCCTTGGAACTTGGCTCCAGGGCCAGCAGATCGAACCTGCCATGTTCCTCAACTACAATGGTCAATGAAGGTGTGCTTTCCAGTCATCCATGAGGGAGTACTCTGCTACCCAACTTTTCCATATTGGGGACCCTGGAGCAAACAAACCAGACTCCTCTGTCTGGTTGAAGGAGACCTTGATGTTTGGAGCATCTCACAAGCCCCAGTGTGGGAAATCCTCCATGGCTTCTTGATGCCATTGCTCCATTTCTTGGTCATCATAGACACAATCTCCTGCATGAGCAAACATCTGACATCTGCCCTTATTCAGGAGCTAGATGTCTCGAATCAGCCACTGCAAACTGGAAGTGCCTTCTGTTTGTCACTGAATTGAACCATAGCTTGTGTTTACAATTCCATCCTCAACTTCCTGGTCCCCAAGCCCTCTTGATAGGGAATTCTGGAGCCATAACACAGCATTCTGCATGCCCCACAGAAAGAAGAAGTGGCTGGTGAGTCTGACCAGAAATCCCACATGAGGAACCACCTGCATGACCCTCGACAGCACCATAATAAATAGGCTGCCATGGGCACTAAGACTCTGTCTGACACAGCCTGAGCCACGACCTCCAGTCAGCCACGCAGAGAGTGGGCCCCATATCCTGCAGCTGGACCTGCCATGGCCCGAAGCCATCATCTCTACACAACCTGGGTATTCAGGCATCTGTCCCCAGACCGTAGCTCAAATCTCAAATCCCTGCCTATGGTGTAACCTGAAGCACAGAATGAGTCCTCCTTTCTGATGGCAACTTGGCAACTCAGGCTGCTTGGAATTTCACCCCAGAGCCACCAATGGAACCTGCTTTGTTCCTCAGCTGCAATGGTCAATGGAGGTGTGCTTTCCAGGCATCCATGTGAGAGATCTCTGCTACCCAAACTTTCACTATGGGGATCCTGGAGCCAACAAACCAGACTCCCCCTGTCCAGTACAAGGAAACCTTGCTGTTTGGAGCATCCCACAAGCCACAGTGTGGGAAATCCTCCATGGCATCTTGCGCCCCCACTCCATTAGTCGGTCATCATAGTCACAAACTACAGTGTGAGCTAACTTCAGACATCTGCCCTTACTCAGGTGCTGGATATCTCGAATCAGCCACTGCACACGGGAACTGCCTTCTGCTTCGCACTGAATTTAACCGTAGCTTGTGTTTACAATTCCATCCTCAATTTCATCCATCCCCAAGGCCTCTTGATAGGGAATCTGGTAACAAAATGCAGAATTTGCCTGCCCAACAGAAAGAAAAGTGCCTGGTGATTCTGCCCAGAAACTCCATATGAGGATACAGCGGCATGGCCCTCGACGGTACCCTAATATCATTGGCCACCATGGGCAATCAGGCTTGGTCTGACACATCCTGAGCCACGACCTCTAATCAGCCACACAGACAGTTTGCCCCATATCCTGCAAGTGGGACCTGTTGTGGCCAGAAGCCATCACATATACTCAACCTGGATATTCAGTCATCTCTCCTTCATACTGTAGCTCAAATCCCTGCTTATGGGGGAACCTGAAGCACAAGAGTACTCCTCCTTCCCCATGGCAGGAATCCTGGCTGTTGAGATGGGTTTCCAACCCTCAGAGTGGGAACCAGCTGCATGGCCCATGAGACCACGGCCACTCATGTGAGCTTCCCTGGGCATTATGACCCTCAGAGTGAGCCTGCTTTCAAACAAACCCCCTTGGTAGCTGGACAGAAAGGACACAGGGCGGGCCTGCCAGGTCCCTAGGGCCAAATCCTCACCCTCATTCGTGTTGTTCAGGGGCCCTGAAAAATCCCAGAAACTGTCTCTGAAATCCCTCTTTTGGGAATCTGCTGAGACGGAAAACAGCAGTCTTCTTTTCCCCAGAGACACCAAACTCTAGAGAGCTGGGCAGAATGCCCAGAGATGAAGAATCTCCCGTGGCCCAATGAAGACTCCCCTACATTTTGCGACCATCCTAGACACACAATCCAGACAGAAAAGCCTGTGATACTGCCTCCATGACACCTTAATTTCAGTACACTATGAGGTGCACTCAGGCCTGCAGATTGGGCCTGTGATCGCCTCCGCCCTCACCATAAACCTAGTTTGCATTTGCAAATTTCTGTCCCCAAGGCCCTGGACCACATGCTTTCCAGGATGGGGCCTCTGGTGCCACACCAGATGAGTATGCTTACCACCCAAAAGAAAACTCTGCCCTTCACGGTTGCTCAAACCCTGAAGATTAGAAGCAAAGTACAAATTCCCTGTGCCGACCTTAATTTCAAACAACACTCTGGACTCAAGTGCGTATTATTATTATTATTTTTTATTTTCAGCATAACAGTATTCATTATTTTTTCACCAAACCCAGTGTTCCATGCAATCCGTGCCCTCTATAATACCGGCCACCTGTGTACCCCAACCTCCCACCCACCCGCCAATTCAAACCCCTCAGATTGTTTTATAGAGTCCATAGTCTCTTATGGTTCACCTCCCCTTCCAATTTCCCCAACTCCCTTCTCTCTAACTCCCCATGTCCTCCATGCTATTTGTTATGCTCCACAAATAAGTGAACCATATGATAATTGACACTCTCTGCTTGACTGATATCACTCAGCATAATCTCTTCCAGTCCCGTCCATGTTGCTAAAAAGTTGGGTATGCATACATAGTGTATATGGACCACATCTTCCTTATCCATTCGTCCGTTGAAGGGCATCTTGGTTCTTTCCATAGTTTGTCTACCGTGGCCATTGCTGCTGTACACATTGGGGTACAGATGGCCCTTCTTTTCATGACGTCTGTATCTTTGGGGTAAATATCCAGAAGTGAAATTGCAGGGTCATAGGGAAGTTCTATTTTTAATTTCTTGAGACATCTCCACACTGTTCTCCAAAGAGGCTGCACCAACTTACATTCCCACCAACCATATCCCCTCCAACACAAGTTGTTTCCTGTCTTGCTAATGACCATTCTAACTGCTGAAACATGATATCTCAATGTGGTTTTAATTTGAATCTCCCTGAGGGCTAGTGATGATGAACATTTTTTTCATGTGTCTGATAGCCATTTGTATGTCTTCATTGGAGAAGTTTATGTTTATATCTTCTGCCCATTTTTTGATATGATTGTCTGTTTTGTGCATGTTGAATTTGAGGAGTTCATTATAGATCCTGGATATCAATCTTTTCTCTGCACTGTCATTTGCAAATATCTTCTCTCATTCCGTGGGTTGCACCTTTGTTTTTTTGACTGTTTCCTTTGCTGTGCAGAAGCTTTTGATTTTGATGAAGTCTGAAAGGTTTATTTTCGCTTTTGTTTCCTTTGCCTTTGGAGACATAACTTGAAAGAAGATTGTGTGGCTAATATCGAAGAGATTGCTGCCTATGTTCTCCTGAAGGATTCTGATGGATTCCTGTCTCATGTTGAGGTCTTTTATCCATTTTGAGTTTATCTTTGTGTACGGTGTTAGAGAATGGTCGAGTTTCATTCTTCTACACATAGCTGTCCAGTTTTCCCAGAACCATTTATTGAAGAGACTGTCTTTTTTCCATTGTATATTTTTTCCTGTTTTCTCGAGGATTATTTGCCCATAGAGTTGAGGGTCCATATCTGGGCACTCTACTCTGTTCCACTGTTTTAATGTCAGTACCATGCTGTTTTGGTGTCACAGCATTGTAATAAAGCTTGAAATCAGGTAATGTGATGCCCCCGTTTTATTTTTGTTTTTCAACAATTCCTTAGCGATTCAGAGTCTCTTCTGATTCCATACAAATTTTTGGATTATTTGCTCCAGCTCATTGAGGAATACCGGTGGAATTTTGATCAGAATGGCATTAAAAGTATAGATTGCTCTAGGCAGTATAGACAATTTACCAATGTTTATTCTTCCGAACCAAGAGTATGGAATGGTCTTTCATCTTTTTGTGTCTTCTTCAGTTTCTTTCATGAGTGTTCTGTAGTTCCTCAAGTACGGATCCTTTACCTCTTTGGTAAGGTTTATTCCCAGGTATCTTATGGTTCTGGTGCTATAGTAAATGAAATTGATTCTCTAATTTCCCTTTCTGTATTTTCATTGTTAGTGTATAAGAAAGCCACTGATTTCTGTACATTGACTTTGTATCCTGCCACGTTGCTGAATTGTTGTATGAGTTCTAGTAGTTTGGGGGTGGAGTCTTTTGGGTTTTCCGTATAAAGAATCATGTCATCTGCGAAGAGAGTTTGACTTCTTCATTGCCAGCTTGGATACATTTTATTTCTCTTTGTTGTCATTGCTTTTGCTAGGACTTCTAATACTATATTGAACAAGAGTGGTAAGACAGGGCATCCTTGACTTGTTCCTGATCTCAACGGGAAGGCTGCAAGCTTTTTCCCATTGAGGATGATATTTGCTGTGGGTCTTTCATAGTTAGATTTGATGACGTTCAGGAATGTTCTTTCTACCCCTATACTTTGAAGGGTTTTTGTCAGAAACGGATGCTGGATTTTTTCAACTGCTTTTTCTGCATCGATTGAGAGGACCATGTTGTTCTTCTCTCGTCTCGTATTCATTTGTTCTATCACATTGATTGATTTGCGAATGTTGAACCATCCTTGTAGCCCAGGGATGAATCCCAACTGGTCATGTCGGATAATCTTTTTAATGGGCTGTTGGATCCTGTTTGCTAGGATCTTGTTGAGAATCTTAGCATCCGTATTCATCAGTGATTTTAGTCTGAAATTCTCCTTTTTTTAAGGGTCAATGCCTGGTTTAGGGGTCAGGGTAATGCTGGCTTCTGCTTCAATTTTTTGAAACATCTTCAGGATAATTGGTCTTATTTCTTCTTTGAAAGTTTGATAGAATTCCCCAGGGAATCCGTCAGGTCCTGGGCTCTTGTTTTTTTGGAGATTTTTGATCACTGCTTCAAACTCGTTACTAGATATTGGTCTATTCAAGTTGTCAATTTCTTCCTGGTTCAATTTTGGGAGTTTATAGTATTCCAGGAATGCATCCATTTCATCTAGGTTGCTATGCTTATTGGCATATAACTGTTGATAAAAACTTCTGATGATTATTTCTACTTCCTTGGTGTTACTTGTGATCTCTCCCTTTTCATTCATAATTTTATGAATTTGGGCTTTCTCTCTTTTCTTTTGGATTAGTGTGTCCAGTGGTCTATTGATTTTATTGATACTTTCAAAAAACCAACTTCTAGATTCATTAGTACGTTCTATTGTATCTCTGGTTTCTACCTCATTGATCTCAGCTCTAATCTTGATTATTTCTCTTCTTATGTGTGGAGTTGGTTTGATTTGTTGTTGATTCTCCAGTTCTTGAAGGTGTAGAGTCAGCTGCTGTGTTCTGGATTTTTCAATTTTTTTGAGGGAGGGCTGGATGGCTATATATTTCCCCCTTAGGACCGCCTTTGCTCTATCCCATAAATTTTGGACCGAAGGGTCTTCATTCTCATTGGTTTCCATGATTTTTTTTCAGTTATTCTTTGATCTCCTGCTTGATCCAAGCATACTTAAGCAAGGTGGTCTTTAGCTTCCATGTGTTTGAGTTCCTTCTGAACTTTTCCTTGTGATTGAGCTCCAGTTTCAAAGCATTGTGATCTGAGAAAATGCAGGGAATATTCTCAGTCTTTTGGTGTCGGTTGAGTCCTGATTTGTAACCCAGTTTGTGGTCTATTCTTGAGAAGGTTCCATGTGCACTTGAGATGAATTAGTATTCTGTTGTTTTAGGGTGGAATGTTCTGTATATATCTATGAGGTCCATCTGGTCCAATGTGTCATTCAATGCTTTTGTTTCTTTATTGATTTTCTGCTTTGATGATCTGTCTATTTCTGAGGGAGACGTGTTAAGATCTCCTACAATTAGTGTATTTATATCAATATGACTCTTTATCTTGATTAACAGTTTTATTATTGCCTGCTCCCATATTGGGGGCATAGATATTTACAATTGTTAGATCAACTTGGTGGATAGTCTCTTTAAGAATGATGTAGTGTCCTTCTGTATCTCTGACTACAGTCTTTAGTTTAAAGTCTAATTTATCTGATACAAAAATTGCTACCCCAGCCTTCTTTTGAGGCCCATTGGCATGAAAGATGCTTCTCCATCCCTTCACTTTCAGTCTGCATGTATCTTTAGGTTCAAAATGGGTCTCTTGTAGACAATACATGGATGGGTCCTGTCGTTTTATCCAATCTGCAACCCTGTGTCATGTTATGGGCGTATTTAGGCCATTCACATTGAGAGTGATTATTTATAGATACATTTTTATTGACATCGAGTTACCTTTGAAGTCTTTCTTTCTGTAGACTGTCTCTATATTTCTGTTCAATGCTATTATTAGGATTTTTTCCTCTTTTATAGAACCCCCTTTAATATTTCCTGCAGTGTCGGCTTGGAGGTTGCATAGTCTTTTAAGCCTTGCCGGTCTTGGAAACTCTATATCTCCCCATCCATTTTGAATGTCAGTCTTGCTGGATAAAGTATTCTTGGCTGCATATTCTTCTCATTTAATGCCCTGAATATATCTTGCCAGCTCTTTCTGGCTTGCCAGGTCTCTGTGTACAGGTCTGATGTTATTCTGATGGGCTTTCCTCTGTAAGAAAGGAGCCTCTTTGTCCTAGCGGCTTTCATGAGATTATACCTACAATTATGATTCCTCAATTTGACTACCAGGTGTTGTGATGGTTTTTTGGAATGGATAATCTTGGGTGGAGACCGTTCAGACTCTAGTACATGAACGCAGATTCCATTCAGGAGTTTGGGAAATTTTTCCTGAAGAACTTGTTCCACTATATCTTCTAGACTTCTTTCTTTCTCCTCCCCTTCAGGGATTCCAATAATTCTGACTTTGGAAGGTTTCGTGGCATCATTTATTTCCCTGATTCTGTTTTCATGGTTTCTAGGCTGTTTGTTCCAGCCCTCCTCCTGATCCCCTCTCTCTATCTGTTTGTCCTCCAGATCACTAATTCTAACTTCTGTCTCAGTTACCCTAGCTTTGAGAGAATTTAGATTAGATTGGAACTCATTGAGAGCATTGTGAACCTCAGCCCTGGTAGCTTTAAGCTCCACCCTAACATTGTGAACATCATCTCTCTTCACGTTCAGCTCAGCCCTAATCAATTCCATTTGGTCATCCATGGCTTTCTCTAGCTAGGTTGGAGAGGATCCTCCTGCACGGCCCTCAATGGCACCCCAATATAATAGACCGACCTCTGCATAAATTGGCTATCTGACACCGCCTGATCCCCGACCTCCTGTCAGCCACCCAGATAGTGGGCCCCATATCCTCCAGGTGGGTCCAACCTTGGCCCGAGGCCATCATCTTGAAGCAACCTGGATATTCAGGTACCTGTCCCAGACTTAGCTCAAATTCCTGCCCATAGGGGACTCGGAAGCACAAAAGAGTGCTCCTCCTTCCCCATGGCCAGAAAACTGAATGTTGAGATGGCTGTACAACCCTGAGTGGGAACCAGGTGCATGGTCCATGAGACCATGCCTACACAGGATGGGCAGCTGGGCACAAATAGGCATTGTGACCCTCAGAATGAGACCCCTTTCCAAATATCCCCCTTGGGATCTGGACCAGGATCCCAAATCGAAGCTTTGGTTAAGTTTTCCCAGTGTCTGGACCCAGAACCCATCTCTGGAATCCCTGTTTGGACAGGATCCCAGAGATGGAATACAGTCTTTTCCTCTTCCCCAGAAAGAAATCAAACTCTTGGGTGCCAAGCAGAATCACCAGAGTGGAAGAATATCCCATGGACACATGAGGTCACCCCTCCATTTAGTGGCCATCCTAGACACAAAATCCAGACAGAAAAGCCTGTGCTCCACCCTCCCAGCCACCTGAATTACAAATCCCGAGGAGCTTCCCTCAGGGTCTTCAGATTCGGACTGCCATCACCTCACTCCTATCTCTTATCCGAGGTTGTGTCTAAAGTCTTTGGTCCCAAAGTCCTGACACACATGACCTCCAGGATGGGGCCTCGAGAAACACATGACATCACTGGCCCTGCTATCCTGAGGAAACCCTGCCCATCTCAGTTTCCCAAAATGTCCAGATTAGGAGAAAACTGCAAGGCCCCTGACTGCACCCCAATATCATAGGCCACTCTGGAAAAAGTGCACAGCCTGACACAGCCTCAGCACCTACCTCCAGGATGACATGCAGGCCAATGGCACTTAGTCCGAAGATTGAAACTTCCATGGCCCTAAAACCTCATCAGAACCCTAGCTTATGTTTTGAGGTCTCTCTTCCTAGAGGTCTGTTCTGGAAATTCAAGCATATGGTCCAACCTGTGGTCCGTGAGCCATACAAGAGCACACCTCCTGTCCCAAGAAGGAAACCTGGCTCCTGGGTACTGGGTCTAATCCTAAGGATAGAGAATCCTCAATGGTCAGAGAGCTGCCACCACATTCTAAGGTCTCCCTGGACACCAAGCAGCATTGGGAACTGTTAGACTGAGAACTTCCATCAACGCAAATCACTTGGAACTTGGAATCAGTGTCATTGGTTCAAGCTTACCCTGTTCCTCAGCTGCAATGGTAACACGAGATTGGCTTCCCAGGCCTCCATTCAGAGAGCATTGCTATCGAATCTTTCATATGGGGGACCCTGGAGCCCTGTAAGAAGTCTTCTGCTGCCCCTTAGTAGGACACCTTGATGTTTGGAGAAGCTCACAAGCTCCAGCTTGGAAAAACCTCCAAGAATTCTTGAGGCCTCCCCACCATTTGTTGGCCATCATGGATACAAACTCCAGCGTGAGCAGACATCTTCCCCTCGCCCAGGTGCTGGAGATCTCGAAACAACTGCTGTACATTGGAATAGACATGTGCTCGGCACTGAGCGTAACTGTAGCTTATGTTTTCATACTTCTGTCCTCACACTCCTCGCCTGCAAACCCTCCAACTTGGATATTCTGGAGCCGTAATGCAGCCATCTGCCTGCTCACCAGATAGAAGAAGTGAAGAAAGGGTCTGTGCAAAAATCCCCCATGAGGATCCAGTTGCACAGCTCTCAAAAGCACCCCAATATCATAGGCCGAACTATCCACGAATGTTCTGTCTGACACAGCTCGAGCCCGAGCTCCTGACAGCCACCCAGAAAGCAGGCCTCATTTTCTGCAGGTGGTTCCTGCCTTGGCCCGAGGACCTCATCTCAAAGTGAACTGGGTATTCAGGCACCTGTCCCAGAACTTAGCTCAAATTCCTGCCCATGGGGGAACCTGAAGCATAAAAAAGTACACCTCCTTCCCCATGGCAGGAAAACTGAATGTTGAGATGGCAGTCCAACCCTCAGAGTGGGAGCCAAGTGCATAGCCCATGAGGTCACACCTACTCAGCATGGGCATCTGGGCAAAAACAGGCATTGTGACCCTCAGAATGATACCCATTTCCAACAAGAACACTCGGGAGCTGTACCAGGAAAACATAGAGCAGGACCCTAGGCCCAAATCCTAAGCCTTGTTGCGGTGATCCAGGCTCCAGAACCCAGGACCCATCTCTGGAATGGCTGTTTGGACGGGATCCCTGACTCATAAAACTGCGCTCCTCCCATCCCCCGGAAATACACCAAACTCTTGGGTGCCGAGCAGAATTCCCAGAGAGGTAGAATCTCACATGGACCCATGAGGCCACCCCTCCATTTCGTGGCCATCATAGACAAACAAGTCAGACAGAAAAGACTGTGCTCCTGCCTCACAGCCGTCCGAATTTCATATCTGGAGATGCTTCGCTCAGGGTCTGAAGATTGGGTCTGCCATCACCTCGAGCTTAACTCTTACCCGAGTTTGTGTCTGAAGACTTTGGACCCAGAGTCCTGACCCATATGCCCTCCAGGATGGGGCCTCCAGGAACACACAACAGCACTGGGCCAGCTCTCCCAAGGAATGTCAGCCTGTCTCAGTTTCCCAACCCACCAGATTAAGAGAAAATTGCAAGGCCCCTAATACCACCCCAATTCAATAGGAAGCTCCAGAAAAAATGCATAGTCTGACACAGCCTCAGAATATACCTCCAGGAAGACACCCAGGTCAATGGGAAGGGATGAAATGGCCTAAACCATGGCAGGTTCGATGTGCTGGGTGTGAAGCCAACTGTCTCAATGTCTCTCACAAGGTCTGGGCTCAGGCTATGTAAGACAGAGCATAGTGTTTAGGGTAGCCTATGCAATTGGGGTGTTGCCGAGGGCTGAGCAGGTTGATTTTCATTTGGAGTTTCTGAGCAATGCCATAGACAATGTTTTTCTTGGGGGGCAGGCAGAGTGCTTCGTTCTGGAACCAGAATTCCCAATCATGAGGGCTTTTGGGCCAGGAGTGCTAGGGTAGAGTCTGAAAACAAAAGATAGGGTGAGGTTGGGAGCAGGCCCACTCTGCAAAGGCTGAAAGGATATCTCATGCATCTGAAGTCAGGCTGAGGATCAGACGTTGGCTGAGGTTGGATTGTGCCCTTGATAGCACCTTCATGAAGCAGGTGCCTCATGAGGCCAACGAAATTTTCCCACGCTGAGTTTGGAGGTTGCCACAAACCACAAGGTTTCCTTCTGCAAGACAGTCGAGTCCTGTTGAGTGGCTCCAGTACATACCATACGGAAGGACTGAAGAGGAGGGTTCAAAGGATGGATCCCTGAACAGCATGCCTCGCATTCCCTTTGGCCATTAACGACAAGATATGTTTGATCTGCTGGCTCTGGGGCAAGCTAACCAGCGGGCTGAGTTGAAATGGCCTCTCCTGAGGATGCGTCATAATGTGTGTTTCTGTCCATGGAGACCTTGGAATGTGATGGTTGTACTGTGGCCCTGCGGAATTCTCCGACCAGAAGGGTTTGATACAGATCCAGTAAGAAAGCACTCCATGTGGAGACGAGAGAGGTTTGGTTTGGAGCCTCAGAAAAACCTAATATGCTGGTATACGAAACCAGTCCTCTGAGGACAGACACATGAAAACTAAAGCTAAGGTTCATATTAGGGCCTAAGGGCCTGTCCATTTCAATCTTCTGTCTCTGGGGACACTGTCTGAGAGTCTAAGTGGTGATAATGGCTCAGCTGGTGTCAGAGTGCCCTTTTAGTCCAGGGCAGCCTACACTATCAGGATGGCCTCAGGGGCCTTGGAGCTTTTCCCTAACCTGTAGGGTTGTGGTCAATGGATTGGGCACACTTTCCTTGGAGAGGGCAGGCACAATCTTTCGCTGTGGCTCCAGATGCCCTAGCCTGGAGGGTGTGTGGGTCCAGGCTGTGGGCACAGAAGTCTGAAAACACAAACTCAGCTTATGAGTGGCGCCGAGGGTATGGCAGGCCAGATGTACAGATAGAGAGTGAGCTCCTTGGCTTGTGAATCAAGGGCGAGATTCCTTCAGGCTTTTGTCTCTGGATGCGTCCAGGATAGCCATAGATTGTAGGGGGTGGCCTCAGTGACTGTGGACAAGTATCCCTACCTGGGGATTTGTCCCAGCTAACAGGAGTTTGGGGTCATTTTGTGGGAAGGGTGGAGTCCTGTTGTCTGGCTCATGTGTCTCTCCAAGAAAGTGATTCCAGAGCAGAGCTCCAGGAACGGGGGGGAGACTGGAAAACTCAAACACTGGTGAGGATTGGGTGTATAGGGGCGTGGCACGCCCCATATGCGGGCTCTTGGTCAAGGCCCTGACAGGCCTTTCTTTGATATTGGGCTCATGCTGAGGGTCACAGAGTGAATTTGTGCCCAAGGCAGCACTCAAGTTTGGGCGTGGTTTCAGGGGAAATGAAGATTTCTCCCACCCTGAAGGTGTGACTCCATGCCAAGAGCAAGCCTTACAGCCATGGGGAAGAAGGAGTTCTGATTTGTGATTCAGATGCCCAACCGTGTGGGGAATTGATATAATATCTGGGTTTAGATATCTGGAAACCAAGGTTAGGAAGAGATAACAGCATAAGACCATGGCGTGTCAGAAGTGCTAGGTGTGTGGCCAGCTGTCTCCTTGCCTGTCTGGACGTCAGGAATCAGGCTGTGAAAGGCAGAGCATTAGTGCCCAGAGCAGCCTATCAAATCTGAGTGCCGTCGAGGCAAGAGCAGGTTGATCCTCATCTGGGATTTATGGAGAGCCCCACAAGGAAACGTTTCTACCAGTGGGCAGTCACTGGGCTGGCTTGTGGTTCTGCAAATCCTACTCTGGAGGGATTGTTTGCCAGGAGTGTGAGGAAGGAAGTCTGAAAACACAAGCTAGCGTGAGGTTTGGGACCGAGGGCACGGCAGGCCACTCTGCAGAGGCTGAATCAAGATCTCCTGCATTGCGGTCATATCTACTATGAGACGTGCTTCAAGCAAGAGTTTTTGTCCATGATGGCCTCTCCCTGAAAGATATGGGGGGCTTCATGAGGCCCGGCAGGTTTGCCGTTTTCTCCTACACTGAAGGTTTGACTCACGGCCAGCAGCAAGGTTTCTTGCCATGGGGAAAGAGGGGTTCTGACTTGTGCATCAGGTTCCCCCTGTGCAGGGATTGGAGATAAGGTCTAGGTTCCGATGACTGAAAACCCAGGTTGGGAATGGATGGTGGCCTAAGGCAGTGGCGGGTCCAATGTGCTGGGTGTGCAGCCAGCTGTGTCGGTGTCTGTTGGAAGGTCTGGGCTCAGGCTATTTGCGACAGAGCATCAGTGTTTAAGGTAGCCTATGCAATTGGGGTGTTGCCGAGGGCCAAGCAGTTTGATCCTCATTTGGGGTTTCTGGGCAGCACCATAGACAATGTTTTTCTCCTGGGAGGCAGGCAGAGTGCTTCAGTGTGGCCCCAGAATTCCCAGTAGGGAGGGATTGTGGGCCAGGAGTGTGAGGACGGAAGTCTGAAAACACAAGCTAGGGTGAGGATTGGAGCCAAGGGCAGAGCAGGCCCAATCGGCAGAGGCTGAATCAAAATCTCCTGCATCTGAAGTCAGGCTGAGGATCAGAAGTTGGCTGAGGCTGGAGTATGTGTCCATGATGGCACCTTCATGAAGCGGGGGCCTCATGAGTTTGGGGTCATTTTGTGGGAAGGGTGGAGTCGTGTTGTCTGGCTCACGTGTCTCTCCAAGAAAGGGTTTCCAGAGCAGAGCCCAGGTACAGGTGGGGCGACTGGAAAACTCAAACACTGGTGAGGATTGGGTGCATAGGGGCTTGGCAAGCCCCATATGCGGGCTCTTGGTCCAGGTCCTGACAGGCCTTTCTTTGACATGGGGCTCATGCTGAGGATCACAGTGTGAATTTGTGCCCAAGCAGCACTCAAGTTTGGGCGTGGCATCAGGGGCCATGAAGGTTTCTCCCACCCTGAAGGTGTGACTCCATGCCAAGAGCAAGCTTGACAGCCATGGGGAAGGAGGAGTTCTGTTTTGTGCTTGCGATACCCAGCTGTGTGGAGAATTGATATGATGTCTAGGTTCAGATATCTGAAAACCAAGGTTAGGAAGAGATGATGGCATAAGACCATGGCGTGTCCGAAGTGCTGGGTGTGCGGCAAGCTGTCTCTTTGTCTGTCTGGACGTCTGGCTTCAGGCTGTGTCAGACAGAACATGAGTGCCCAGAGCAGCATATCCAGTTCGGGGACCATCGAGGCCCGAGCAGGTTGATCCTCATCTGGGTTTTCTGAAGAGCCCCACAGGGAAACGTTTTTCTTCCGTTGGGCAGACACTGGGCTGGGTTGTGGTTCTGGAGTTCCTAGTCCGTAGGGCTTGTTTGCCAGGAGTGTGAGGAAGGAAGTCTGAAAACAAAAGTTAGTGTGAGGTTTGGGACCGAGGGCATGGCAGGGCCACTCTGCAGAGGCTGAATCGAGATCTCCTGCACTGAGGTCATGTCAACTATGAGACGTGCCTCAGGCTAGAGTTTTTGCCCAGCATGGCCTCTTCCTGAAGGGTGTGGGGGCTTCATGAAGCCAGGGAGGTTTGTCTACGATGGGATTTGTGAACTACTCCAAACCTCAAGCTTTCCTTCTGCACGACAGTCGAGTCCTATTGGATGGTTCCAGGAGGCCCCATACGGAAAGACTCGAGAGCAGGTGTCTAAGCATGGATGCCTCGGAACGCCACCTCATATTCCCACTCTTTAGGCAGGACAAGGCAGGCTCAATCTGCAGGCTCCTGGGTGAGCTACCCAGTGGGGAGAGTTGAAATGGACTCTCCTGAAGATGAGTCCTACTGTGGCTTGGTGGCCTGGGAGACCTTGGAATGTGGAGGTGGCTCAGGGACTCTGCAGGGTTCTCCAAACTGAGGTGTTTGACACAGCTCCAACAGGGAAGCTTCCCATGTGGAGACGAGAGGAGTTCTGTTCAGTGCCTCAGGAAAGCCCCATATCCTGTTCTTTGAACCAAAGCCTCTGAGGAGTAACACCTGGAACCCAAAGCAAGAGTTGAGACTACGGCCTAAGGGCCTGTCCGGCTCAACCTTCTATCTCTGTTGACATCTGTGGGCATGCCTTCGTGGAGGTAGCTGCTCAGCTTGTGTCCGAATGCCCCTGTGTGTCCAGGGAGCCTCCCAGTAGTGGGATGTCCTCGGGGGCCTTGAGGTTTCTCATATTCTGGAGGTTTGTGTCCAAAGGAATGGACACAGTTTCCCAGGAGAGAGCAGGCACGGTCCTGTGGTATGGCTCCAGAAGACCCAGCCTAGAGGCTGTGTTTGCCAGGGCTGTGGGGACAGATGTCTGAAAAAGCAAACTTGGCTCAGCTAGTGGCCAAGGTAATGGCAGGACTGATCTCCAGTCCGTGAGGGGAGATCCTCTGGATATCAAAGGAGGGCAAGTGGGAGGCAGTCACTCAGGATTTTGTCTCTGGGTGTTGCGTTTACAGTGTCCAGTCAGGGTAGGGGTTGTCTCAGAGGCCGAGGAAGAGCCTTCCTCTCGGGGGATTGTCCAAGCTCCCAAGTGTTTGTGTTCATTCTGTGGGAATGAAGAGTACTGTTTTCTGCCACAGGGGACCCCCCAGGAGAGGGACTCTAGAGCACAGCAGTGGGTTCCCTTAACTGGAATACACACCATCTAGTTAGTCCTGGGTGCCTATGGGCATGGCAAGCCACATATGCGGGCTATTGGTCCAGTCACTGAGAGGCGTAACTTGAATAAGGTACTCACGCTGAGTGTCACAATGTGTGTTTGTGCCCAAGGCGGCCCTAACGCTTGGGCGTTGCCTCATGGGCCATGTCGTTTTTCCTACACTGAAGGTTTGACTCACTGCCAGCAGCAAGTTTTCTTGCCATGGGGAAGGAGGGGTTCTGATTTGTGCATCAGGTTCCCCCCTGTCCAGGGATTGGAGATAAGGTCTAGGATCCGATGACTGAAAACCCAGGTTGGGAATGGTTGGTGGCCTAAGGCAGTGGCAGGTCCAATGTCCTAGGAGTGCAGCCAGCATTGTCGGTGTCTGTTGGAAGGTCTGGGCTCAGGCTATTTGCGACAGAGCATCAGTGTTTAAGGTAGCCTATGCAATTGGGGTGTTGCCGAGGGCCAAGCAGTTTGATCCTCATTTGAGGTTTCTGCGCAGCACCATAGACAATGTTTTTCTCCTGGGAGGCAGGCAGAGTGCTTCAGTGTGGCCCCAGAATTCCCAGTAGGGAGGGTTTGTTGGCAAGGAGTGTGAGGACGGAAGTCTGAAAACACAAGCTAGTGTGAGGATTGGAACCAAGGGCAGAGCAGGCCCACTCTGCAGAGGCTGAATCAAAATCTCCTGCATCTGAAGTCAGGCTGAGGATCAGACGTTGGCTGAGGCTGGAGTATGTGTCCATGATGGCACCTTCATGAAGTGGGGGCCTCATGAGGCCAAGGAAGTTTTCCCACGCTGAGTTTGGAGGTTGCCCCAAACCACAAGGTTTCCTTCTGCGGGACATTCGAGTCCTGTTGCATGGCTCCAGGACATACCATATGGAAGGACTGGAGAGCAGGGTTCAAAGGATGGATCCCTGTACAGCATTCCTCGCATTCCAATTGGCCATTAGCGACAAGATATGTTTGATCTGCTGCCTCTGGGTCACGCTACCCAGGGGGCTGAGTTGAAATGGCCTCTCCTGAGGATGCGTCATAATGTGAGTTTGGGTCCATGGAGACCTTGGAATGTGCTGGTTGTTCGGTGGCCTTGCGGAACTCTCCTACCTGAAGGGTTTGATACATCCCCAGTAAGAAAGCTGCCCATGTGGAGACGAGAGATGCTTGGTTTGGTGCCTCAGAAAAGCCCCATGTGCTGGTCTACGAAAACAGTCCTCTGAGAAAGGAAACATGGAAACCAAAGCTAAGGTTCAGATTAGGGCCTGGGGGCCTGTCCATTTCAACCTTCCGTCTCTGGGGACACTGTCTGAGAGTCTAAGTGGAGATAGTTGCTCCGCTGGTGTCAGAGAGCCCCTCTTAGTCCAGGGTGGACTACACTATTGATGGCCTCAGGGGCCCTGGAGCTTTTTCCTAACCTGTAGGGTTGTGGACAATGAATTGGGCACACTTTCCTTGGAGAGGGCAGGCACAATCTTTCGCTTTGGCTCCAGATGCCCTAGCCTGGAGGTTGTGTGGGTCCAGGCTGTGGGCACAGAAGTCTGAAAACAAAACTAAGCTTATGAGTGGCGCCTAGGGTATGGCAGGCCGGATGTACAGCCCGAGAGGGAGATCCTGGGCCTCTGAAACAAGGGCGAGTGGGAGGCGATCCTTCAGGCTTTTGTCTCTGGATGTTGTGTCCGGGATAGCCGTGGATTGGAGCGGTGGCCTCAGGTATTGTGGACGAGTATCCCTCTCTGGGGATTTGTCGCAGCTCCCAAGAGTTTGGGGACATTTTGAAGGAAGGGTGGAGTCGTGTTGTCTGGCTCATGTGTCTCTCCAAGAAAGGGATTCCAGAGCAGAGCCCAGGTACAGGTGGGACGACTGGAAAACTCAAACACTGGTGAGGATTGGGTGCATAGGGGCTTGGCAAGCCCCATATGCGGGCTCTTGGTCCAGGTCCTGACAGGCCTTTCTTTGACATGGGGCTCATGCTGAGGGTCAAAGTGTGAATTTGTGCCCAAGCAGCACTCAAGTTTGGGCGTGGCATCAGGGCCATGAAGGTTTCTCCCACCCTGAAGGTGTGACTCCATGCCAAGATCAAGCTTGACAGCCATGGGGAAGGAGGAGTTCTGTTTTGTGCTTGCGATACCCAGCTGTGTGGAGAATTGATATAATGTCTAGGTTCAGATATCTGAAAACCAAGGTTAGGAAGAGGTGACGGCATAAGACCATGGCGTATCCGAAGTGCTGGGTGTGCGGCCAGCTGTCTCCTTGTCTCTCTGGACGTCTGGTTTCAGGTTGTGTCAGACAGAGCATGAGTGCCCAGAGCAGCATATCCAGTTCGGGTACCGTCGAGGCCCGAGCAGGTTGATCCTCATCTGGGTTTTCTGGAGAGCCCCACAGGGAAACTTTTTTCTTCCGTTGGGCAGACACTGGGCTGGGTTTTGGTTCTGGAGTTTCTGGTCCGGAGGGCTTGTTTGCCAGGAGTGTGAGGAAGGAAGTCTGAAAACACAAGCTAGCGTGAGGTTTGGGAACGAGGGCACGGCAGGCCCACTCTGCAGAGGCTGAATCGAGATCTCCTGCACTGAGGTCATGTCAACTATGAGACGTGCCTCAGGCTAGAGTTTTTGTCCAGCATGGCCTCTTCCTGAAGGGTGTGGGGGCTTCATGAAGCCAGAAAGTTTTGCCTACGATAGGATTTGTGAACTACTGCAAACCTCAAGCTTTCCTTCTGCACGACAGTCGAGTCCTATTGGATGGTTCCAGGAGGTCCCATACGGAAAGACTCGAGAGCAGTAGTCTAAGCATGGATGCCTGGGAACGCCACCTCATATTCCCACTCTTTAGTCAGGACAAGGCAGGCTCAATCTGCAGGCTCCTGGGTGAGCTACCCAGAGGGGAGAGTTGAAATGGACTCTCCTGAAGATGAGTCCTACTGTGGCTTGGTGGCCTGAGAGACCTTGGAATGTGGAGGTGGCTCAGGGACTCTGCAGGGTATTCCAAACTGAGGTGTTTGACACAGCATCAACAAGGAAGCTTCCCATGTGAAGACGAAAGGAGTTCTGTTCAGTGCCTAGGAAAGCCCCATATCCTGTTCTTTGAACCAAAGCCTCTGAGGAGTAACACCTGGAACCCAAAGCAAGAGTTGAGACTACTGCCTAAGGGCCTGTCCGGCTCAACCTTCTGTCTCTGGGTACACTGTCTGAGAGTCTAAGTGGAGATAGTTGCTCCGCTGGTGTCAGAGAGCCCCTCTCAGTCCAGGGTGGCCTACACTATTGATGGCCTCAGGGCCTTGGAACTTTTCCCTAACCTGTAGGTTTGTGGTCAATGGATTGGGCACACTTTTTTTGGAGAGGGCAGGCACAATCTTTCGCTGTGGCTCCAGAGGCCCTAGCCTGGAGGTGTGTGGGTCCAGGCTGTGGGCACAGAAGTCTGAAAACACAAAGTCAGCTTATGAGTGGCGCCTAGGGTATGGCAGGCCGGAGGTACAGCACAAGAGGGAGCTCCTGGGCCTCTGAAACAAGGGCGAGTGGGAGGCGTTCCTTCAGGCTTTTGTCTCTGAATGTTGTGTCCTGGATAGCCATGGATTGGAGGGGTGGCCTCAGGGACTGTGGACAAGTATCCCTCTCTGGGGATTTGTCCCAGCTCCCAAGAGTTTGGGGTCATTTTGTGGGAAGGGTGGAGTCGTGTTGTCTGGCTCATGGGTCTCTCCAAGAAAGGGATTCCAGAACAGAGCCCCAGGTACGGGCGGGGCGACTGGAAAACTCAAACACTGGTGAGGATTGGGTGCATAGGGGCTTGCCAAGCCCCATATGCGGGCACTTGGTCCAGGCCCTGACAGGCCTTTCTTTGACATGGGGCTCATGCTGAGGGTCACAGTGTGAATTTGTGCCCAAGCAGCACTCACGTTTGGGCGTGGCATCAGGGGCCATGAAGGTTTCTCCCACCCTGAAGGTGTAACTCCATGCCAAGGCAACCTTGACAGCCATGGGGAAGGAGGAATTCTGTTTTGTGCTAGGTATACCCAGCTGTGTGGAGAATTGATATAATGTCTAGGTTCAGATATCTGAAAACCAAGGTTAGGAAGAGGTGACGGCATAAGAACATGGCGTGTCCGAAGTGCTGGGTGTGCGGCCATCTGTCTCCTTGTCTGTCTGGACGTCTGGCTTCAGGCTGTGTCAGACAGAGCATGAGTGCCCAGAGCATCCTATCCAGTTCGGGTACCGTCGAGGCCCGAGCAGGTTGATCCTCATCTGGGTTTTCTGGAGAGCCCCACAGGGAAACGTTTTTCTTCCTTTGGGCAGACACTGGGCTGGGTTGTGGTTCTGGAGTTCCTAATCCGGAGGGCTTGTTTGCCAGGAGTGTGAGGAAGGAAGTCTGAAAACACAAGCTAGCATGAGGTTTGGGACCGAGGGCACGGCAGGGCCAGTCTGCAGAGGCTGAATCGAGAACTCCTGCACTGATGTCATGTCAACTATGAGACGTGCCTCAGGCTAGAGTTTTTGTCCAGCATGGCCTTTTCCTGAAGGGTGTGGGGGCTTCATGAAACCAGGGAGGTTTGCCTACGATGGGATTTGTGAACTGTTCCAAAACTGAAGGTTACCTTCTGCACGACAGTCGAGTCCTATTGGATGGTTCCAGGAGGCCCCATACGGAAAGACTCGAGAGCAGATGTCTAAGCATGGATGCCTGGGAACTCCACCTCATATTCCCACTCTTTAGTCAGGACAAGGCAGGCTCAATCTGCAGGCTCCTGGGTGAGCTACCCAGAGGGGAGAGTTGAAATGGACTCTCCTGAAGATGAGTCCTACTGTGGCTTGGTGGCCTGGGAGACCTTGGAATGTGGAGGTGGCTCAGGGACTCTGCAGGGTTTTCCAAACTGAGGTGTTTGACACAGCTCCAACAAGGAAGCTTCCCATGTGGAGACGAGAGGAGTTCTGTTCAGTGCCTCAGGAAAGCCCCATATCCTTTTCTTCGAACCAAAGCCTCTGAGGAGTAACACCTGGAACCCAAAGCAAGAGTTGAGATTATGGCCTAAGGGCCTGTCCGGCTCAACCTTCTATCTCTGTTGACATCTTGTGCATGCCTTCGTGGAGGTAGCTGCTCAGCTTGTGTCGGAATGCCCCTGTGTGTCCAGGGAGGCTCCCAGTAGTGGGATGTCCTCGGGGGCCTTGAGGTTTCTCCTATTCTGGAGGTTTGTGTCCAAAGGAATGGACACAGTTTCCCAGGAGAGAGCAGGCACGGTCCTGTGGTATGGCTCCAGAGGACCCAGCCTAGAGGCTGTGTTTGCCAGGGCTGTGGGGACAGATGTCTGAAAAAGCAAACTTGGCTCAGGAAGGGGCCAAGGTAATGGCAGGCCTGATCTCCAGTCCGTGAGGGGAGATTCTCTGGATATCAAATGAGGGCAAGTGGGAGGCAGTTGCTCAGGCTTTTGTCTCTGGGTGTTGCATTCACAGTGTCCGGTCAGGGTAGGGGTTGCCTCAGGGGCCGAGGAAGAGCCTTCCTCTTGGGGGATTGTCCAAGCTCCCAAGTGTTTGGGTTCATTCTGTGGGAAGTGAAGAGTACTGTTTTCTGCCAGAAAGGACCCCCCAGGAGAGGGACTCTAGAGCACAGCAGTGGGTTCCTTCAATTGGAATACACACCATCTAGTTAGTCCTGGTTGCCTATAGGCATGGCAGGGATTATATGCAGGATCTTCGTCCCGAACCTGACAGGCCTTTCTTTGACATGGGGCTCATGCTAGGGTCACAGTGTGAATTTGTGCCCAAGCAGCACTCATGTTTTGGCGTGGCATCAGGGGCCATGAAGGGTTCCCCACGTGAAGGTGTGACTCCATGTGAAGAACAAGCATTACAGCCATGTGGAAGGCAGAGTTCTGATTGTGATTCCGATACACAAACTCAGCTTTTTTTGGGGACGTCGGTATGGCAGGACCAATATACAAACCATGAGAAGAACTCATGAAGATTTGAATATAGAGCGAGTCTGAGGTGCTTGCTCAGGCATTTGTCTCTGGAATTTGTATCAGCAATGGCCGTAGAATGTCGGGGATGCTTCATGGGCCATGGACGAATCTACCTCTATGAGGATTTCGCCCGATTCCCAATTTTTTTTCGTCAAACTATGGGATGGGAGGACTCTTTTCAGTTTTGTTACATCAGGTGTCCCTCGAAAAGAGGAATTCCAAAGTAAAGCCGTGGGGAAGACTGAAGGGACCACCAGAACTATGGTTCAAAATTGGGACTAGGGGCATGGCAAGCCCAATATGCTATCTCTTCATCCAGCCACTGAGAGGCCTTACTTGAGGACTTTGGTCAGGCTGAGGGTCACAATGTGTGTTTGTGACCAATGTAGCCTGCGAGCATGGCAGGGCCGCATGGGCATAACTGGATTCAACTACACTGAAAGTTGGACAACATGCCAAACACAAGGTATCTTGCCATGGGGAAGGAGTTCTGATTTCTGCATCCCGTTCAACCCTGGGCATGATTGGAGGTAAGTTCTAGAATCTAAAGCCTGAAATCCGAGGTAGGGAAGAGATGACGACCTAAGGCCATGGCGGCTCGATGTGCTCAGTGTGCGGCCAGCTGTCTGGGACGGGCCAGGGAGTCCAGGCTCAGGCTGTGTCAGAAAGGGCATTAGTGCCCTGGTCAGCCTATGTATTTGGGGTACAGCCAAGGTCGGTGCAGGTTGATCCTCATTTGGGGTCACTGGGTAGCCCCAGAGGACAATGTTTTTCTTCTGGAGGGCAGGCAGAGTGCTGCATTGTAGTTCTGGATTGCCAAACTGGGGGGCTTGTGGGCCAGTAGTCTGACGACAAAAGTTTGAGAACACAAGCTAGGCTTAGGTTTCTGGATGAGGCCATGGAAGGCACAATCTACAGACCTGAATCGAGACCTCATGCATCTGAAGTCAGGGCGAGGACCAGACGATCACTCAGGTTGTAGTTTCTGTCCCTGATGGCCCCTTCATGAATGGGGGGGGGATCACCAGGCCATGGGGGTTTTCCCACGATGGGAGTTGTGAGAAGCTCCAAACTGCAGAGAGTCTTCTGCAGGATAATTGAGACCTGTTGTTTGGCTCCAGGCCAATGATTCTGAGCAGGGTTCTAAGGATGGATGGCTGGGTAGCCCACCTCGCATTCCAATTGTCTCCTAGCAACAAGACAGGTTAGATCTCCTGGATCTGTGGGGAGCAACCGAGGACGGTGCATTGAAATGGACACCCCTTGGCATGGGTCCTAATGTGCTTTTGTGTCTAAGGAGACCTTGGAATGAAGCGGTGGCACTTGGGCCCTAAAGAGTTCTACTAAACAGAGGCTTTGACACAGCTCCAACGTGCAAGTTTCCCATGTGTAGATGAGATGTTTTCTGTTGGGTGAGTCAAGAAACAGCTATATGCTGCTTTTGAATTCCAGGCCTCTGAGGAGAGATGCCTGGAAACGAAAGCAATGGATCTGATTAGTGCCTAGGGGCCTATTCTTTCCTTTTTACCTCTGGGCACATGTGTCTATGGGTCTGAGTGAAGGTAGGTGCTCTGTAGTGCTCAGATTGCCCCTGTTTTTCCTGGGAAGCCACCACTAATAGATGGATCAGGGACTTTGGAGGTTTATCCTATTAGAAAGGTTGTATCCATTGGAAAGGGGACACACAATTCCCTTTGAGAGGGCAAGTACAGTCCTCAGGTTTGGCTCCAGGGGCCTTAGCCTGTAGGTTGTGTAGGCTAGGGCTGTTTGGACAGTTGTCTGAAAACACAAACTCGGCTTATGTTTCGGGTCATAGGTATGGCAGGACTAATCTACAGACCATGAGGAGAACTCTTTGGGATTTGAAAGAAGGGCGAGTGTGAGGCTCCTGCTCAAGTTTTTGTCTCTGGATATCGTGTCACTCATGGTCGTGGAATTTCTGGGTGACTTCATGGGAAATGGACGAGTCTTACTCTCTGGTGGTTTGGCCCCGTCCAAAGAGTTTGGGGTCATTCTGTGGGCTGGAAGAAGTCCGTTTTTTTTTTGTTGTTGTTGTTGTTTTCTTTTTTAACCTCAGGTGTCCCACCAAATGAGGGATTCCAGAGTAGAGCCCGGGGGAGGGGCGACTGGACAATCAGAAATCTGGTTAAAAATTGGGGCCTAGGGACATGTCAAGCCCATTAACATCTAATGGTCCAGCCAAGGAGAGGACTTACTAGAGGACAGGACTCATGCTGAGGGTCACAATGCGTGTGTATGCCCTCGTCGCACTCAAGAATGGGCGGGGCCTCAGGGTGAATGTTGGTTTCTCCTACACTGAACGTTGGACAACTTGCCAACCACAAGGGTTCTTGCCATGGGTAAGGAGGAGTTCTGACTTCTGCATTACACTCACCCCTGGGCAGTGATTGGAGATAAGGTCTCGGTTCTGAAGCCTGAAAACTGAGGTAGGGAAGAGATGATGACCTAAGGCCATGGCGGGTTTTATGTGCTCAGTGTGCGGTCAGCTTTCTGGGTGTTGGTCAGGAGTTCCGGGCTCAGGTTGTGTTCGACAGTGCATTAGTGCCCAGGTAGACTATATAATTTGGGTAAAGTCGAGTGCTGTGTAGGTTTACCCTCATTTAAGGTGCCTGGGCAGCTCATGAGGCAATAATTTTTTTTCTAGAGGGCAGGCAGAGTGCTGCATTGTAGGTCCGGAATTGCCAAACTTTAGGGCTTCGGGGCCAGGATTGTGAGGACAGTAGTCTGAGAAGACAAGCTAGACTTGGGTTTCAGGGCGAGGTCACGGCAGGTACCCCCTGCAGATCTGAACCAATATCTCATGCATCTGAAGTCAGGGCGAGGATCAGACGATGACTCAGTTTGGAGTTCCTGTGCATGCCGGCCGCTTTATGAAGGGAGCGGAATCTCGGG